>NC_079189.1:70110660-70785660 GCF_029499605.1 Hyla sarda | reverse complement strand
AGGGCATGCAGGAGTGCTGATGGGTCTAATGGTAAAAATCCATTCTGGCTTACCAGTAAATTAAAAAGGGGCAGGCAGTCTTTGAGAGGGGCTTTGGTAGAGGCTATGCATAAAGTTAAGTAATAGAAATGTGGATTATGATGATCTATTGGGATTTCCTTGGCTATCTTGACATGTGATATGTGTTTGGTATGAAGCGGAGTCTTGTGCTATGTAAACTGTTTGCAGACTTTATAATTACCATGCTGAGAACCAGTTATCCTGTCATTCTGGGATCATCTGTATAAAATCAAGATAAAGCTCCATGCAGCTCACTCTGTACAGGACAAGTGATGAGAGATGACTTATATAATATTCCTGCCTCCACAGTCCCAATGAGACGTATAATGATTGCTGTCGCTATCTGACTCTGCACAGTGAGAAGGGTGAGGTGGCAAACTGACCTGATTCACTAAACTCTGCACAAGAACTCTACAGCTTCTGAACTGTCTTATTCAGAACTTTTTTGTATTAAAATTACCATAACGTTCTACGGCAAGTTTTGTAAAGTGACTCACATAGCATTTGCATTAGTCACACATTAAGACTTCAGACTTAGGAACAAAAAATTGCTTAAATGATTATATTGCATTTATAGTCATTAGTCATAAACCTAAACAAATCATGTCTGCAGGTTTTTTCCCACTTATTTAAGCCAAAACCAGAAGCGAATTAGGAAAAATAAAGGAAGGACTTCTTCTTCCTGCTGGATCCACTTCTAACTTTGATTAAAAAACTGCCAAAAAATGTTGGGTACCACACTAGTCTTATAGTTTTAAATCATTTATGACTCAAAAGAGTTTTGTGAGATCGGAGAAATGTGTCTGATTTCTTAAAGAGGTATTCTGGTATTATCCATCTATCTATCTACAGTGGGGATCAAAAGTTTGGGCACCCCAAAAAATTGTATTAATGTGCATAAAGAAGCCAAGGAAACATGGAAAAATCTCCAAAAGGCATCAAATTACAGATTAAAAATTCTTATAATATGTCAGCAAAAGTTAGATTTTATTTCCATCATTTACACTTTCAAAATAACAGAAAACAAAAAAATGGCGTCTGCAAAAGTTTGGGCACACTGCAGAATTTATAGCATGCACTGCCCCCTTTGCAAAGCTGAGACCTGCCAGTGTCATGGATTGTTCTCAATCATCATCTGGGAAGGTTTTAAATGCCCAGACTCATCTGACCTTGCCCCAACAATCAGCACCATGGGTTCTTCTAAGCAGTTGTCTAGAAATCTGAAACTGAAAATAGTTGACGTTCACACAGCTGGAGAAGGCTATGAGAAGATAGCAAAATGTTTTCAGATGTCAATATCCTCTGTTTGGAATGTAATTAAGAAATGGCAGTCAGCAACAGTGGAAGTTAAGGCAAGATCTGGAAGACCAAGAAAAATATCCGACAGAACAGCTCGCAGGATTGTGAGAAAAACAATTAAAAACCCACGTTTGAATGCACAATCCCTCCAGAAAGATCTGGCAGACACTGGAGTTGTGGTACACTATTCCACTATAAAGAGATACTTGTACAAATATGGTCTTCATGGAAGAGTCATCAGAAGAAAACCTCTTCTACGTCCTCACCACAAAAATCAGCGTTTGAACTTTGCAAATGAACACTTATACAAGCCGGAGGCATTTTGGAAACAAGTTCTGTGGACCAATGAACTTTTTGGCCGGAATGAGCAAAGGTACGTTTGGAGAAGAAGGGAAACAGAATTTAATGAAAAGATCCTCTGTCCAACTGTTAAGTACAAGGGGGGGATCAATCATGCTTTGGGGTTCGATTGCAGCCAGTGGCACAGGGAACATCTCATGAGTAGAAGGGAAAATTGATTCAATAAAATTTCAGCAAATTTTGGATGCTAACTTGATGCCATCTGTGAAAAAGCTGAAGTCAAAGAGAAGGTGGCTTCTACAAATGGATAATGATCCTAAACACACCTCGAAATCCACGGGGGGATTACATCAAGAGGCATAAAATGAAGGTTTTGCCATGGCCTTCACAATCTCCTGACCTCGACATAATTGAAAATCTATGGATAGACCTTAAAAGAGCAGTGTGTGACAGACAGTCCATAAATCTCAAAGAACTGGAAGACTTTTTTAAGGAAGAATGGGCAAAGATACCTCAAACAAGAATTGAAAGACTCTTGGCTGGCTACAAAAAGCATTTACAAGCTGTGATACTTGCAGAAAAAGATATTAACTCTGCAGGGTGCCCAAACTTTTGCAGATGCCATTTTTTTTTTGTTTTCTGCTATTTTGAAAGTGTAATGATGGAAATAAAATCTAACTTTTGTTGACATATTATAAGAATGTCTAACCTGTAATTTGATGCCTTTTGGAGATTTTTCCATCTTTCCTTGGCTTCTTTTTGCACATTAATACACATTTTTACCTGCGGTGCCTATCCTGTTCTCTCCTCATTTCATTTTCTTGCTTCCAAGATAACATTTTGGAGCAATTTAGGCAGAGTGGACAGATCCTGCTCCAACATATACTGTATATATATATATATATATATATATATATATATATATATCTTTAATGTGAAGACACAAGAAATTATGAGTTTGCAAACATTGTCGAGTAGCCTCTCACTAGCCATGTGGCACCCTGATTTGTACTGAGGAGGGCATAGAGGAGATTGGGGAATGGTCCCTGTAGTCAGACCTCCCGTGATCAGACACTTATCAACTATCCTGTTTTCCCCCTTGTATAACCCTTTAAATACACAAAAGAAGAGTGGTGTCTAAACATCTGGACGTGCAGACAATGGTGAATAATACATGTGATTAAGAACAGAAAAGGGTGGGGAAATCATGATGTAGTTGTGAGTGTATAACTCTGCTCAGGAGGATGTTAAAATGGGGTATTAGTGTTCTGTATCTCTACATGTTACTTTTAGCAGAATAATAAAGAAAATAGTGAAATTGGTGGGTTGAATGACTTCTTGTAGGTGATCCTGTGGTTCATATGAAAAACAATTTAGCAATTCTTCCATTATACTAGAATTTCTTAAAAAAAAACTTGTGCTACTTTCTCTATCAAGTGCAGAATTGTAGGGGGCATTCGAGAGTACAAACCTAGAGGGATCAGTAGCTCATCCTCTGTGATCAGCTATGTGCGTACAGTAGGTTGTGTTTGTGTTAAATTTTACAAAAATACTATGTATATTCCAAATTGTCCTTGTTCTGTTCATATACACATCTGCCCCATAATAGACCAGTATATATATGGCACAGGGGAACCTGTTGCAGATACTAGTTACGCCTCTGGTCGCCTCTGTATACGGTTGAAATTCAGGACTCCTAAGACATTTTGGAGTTGCTGTATTGGCCACACATTATGGAGTTACAGTATGAGCCCTAGCTGGCAAGTTTACGGTTCTCTGCTACAGTGACATAACATATGTATACATTGTACGTCAATTATGGACAGTATTTATTTTATTCACTTATTAATTATGTGAACGCACAACATCTGTATCTAATGCCTGACCTAATAATTTTTCCGCTGATTATTATAAATATATACTTCAATTTGGAAAACACCTTTTCTCAAGATGTGAACTAAATGTTTCCCATAATGTGGGATAAGGATAATTACATGCCTGGCACATTTCATCATTGGCAGCAAAGAAAGTGATGGTTGTGTCAGGTAAAATTGCAGTAGCCATGGTGATGTGATCTTTGATTACCTTGTGAGACAAATGTATATTTAAGATGTGCCAGGCACGATGTATGAGATAGAACTAATCATGTGTTACATCTTCTGCATGCTACAGACTTATAGCTCCTTATGGATTAACCTGCTAATGACTGTAAAAAATTGTAGAATCTGCTATCAGAATTAAATACTGTATGTCTGACATTGGCATTGAGAGTGGGAATGGACAGACCCCCTACTGGTAGGAGCATGCCCACTAGAGTCTTGAGACTCACCAGTGATGTCATCATTGGCTTTGAGTAAGAGGGGAAACAAACAACGAGCCCATATGTCCTGATTGAAAAAAAACGGGGACTATAATGGGGCCCAATATTATTTTTGCCATGGTTCCTCCTCTACTTTAAGCATTCCACTGTTGGCATGATATAGACCAGTGATCCCAACTTGCTGATCTTCAAATGATGCAAAGCTCCTACTCCCAGCATGCCTTGTTAATATGCCTGTTAACAGGGCTCAAGTCCTGCAGGAACGCATGGGAACTGAGTTCCTGCACTTCTTCTTCAGCAGGAATACCGTTCCCATTAGCAGGAGTCCTGCAGGACCAGCCCTTAAGAGTTCCCACACTTTTTTTTCCCCAGGACTTGACCCCTGCCTGTCAGTGCATGCTGGGTATTGTAGTTTTTCAACAGCCAGAGGGCTACCAGTTGAGTATCAGTAATATAGGCTAATTTGCAACACATTATTACAAATACCTTACATTCTGCATGTGCTTCTTGATTCCCATATACTGTACCAAGAGAATTTTTATGTGTTATGTTGGTCACAAAACCAGGAGCCATAATGGTGCACAGTTTGCTATGAGTCCCCCTATAATCTATTTAGCCTACTGTTGGCATGATATATATATACGAACCTGCTGGTGTCCGGTTGTTGCAAAACTCTGGTAACGTATCTCCCCAAAGGGAAAAAAGGTTCAAGCAGCTGAAATCCATCATGTCTGATCCTTCTCTTCCCCCACCATATCTGTAAGGGGAGAGTCAGGGGCTCCATACTCTTTGGATAGTTAGCAATTCCCTCCAAATGTGGTGCATTTGACTGAATTTTTTGGTGCATTTGGTGAATTTATGGTGCCCTTACTATTCCATGTTGCCATAGTTATTCCCTGATAAAGTCAGACATCCCCAATTTGAAAAAACAGTCCTGATCTTTAAGGGGTGTACAGACCTAATTGTATTGGTCCTTAAGGGGTTAAATATTTGCCTCAGGGAACAAAAGCAGAAAGAGGGATTTCTGGTTAATATAGAAGATGCTTTAAGAAAGCATATATATATATATATATATATATATATATATATATATATATATATATATATACACATTTTTTTTGGGGGGGGGGGGAGAGCTCTGTATTTTCCCTATCTGTATGCGCACATCTATAACTTAATTGCCGCTCACTTTGGTATCCATTCTGTTTATGACAGAGAAAACAAATGTTCCGAGTTTCCATTTCAGACAAGTACAGTGAGTAATAGCCAGGTGATGGTGGGAGAATTATCTGAACAGTAACGTATAAGGAAATAATCAATTTTATGAATGGCTTTCAGTACCGTAAGCGTAAACAGTGGAACACGGATGCCTAATAGAGTATTTTTTCTTCCTGAGGAAAACAACCTCCATTAAAAGATAAACCCCCTGGTGCTTGAAGGATCTTGCGTGATATAGTAGACTTGCTAACCCATGGGCCAAACAGCAGTGACTGTGCCATATAGTCACTTCCTTCCAGTAATAGACAGCAGCAGTGATTTATAACTGTGTTGGGCGCATTATCTGAGCCTAGCTTTAAGGTAAAAATGGCTCGAACTGCGATGCTATACCGGATTACTGTAAATGCTGTGATGTGTTTGACTAAAGCGAAGAATTCATATTTCATTGTTAGTGGCCCAGATGTTGTGCCGAATAGCACTGTCATATACTTGGCCAGTCTTTCACACTACCTGTCAGGATTTGCCTGGATGACATAGTGAGTCCACTCATCGAATGACAATATAATGTTCATAGCAATGATCGGTGTAATGGAGAAACAACAAAACCGAGATTATAGCACTTAATACTAGGGAATCGGGATCATTACTTATTGCTTTGCTTAAGCAATCGAATGTTATGTGGTTAATACAAGGATTGCCTAAAATATGACATAAAGCAAGCCGGGCCCTGTAGCTGTGGAATATCCCTTAGGTAAATCCATTTCCTTGAGAAGGAGATTGAAGGAAAATGAATCAGGGCTGTAATATCCTTCCGTAAGATATTGCTGATGGACTATATTGTATTTCATGGCATTGTCGGCTCGATCGGCTTATAGACTGTCATTTGCAGCCAACTGTTTTACAATTGCTCTCATATTGTGACTTGCATATAGAAGTAACATAGGGGGATATAGACATCACAGTATGGAAGAGCTAGCTAGGAGTTTATTACCTTTTATTAGATTTTCTGTTTTTTTTGTTTTTTTTCAGATGTCTTGTACAGTAAACAATGTGTTTGCATCTTTAAACTGTTCTATGGCCGCTTATAAAATAATGATCCTGTGCATATCTGCAAATATTTTAGCTATACTAAATAATACTAAATAATGTAAAAAAAAAAATACATTATCTGCAGATGTCTTATTGTTGCAACTTGAATGGCAGCATTTCCAGGGATTTCGTAAATAAGGTCAACCTACTGCATAAGGGTGCATTCATATCAAGTTTTTTACATAAGGTTGCCATATGTACGTGATTTTGTTTGAGATCTGTTTAAAGGGGTAATCCAGGAAAAAAACTTCTTTTTTATATATATCAACTGGCTCCAGAAAGTTAAACAGATTTATAAATTACTTATTTTAAAAAATCTTAATCCTTCCAGTACTTATGGGCTGCTGAAGTTGAGTTGTTATTTTCTGTCTAAGTGCTCTCTGATGACACGTGTCTCGGGAACCGCCCAGTTTAGAAGCAGATCCCCATAGCAAACATCTTCTACTCTGTGCAGTTCCTGAGACAAGCAGAGATGTCTGCAGAGAGCACTGTTGCCAGACAGAGAACAACTCAACTTCGGCAGCTGATAATTGTTGAAAGGATTAAGATTTTTTAATAGAAGTTATTTACAAATCTGTTTAACTTTCTGGAGCCACTTGATATATAAAAAAAAGTTTTTTTCCTGGAATTCCCCTTTAACCCCTTAAGGACCCAGCCATTTTACACCTCAGGACCCGGCCATTTTTTGCAATTCTGACCACTGTCACTTTAAACATTAATAACTCTGGAATGCTTTTAGTTATCATTCTGATTCCGAGATTGTTTTTTCGTGACATATTCTACTTTAACATAGTGGTAAAATTTTGTGGTAACTTGCATCCTTTCTTGGTGAAAAATCCCAACATTTTATGAAAAATTTGAAAATTTTGCATTTTTTTAACTTTGAAGCTCTCTGCTTGTAAGGAAAATGGATATTCCAAATAATTTTTTTTTTTTATTCACGTATACAATATGTCTATTTTATGTTTGCATCATAAAATTTACGTGTTTTTACTTTTGGAAGTCACCAGAGGGCTTCAAAGTTCAGCAGCAATTTTCCAATTTTTCACAAAATTTCCAAACTCACAATTTTTCATGGACCAGTTCAGGTTTGAAGTGGATTTGAAGGGTCTTCATATTAGAAATACCCCACAAATTACCCCATTATAAAAACTGCACCCCCCAGAGTATTCAAAATGACATTCAGTCCGCGTTTTAACCCTTTAGGTGTTTCACAGGAATAACAGCAAAGTGAAGGAGAAAATTCACAATCTCCATTTTTTACACTCGCATGTTCTTGTAGACCCAATTTTTGAATTTTTACAAGGGGAAAAAGGAGAAAATGTATACTTATATTTGTAGCCCAATTTCTCTCGAGTAAGCACATACCTCATATGTCTATGTAAAGTGTTCGGCGGGCGCAGTAGAGGGCTCAGAAGCGAAGGAGCGACAAGGGGATTTTGGAGAGTACGTTTTTTTGAAATGGTTTTTGGGAGGCATGTTGCATTTAAGAAGCCCCTATGGTGCCAGAACAGCAAAAATCCCCCACATGGCATACCATTTTGGAAACTAGACCCCTTGAGGTACGTAACAAGGAATAAAGTGAGCCTTAATACCCCACAGGGGTTTCACGACTTTTGCATATGTAAAAAAATAAAAATAAAATTTCACTAAAATGTGTGTTTCCCCCCAAATTTCACATTTTTGCAAGGGTTAATAGCAGAAAATACCCCCCAAACATTGTAACCCCATCTCTTCTGAGTATGGAGGTATCCCATAAGTTGACCTGAGGTGTACTATGAGTGAACTACAATGCTCAGAAGAGAAGGAGTCATATTTGGCTTTTTGAGAGCAAATTTTGCTCGGGGGCATGTCGCATTTAGGAAGCCCCTATGGTGCCAGGACAGCAAAAAAAAAACACATGGCATACCATTTTGGAAACTAGACCCCTTGTGGAACGTAACAAGAAATAAAGTGAGCCTTAATACCCCACAGGGGTTTCACGACTTTTGCATACGTAAAAAAAAAATAAAAAAAATCACTAAAATGTGTGTTTCCCCCCAAATTTCACATTTTTACAAGGGTTAATAGCAGAAAATACCCCCCAAAATTTGTAACCACATCTCTTCTGAGTATGGAGGTACCCCATAAGTTGACCTGAAGTGCACTACGGGCGAACTACAATGCTCAGAAGAGAAGGAGTCATATTTGGCTTTTTGAGAGCAAATTTTGCTCGGGGGGCATGTCGCATTTAGGAAGCCCATATGGTGCCAGGACAGCAAAATAACCCCCACATGGCATACCATTTTGGAAACTATACCCCATGAGGAACGTAACAAGGGGTACAGTGAGCATTTACCCCCACTGGTGTCTGTCAAATCTTTGGAACAGTGGGCTGTACAACATTTTTAATTTGCACAGCCCACTGTTCCAAAGATCTGTCAGACACCAGTGGGGGGTAAATTCTCACTGCACCCCTCATTACATTCCGTGAGGGGTCTAGTTTCCGAAATGGGGTCACATGTGGGTTTTTTTTTTTTTTGCGTTTGTCAAAACCGCTGTAACAATCAGCCACCCCTGTGCAAATCACCTCAAATGTACATGGTGCACTCTCCCTTCTGAGCCTTGTTGTGCGCCCCCAGAGCAGTTTGCGCCCACATATGGGGTATCTCCGTAGTCGGGAGAAATTGTGTTACAAATTTTGTGGGGCTTTTTTCCTCTTTACCTCTTGTCAAAATGAAAAGTATAGGGCAACACCAGCATGTTAGTGTAAAAAGTTTATTTTTTTTACACTAACATGCTGGTGTAGACCCCAACTTCACCTTTTCATAAGGGGTGAAAGGAGAAAAAGACCCCCAAGATTTGTAAGGCAATTTCTCCCGAGTACGGCGATACCCCATATGTGGCCCTAAACTGTTTCCTTGAAATACGACAGGGCTCCAAAGTGAGAGCGCCATGTGCATTTGAGGCCTGAATTAGGGATTTGCATAGGGGTGGACATAGGGGTATTCTACGCCAGTGATTCCCAAACAGGGTGCCTCCAGCTGTTGCAAAACTCCCAGCATGCCTGGACAGTCAACGGCTGTCTGGCAATACTGGGAGTTGTTGTTTTGCAACAGCTGGAGGCTCCATTTTGGAAAGAGTGGCGTACCAGACGTTTTTCATTTTTATTGGGAGGAGAGGGGGGCTGTGTAGGGGTATGTGTATATGTAGTGTTTTTTACTTTTTATTTTATTTTGTGTTAGTGTAGTGTAGTGTTCTTAGGGTACAGTCACATGGGCGGGGGGTTACAGCGAGTTTGAGCTGCCGCGCAAAATTTGCTGCATCGCAAACTTGCAGCCCGATACTCACTGTAAGCCCCCTGCCCATGTGAATGTACCCTGTACATTCACAGGGGGGGGGACCTCCAGCTGTTGCAAAACTACAACTCCCAGCATGCCTGAGAATGTTTGGGAGTTGTGGTTTTGCAACAGCTGGAGGCACACGGGTTGGGAAACACTGAGTTAGGAAACAATGTTTCCCAACCAGTGTGCCTCCAGCTGTTGCAAAACCACAACTCCCAAACATTCTCAGGCATGCTGGGAGTAGTAGTTCGGCAACATCTTTAGAGCCAGATGTTGCCGAACTACAACTCCCAGCATGCTTGGAGTTGTAGTTTTGCAACATCTGGAGGACTACAGTTTGCAGACCACTAATACAGTGGTTCCCAATCTGTGCCCTTCCAGATGTTGCAAAACTACAACTCCCAGTATGCCAAAACTGTCCAGGCATGCTGGGAGTTGTAGTTCTGCAACATCTGAAGGGCCAGATGTTACAGAACTACAACTCCCAGCATGCCTGGACAGTAAGGGCATGCTGAGGATGTGTAGTTTTGCAACATCTGGAAGGGCACAGTGGTCTCCAAACTGTGGACCTCCAGATGTTGCAAAACTGCAACTCCCAGCATGCCCAGACGCCAAGGGCTGTCTGGGCATGCTGGGAGTTGTAGTTTACAGGGTCCTATTACAGCAATGCATGTCGCTTTACGGCGACGTGCATTGCTGTAAAGGGCCCGACCGCGGCTGAAGATCTACTCACCTGTCGCCGCCGCCGCCGTCTTCATCGTCTGGATCCGGGTCTTCAGGGACGAGGTAAGTACCGGGGCCGGTCCCCAGCACTCCCCCGTCCCCCGCCGCGTCCTCCGGTCTTCCTCCCGTCCTCTCCGGACTTTCAGGGGCCGGGCAGGACGGGAGGAAGTAACCGCCCCCCCTCCTGCGATTGGTCGGTTAACTAACCGACAGATCGCAGGGGATCGGAGGAGGTGGCCGGCTTGCCACCTCGCTCCGATACTTCAGCATGGTCCTGGCTGTCTGTGACAGCCGGGATCATGCGAAATTACCGGGCGGTCGGGTCCCAGAGACCCGATCAGCCCGGTATCGCCGCAGATCGCAAGGGCGATTTCCCTTGCGATTTGCGGCGATCGCCGACATGGGGGGCCTACATGCCCCCCCTCGGCGTTTGCCCTGGATGCCTGCTGAAGGATTTCAGCAGGCATCCAGTTCCGATCTCTGCCCGGCGAGCGGCAGAGACCGGAAAACGCCATGACGTATGCATACGTCATGGGTCCTTAAGACCCAGGGTGTGAAGACGTATGCATACGTCATGGGTCCTGAACAGGTTAAAGTGTCCTTGTCTTTATAAAATAAACTTTTGACATATTGTAGAGTCATGTAAAAAGTTTTGATTTCTAGATATGGCCAGGAGAAGTGCACCATTGGGCTTCACTTCCCATCCCTCTGCGATCTCTGTCTCACTGTGTGAGAGAAACTCCATAGACATAGAATGGAGTTCATCTTGTGAAATGAGATGGAGATCATAGGGAGCCTGGGGCTTCTACTGACTGTATCTAGAGATTAGTTGGGGGTCTGAATAGTCAGACCCCAATTGATCAAAATTTTTGACAAGTCACTGTGAAATTTCAAAGGTTTTTTATAATTACAGGGGCATTTTAAGGATTTATCTTTTCATCACCCTTAAAAGACTCACCACAGGGTAGAGCAACTTGTGGTAATGGTGGAAAAAGAAAATAAAACTACCAATTGTCCATGATTAGGCCTATTATGTCAGTGATGTGTTATTAAGGTCATGTTTATTCTAAAGCAGGTTGTTTTTTGTGCACAGGTGGATATTAGGTCAGGTTTAAGGCAAACAGAGATCAGCCACCATGTCAAAGAGATTGGGTCAAGAAACATAGTTTCCCATGGAACAGCTAACACATATGCATGAAACTCCGAAAAAACTGCCATAGTAATGGCAAAATTGTGTGGCCATTGGCAACTGCATGCTCATGGGGTTTTCTTCACATGTAGTCGCAGGACTGTAGGAACTTACCCTACAAGGTCAAAAACACAATTATGGCATTTATGACAATTACCTATGGCTTTTAAGTGTTGTCTCTCTCCCCAGAGTACTACCATATTTCCTGTACATTATGTACTTCTAATATGTACATCCTGATCTTCCAGGTTTATAAATATAGAGCTAGAACCAAGAATCTCCATAATCGTAAGAGAGATCAAGAGCAGAATTCTAGGAGGAAATAAGGGATGTGGGGAAAATGAAGATTCTATGCTGTTCAGAGTCTGAAGTAAACTGGTTAAAAACAGAGCCACCATCAGAAATTCTGGGGCCCTATACAGCCAAAAGTGTCTCACCTTGTAGCCTCCAGTATGTGCCCTGTACTTAGCTCAGCAGACTCCCCCCCCCCCTACCATCTGTCCTGACCTCCATACAATCTAAGGAGCTGTGTCATCTTTACCCCAGTCTGATGAATTCCTGACAGTTTTAGTTTCTGTATTCTGCACATAGAGGTGTATATACTCTTTCTGCACTTACATCCGCTCTTCCATCTGGCCACACAGATATGGAAACTATTCCAGGACCTGCAGCACTTGCTCAGTGGACCAGTTGCTATTATTTTCTGGTTTAACAGGGGCTTGTGGTAGAAGCTCCATAGAGGTAAAATTGTGCCTATAAACAACCCCTTCCTGTTTGGGGACCTCATTGGACATAGGGGCCCTGGGCAATTGCTTAGTCCCCCAGCACCACAAAAGAAGGGAAAGAAAAGCTGTCCCTGTCCTCACTCTCCTTCTCTCTTCCAACTGCACAGAGCAGGAAGCAGCCTGATAGGATGGGGTGGGACTAGAGGAGTGTAGGCAGGCCCCTTTTTGTGCATTGTTTGGCCTGGGTCCCTGACGGCAGTACTGCCTGTACTGTCCTGAAGATAATCCTGACTGCCACCATTACTAATAGTTCCTTTATACACAGAAGCTCTGGGTTTAACATTATTGCCTCTCTTCTGCAGCTCCCTCTCCCCTCTCACAGCATGCAGTATCATATTTAGTAAGAAGAGCTAAGGTTGCCTTCTTTTGTTTAGTTGTTTTCTTCCAGAGTATTACCAAAATTTAATTTACACAAATCTGTTCTTCCTGATCTTCCTAGTTTACATATATAATTCCAAAAATGCAGTGCCTTTATGAGTATACTTACCCAGGCAGGTCAGTGGAAGAACCAAAGGAAGAGATGGAAAGCAAGGTACAGGAGCAATGTAGCTACTCTGGGCAAATATTTTTACAGTCTGAAGTAAAGGGGGTAACAACATCTATGAGTGATGTAGAGCGACCATTAGTAGTTGGTCCAGTATACATGGACATATTTGTCTCTCGTCTGCAGCTCCCTCTCCCCTCTGACAGCGTGCAGTGTTATATTTAAAGGGGTATTCCAGGAATTTTTTTTTTTATTTGACTATGTTAAAACATAAACATTGACTATGCAGGGGCTAAAACATAAATGAGCTGCATCCATTCAAAAGACCTGTGTTTTTCAATCAGTTGCATGAGTTGCAGTTTCATCTCTCTCCCACCAAGCGATCACTCCACCCATTGAAACAGACAGGCTCCCTGTCATCAGCCGACTAGTGAGTCAGGTCTCGGACGCATTGCAACCTGGGGAAAATCTGAGACAACAGTAATTTTATATGCAGTTAAACATAAATATTGGGGAGAAAATCACATAAGAATTGTGAAAAAAAGTCACACACAGGTACAGACACTATATTATGAACTACACTAACTACACAGCCCCTGTAGAATAGTCAAATAAAAAAAAAATCCTGGAATACCCCTTTAAATATAATATGGCATTCTGTCAGAGGGAGAGGGAGCTGCAGACGAGAGACAAAAATGTCTATGTATACTGGACCATCTACTAATGGTTGCTTTACCTCACTCATAGATGTTGTTACCCCCTTTACTTCAGACTGTAAAAGCATTTGCCAAGAGTAGATATCTTGCTCCTGTACCTTGCTTTCCATCTCTTCCTTTGGTTCTTCCACTGACCTGCCTGGGTAAGTATACTCATAAAGGCACTCTAGTTTTGGAATTATACTTAAACTAAGAAGATCAGGAAGAACATATTGCCATAAATTACATTTTGGTAATAATCTGGAGGAAGACAACTAAACAAAAGAAGGCAACATTAGCTCTTCTTACTAAATATGATACTGCATGCTGTGAGAGGGGAGAGGGAGCTGCAGAAGAGAGGCAATATTGTTAACCCCAGAGCTTCTGTGTAAAAAGGAACTATTAGTAATGGCTGCAGTCAGGATTATCTCCAGGGCAGTACAGGCAGTACTGCAGTCAGGGACCCAGGCCAAATAATGCACAAAAAGGGGCCTGCCCCCACTCCTCTAGTCCCACCCCCTCCTATCAGGCTGCTTCCTGCTCTGTGCAGTTGGAACAGAGGAGGAGGGTGAGGACTGGACAGCTTTTCTTTCCCTTCTTTTGGGGTGCTGGGGGACTAAGCAATTGCCCAGGGCCTCTATCTCCAATGAGGTCCACAAACAGCATGGGGTTGTTTATAGGCACAATTCTGCAGCCGGGAGCTTCTACCACAAGTCCCTGTTGAACCAGAAAATAATAGCAACTGCTCCGCTGAGCAAGTTCTGCAGGTCCTGGAATAGTTTCCTGTGTGTGACGTTTTTTCTCACAATTCTTCTGTGATTTTCACCCCAATATTTATTTTTAACTGCATACAAAATGACTGTTGTCTCAGCTTTTTCCCAGGTTGCAATGCGGCCAAGACCTGACTCACTAGTCAGCTGATGACAGGGAGCCTGTCTGTTTCAATGGGTGGAGTGATCGCTTGGTGAGAGAGAGATCTAACTGCAACTCATGCAACAGCTGTAGGCACCCTGATTGAAAAACACAGGTCTTTTGAATGGATGCAGCTAATTTATGTTTCAATGGGTAGGGTGGCTGATGTGTGGGAGGGAGGAAAATGGAATGATGGGATTTGTAGGCAAAAGAAGAAAACTCAAACAGGAAATACCAGTTCACAAAAAGCTAGCCACAATATTATGGTAATCTCACAACATAGCCATGTAGCCCCAAGACAAGCGCAGATCCTTTCTAAGAATGTCCATTACTGTCTGCCAGGTACACACTAAAATCACCTTAAATGGAAAGAGCTAATGTTTCCTCTTAGTTGTCTTTTTACTAGAATACCACTATAATTTCATCTACTGCTAATCCTAATCTGCTTACCCTGTTCATTCTTGTTTATAAATGTAATGCCAAAACTAGAAAATGTCTATGATCATAGGTATATTTACCCAGGTCAGTGGAAGAACCAAAGGGAGAGATGGAGAGCAATGTAGGGGTCCTGGCCAAATGCTTTTAAAGCCTGAAGTAAAGTGATTAACTACTCCTATGGGTGATGTACTGCAGCCTTTATTAGTTGTTACTAGTCAGAAATGTATATGTAACAAATCTTAGATATGCTTGGAAGCTCTTGGTCCAACATTGTCATCTCTCTTCTCATGCTTCCCTTCCCCTTCCATAGCACACAGCATTGCATTTAGTGAGAAAGAGCTATTGCTGCCTCCTCCTTCCTATTTGGTATTATATTGTTTTATGCTAGAGAGATTTTCTGAACACTCGCAGAGGGTCTGTATAGAAATGGAAACTGCAGGGCTGTCGGAACATGAGGATACCATTTCCCCCATAGAAACAAAGCTTCATATGTTCACACATACTACTGATTTATGAGAAAGTAACAGATGACATTAGGTACGCTGAGAACCCATGGCTCTTATTTTGCTCTCATGCATTCTTAGCTATTGAGAACCATGAGTGCTGGGATGCCAGAGGCCTGTGATACATAATAGTAGACAGCAATGCCATGCTGTGGGGAAACTCATCTATTAAAGGGGTATTCCAGGAAAAAAAAATATATCAACTGGCTCCAGAAAGTTAAACAGATTTGTAAAATACTTCTATAAAAAAATCTTAATCCTTTCAATAATTATCAGCTGCTGAAGTTGAGTTGTTTTCTGTCTGGCAACAGTGCTCTCTGCTGACATCTCTGCTTGTCTTGGGAACTGCACAGAGTAGAAGAGGTTTGCTATGGGGATTTGCTTCTAAACTGGGCGGTTCCCGAGACACGTGTCATCAGAGAGCACTTAGACAGAATAGGACAACTCGACTTCAGCAGCTCATAAGTACTGAAAGGATTAATATTTTTTAATAGAAGTAATTTACAAATCTGTTTAACTTTCTGGAGCCAGTTGATATATGAAAAAAGTTTTTTCCTGGATAACCCCTTTAATTTAGTTTGCTGTGGATGCAACATCATCGGTGCATGTTTTATGTGATTTTAGTAAAAATAAAAAAAAACTATTCACTATAACACAACAGGGTCATATATCTTTAAAGGCTGCTAACCTTAAGCAGTGATTAATGGCTGTATACACACAGGCTGAAAACTGCGATGGAGAGAGGAGAGAGCGGCTTTCTAAAGTGTAAATACCAAGTTTACCAATTCAATTTCCCATAGAGGGCAGTGCTTCATGACAAGTGATCTGATCAATCTGTCTTTCAGTGTTCAGTCCACACAACTTTGACATAGAGGACAAGATGTGAAGATTAAAATGTCATAAAATGACCGAATTGTCACCTTCAACCATAATATGTATCACTGACTGACTGATTTATGATATATTTCTAAATTTCTGGATTTTTTTTTTGTTTGGAGTGTTAGAGGCACAGGCAACTGCTGGAAAAAAAGTGCTATTTACTTTTGAAATACATTGTAACTTACTCGAAACACAGATAGCATATGGCTGTAACTTGTAGTTTCCCAGGTTCTCTCCACTACCGTACAGTTTCGCCTCCAAAAATAATATCAATTTACTGGAATCTTTCACAATTTGCTTTTGTTGTGTGATTAAATCCGTCTATTAAAGTAATCGAATTCAACTGCTTTGTCTCTGTGTTGACTGGATGCCATCTGTACTGAAAACTCGCTATCATTTTGTCTGTAACTATGTGTTGTAATAGCAAAGACCCATCTGTTGGGAAGGAGGTATTAGGCAGGGGTGACAGATATGTAAATAGGAATTGCAGACCTGCCAAACTATGTTAACCCTTACATAAAGAATCCCTGCTCTGCTTACGCCATTGCACAAGAGAGTTTTATCGCAGAAAGTAGGAATTAAGTTTCCATATAGATCTATATACCGTGCATACTCGAGTATAAGCCGCCCCCCTCGGCTTATACTCAAGTGAACTCTCCGCCTGTCAATCCCTTCTCAGTGGTCTTCAACCTGCGAACCTCCAGATGTTGCAAAACTACAACTCCCAGCATGCCCGGACAGCCATCGGTCCGCAGGTTGAAGACCACTGCGGCCTTAGTCATCATCCAGACCCCCCCCCCTCCCCTTTAGTTTTCTACTCTCCTCCCCTCGGTGGGAATGAAGGGTGAGCTGGTCCGGGCCATCTGTGCTGCAGGGACCGTCCGGTGGGGAGGGTTAGTCATTCCGGGCTGTCCAATTTCACCGGGGGGGGCCCTCTTCTCCGCGCTCCGAGCCTGCCCCGGACTAGTTATATTGCCTTGACGCAGCTGCACAGGGACGTTCATTCGCAGCCTGCGCATAAACCTCCCTGTTTGCCGTCGTCAAGGCAACATCACTAGTATATACATTATATGCAGTGTGCACATTGTTTGCTGGTCAAAGCAGAGGGAGATGAATGTGATGATCACATGGGGGCCAGTGACCTAATGCTTATGTCATTCCGTGACTGAGGGCAGGGCTACACGTGACATGGGTTAATCCTAAAAAAGTGGGAAAAGAACACTCTTCCGCCAGTCAGATCAATGGAACAATGATAGCAGAGGATGATAAGTGTGATGATCGTGTGGAAGCAGTGGCATAACTTTAAAAAAGGGGGCCCAATGCAAAAACCATTAGAGGGCCCCCATCTATAATGTTTTATTCAATGCACTGGTCTACTCCCAAAGGAAAGAGAGACTTTATGGGTCCCTCAGACTCTGTGGCCAAGGTACAACCATACCCTCTGCATCCCCTGTAGGTATGCTGCTGTATGGAAAGCTTCATGTGAGTATGTGACTTGTATATGACAGATGCAGCTGAGATACTAATTTTCATTAAAGAGACAGGGCAGAAATAGCTTCAGGCAATGCTCCATGGGAACAAGTATGCAAATGAGCTCACCTTCCGATCTCTCTATCCTGATCTACTAATGGTTGTCTACTCCTTTTGAAAGACACTGTGGTTTGGCTTCCTATTGGAGAAAAGCTAATTTGTCCAGTATATAATAGATATAGAGTCATGGGGTGATACATTGTAGCCAAGCACACTATTGACATTATGTCATCAGAGAATGCTCCTGAGTTACAGAAACAATTTAGGTGGCCGGGCTATGCCATTTGTGCAACTTCTATCAAAGTTAATAGACCAGAAATGGTGGGAATACCCCTTTAAGAAGAGAAGTCTATTAACACAAAATGATGAAAATGTAGATGTAGTATAAGATTTGTGACTAGGAGACTATATATGGCATAGTCAATGGCATGATGGAAAATTACCTCTGCAGAAAAATGTACGGCCACGTCTGGGCAAAATTCTAAAAAGTAAAAGAAACATCCCAAAAAGTTATGATATGGCAAATATTACCAAAAAATCAGTTAGACTGGAAAGTCAACTACTTCAGCAAACAAGTAACAGACGGACTGATAGTTGACAAACCAGGATTTTAAATAACAGAAACAACAAGAAGAGCCAAGAATAACAATATAACATGAATGTAATGCCAAAAGCAACTTTGTATGTAAAGCATCCAAAAACTTTCCATTTTCCTTTCTAATATTAACCCCCAGAAAGACTCCTATGTGTAGAAATATCATATTTGGCATTACCGAATATGTTTTTTTTTTTTACTGAAACATGAAAAAAGGGGGGCAATTAGAATTTTTATTAACCCTTTAACCCCTTCATGACCCAGGGTTTTTCCATTTTTGCACTTTATTTTTTTCCTCCTTACCTTTAAAAAATCATAACTCTTTCAATTTTGCACCTAAATATCTATTTGATGGCTTATTTTTTGCGCCACCAATTCTTCTTTGTAATGACATCTTACCCAAAAATCTACAGAGAAACGGGAAAAAAATTCATTGTGCGACAAAATTGAAGAAAAAACACAATTTTGTGACTTTTGGGGCTTCCGTTTCTACGCAGTACATTTTTCGGAAAAAATGACACTTTCTCTTTATTCTGTAGGTCCATATGGATAAAATGATACCCTACTTATATAGGTTTGTTTTTATTGTACTTCTGGAAAAAATCATAACTACATGCAGGAAAATGTATACGTTTAAAATTGTCATCTTCTAACCCCTATAACTTTTTTATTTTTCTGCGTATGGGGCTGTATGAGGGCTAATATTTTGCATTGTGATCTGAAGTTTTTAGCGGTACCTTTTTTGTAATGATCGGACTTTTTGATCGCTTTTTCTTCATTTTTTCATGATATAAAAAGTGACCAAAAATACGCTTCTTTGGACTTTGGAATTTTTTTGCGCGTACGCCATTGACTGTATGGTTTAATTAATTATATATTTTTATAATTCGGACATTTCCGCACGCGAAGATACCACATATGTTTATTTTTATTTTTATTTACGCAGTTTTTTTTTAAATAGGAAAAGGGGGGTGTTTCAAACTTTTATTAGGGAAGGGGTTAAATGATCTTTATTCACTTTTTTTTTCCACTTTTTTTTTTTGCAGTGTTATAGCTCCCATAGGGACCTATAACACTGCACACACTGATCTTTTACATTGATCACTGGTTTCCCATAGGAAACAATTGATCAATGATTCTGCCGCTTGACTTCTCATGCCTGGATCTCAGGCATTGAGCAGTCATTCGGCGATCGGACAGTATGGAGGCAGTTAGGGGCCCTCCCGCTGTCCTGTCAGCTGTTCGGGATGCCGCGATTTTGTCGCGGCGATCCCGAGCAGCTCCCTGAGCTAACCGGCATTAGTATACTTTCACTTTAGACGCGGCATTCAACTTTGAACGCCGCGACTAAAGGGTTTATAGCTCGCGGCACCACGATCACTGCCGCGCGCTATTAGCCACGGCCGTTGCTAGGTGCCGGGCCCGACCCGCTATGACGAGGGGCCATGCCGTGGCCCCAAGTTATGGAATGGGAGCCGACCCATGACATACATGTATGTCATGGGCCGGGAAGGGGTTAAGGACGCAGCCCTTTTTCACCTTAAAGGAGTACTCCGGCGCACACTTTTTTCCTTTTATCCTGTCCGGGCTGCAAAATAAAAGAAAACACACTTTCTCTTACCTGCCAACGAGCCCCCGGAGCTCCGGTCCACTTCGGTACAGGTGTTCGGTCCTCGGGCTGTATTCTTCTTACTTCCTGTTAGCCCGGCACGTCACACAGAGCTTCAGCCTATCACCGGCCGCAGCGATGTCCCGCCTCGGCCGGTGACAGGCCGAAGCTCCGTGTGACGTGAACCGTGGCGTGACGTGGGACCGAACACCTGTACCGGAGAGTACCGGAGCTCCGGGGGCTCGTTGGCAGGTAAGAGAAAGTGTGTTTTCTTTTATTTTGCAGCCTGGATGGGATAAAAGGAAATAAGTGCTCGCCGGAGTACTCCTTTAAGGACTGAGCCCTTTATCGCAATTCTGACCACCGTCGCTTTATGAATTAATAACTCGAAAATGCTTTTACCGAATATTCTGATTCTGAAATTTTTTTTCGTGACATATTCTACTTTATCTTGGTGGTAAATTTTCGCCGTTACTTGCATCCTTTTTTGGTGAAAAATCCCAAAATTTCATGAAAATTTCAAAAATTTTACATTTTTCTAATTTTGAAGCTCTCTACTTGTTAGGGAAATGGATGTTCCAAATAAATGTTATTTTTATTCAAAAATACAATATGTCCACTTTATGTTGGCATCATAAAATGGACATATGTTAGCTTTTTGAAAAAATTAGAGGGCTTCAAAGTAGAGCAGCAATTTTAAAAAATGTCATGAAAATTGCAAAATCTGAAGGGACAGATGTTACGGAACTACAACTCCCAGCATGCCTGGGCAGTCTTGGCATGCTGAGAGTTGTAGTTTGGCAACATCTGGAGGGCTACCGTTTGGGCACCACTGTAACAGTGGTCTCCAAACTGTGACCCTCCAGATGTTGCAAAACTACAACTCCCAGCATGCCCAGACAGCCTTGTGGTTGCCACAGTAAAGATCACTTTACTTTCACTTTCATTCCCCCCCCCCCCCACCGTAGTTTCCCTACCTGCCAGGATCCAGCAGTCTCCAGTGACGATCCCGGGGTGGGAAGAAGGGGGGTTGCCATGGCAACCCACTGTCCTGCCCTGCCATTGGTCAGAATCAGTTCTGACCAATGGCAGGGGATAGGAGGAGATCGCAGCACTGCGACCTCGCTCCTATCTCTCAGGATGATCAAGGCTGTCCCTGACAGCTCTGATCATCCCTATTTTCCGTGTCTGAATTGACATGCCATTTTCTGCGATCACCGACATGGGGAGGTCTCAGGACCCCCCTCGGCGATGTGCCAGGATGCCTGCTGAATGATTTCAGCAGGCATTCTGGTCAGGTCCCCAACCGGCTAGCGGCGGGGACCGGAATTCCCACGGGCGTATGCATACGCCCCACGTCCTTAAGGACTCGGGATGCAGGGCGTATGCATACGCCCGGTGTCCTTAGAAGGTTAAAGGGGTATTCCAGGATGTTTTTTTATTTGACTATGCTACAGGGGCTGTAAAGTTAGTGTAGTTCATAATATAGTGTCTGTACCTGTGTGTGATGGTTTTCTCACAATTCTTACGTGATTGTAACCCCAATATTTATTTTTAATTGCATACATAATGGATGCAGCTTATTTATGTTTTAATGGGTGGGGTGGCTGATGTGTGGGAGGAAGGAAAATGGAATGATGGGATTTGTAGGCAGGGACACTTAAAAAGGAAGTACCAGTTCACAAAAAGCTAGCCACAGTATTATGATAATCTCACAACATGGCCATTTAGCCCCAAGACAAGCGCAGATCCTTCCTAAGCATGTCCATTACTGTCTGCCAGGTACATTCTAAAATCACCTTATGGTGGATAACCCCTTTAAGGTGTATAGCTGTATATATATATATATATATATATATATATATATACACACACCGTATTTATTGGGGTATACCGCGCACCGGCCTATAACACGCACTCTCAATTTACAAAGGATATTTGGGTAAAAAAAGTTTTTTACCCAAATATCCATGGTAAAATGAGGGTTTGTGTGTGTGTGCTTGCGTATACCCCGATACACCCCCAGGAAAGGCAGGGGGAGAGAGGCCGTCGCTGCCCGCTTCTCTCCCCCTGCCTTTCCTGGGGTCTAGAGCCCTGCTGCTTCTCTCCCGCTGGCTATCGGGGGCAATGGGGCAGCGGCGCCGATAGCCAGGGGGAGAGAAGGGGCAGCGGCACCCATTGCCGGTGCCGCTGCCCCGTTGCCTCCCCCCATCCCCGGTTGCATAATTACCTGTTGCCGGGATTGGGTCCGCGCTGCTTCAGGCCTCCGGTGTGCGTCCCCTGCGTTGTTGCTATGCGCTGCACGGCGCGGCGCAATGACGACGTCATTGTGCCGCCCCGTGCAGCGCATAGCAACGACGCAGGGGACGCACACCGGAGGCCTGAAGCAGCGCGGACCCGACCCCGGCAACAGGTAATTATGCAACCGGGGATGGGGGGAGGCAACCGGGGTGGGGGGAGGCAACGGGGCAGCGGCGCCGGCAATGGGTGCCGCTGCCCCTTCTCTCCACCTTCTCGGGGCGCCGGCACCGATAGTCAGGGGGAGAGAACGGGCAGCGGCGCTGATAGCCAGGGGGAGAGAAGGGCCGGCAGCAGGTCTCTAGACCCCAGGGCAGGCAGGGGCAGAGAAGCCGGCAGCGCTGGCGGTCTCTGCACCTGCAAAGCCGCTGCAGTTCATTGATTTAAAGCACCCAATTTAAATCATTGAACTGCAGCGGCTTATCGGCGTATAACACGCAGGTAGACTTTAGGCTAAAAATTTTAGCCTAAAAAGTGTGTGTTATACGCCGATAAATACGGTATATAAATACGGTATATAATTTTTTTTAACATGTTTTAAGTTCTTTCTAGGGACTCTTAGAAATATTCATTAGATTGCTTACGCTAATCGTTGCTATGCTGTTACAGTTAGATGTGTGCTCTGTTAATACAGCCTGCCTTAGGGAAACTCTATTAGCAGAATGCCGCATGGCATGCCATGGAAACCACAAAGTAAACATATTTAAGTGAGAAATTGCCAATATGTAGTCACTAGTTGGCTATTTTCATGCCATTGGCCCCGACCCGACAGTTGGGTCACATGCACTTTTGGGTTGCAGTGTGATCACATTTACTAATTCTGAGTGAAGTGGAGATGAGAATTGTAGGGATGGAAGTGAAGTGACAAAAAGAGGGTCTTGTGAAGAGCAGAGGTTACATGTGGAGTGGTATTTAAAACTGGGTACAGACATGTAGAACTTTGCATGTCATAGTGAAAATCTCAAATTAAGTTAAAGCAGACCTGAGAGGGGTGTAAATAAACACATTTAATCTCTATAGTCCTTTCCAGCACCTATATTGCTAATGAGGTTCAAGTGTCAAGGAGGATTATCAGAGCTCAGCAAGAACCCAGGGTTAGCCAGTCCATTTCCTCCTATTCACTACCTCAATTTCTCTTGTCAATAAAAAAAGGGTAGGCATATGCAAGCAGGCACGTAGATGGTGAAGAGGGGTGTGTCGGCTGCAGCTTTGTGCTGTGGTCGAAAAGGCTTGCTTTAATGCAGAGAGCCAGGGCTCCCCGCGATCTAACACTTATCCCCTATTCTTAGGATAGGGTATAAGTTGGTATATCCCAGAGTTCTCCGTTAACTTACCAATATGTACTACCAATACTTGATTACTATGTGAGCGGCATCTCCACAAGAACATTACTTTGTGGGTCTTTTGTTCAGTTGTCCTGCTCCCAGTACAGAATTTAGGAAAATACTAGAGGTGCGTTCACACCATGTGTTTATTTCTATTTGATGTATTAATTTTTTTTTATAAAGAAAAGTTAATGTATACATTAGCTAATGCTAAAACAGATTGCTGGTGTATTCTATCTATTTCCTATAACCTTTTGTTATAATAAAAATGAACGTAAAGATAAACTTTTTTGGGTGGCTACGTTTTTGCTTACAGCAAAATTAAACCCAATGTAAAGGCGTGAACCTACCTAAATGCATACACATTTCTCATATTGGGTCCATCCCTGTAAAATTAGTACAGTATAATTATTCATATTGAAATGATGAAGTAGAAAATAAAAATAGGATCTTACCACTCCCACACTACCCGCTGGGTTGGATTTTCCTCGTGAGTTATGGCAGGCCATCATTTCCTATCTTCTTTTCTGAATGGCAGTTCTCAAAGGAATATCACCTATTCATAAGAAAAGAAAAACAATCACATACAATTTGCTGTCTGCTTTGTCAGTGCTGATAATTCCAATTAGCTACTAAAAGCCGGAGTCATTCATTGCGGCTCAGAATTATAGTCATTACTGTTTCATTACAATGATTGCCACAAATACTGATGACCACAAATACCAGGTCTCTTTCTCACGAGAAAACGGTCTCAAAATTTACAAGACTGAGAATAAGTATCTGGCACTCGACCAGCTTAAAACATAAGGTGAGGCATGGGGGAAGGTGGTAACTTGCTTATGGCTGAACAAACAAGGGTCTTACCTGACTCCATAGTCACCACACTGCCAATATGTCATCCTCTCCTCCATTCATCAAACTTGTTATTCACTATAAGATTGTGATATAAAAAGTCTCAATTAGAAACAATAGAATTACATAAACAGGGCAGCCATCGAGAATTTTACACAGCTAAAGGCCTGCCCCCCCCCCCCATGCGTGTGCGGTTGCCCGCCCCAACTCCACCCATAGGCCCCTGACTCTGCCCCTAGACCTCCCCTACGACCCACCCCCAATTTTTTATTTATTTCTTTTTAGTACTACGAAGAAAGTAAAAAGGAATTATTTTTTGACCAAAGAATATGAAGCCTGCCACCATGACAAGGTAGACTCTTTTTAGCACTAAAAAAATGCAGTGTAGCCCGGACCTTCTAGGTGAGTATAAAATGGATATACGAGGATCGTGCTTCAATAATAATTATCATTTATTTATAAAAATAAAAATAAGATTTCACCACTTCTCACAGGGCCCTTGTGAGAAGAACATACATAATAAAAGGCAACCTAACAATGTATTAGGCAATAGTATTAAAATTCTACACTTGGCATAGAGTAATAGAATAAAATAGCAGAGTAAGATCTGTACCATACAAATATATTAGAAAGTTGCTCTTCTAGATGTTTAGGGTAAATATGTCCCTTTTTAGATACAGTAGCAAACAGTCTGTATTGATAGCAATTGTTACCGGTCTGTAGATTGTAGCTCAGGCGGTGAATATTGCTCCCGCAATAGCTGAGTATCCGTGGTGTATGCAGTCCACTGTGTGGTGCTTCCAATTGTGAGCCTGGTCCAGTAGGGTCTGAGCGTGGTGGCAGTCGCTGTCGGATAAGGCGCTGGCAGGCGCCGAAGATCGTAGTGGTGTCCGGGGACTGCTGGCGCTGGCGTGCGCTAGAGTTGATATTCCTCACCGCTTCATTGGTTGGTAAACAGGACCATATACTGGAAGGCTGGAAGTTCACCTCGTGGTGCCGGCGTCTGACGTCAGAGCTGGGATGGTTACAGCAGGATAATTGCACCGGGATAATTGCGCCGGGATGGATCTGAACTACTGGACCGGATAGATAGCAAAATGAGAGCGCAAATGTTGGTACAGTTCATGAAGTGTAACTGGCCGTAGAATTTGGGCACAGTTCAAATACTGCTATGCCAGTAGATAACGACTAGACGCGTTTCAGGGTTGTATGATATAACCCTTTCCTCAGTAGTCATAATGATTATGACTACTGAGGAAAGGGTTATATCATACAACCCTGAAACGCGTCTAGTCGTTATCTACTGGCATAGCAGTATTTGAACTGTGCCCAAATTCTACGGCCAGTTACACTTCATGAACTGTACCAACATTTGCGCTCTCATTTTGCTATCTACCCGGTCCAGTAGTTCAGATCCATCCCGGCGCAATTATCCCGGTGCAATTATCCTGCTGTAACCATCCCGGCTCTGACGTCAGACGCCGGCACCACGAGGTGAACTTCCAGCCTTCCAGTATATGGTCCTGTTTACCAACCAATGAAGCGGTGAGGAATATCAACTCTAGCGCACGCCAGCGCCAGCAGTCCCCGGACACCACTACGATCTTCGGCGCCTGCCAGCGCCTTATCCGACAGCGACTGCCACCACGCTCAGACCCTACTGGACCAGGCTCACAATTGGAAGCACCACACAGTGGACTGCATACACCACGGATACTCAGCTATTGTGGGAGCAATATTCACCGCCTGAGCTACAATCTACAGACCGGTAACAATTGCTATCAATACAGACTGTTTGCTACTGTATCTAAAAAGGGACATATTTACCCTAAACATCTAGAAGAGCAACTTTCTAATATATTTGTATGGTACAGATCTTACTCTGCTATTTTATTCTATTACTCTATGCCAAGTGTAGAATTTTAATACTATTGCCTAATACATTGTTAGGTTGCCTTTTATTATGTATGTTCTTCTCACAAGGGCCCTGTGAGAAGTGGTGAAATCTTATTTTTATTTTTATAAATAAATGATAATTATTATTGAAGCACGATCCTCGTATATCCATTTTATACTCACCTAGAAGGTCCGGGCTACACTGCATTTTTTGGTTTTTCCTTTTTTAGCAATTAAGGTATAGTTGCTTGCCCTGTTAACCTCGGTGCGTAATAGTTGTGAGCTGCACACATCCACATAGTTTTTTCTTTTTAGCACTACCCTACACTAACGCTAACTACTCTACCTTTTCTAATCTGGTCTTGCAATCTTCCCCTGGCACATTTCAGAAAAAACACCTTAAAGCAAAAGGATTACATCTTTTAAACTAGATTCTACACTTCCTTTTTTCATATGTCCCCTAACACATTATCAGTGCCATAGAGTTGTATTGAGGGGGTGCGTCAGCCGTCGCTTTGTGCGGTGGTCAACATGCCCCCTTCCCGTGGGCTGCCCGGGGTCCGCACAGGAGATCGTGGAGGATTTAAGGGGTTATGCAATAAAAGCTATATAGAGGGGTTTAAGGGTATGTGTTTCATATAGTTGGTGTAGGCCCCTTTATTAGTAGTTTTACTACCATATAGTTGTAGGCCTCTCTGAGAGGGGCCCGGGCCTACAATAACTATATGGGAGCAACTATTAAAGGAGTTGTCTGGTAAAAAATATCTTATCCCCTATCCAAGGATAGGGGATAAGTTATAGATCACGTGGGGTCCGAGCACTGAGCTATCTCCTGAACGGGCTATCTCCTGAACGGGGTCCCGGCAGTCAGCTGGAAGGGGGGCGTGCTGTACCCCACACGGAGCGCCGGCCGACACGCCCCTCCATGTACCCCATAGAGATAGATGGAGGGGGTGTGCAGGCAGCGGCTTCATGCGGGGTACAGACGTCAGCTTTTGGCAAACTGCCGGGGCCCTTTGAAGGAGATCGCGGGGGCCCAGCGCTTGGACCCCCCAAGTGATCTATAACTTATCCCCTATCCTTGGTTAGGGGTTAAGTTATTTTTCACCAGACTACTCCTTTAACAGAGGGGCCTACCCAAACTATATGGAAGCAGCAACTATGAACAGAGAGGCTTACCCAAACTATTTAGGGGGCTCCATATAGTTGTGGTAGGCCCCTCTGTTAATAGTTGCCCCCATAGTTGTGGTAGGCCCGGGCCCCTCTCAGAGAGGCCTACAACTATATGAGGGGGGAACTATTAGCAAAGAAGGGCCTACAACAACTATATGGGCTGGGGCACAACTTGCCACTATATAGTTGTTGTATACCCCTTTTTGCTGCTAATTGTGGCCCCCATATAGTTTATTCCTCATATCTTTTCCCCAGGCAGCAAGCCCCAGCTCAGCTGCCTGCAATTGGCGCTATGAAGTTCTGCTTCACCACCGCACCACCCCACCCCCAATTATATATATTTTTTTTCTTTACATTTATGGCTCTAGTTCAGTAGTGCTCATTTCCCACCGCTGCCACCAATCACCTTAGTGCTAGCCAGCCAGCGGAGCGGAGCTGCAAATTTAAAGAGACAGCCGGACCTGAGGTTCCAGGAAGCAACATTGACTGTGACAGCGGCGACACGCACAGTGACAGGCCTTAACTGTAAGTTATCAGTCAGGAGTTGTGGTGGGCCCACTCAATGACTGACAAGCAAAAAATAAAAGGCCCAGGGACGGCCGGGCCTCCCTGAAGCTCCGAACCCCATACAGGTGTATGGGTTGTACCCTCCTGATGGCGGCCCTGGACATAAAACCCAACCCAAAAAAATGTATAATAAAACTGGCATTTCTGGGTCAACCAAGCAAATGCTAAAGTTCCCAATAAAGTTTAGTCAAAAGTCAGCCGAATCTGAATACTGTCTTAAATTGGCACTATCATTTATGGAAAACATTTTACATAATGTAAATAAAAAACATTATATGTATATTTGTAAAATACATTGGTTTACAAATTGTTTTGTATATTTTTGGGTGACAAAATACTCTAAACTTCTTTCCATTAGGGGTCCTTCACTGTCTAGAACACCGTCTTGTCCATACAGCTAAAAATAGAGGAAGCATGGGAGGGAAAAGCAGGGCTCTGTGCAGGCTTGTCAATCAGTCTGCTGTGTGAGCCAGGGGCCTGTCATAGAGCCGCAGTGCACAGAGCAGCCAGGTGTCAGCCTTAAGGAGTGAGGGAGCAAGTTCCTATATGAGATGTGAGGGCAAGCAAGGGTATGTCCTTTCCTTCTCAGTGAACTGCATGCAGTGGGAGCAACATAAACAATGCAATTAGGAGTCATAAATGGATGAAATCCAGGATTAAACAGACAGGATCAGCACTAGTTAAAGAGCACCGGCCACCAAGCTAAACATTTAATATATTGTTCCTTATGCAATTATAAGACACTTTGCTATTTACTTGCTGTTAAAATTCTCATCCTTCATATGTTTTTAATGTGCTTGAAAAAACGGTGAATAGGTGGCTGATCTGTTCCTGGCATGAGACCAAAGTCAGGAAGCGCGTGCTGGGTATGGCACAGCTCTCACAGGCTTCAGTGATGTGGCACCTGCTGGGGAACGCCCACTTTCTCCTGCCAGGAACTCACACAATGTGGGCAAGGGGAAAGGTATGATACAGAGCTTTTTATAGCTCTGAAAATATTTTTTAAGAGCAGGAGGGATATTAGGAGTAGTTAGGGAATATAAGCAGAGTTAGTTTAGAAAATATGGTTTGATGACAGGTACTCTTTAACCCCATAAGGGCGGTGGGCGTATACATACGCCCCCGTTTTAAAGTCCTCAAGGACTGAGGGCGTATGGATACGCCCGTAGGAATTCTGGTCCCCGCCGCTCGCCGGGCGGGGACCGGACCGGGGTGACTGCTGATATTTATCAGCAGGCACCCCGTGCAGACCCCTGGGGGGTCCCGAGACCCCCCCCCATGTCGGCAATCGCCGCAAATCATCGCTCAATTCAGACCAACGATTTGCGGCTTTTCCGGGTCAATCGGGTCTCTGGTGACCTGGTGACCCGGAAAAAAGGGTGACTGGGGCTGTCTCATTCACCCTTACCTAGCAGGAGTGAGGTGGCATGGGTGCCGCCTCACGATCACGTTATTAATTGACCGATCAATCACAACCCTGCTGGGCGGCGATCGGGATGGCGAAGATGGCGGAGATCGGCGTCAGTGGGGGTCTCCTACCTTGCCCTGGTCCGGCGGGGGTCCCCTCGGGATCGGTGGCAGCGACAGGAGCAGCAGGATCGGAGGCAGCAACTGTGGCGGTCCCAGTGGAAGGATACAGCAGGAGGTGAGGCCTGTTCACTTCCTGCTGTTGCTTAGCACCAAATCGCAGCTTGCACAGCCAAAGGGCATGCTGGAAGTTGTAGTTTTGCAACAGCTGGAGTTCCAAATACAACACTCAGCATGCCCTTTGGTAGTCTGTGCATGCTGGGGATTGTAGTTTTGCAAAAGTGTGCAGCCAGCTGTTGCAAAACTACAACTCCCAGCATGCAGAGACTACCAAAGGGCATGCTGGGAGTTGTAGCAGTGTGCCTCCAGCTGTTGCAAAACTACAACTCCCAGCATGCCCTTCGGCTGTCAATGCATGCTGATTGTTGCAGTTTTGCAACAGCTGGACACACATTGGTTGTGAAACTGAGTTTGTTAGCTAACTCAGTGTTTTGCAACCAGTGTGCCTCCAGCTGTGGCAAAAATACAACTCCAAACATGCACTGAGAGACTGTACATGCTGGGAGTTCTAGTTTTGCAACAGCTGGAGGCACACTGGTTGCGAAACACTGAGTTAAGTAACAAACTCTGTGTTTTGCAACCAATTTGCCTCCATCTGTTGCATAACTATAACTCCCAGCATGTATGGTCTGTCAGTGCATGCTGGGAGTTGTAGTTTTGCAACAGCTGGAGGTTTGCCCCCCCCCCCATGTGAATGTACAGGGTACATTCACACGGGTGGGTTCACAGCGAGTTCTGCTGCAAGTTTGAGATGCGGCATATTTTCTGCCGCAGCTCAAACTCCCAGTGAGAAACTCATTGTAAACCTGCGCCCGTGTGAATGTATCCTAAAAACACTACACTAACACATAATAAAGGGTAAAACACTACATATGCACATACCCCTAGCCCCCCCCCCCCCCCCCCCCCCCACTCCAATAATAAAAAAAAAAAAAATTATTGTACGGCAGTGTTTCCAAAACGGGCCTCCAGCTGTTGAAAAACAAAAACTCACAGTATTGCCGACAGCCACTGACTGTCAAGGCATGGTGGAAGTTTTGCAACAGCTAGAGACACCCTGTTTGAGAAACACTGCCGTAGGGTATTTTTGTGGTGGATTCAAATACCCTATTTAGTCCTCAAATGCGCATGGCGCTCTCTCACTTCGGAGCCCTATAGTACTTCAAGGAAAGAGTTTAGGGCCACATATGGGGTATCTTCGTACTCGGGAGAAATTGTGTTACAAATCTTGGGGGGCTTTTTCTCTTTTTACCCCTTATGAAAAGGTAAAGTTGGGGTCTACACCAGCATGTTAGTGTAAAAAAAATTTTTTTTTACACTAACATGCTGGTGTTGCCCCATACTTTTAATTTTCACAAGCGGTAAAAGGAAAAAAAGACCCCCAAAATTTGTAACACAATTTCTCCTGAGTACAGAACTACCTCATATGTGGGTGTAAGTGCTCTGCGAGAGCACAACATGGCTCAGAAGTGAGAGCGTGTCATGTACATTTGAGGTCTAAATTGGTAATTTGCACAGGGGTGGCTGATTTTTCAGCGGTTCTGACATTAACGGAAAAACAATAAATACCCAGATGTGACCCCATTTTGGAAACTACACCCCTCACGGAATGTAACAAGGGGTATAGTGAGCCCTAACATCCCACAGGTGTTTGACAAATTTCCATTAAAGTTGGATGTGAAAATGAAAAAAAAAATTTTTGCACTAAAATACTGGTGTTACCCTACATTTTTCATTTTCACAAGGGAGAATAAGAAAAAAGCCCGCTCTCCTGGCAAACTACAATGCTCAGAAGAGAAGGAGCGCCATTGAGCTTCTGGAGAGAGAATGTGTCAGAAATTGAAGGCCATGTGTGTTTACAAAGCCCCCATAGTGCCAGAACAGTGGACCCCCCCACATGTGACCCCATTTTGGAAACTACACCCCTCACGTATTGTAATAAGGGGTACAGTGTTTTTGGAACAGTGGTCCGTGAAAATGAAAAATTCTGAAAAAAAAAGAATTTTTCATTTTCACGTCCAACTTTAGCGGAAATTTGTCAAGCACCTGTGGGGTGTTAAGGCTCACTGTACCCTTTGCTACGTTCCTTGGGGGGTGTAGTTTCCAAAATAGAATGCCATGTGTGTTTTTTTTTTGCTGTTCTGGCAATGCGACATGTTCCTAAAAGCGACATGCCCCCGAAAAACCATTTCAGCAAAATATGCTTTCCAAAAGCCAAATGTGACTTCTTCTCTTCTGAGCATTGTAGTGCGCCAGCAGAGCACTTGACGTCCACACATGGGGTATTTCCATACTCAGATGGGGGGTTACAAATTATGGGGGACATTTTCTCCTATAACCCCTTGTAAAAATGTAAAAGTTGGGGGGAAACCAGCATTTTAGTGAAAAAAAAATCATTTACACATCCAACTTTAACGAAAAGTCGTCAAACACCTGGGGGGTGTTAAGGCTCACTGGACCCCTTGTAACGTGCCTTGAGGGGTGTAGTTTTCAAAATGGTATGCCATGTGGGGTTTTCTGCTGTTCTGGCTCCATAGGGGCTTCCTAAATGTGACATGCCCCCCAAAAACATTTCAGCAAAATTCCCTCCAAAATCCAATTTTTGCTCCTTCCCTTCTGAGCCCTCTACTGCGCCTGCCGAACACTTGGCATACACATATGAGGTATTTCCTTACTTGAGAGAATTTGGGTTACAAATTTTGGGGGGCTTTTTCTCCTTTTCCCTCTTGTAAAATTTGAAAAACTGGGTCTACAAGAACATGCGAGTGTAAAAAATGAAGATTTTGAACTTTCTCCTTTACCTTGCTGCTATTCCTGTGAAACACCGAAAGGGTTAATACACTTTCTGAATGTCATTTTGAATACTTGGAGGGGTGCAGTTTTTATAATGGGGTAATTTGTGGGGTATTTCTAATATGAAGACCCCTCAAATCCACTTTGAAACTGAATTGGTCCCTGAAAAATTCCGATTTTGAAAATGTTGTGCCCTCTGATGTCTTCCAAAAGTAAAAACATGTCAAATTTATGATGGAAACATAAAGTAGACATATTGTATTTGTGAATCAATTTATATTTTATTTGGAATATTCATTTTCTTTACAAGCAGAGAGTTTCAAAGTTAGAATAAGGCTAAATTTTCTAAATTTTCATGAAATTTGGGGATTTTTCACCAAGAAAGGATGCAAGTAACAACGAAAATGTACCACTTTGTTAAAGTAGAATATGTCACGAAAAAAACAATCTCGGAATCAAAACAATTGGTAAAAGCATCCCAGAGTTATTAATGCTTCAGAATTGCAAAAAAAAAGGCTCAGTTATTAAGGTGAAAAAGGGCTCAGCCCTTAAGGGGTTAAAGAGTAAGTACATTTTTTTTTTTTCTTGTGACACACTTTAAGTGCATGTGAGTCTCCCAACTCTCCCCTGGCAGATGTTGTTGGGGGAGAGAAGGGTTAAGCCAAAATAATTCAACTGGCTGACACTTTTGTTTTGAGAAGCAGAGTTGTCTGGCAGCAGCTTACCCCTCCTCACTTCCTTGGGAACACACAAACATTTGTTGCAAACATTCATATGAATAGGGAGATCGAGAGACATAGCTGTCATCCAAATGAACATTTAAGCTGACTAAAATTGAAGGTGTATGGTCCTTAAGGACAGAAATTCAAGACAGAATAAAACCAGCAGTATAATGTAGAGGTGTATGTCAGTACCATGATTTGGGGCTTAAAATGTGGTTTTATGTGGACACTTTATGGTGGAATTAGGTGGGCTATTTTGAAGTAGTATTTGAATATTACAATATATTTAGTGGTAATAATGGTGGTATTACATGGGCTGTATATGGCAATGTTACAAAACACTATATAGTAGTGTGGAAGAAGGTGTGAAGCAAAGGGCAAATGGAATTACCCTAGGGGCAGATGGCATTAACCCCTTGTACTCGTGATGCCAGGGCGTGTTTTATCCTCAATACCACCCGAAAGTATACCGCAGGATCCTGGGCGAGGCACGGGGGCAATATTGACTCCGACGCCAAGTTATTGACAACGGTAGCTTTACTGAGGTTAGACAGGTGGAAAAGTCTATACAGTTCAGTCAGGCCAATGGAGGTGACCAGAGACTTCAAGGGCTTGCTGGGACTTGTAGTAGAGGTGGACAATTTTGTGCAGGCCACTTTGACTAGACAGATGACTGTGACTTGACTGACTTGTTACTGACAAGACTGTGACTGTGGCTTACTTGCTGGTTTGTAGCTGGTAGCTTGTGTACATTTGAGGCCTCCCATGACTCTGGACACAAACTTAGGCTCGACTTTACTGGACCTCAGCAGGAAGGAAGAGAGAGGGAGAACTAGCTCCTCCCAGAGCTTATTTGGGTGAGACTAGGGGTCCTATTGGTCACCCTTAAGTCACCTGGTCACTGATACCTCCTGGATAACAATCACATGACAACTCACATGTTAACAGTATTAAAGTGACAACACTTTCCTTACACATTATACAGCATACTACATTATAAACATATATACATGGGGGCAGATGCAAGGGGGGCCCAGGGGACACTAAAGGGAGGCTGCCTGACAGGGCAGCAGGGGTACAACTCCTGTACTGGGCCACCACAGTAGTATGGATATAACTTGTCTGAAACTATTGGAAAACTGTCTAAAATGAAAAAGTGTGTGTATGGGGAAAAGGGGAGGGGAAATAATTTAAGGAAGAAGTCAGGTCTCCAACTTCCATAAAAACTGTAAAATTATTACATTCCATTAAAAAAATGCAAAAACATAGTAGTGCACTTTTAATGGAATTAAATAAATGTACTGTTTTCATGGAAGCTGGAGACCTGACTTTTTTCTTAAATTCACCTAACTGGGACCCGGCCCAGCAACCAACCGTGCTTCCACTGGATCCTGTGCCTCCACGCAAATTATGGAAGGGTGAGCTGACTCTACAATTCTATCTTTGTTCAGGGGAAATAATTTGCTTGTTGTCCAGAGCCTCATTTTCTATAAAATCAGTTTTTTCCATAGTATTAATGGCAGATGTCCAGTACTTGACAGCATCAAGAGTGTTATTGCATATCAGGGTAAACAACAGAGACCAAATCATAGGGTAACAGCAGGAAATAAATTGTTAGATGGAAAAATGCTAAGCGTAGATAACAGAATCACATCAAGGCAAAACAAACTATATTGCTTAAGTCCTGAACTTGCAAAACAAAATAGTTATGAACAACCATACCTCTTTACAATATAAGCAACTTTATTGTCAATTCATACAGCTGTGTACATGGACGTAATGTCTGATATGTTAGCGTCTTTATGTGTATATGGACTTTTCTTCTATGGCGTGTTCTTATGGATCCGCAATCAAGTTGATTATTTTATGAAGAGATTGCTAGATTACAGATCCTTATTTTGAAGGTTGACGTTCCGCTGTTGGGCCAGTGGTCATTTCCAGGTACTCTACATAGATAAAACTATAAGACTATGTTCACATGATTGAATTTCTGTGCGGAACACTGCATTACAATTCTGCACGGACATTCCGCTGCAGCAGAGTCCCATTCATTTCAATGGGAGTCTGCTGAACTGTGCACGTGGTGCAATTTCAACAGCCTCAGAAATCCTGATTCCTGAGTCTGCAGAAAGAATATACATGTCTATGTTTTTTTCTGCAGAGTCTGCACGGAAATGCATTGCCGTCTATGAGAAGACACATTTCTGCCTGGTCCTAGTGCTGGCATGCTCTGCCGGCACTCCTCTATCGGTGGAATGTCTGCACGGAAACTTTCCATGCGGACATTCCGCCATGTGACCATTGTCTTATTGCTGGACTTGTAAAAAAAAAAGAAAATGGCACCAGCACACTTGGTCAACAAAATGGAGGCTTTGATCAAAATGTGTCCCCCCATCACCACGCGGAGGTGGCCTCATATCGGATGGGGCCCTAACATTGACTCTGCTGGGCATGCAGCCTCTGACTGGGTGACATGTTGGACCCACTATCAATCCAAACCCCCTCCTGTGAAATAGGGGAGGGGATGCACGGGTACAGAGGGAGTCACTCCCCCCAAATTGCACAGCATGCCTAGCAGAGGTGAATTAATATTAGATTCCCTTCCCATATGAGGTCACCTCCACGTGGTGTGTGAACACGTTTTGATCAAAAAGTGCGCTAAGAGTCTCCATTTTGTTGACCAAGTGTGCTGCTGCCATTTTCTTTTTTTTTTTTTTACATGTTTTGTCTTTGTCACAGCAGCGTGCACCCGTGTATTGGGTATAGGTGCTGGCTACAATTTTGTTTTATTTATTTATTTTCTTTTTTTGTTATTGCTGGACTGCACGCATACTGGGAGTGAGGAGCATTTTACTAGAAGTTCTGAACCACCATGGACTGGATACTGTCATGCAACAAAGGCATCAATAAATTTAATTTTACCTCTTGTATGCCTATATTAAAGTTCAGTAGTAAACGATTGCTGAAAAAACAACACACACAGAAAGGAAAGAAAAAACAATTACCATGTATAGGACCTGGTCTGGAGGCTACAAGGTCAGTCCCAAAGGCCAGGGGTCCTATCTCTATTCCCAGAATGATCTATGAGCAGCAGAGAACACATGGACATCCCAGCGGTATGTAAAGTATTGTTATGTGACAGAAGAGCCTACTTTTGATTAATTAATCTGCTTTTTAGCCGTGACATTTGGAGCCAAAAAGGCCAAGGTGTAGCTTCATTGAAGTAATGTCTTATTAACAGCCGGTGTACGGTTACTGAAAATATTTTTCCTGTTCATTAGAAATGAGCATCTTATCTATGTCAGGACATAAGGGCCCTCACACTAAACATGATAATTCAGTTCATGATTTTGGCTTAACAAATTAGACATCCTGTAATAATCCTATTATCTAGACATTACATTAGTTGATGCTATCAAGATGCTTTGCAAGGTTCCCAACTACATATAGTCTGTCACGGAGCACGTCATGATTTTAGCATATTTAATTCTATGGCTTTCTAAGCAACAATACCAAACTTGCATGAATTATCTATAATCCCCATAGAGACATACAATATGCAGCTGCCTTATAGAGTGTATCAGGGAACTGCTTAATGGGGTTTTCGGGACTTTAATATTGATGGTCTATCCTTAGAATAGGCCATAAATATCAGATCTGTGAGGGTCCGAGTCCCAACAAAGAGTCCCTAAAAAACTGACAAAAGGAGCTGTAAAGCATAGGGAGGAGCTGCAGTACCTTCGGTATCAGGTCAAAGTCAACAGAATGACAGCTTGCCAGCGCACCGGAGCCCTTCACTCAGCTGATTGGTGGCAGTGCCAGGAGTTGGACTCCCGATGATCCAATACCGATAGACTATCCTAAGAATAGGCCCATCAATTAAGATTTTATGTCATTGTAATGTTATCATTGACATGTAACTTTTAGACTAGTGTTCCCCAATCAGAGGCTTATGTGAATTCCCAGATGTTTCAAGATATAGATACTATTTCTCCAATGTAATGTTTTTATTGGAATGTTTCTCTTTAGGTCCCCATACAGTTTAATGAATAGTTGGCTGATCCTGCTTATTTTAGAAGGATTGGATAACTCTCTAATGTGTATGAAGGCCAATCCCTTTTGTTTTCTAGGGGATACAATGTCACCAGAGCTTCCTGCCAATGGCTTACCTCCCCTCTTCCATTCACTGCACTATACAGACGAATATTCGTCCTATATTCGCGAATTTTGCGTATTCGTTATATTCGCATTTTCGCGTATTCAAGGAAGAAAACAGTGAGGGGGTGGGCAACTTTACTATTGGTTGCTAGGGATGTTGTTGATAACCTCTGACAAGTGTATTTGCATCATTCTAATTGGCCCACAAGTGAAAAGAAGGAATATGCGAATATTCACATATGCGGAAAAAATGAAAATATTCACAATTTCGAATATATAGCAAATATGTTTGCAATATTCACGAATTCCCAAATTTGCAATAGAAATTCAAAATGCGAATATTCGCGCCCAACACTAATGTCAAGCTGAATATTCATGTGTATTGGGTGAATTTTACAATGTGAGTCTCTAAGGGGCTTGACTCACAGACCCAATGTTGCAACATGAAGCAGCACTCCAGACAGGATTCAATCCCAAAGGTGTTTTATTCCCCCATCAACAAAGGTGCAACGCACCTTTGTTGATGGGTGAATAAAACACCTTTGGGTAAATTTTACATATAGCTGTCAGCCAAAGAAACATTCAGACAACAATTACTGAAGGTGTTTGGGAACCTTTACTTTAGTGTTTCCAACCCAGTGACTTGGGAGTTATAAATGGCTCCCAGCCATGGCCAGATCTTAATACTTTTTTATACTGGTACCATAGATAATACACTAATCACAAAGGGGGAGATCAAAACCTGTCCAGAGGAAAAGTTGTTAAGTTGCCCATAGCAACCAATCGGATCACTTCTTTCATTTTTGAAAATGCCTCAGAAAAAAAAAAAAAAAGCGATCTTATTGGTTGCTATGGGCAACTCAGCAATTTTTCCTCTGGACAGGTTTTGATAAATCTCCCCTAAAGTGTCTCCCTGCTGGGCCCTCCATCATCAGCTGTAATTTGGGGGTCAATGTGGCAGTAAGTGTTCATTTTTACTGAAGTGCCACCACAGGAAATAATAAGTATTGCTAATGTTTGTGCCGTAATCTGTACTTTTTATTGATACCATATTTGCTTATATAAAACTTTTAATACTTTTTTTTATTAAAAAAAAAATTTGGAATAAAGTTTTATGAAAAAGCAGCTATCTTGGGCTTTTTTTTTTTACGTTCATGCTGTTCACCGTACGGTATCATTAACATTTTATTTTAATAGTTGGGATATTTACGCATGCGGCGATACCAAATATGTATATAAAAATTTTTTTTTTACACTTTTTGGGGGCGAAATAGGGACAATTGGACAATTTATGTTTTTAATGGGGGAGGGGGGTTTTCACATTTTTTTTACTTTTTTTTTTACTTTTATTTGTACACTTTAATAGACCCCATAGGGGACTATTTATAGCAATCATTCGATTGCTAATACTGCTCAGTGCTATGCATAGGACATAACACTGATCAGTATTATCAGTCATCTTCTTCTCTGGCCTGCTCGATCGCAGACCAGAGAAGAAGACCTCCGGCTGCCATGCTGGATGATCGGATCCCCGCAGCAGGGCTGCTGGCGATCCGATCATCCATTTTAGTGTCTGCGATTGCGGATGTCCGCCATTACGGGCGGGTCCCTGGCTGCTATCAGCAGCCGGGACCTGCCGTGCATGACCGAGCGATGCTCTCGGTTATGCATAGGACGTAAATGTACGTTCTGGTGTGTTAAGTACCAGCTCACCAGGACGTACATTTACGTCTTGCGTCGTTAAGGGGTTAATATCATTCCAACTCGGTATACATCATACATACATTCCGGGGTTTGAAAGGAAGGGACTGAAGGTTACAGAACTGTAAATACAGTAAACGTTTATGAAAGTTATTGGTCTAGATTCTGTAGGTAGAGCTTCTGTAACAGTCACTGTAATATATCTCATTCTCTATATTTCTATTCACACATTATTGCATGTCGCCTCTTGACTCTAGTCGGTGCCTCCTCTAATCCTTCTTTAATCACTATACTGTATACTACCACAGTGTCATCATGCGCTCTTATTGAAGGCTTAGATTATGTTTGTTCTCCAGTTTCTCCAATCTCCTGTGAGATTCTGTATCTGTCACAATTACAGTTTCACCATTTCCTCCAAGTGTGGAATTGTTTAGATTTCATTTCCCTTTGGCTTCTTCTAATAAACTCTTTTGAGCACTTGCAAAGGTGACAATTTTCTGAAACCTATAAGATGTGAAGACTATTGGCTTGGCTGTTTCCAATAGTAGCTATAGTAATCTCCATGTGATGGATCCTTCTGTTCTTTAATGTCTAGTAATGAAGAAACCTATGCGAAATATGATCCAACAGTTTACATTGAAAAGTGGAAAACTAAGGAGGGCCGGTCAAATCTTCTTTTCTGTTTGTGAATAAATGAGTACTTTTTTTTCTTAGAACACATTCGTGTTAGGCTTCTTTCACACTAGCAAATTACTCCGTTTAGCAAGTTCCGTCGCTAGTTCCGTCCAAAAATCAGCTGTCACCGGCGGTAACCAAATCCTATACGTCCGTTAGAAAATCCCATTATAGTCTATGGGATATTTCTAATATCCGTTTTAATCCATTATAGTCCGTTATTGATAACGGACGTTATTTTGTGACGGAAGATAGTACGGAACAAAATAACGTTCGTTATCAATAACGGACTATAATGGATTAAAACGGATTTTAGATAAAACCCATAGACTATAATGGGATTTTCTAATGGACGTATAGGATTTGGTTACTGCCGGTGACATCTGATTTTAGGACTGAACTAGCGACGGAACTTGCTAAATGGAGTAATTTGCTAGTGTGAAAGAAGCCTTATTCTATCAGGAGGAAATGTATGAACAAACCCAAAACTAGGCATTAATACTTACCTGATAGCAAAGAGCATCAGTTGTTGCATGGCTTGGCGTCCAGGTATTTCTGCAGACTGGATGGGGGAATGTTGCCTGTCCTGCGATCTGGTGTCACAATTGAGACACAAAAATAATCTAAACTGTCCCATTCAAATGAATGGGATCAGTTCAATTATCAATTTCCTCTCTTGACATTTTTGTTTTAATAAATACTTGTATACCCCATAAAAGCCTAAAGCATCTTGCATCTGAACTGGAACATTTTTGTGTTGTACCATTCCTCTCTTATTCATCCTAAAAATATATGAATACATTCACAAATGTAACTGTGCTGTCACATATGTATGGGATCTGACTTAAGTTTTCCTCCGGTGTCGTAACTACTATTATTATTAAAATTATGTTTTTTGGGTTCGTTAGAGAAACTTCTCCAATTTGATAAAACAAGACTAACAAGACTTGATTTTGACTTTTAACTATTGTTTATACCAAGACCTGATAGACAATTATCCTTTATCTGTATAGCTCAATTTTAAGAATTAAAGTAGATATCCAGCGATAAGTAGCTACTATAAACAGTTGATATCGGGGGGTCCGACCGCTGGCTCCCCCCTTTGATTACCGGGACGGGAACTAATGCTCAGTGAGGAGCACATGTTACTGCTCTCGGCATGATCGGCGCTCCCATAGAAATGAATTAAGCACGTGCCATCTCTCACTGAGAGCACCGGGGTCCTGTCCTGGAGATCCTGTGGATAGAGGATAAGTCAATTTTCGCCAGAGTACTTCTTTAAGCCTTATTAGCCATTTAAATTATGGTATTTAAAGCATCTTTGATAATTTCTTCGGCATTTTCGGATTTCAAAATATTGATTTTATTTATGTAGTGTAATTTAATTGTTTCCTTCCTTATCCTAATATCAAAAAAATAAAAATAAATTCAGGACATCATATATCCCTCTGAGCTCAGAATTACACTACTAACATACTGTAAGTTCTTAGATAGTCCCTCACAATACCACCTGAAGCCTCAGTGTCCAACCTATTAAGGGCATAAGTCATTTAGACCTAGGAACCAGTTCACAGGGTAATGGAGAAAAGAAATCAATAGTCATTCTTAAGGTCATTATAGACTTGCAATACTTTAATAAAGGTGGCATTGTAGGAAACACCATCATGGGCTAGATAAAAGATATTCAATAGAACATTTTTCTTGCCAAAGTTAATGTATAGGACAGACTAGTAGTTTATCATGGCTTCAGATAACTAGGTAACAATGATTGAAATGTTACTGAAAGTTGTCCATACAGGTAATATTGTACCATGTGATAAAGTTGTTTGCACTGTGTAAACTGTCTTAGGATTGCTTCTTAGTTAAGTATCGCTCTTACGGTGTACTTTATCAGAACAGAGTAATGGGACCCATTAAAACAGTATTCCCACCTTAGACATATATGACACATCTGCAGCTGTGTGAAGAACAGGGTCCCTTGTTTTACCTTAACCCCTTAAGGACCACGGGTTTTTCCGCTTTTGCACTTTCGTTTTTTCCTCCTCACCTTTTAAAAATCATAACCCTTTCAATGTTTCTACACAGTACATTTTTCAGTAAAAATGACACATTATCTTTATTCTTTAGGTCCATACGATTAAAATGATACCCTACTTATAACTACATGCAGGAAAATGTATTTGTTTAAAATTGTCATATTCTGACCCTTATAACTTTTATTTGACTGCATATGGGGCGGTATGAGGGCTAATTTTTTGCACTGTGATCTGATTTTTGTATTGATCGGACTTTTAGATCGCTTTTTATTCATTTTTTCATGATATAAAAAGTGACCAAAATATGTTATTTTTGTGCGTACGCCATTGACCGTGCGGTTTAATTAATTATATATTTTTATAGTTCAGACATTTATGCATGTGAAGATACCACATATGTTTATATTTATTTTTATTTACATGTTTTTTTTTATGGGAAAAGGGGGGGGGGGATTTTGACTTTTATTAGGGAAAGGGTTAAATTACATTTATTAACTTTTTTTTTACATTTTTTTTGCAGTGCTATAGCTCCCATAGGGGGTTATAACACTGCACACACTGATCTTTTACACTGTTCATTGCAAAGCCATAGCTTTGCATTGATCAGTGTTATCGGCGGTCGATTGCTCAAGCCTGCATCACAGGCTTGGAGAAATCAATTGCCGAAGGGACACACCGGAGGAAGGTAAGAAGACCTCGCGTCCTAGCAGATCGGGACACCGCATGTTCACTGCGGTGGTCCCGATCAGACCCACTGAGCAGCCGGGAAGCTTTTACTTTTGTTTTAGATGCGGCGTTCAACTTTGAACGCCGTTTCTAAAGGGTTAATAGTGCACAGCAATGCGATCACTGCTGCACGCTATTAGTCCCGGCTTCAGATACATGCTGGGACCGACCCGATATGACTCAGGGTCACCACGTGACCCCGCGTTATATCGCAGGAGCCGGCCAAGGACATAAATATACGTCCTTGGTCGTTAAGGGGTTAAGAGATGGTCACTGGCTACTGCATCCAGCCATAGAAGCCATAGGGGGTGGCCAGTATCAAACTATTACAAGTACTGTAATTTCTTTTTATGTAACTAAGACTCCTTTCTGGTACTATATATTGTTGGGGCAACCATTTTCAAAGTGTCTTCATAGTTATTACACCATGTCACCAACAGTACATATGTCTGTCCACCCTTACCTTTTCTTCAATTATTTATTTAAAGCATTATTGTTATTTGAATTAACTTTCATTGCCCGGCTGTAACTCAAACCCAACCCTTTTACAGCATAAGTCTATAGAGTGAAAATGTTGGATGGATCAGTCAGGAAGTGTGCTACATGCTGCACCCACTTCACAGGAGACCTTATGCAATCTGAACTTTTAACGTCAAAAGTTTTTTTAACTGAAAGCAACCTACATGTCTCTTTATAGTGCTGCTCCTCCCTACAACCGTGTATTCCACATTTACTCCTAATGCTTTTAATGCGTGTTTATGTTAAACCCAGGTAGAAATAGTATATGTTTGTTTAAACTAAAAAAAAAATACACATAACTTGGCCTAAAATGTGTATTCCACATTCACTATAAATCCTTTTAGTGCGTGTTTATGTTAAATCCAGGAAGAAATATATGTTTGATTAAACCCATAAAATACACGTAACTTGGTCTAAAATGTATATTCAACATTAACTATAATCAATTTTAATGCATATTTATGTTAAAATACAGGTCAGCACACTGTTTTGCTCAGCTTGCTTTGTATTGTTATATAATAGTTTTTATGGGCTTGTTCTGCAGGGACATTGATGGGATGTTTATAGCACCAACTGAACACAGTAGTGCAGGTGAGATAAGTCACTGTCTGAGGTCAAACCACTTATCAATGCTTTTCTCAGCTTGCTTTCTATTGGAAAATTGCGGCCATAATGCAGTGCATAGGTGTTAGGATTCGGCTGGCTGGAGGTGGATCCTCTGTGTCAGCGAGGGATTGGCGTGGACCGTACCGGTGGACCGGTTCTAGGTTGCTACTGGTATTCACCAGAGCCCGCCGCAAAGCGGGATGGTCTTGCTGCGGCGGTAGCAACCAGGTCGTATCCCCCGGTAACGGCTCAACCTCGCTGACTGTTGAGAAGGCGTGGGACAGAAGGACTAGACAGAGGTGAGGTCAGACGTAGCAGAAGGTCAGGGCAGGCGGCAAGGTTCGTAGTCAATGGTAACGGCAGAAGGTCTGGAAACACTGGTATGGCAATCACAGGAAACGCTTTCACTAGGCACAATGGCAAAAAGATCCGGCAAAGCAGGAAAGGGGAAGTGAGGTTATAAAGGCGTGGAGCAGGTGGAAGCTAATTACACTGATTGGGCCAGGCACCAATTAGTGGTGCACTGACCCTTTAAATCCCAGAGAGCTGGCGCGCGCGCGCCCTAGAGAGTGGAGCCGCGCGCGCCAGGACGTGACAGCCGGGACCGGGACAGGTAAGTGGATTGGGATGCGATCCGCGAGCGGGCGCGTCCCGCTATGCGAATTGCATCCCCGTCGGCAGTGTCAGTGCAGCGCTCCCGGTCAGCGGGTCTGACAGGGGCGCTGCAGAGAGGAGAACGCCGCGAGCGCTCCGGGGAGAAGCAGGGACCCGGAGCGCTCGGCGTAACAGTACCCCCCCCCCCCTTAGGTCTCCCCCTCTTTTTGTCTGCTTGTCCCTTCATGCAAGACGAGACCATTGGGAGCGATTCTTGAATTTCCTTCCGGAAGGCAGAGAAGTCCTGGGTAACTTCATCAATGGCAGGTAATCCAGAAGAAGTGGGAATGGGGAGGGGGGCAGAGGGTGAAGCTTGCCACGGGGCAGAGTGTTACCAGGAAGGGGGCTATGAGGAGGCAAAATCCCAGCTTGCTTTTTGCCGAAAATATCCTGGTAAGCCTTGGGAGGAGCCGGTATGGGTGGAACCTCAGGAGTTAGACAAGTGGGAACAGATGTGAGGCATCGTCTGTGACAAGAAGGACCCAAATTCTTGATCTCCCCGGTGGTCCAGTCAAGGGTAGGATAATGACGTTGGAGCCATGGCAGACCAAGGAGGACTTCAGAAGTGTAGTTGGGCAGAACAAAAAATTCAATTTTTTCGTGATGCAGTCCAATGCTCATAAGCAAGGGTTCTGTGCGGTAACGCACAGTGCAGTCCAAATTTACTCCGTTGACGGAAGAAATGTAAAGCGGCTTGACGAGACGGGTCACTGGGATGCTGAACCTATTAACAAAAGAGGCCAAAATTAAGTTTCCCGCAGAACCAGAGTCCAAGAAGGCCACAGCTGAGAAGGAGGAGTTGGCAGAAGGAGAAATCCGCACGGGCACAGTGAAACGTGGAGAAGCAGACTTCACACCAAGAGACGCCACTCCCACGTGAGCTGGGTGCGTGCGTGCGTTTCCCAGACGCGGAGGACGCATAGGGCAATCCACTAGGAAATGTTCGGTACTAGCGCAGTAGAGGCATACATTTTTATCTCTGCACTCTGCGACGAGACCTCTCTTCATGGGTCAGGTGAGACCGATCCACTTGCATAGCCTCCTCGGCGGGAGGCAAAGGGGTAGACTGCAAAGGATTCCGGGAGAGAGGTGCCCAGAGATCAAGGTCCTTTTCCTGGCGGAGCTCCTGGTGTCTTTCAGAAAAACGCATGTCAATGCGGGAGGCCAAATGGATAAGTTCATGCAGGTTGGCAGGAATTTCTCGTGCGGCCAGCACATCCTTGATGTTACTGGATAGGCCTTTTTTGAAGGTCACGCAGAGGGCCTCATTGTTCCAAGATAATTCAGAGGCGAGGGTACGAAATTGGATGGCGTATTCGCCCACAGAAGAATTTCCTTGGACAAGGTTCAACAAGGCAGTTTCGGCAGAAGAGGCTCGGGCTGGCTCCTCGAAGACACTACGAACTTCAGCGAAGAAGGACTGGACAGTGGCAGTGACAGGATCATTGCGGTCCCAGAGCGGTGTGGCCCATGACAAGGCCTTCCCAGACAAGAGACTAACCACGAAAGCCACCTTAGACCATTCTGTGGGAAATTGGTCCGACAACATCTCCAAGTGTAGGGAGCATTGGGGCGGCAAGGTTCGTAGTCAATGGTAACGGCAGAAGGTCTGGAAACACTGGTATGGCAATCACAGGAAACGCTTTCACTAGGCACAATGGCAACAAGATCCAGCAAAGCAGGGAAGGGGAAGTGAGGTTATAAAGGCGTGGAGCAGGTGGAAGCTAATTACACTGATTGCGCCAGGCTCCAATTAGTGGTGCACTGGCCCTTTAAATCTTAGAGAGCTGGCACGCGCGCGCCCTAGAGGGCCGAGCCGCGCGCGCCAGGACGTGACAGCCGGGGACCGGGACAGGTAAGTGGATTGGGATGCGATCAGCGAGCGGGCGCGTCCCGCTATGCGAATTGCATCCCCATCGGCAGTGTCAGTGCAGCGCTCCCGGTCAGCGGGTCTGACAGGGGCGCTGCAGAGAGGAGAACGCCGCGAGCGCTCAGGGGAGGAGCAGGGACCCGGAGTGCTCGGCGTAACAATAGGGTTTTATCAGCCTCTCAAACCCACCACTATGCTGTCTCCTGATTGGCCTGGGAGTTGTATGTCACAAAATGTATGTAATGATTGGATAACCTGGAGCCATGTGATCATCCGGCAAGGTATGCTGGGCTACCCTGAATTTATCTCAGTGTTACTAGTACTTCCTCTATTCATTCAGGCACCACATAGATCCATATATAGATATATCGCTAGGAGATTTTTGTTTTGTTTTTAACAGGGCACCCAGTTCTGAATTCAACAGAGAAAATTAGAAAACAAACATCTCTGTACACTTTCTCTATAAAGCCATACAGCCTCATAGATTTATATGTAAGCCCTATTGTGGCTTGTACAGAGCTGTAATACAACTGTGTGCATAAGCCTTAGGACATTTATGTGATGTATTTTCACCAGCAGGTAGACAACAACATTAGTATTTTACAGATCATCTTGGATTATTTTGGGATTTGGATTTATCAGCTGGAGATCATAAATTATAAAAATCCGGTTACCTTTCGTCTCATACTCCATCATTGTGGTATAAGTGATAATAGTTAATACCTATGTCGCTCCTGTATGTAATGAACGGCAGCCCTGGGAGTATTACTTGCTGTACACCTGCATTGGTCTATAAATAAAGGTTAATAAAACAATCTACTTGTATGTGACATACACATGTAATTTCCTGCATAACATCTCCTATCACATGTCATCTTAAAGAGATTCTTTTTCTCTATATCCATTTAAAGGAATTATCTGAAGGTGTCTTGCTGAGACCAGTCTCATATGATAGGCATCCAAATTGCACCCTGGCATTTAGCATAGAGATTTCTGGTCAGTTTTAAAAATGCTTATATTCATATATAATACGGCAAAAGTGAGTATAAGGCAACAGGTGCAATGAACATTATAGGCAGATAGCCAACAAGATAGATAGATAGATAGATAGATAGATATATAGATATTAACCTGATAGGTGGATAGATAGAAAGATACAGTAGATCTAGAATAGCAGTCAAATGTTATTGGGGTTTTTAGCTAAGAAATTTTCTACATTGTAGATTCATATTTAATTGTTATTCCGGCTAAATATATCTTATCCCCTATTCAAAGGATAGGGATAAGATGTCTGATCTCGGAGGGGCCTGTCGCTGGGTCCCCTCGCGATCTCTGTGCAGCACCCGCATTATATGCGGGGCTGTGTCTCCAGTCCCGGAAACCTCTTTGTTTCCGGGACTGGAGATGTGACGCCACGCCCCGAATGCGGGTACTGCATGGAGATTGCGGCAGGCCCCCTGCGATCAGACATCTTATCCCCTATCCTTTGGGGATAGATTCAGTGGGGAGAATTTTGCTTAGGTAGGCGAAAGTCTAAACAAAGGTACATTTGGTGTCAGTGTTCAGTTTTCATCCTAATGGTCATAAGGAAAATAAGGAAATGACAACATAAGTATAGAGGAAATCCATAGGTCAGACAGGACATCTCTTGCATTGGTGTCTGCAGTGGAGTTGACAATATGTTTCAGGTCTTGCCAAAAATCAGGAGATTTAGGAATAATCAATATTATTTATTAAATATTTTAAGGGGGCTTAGAGTAGTTTAGTAGTTCCTCTAGATTAGAATGATAATGGTGTTAATAGTGCTATCCATTATCTGTGAAAGTGTGTGGTCTAGGGTGGGTGGTGTAAGATGATAATGGTGTTAATGCTGGTTGACTAAGGAAGAAAGTGCAACTATAATTTAACATTACGTACCCTTAATAGGTTGAAAATTGTCTCATACCATCTGCTATTCTTCACAACCATTAAAGGCATAGTCCCATCTTAGACACTTATAGCATATTTTCTTAAACTTTCACCTATATCAAGGAGTGACAGAAATAATCTAAGCTGCTGCAAGCAGCCCAGATAGAGGGGTATGGAGAGGAATTGTTCTCGGAATTGGGGCCCCGTTCTTTTAAATGAATACCCCTATAAAGGAAAACCAACATGATCATTACCTACACTAACCTGCTTGTAGAGTAATAGTGTGGGTGATTCCAGTGCCGGTTGTTGCTCCTGCCAGTTTACCTTCAAGATAAAGGAGTTATACATGTTTACCATCCTTTAAACATTGTTTTAAAGGGGTACTACCCTGCTAGACATCTTATCCACTATCCAAACTATAGAAGATAAGATGTCTGATTGTTGGGGTCCTTCTGCCATGATCTCCCGCAGCACTGGTAGTTGTAAGCAAATACCAGGTTCCTGTGGCAGTGGTTGTTATGTCACGGTCACTCCCCTTGTGATGTCACACCACACCCCCTCCATTCAAGTCTATAAGAGTGTCCGTGATATCACGATCACAGCCTTTTGCTCCAAGCGTTCTAAAAAAATGTTCAGAACGCTGGACCACTGGAGTATCCCTTTAAAGGCTCCAAAAGAATTAAAATACCAAACTGTTACTTCCCTTTCCAGAACGTGACTGCCAAGGCAATGGTGGTCATGTGAGCTCTGCTACTAAATCAAGACAGGAGCACCAAATGGAAGGCAGAACAGGGAATCAGCACGGGAATGGAGGGGAAGGTAAGTAACAATTTGTTATTTTACATGGGTTGGTCACCTTTATACAGTTTTTTAATAAATCACTGCTGTTCTAATAAAGATAATACTTACACATTCTATGAAGCTTCCTAGCAGCCACGTTTTTTTACATCACCCAGATCCGTTCCTGCTCGGTCCTTCATCCCTGCCTGCAGCCAAACTTATCGTCCATACATCCCTGCCTGTTGAGGAGCATGTGACAATACATGTCATTGTGCCTTCTCCACTTCATCTGTGCTCCTTGTTTAACCTCTTCAGGACACAGGGCGTATGGATACGCCCTGCATTCCGAGTCCTTAAGGACCGAGGGCGTATCCATACGCCCGTGGGAAATCCGGTCCCCACCGCTAGCCGGTTGGGGACCAGAGCCGGATGTCTGCTGAAATCATTCAGCAGGCACCCTGGCACATTGTCCAGGGGGGTCCTGAGACCCCCCCCCCCCCCCCCCCATGTCGGCGATCGGAGAAAATCGCATGTCAATTCAGACATGCGATTTTCTCCAATTCCGAGCTGATCGGGTCTCTGGTGATACGATCACCCGGAAAATAGGGCTGATCGGAGCTGTCAGCAACAGCCCCGATCAGCCTAAAGGACAGGAGTGAGGTCGCAAAGCTGCAATCTCCTCCTATCCCCTGGCATTAGTCAGAATCAATGGCCAATGGCAGCGCAGGACAGGGGGTTGTCATGGCAACCCCCCGTTCTGCCTGCCCCTGGATGTTGAGGGGCTCTGGGAAGAAGATGGAGGCCGTACCTGCAGGAGAAGATGCCTGGGGACCTGGGATCTTCGCTGGAGCCTGCTGGATCTTTGCTCAGGTAGGGAATCGACAGTGGGGGGGGGGGAATTGAAAGTGAAAGTAAATTGATCTTTACTGTGGCAACCACTAGGGGGGCCAAACTGCAACTCCCTGCATGCCCAGACAGCCAAAGGCTGTTTGGGCATGCTGGGAGTTGTAGTTTTGCAACATCTGGAGGGTCACAGTTTGGAGACCACTGTTACAGTGGTGCCCAAACAGTAGCCCTCCAGATGTTGCCAAAATACAACTCTCAGCATGCCTCGACTTCCCAGGCATGCTGGGAGTTGTAGTTCTGTAACATCTGTCCCTTCAAATTTAGCAATTTTCATGACATTTTTGAAAATTGCTGCTCTACTTTGAAGCCCTCTAATTTTTTCAAAAAGCAAAAGTATGTCCATTTTATGATGCCAACATTAAGTGGACATATTGTATTTGTGAAGAAAAATAAAATTTATTTGGAATATCCATTTTCCTTACAATTAGAGAGCTTCAAAGTTAGAAAAATGCAAAATTTTCAAAATTTTCATGAAATTTTGGGATTTTTCACCAAAAAAGGATACAATTAACGCCGAAAATTTACCACCAAAATAAAGTAGAATATGTCACAAAAAAACTATCTCAGAATCAGAATATTCGGTAAAAGCGTTTTCGCGTTATTAATTCGTAAAGTGACGGTGGTCATAATTGCGAAAAAGGGCTCAGTCCTTAAGGTGAAAAAGGGCTGCGTCCTTAAGGGGTTAAGTGCAGTATACAGCTATGGAGGAGGCACTGTAACCGGTATCATCACATGCTTCTGCATAGGCAGCCATGTATGGACGATAAGTTGTCCAGTTGTATGGACGATAAGTTGTTCAGTGGTAACTCATTACTCATAAGTTCATAAGCAATGAGCTCCCTCTAGAAGAGGCAGGAAAAGCATTTTACTGAACATAGTTTTTCCTAAAGACTTGATCCCATAGTAATTACAAGTTGGCTCTACTACAAACAAAGCAAACTTTAACATTTTACACATTCCCTTTCCATTATTGAGCAAACTTTAACTTGACATTTCCAATGGCATGTCACGTGTTAAATGTCAAGTGGAAGTGTGATGCCTCGTGGTCTATAACGCGTTAAATGTCAAGTTAATGTTTGCTACAGCTGTAAATAGTGGCACAGGCCAGTATATAGTACTTATGAGCACTGAATGGTTTTCTGTTTAAAGTAATCAGGTACACAAGTATTGGTACACTCTATCTAACATTTCAGGTTAGCCTTAAAGGGGCACTCCATTGCTAGAAATCTTATCCCCTATCCAAAGGATAGGGGATAAGATGTTTGATCGTGGGCGGTCAGGCCGCTGGAACCCCCCTGCAATCACCTTGCAGACACCCGGCATTCTGAAAATTCTGTTCAGAACTCTGGGTTTGGGCAGCCGTGGTCGTGATGTCATGCCTGCTCCATTCATATGGAAGGGGTGTAATGTCACAAGAGGCATGAGATGACATTACGAGGGGTCTTGACATGACGTCACAACCACGGCCGCCCAAATCCAGCATTTTAAACATTATGCTCAGAACACCAGGTGTCTGCATGGAGATTGTGGGGGTCCCATCGGCCTGACCCCAGCGATCAGACGTCTTATCCCCTATCCTTTGGATACAGGATAAGGTGTCTAGCAATGGAGTACCCCTTTAACGGAAAACCTCAGTATTTACCTTTTCACAGCATGTTCCTGGTCTGGGCAAAGAGGAACCAATTTACATGTGAGAGACCCATGGCAGCGGATCCAACTGAATAGTCTGCAACATCTCACACTATTAAATATTTGCATGTCTATCTCTACAATTCTTATAGCATTTAACAACATTAATGCATCCAATCACACTTTATCCTTACTTGTATTGCTGCTAGATGTCAGAATACTGCTGTAAACCACACGCTTGATATTGTGCATCCATGTGTTAGTTAGTAGGTCAGTGGTTACATTCAATTTTGCCCCAGAGGACAGAAAAAAAAAAACGAATGTCCTTCAAGTCATCTTTCAACTAGTCCTGAGAGGGGACAAAGAGCAAATGACAAAGGAAATCTATCAGGAGTGTGAAAAACTGATCTCATTCACTGCATCCAGTGGTGGACAAAGATCTCCCTCCCATAATAGATGTTATCTGTTACCTCAAGGTAATACAGAATAGAATACAACTACAGCGGATGTAAAAAAGGCTTATGCTGTACCTGTCTCAATAAACGATCTGAATGTGAACAATGTACAAAGTCATAAGAAGACTCCATAAAAATAATAATAATAAATAAAATCTTGTAGGATAGGCTATTTTGGCTGTTAATATAATAACCAGCCACAGCAGTAAATGGGCCCACACATTCAATGTAATATATCTTATTGTTTTGTTTTTGTTTGTTAGTTTTTTGGCATCTAGTGAACATTTAGTGATAAGTAGAGGTTGCAGGCTTTTCTTCTGCAGCACTAATGTGACCTCTAGAATTTGCAGATAAAAATACCATTCCAGGCCTGAACACAGTAGCAGAGAATGGGTGGATATATTTATTATATCAAGGAACAGGGACTCATGTAATTTAAACAGGTGTCCCCAACCCACTACAATAAGCAGGAATATGCTATGCCCCATTCTTACCATTCTTAAAAGGAGGTAAATGGCGACACTATGAATTGCCATTTAAACATGTTGGTCTGTGGATCTGAACTCATGAACCTATTTACTGGATATCACTTGAGTTTGTCCAGGAAGGGTGTGACCGGAGCGCGCCGAGGACAGGTAAGTACGTTTGTCCTGCAGATAAGATTGCGAGGGGTCTGGCTGTTGGGATAGGGGACCTGTGGATAGTGGATAAGTGTCTAATAAGTTCAGTTCCCCGGACTATCCCTTTAACTGCTTACACTGAGAAGAAGGTATAAGGCAAATGCAACATAAAGAGCAGGAACTCCTATCATTTTGACAGGTGTTCCTGTTCCTCTACAATAAACAACCATGTGTTATGCATCAGTGTTTACTGTATGATCATTGCAGATCATTTAACTAGGTATACTCTTTTATCTGGGCGCTCTGCACCTGACCCAGGGAGTGGAGTTGCTGAATCTGAATGCAGTCCACTTTATCATCAGCTAAGCTGGGCATGTGGGAAAAAGTTCTGTATAACTTGAAATGTATGAATTTAAACCTCTGCTGATTCAAGGCTTAGGAGTCCAGTGGGTGGGCCTACTCAGTAATTGACAGTCTTTCCTGAAGAACTAGGCCAGAATGAGCAGAAGTTTGAATAAATGAAGGTTTCAATGTGACAGGTTTAAGTTTCTGTTCCTATTCACTGGTATTACTAAGGTATTTTGAAAAAGGATACAAACTGATTTGCAAAGTACATGAGAAATCTGCTTAACTTAAAGGTAACTCTGATATCCGGCAAAAAAATGCTGCATATAGCATTGCTTACTTGTCTTCCTCAGTTCTAAACTACCAAAATAATATTTGTTTTTAAGGGTCTTATTCCTGTTCTTCCTGCCTGAACAGTTGCCTAGTACTACAATTCTCAGAATGCATTGCTTTCTCTCAGCTGTTCACCATAGTCCTCCCACCCTGCCTACTCACCTCACACAGCACTACTGCCAGTACCCTGCCTAGTGATGTTGCAGAACATCTAATTTTACAGCAGACAATTGCACAGTGAGGTTGCAGAACCTGCTGCCTCATTCCCTGTCTGCTCCTCTGCCCGTGGCATTGTTTAGCAGGAGGTGATGACAACACTTGTGGCGGGGTTAGAGTTCCAGCTAAGATCCAGCAACACCTCCAGAAACACCAGAGTATGATGTGTTGTCTTGGGAAAGTAGGAGGAGCCAGGGAGTTGAAACAACACAAAATTGACAATGAAAGGACTACACAACTTCCTGTCAGGGGATAATGACTCAAAAGCAAGCCAAAGCCAGTACATCTGTGATACCACTATATTAGTAAGTCATATATCTTGGGGTCACTGTCATTTTTTTAAACACAATTTTCTAAAACTAAAATACCCTATTTACATGTACAGTATTCTTCACAGATTTGATGCACAGGATATGAAGCTGTATTGAGTCATTTAGTTTGCATTGAAATCTGCAGCAGAAAATCGTATGCATCAAATCTGCGTAGAATACTGTACATGTGAATACACCATTAGGGTCTATTCACACGTACAGTATTCTGCTCAGATTTGATGCGCAGGATTTTCTGCTGCAGATTTCAATGTAAGCTGAATCAAATCTGCGCATCAAATCTTCGCAGAATACTGTACGTGTGAATAGAACCTTAGGGTGCATTCACACGCTATTACTAGCAGCAGGTTTCACGCTGCGGGAAACCTGCTGTGAGTTACACTACCATTGATTTGAATGGGTCCACAGACAATGCGCAATAGTGTCAGATTTGCGGACTGTCCGCGGACCCATTTAAATCAATGGTAGCGTAACTCGCAGTGGGTTTCCCGCAGCGGAAAACTCACTGCTAGCTATTAGCGTGTGAACGCACCCTCAAAGGGATTTTGTGTTTTTATTTTCCTTAAAGTGAAAAAAAAAATAAAAATTATTTCCTAGCACTGACATCCAGCTGGTTATGGTTTATTGTTTGAACTATCTTCTGTGTGTCCCAACTAAGAGCTATTCTGTTAAAAAAAAAAAAAGCTCCTTTCCTTGGTCTACCCACCAAGTCCATGCATTGTATTGACAGGCATTCATTTAGTCGTCTAGCCAGAGGCAGTTTTTTCTTTGTTACACCAGCTGACTGTCAGAGGTTAGGGCAGTGTTCCCCAACCTGTGGCTCTCCACTTTTTTCAAAACTACAGCCACTATTGGATGGGAGCTTTGCAACAGGTGGAGAGCAGGTAAGGGATCACTGGGTTAGAGATTGGGCAGACTGGACACTGTGTACTGGGCATTGAATAATTCTAAACTGTTCCTAAAAAGCGGCTTTCTAAGGCCCCCCAATCATTTCTTTTTATGAACCATATGTGATGACCTGATGCAATGTTTTATAGATCACTTTAGTTTTTTGTTCATTTGTTTTATAGCCCTTTTTTTAAAATCCAAAATTCAATGGTTTCATTGGTCAGGAAATCCAATGGCTACCAAAGGCCCCAGCTGGGATTTTCCCTGACATTCCAGTAATAACACTTTTCATGTCTTACATTTCACCAGAACTCAGTCATTTTTTAGCAAGTTAGTCATTTTTTAGCAAGTTAACATGCAGCGCCACCAGTATAACATGCTCATCTCCATGTCAAAGCTCCTTGTGATATTTTTATAAGGATTCCTCGGCTGACAGGATGATGTATCTCGCTGAATACAATTATTCATGGTAAAATTCAAGTGTGCAAAGTAGGGGATATTTCTACGACACCCCTGAGTATCTTTGTTCCGATAGAAAGAGGTTAGAAGTTTTATACAGAATGACAGTGAAAAATACTTCTCGCGGAGCACGAGACAGGTATAAAAAGAGGAAGGTAAATGCAGCTACCCCTCCGAAAAACTCTATGGGGAATAATAACAGGGAAAGCCATTATTGTTGTCTGATAAAATACAGTGTTTTTTTTTTCCTTGCCCGTTACTCTCCCGTGAACCTCACTACATATGACACCTTTAAAAAAAAAAAAGAATATCTTTGTGTGAAACTTACAGCAGGGATAAAGATTGTATGTGATGGTAAATGTGCATGGAGAGCTCCTACAGACACAACAAAGGTGAATATAAATGTGTTTCTGGCTGCCGCGCTTTTAATATGAGCGCATCAATGTTGTATCATCCCCCAAAAAAGGTTACATTTCAAGATCTATACAATACAATTGGCAGCTCGGTATTGAGTCTTTTTCTAAAAACAAAACAATCTCCCGACAGGACTACATAGGAAAAGCATTTACTTACTTCTGCTAATGGAAAACTGCGATAACGATCTTTGAATAATAGGTTTTAGAAGCATCAGCTACTGGGCCTTGTGTAGCAGCTTTATCAGTCAATACAGCCATCCTCTTTGAAAAAGGAATGTGCCATCTTAAAAAAAAAAAAAAAAGAAGAAGAAGGAGACGCGCTTTGTACGTTGCGTGCAGCCCCTTGTGCAGATTTTCCTCCTTCATCAATGCTTTATTAAATGAAAATTACACTTGCAAGGAAAAGGGGGAATGTGATTATTTTCCTGGAGATTTTGCTGATTAGTCAATTGCTCGGCTCCTGTTAGAAGCCACTTGTGTCAAGTTTTCTGTACAGTTTTTTCTTCTAAGAAAGTGAGAGGGATCCTTACTGTACCTCAGCTGAATGATTTTTCAATTAGTCTGTGTTGTTCCCCGGCTGCTCTCCTCCAGTACTCATATATTGGTGGAGCAGAACAAATGTTTAGTACAATTTATGATCCTTGGAGAGGCTGTTTGTCAAGAAACAATATCTGAGCGACTATTATTGTGGAAATGCAAACTCATGTCTTTGTTTATTTTATAGCAATGTTTCTGCGGATTGTTACAAAGATAAACGGCGTCTTGTTTACCTCTGGCTTTTTACCGCTGCAGGGCATTGCCAGCTTTGATAAGTTAGGGAAAAATAAATAAATAATACATTGCTCAAGTAGGTCATTGCTGTGAGCTCATAGAAAAGCGAAACAAAACATAAATAAATAAATATTGGCTATGTAAATATTGTGCATTAAGGGGTGAAGAGGTAATGGTTGTTATTTGGCCCCGATGCTTGACATTAATGGGATTCGGCTGCGGAATTCTGCTAAATGTAAAACTGATCTTATATTTTCACGGTATGTTGGGAAAGCTGCTTTCGCGCTGCAGAGGTCGGCCACGACCCCGTGATGTCCCGGCCATGCCCCTCAATGCAAGTCTATGGGAGGGGGTGTGACTGCCCACTAACTTGAATTGACCGACCCCGCAGCGCGAAAAAAGCATTCAGAACATTTAGTTTCAAACACTGGCCAGTGGAGTACCCCTTTAAAGGCCTCTTTCCAACAGAAGAACTCCATTTGTATAAGTGGCACATGGTAATGGTGGTAATAGTAGTGCCTGTTTTTTTGTATTGGGATGATAAGATTTGTTTGATTGTATCACCTTATCTAGTTTGCAAAAATATCTTGTTTTATGATAATTAATTAGGCTAGGTTCACACAACAGAATTCCCATGCAGAATTCCGGAAGAATTCCAATGTAATTTACTGTACATTCATCTTAATGGGATTTTGTTGTCCCATTCACAAAGTGCTGCCACAGGCATTCCACCACAGAAATTCCACTTTTCGCATACCACAAAAACATGAGACCAGTCATCAGTCTTACAGAATTTAGCAGACTTCCACAGCAGAATCCCATTGAAGTCAATGGGGCTTGAATTTTGACAGAATTCTGTGTTTTGAGAACAATTCTGCCACAATTCCGCAATGCCATAATTTTTTCGAAATTGCAGAAATTCCAATTTGGAACTAAAGCTGCTTTGCATTTATGTGTAATTACGTGTTTACGTCTGTATAATGGGTGCATGTTAAAGTCCCAGTTGGGGTAAAGAGACCCAAACTGAAAGAAATATAGTGATCCAGGGTGCTGTTACGTTGAGTCACTTTTAGGTCGGGACTTGCAAATGTAATGCAGATGTAAGCACATCCATTTTAAAAATTGTAACTCTGTCAATTTACCAGCTCAAAATATTTCCCGGAATAATGAATATTTCTTGGCTATAGTGGGTCACACAGAGAGTGGAAACTCAAAGCCAACCATTAATCAGGACCCCATAATGATGCCATGTTTTGCCACCTAGGAAAGCACAGCCTGGTAATGTTATAACCTAGTTCTGTGACATTTAGGATAATTCACCTTATCTTACTATTACCAATACAATTCTTCTGGAGAGAGGTATTTGTGTGAGTTATTACCAACTAATAATAAAGAAAATGGGGACAACTAGGGCTAGGCTCCACAGGCCCCATAGCAGTCTATGGCTCATATAACCTTGCATAAAACTTGCAGGATTTCGTCAATGGGCACCTCAATGAGCCATTCTATCTTTGCCGGGATATTTGCACAAATTGTATCAATATTTTGCTGTGAATTATTTCTGTTTGATATTTAGGCTACATTTAGGTATTATTACTGCTAAAATTTATGTAGCCAGGTGCCAAAGCCATGGTTTACAGTCTCTTTCATTTGCCTCTGCTTCTTGCAAACCCTTAGATAGTACAAAAGGTAGCAGATAGAAGGGAGTAAAGCATACAGTAACTGCAGCATCAGGCTACAAAGTAGTTTTGTCTTTAACCATGAGGAAAAAATAGGTTTGTCTATGAGCTTTGTAAGAAAAACAGTAGGATCTATTTTTTGTCACATTTTTTAGGTGCTTTACAGTGGTTACAGTGGCTCACACATCCTTAAGGATCATGTGATGGAGGCCTGCAAAGACTATAATTTTGTTTGTCTCCAACATTGGTCATTGACTGGCACACAAGTTACAATCTTTGTTTTCATCTTGATGTTTTAACTTTTTTTCTCCAGATTTTTAGGACAATTATTTAGAATTCTGAAAGTTTGTAAGAAAAATAACAAATGGAAAAAAATGGATTAAGAAAACCAGTCTGGAGTGGACAAACATCAGCACAAACACATTTGGATTATGTTGCTTTAGCAACGGTGGGAAAAGAAAACATTGAGTGAAAAGATCAGAGGTGTTTTAAAATGAGTTCATATAGCATTTGAACCCTGCAGACATCTCATCAATGTTCTTTTATGAGAACTCTTTCAAAGATGACATTTGGAAAATTGTGATATCTGCCACAAATGGAGGGTTGGCTGCCATGCCTCCACGTCAAGCTGTACACCGTAATGGGCAATGTCTTTCTTCCTCTACAAATGAGAAATGTAAGTGTGTTTAAATTAAAACAGATCGCGTCTACGCCCTGCCTGCGAGCTCTGGAGTTATTCCATTGTAGCCTTCTGAAGTATACAGAGGGGCTGTCAAGATTATTTTCACTGTATTATTGCTGCCGCTGACAATGTAAAATGATAAAGCATGGACTGTTTAGCTTTTATTTACACAGATAGAAAGGTTATGGAAACAAGTCAGTCAGTAAAGAGTTTATTGAGAATTATGTGATATATCTATGGTATATATATCTGTGTTTCCCTTATCTATCTATCTATCTATCTATCTCTATTTATTTGTTTATTTATTTTTTATTTATTTATTAGCTAAACCGGAGCACCAGCCTTGGCAACTCTTCATTTTGGAGGAGACTCTGGTTAAGATAATAACATATGGATGACTCTTCCTTTTGAAAAACTTACACTCTCACTTCTCTCCAATCGACCCTTAACTCTGCTGCCCAACTAATCCCCCTCTCGCCTAGCTTCTCTTCTGCCTCTCCCCTCTGCAAACCCCTTCATTGGTAACTCGTTACTCAACAAATTCTGTTTAACCAGTTCACCATGACATACAACGCCGTCCACAACCAATCCACTCCATACATCTAAGACCTGATCTTCCAATATTGCCCCTCATGTAATCTCTGATCCTTTCAAGACCTCGGCCTGTGCTCTCCCCTTGTCTGCACCTTACACAACCAACTCCAAGACATCTCATGTGCTTCCCCCATGCACTGGAACTCACTACCCAGCCAAATCCATTTTTCACCCACCATAAAAACCTTAAAGAGTACCTGTCATCAAACCATTTTCTAAACTTTTTCCAAATTTTCTAAACTAACTCAGATTATATTCCCTAACTACTCCTAACACCCCTCCTGCCCTTAAAAATGTTTCCAAGCTTTAAGAAGGTCTGTATCATACCTTTGCCCTTGCTTACATTGTGTGAGCTCCCAGCAGGAGAAAGTGGGCGTTCTCCAGTAGGTGTGACGTCACTGAAGCCTGCGAGAGTTGTGCCTCACCATCCCACGCACGCACTTCCCGAGTCTGGTCTCCTGCCAGGCCAGGAGAAGACCAAACTATATTTTTTACTTGAAGCAGAGAACAGAACAGAGCCACCTAGTGGGCGTTTTTTATATCACATAAAAACATATGAAGGTTGAGAATTAAAGTAAATAGCAAAGTGTCTTCTAATTACATAGGGAACAATATATTAAAAGTTTAGTTTGGAGAATGTTATTCTTTTAGCAACCTGAAGACCCATCTCTTCAAGAAGGCCTACAATTATCCCATTGCCACTACACTGGGAATGACAACTTGCCTATCTTCCCATAGATGACCAGCTATCCCCCTTACCTAATGTTTGATTCCCCTCCTCTCTTTGATTTTGATCCCTTATGGACAGGAACCTCTTTCCCTCTCCCCCAACTTATTATGTGTCACGTACACTAGACCTGTGTTTGTGTTATATATTTTTACCCTTATCAACTGTAAAGTGCCCTGTCACCAAGGGCACTATATAAATAAAAATAATAATTATTATTCAAAATATTGTGACACCACAATCTTTCAAACATTATTAGGGACTATGGGTCCAAATGCACGTCTTACCAACTGCAGACCACAGCAGTTTCAACATAGAAGAAATATATAGATAAGGCAGCACTCAAATCTGCCACTGATGGAGTAAAACACTTTGAGTGGATTGGAGGGGCTTCCTTTTCAAGGAGATTCTGGTTTGGCTACTATAAGATAGCTTTTTAATTTTCAATAGCCTGTAGTCATAGAAAAACCCAATAATGGCACTTTAGGGAACCATCAAAAAGCTGCAACTGTTTACAAAATTTTGATGTGGTATTACTGGAAAGGAATGGATGCTGTTCCTTTGCTCCGGAAGGGTGCCACATATCACCATATACTAGAGCTGCCTACCACACAGTTTACAAAATAGATACTATTCAGGAGTAGTTGTGTATGCTATATATAGGCTTGGAAATCTTTGGGCTAGCCAAGTCTATTTTGTCATAATCTTGGCTCCCAACATTATAGCGAGGAGTGCAAAATAGCTGATAACTTATCCAGGCATATCCTTTGCTCCTAGCTAAAGACACAATGGATGGATTATAGTGAAATGCTCATCTACAAAATGCATGCACCATTGAAGACTGATTGTTTCCATATTTAAGGTCGTCATTCAGAATGATTATATTAATGCATTAGAACTAGACCAAGAAATACCCCACCTTCCCGTTTCCTCATTATTACACAACTCAGGTTTTGCATTTCTATAACATTCTTTTTTAAATATATATATATTGTAAGATGTTGGATATCTAGAGGTCTGTTTATCAAGCCTGACATAATGTGAAGCTGTAGAAACATTTGCAGCTATTTCACAATGTATTTTAAAGATTTCTTCGGGTTTCATAGAATGGCTAATCCATCATAAGGCTGTAAGTGTTCAACATATTCTGCAATAGCCTTTTATTTCATAGCAGAGTGTATAATAAACTGGGAGCAAGAAGTCAGGTCTTTGTGGGGAGAGACATTCTTTCAACTTCTGCCATGCCTGTTGTAGCCAGGAGTCATCCGCATGGCAAGAATTTCGGATGCATTGATAATTTCCATTGCTTAGTTAATCCACATATAGGGTGCTTTATCTTAAAGGGTTTCTTACCCGTCTTACCCTGTAATTCCCTTGCTCAGTTATATCATCACTACATTGCCCACCATGTCCTAAAGGGGTACTTTTTTTATTTTATTTTTTATTTTTTTATCAACCGAAAGTTAAACAGATTTGTACATTAATTCTATTAAAAAAAATCTTAATCCTTCCAGTACTTATCAGCTGCTATTATGATCCATAGGAAGTTCTTTTCTTTTGAATTTCCTTTCTGCCTGACCACAGTGCTCTCTGCTGACACAATTGTCCATTTTAGGAACTGTCCAGAGCAGGAGAGGTTTTCTATGGGAATTTGCTCCTACTCTGGACAGTTCCTAAAATGGGCAGAGGTGTCAGTAGAGAGCACTGTGGTCCGACAGAAAGGGAATTAAAAAAGAAAAGAACTTCCTGTGGATCATACAGCTGCTGATAAGTGAAGGTTTAAGATTTTTTTTTTTTTTTATAGAAGCAATTTACAAATCTGTTTAACTTTCTGGCACCAGTTGATTTAAAAAAGTTTTTTTCCCCCCAGTGGAGTACCCCTTTAATGCCTACTAAGGTTTCCTTCACAATAGCATTATAATTTTCATTCTTAATAGAGTTTTGATGGATCCATTTTCATATGTTACAAATACTGCTACAAAATGCATTATTCTTGCCACCAGAAACCAATGGAAACAAAGTGGAACAAATAATAGCAATATGACTGGGTCCACACTGCGTTAAAGAGGTACTCCGGTGGAAAACATTTTTTTTTCAAATCAACTAGTACCAGAAAGTTAAACAGATTTGTAAATTACTTATATTTAGAAATCTAAATCCTTCCAGTACTTAATAGCTGATGTATGCTTCAGAGAAAGTTGTATAGTTCTTTTCTGTCTGACCACAGTTCTCCCTGCTGACACCTCTGTCCATGACAGGAACTGTCCAGAGTAGAAACAAATTCCCATATCAAACCTCTCCTGCTCTGGACAGTTCCTGAGACGGACAGAGGTGTCAGCAGAGAGCACTGTGGTCAGACAGAAAAGAACTATACAACTTCCTCTGGAGTACACAGCAGCTGAGAAGTACTGGAAGGATTAATATTTTTAAATAGAATTCATTTACAAATCTGGTTAACATTTTTGCACCAGTTGATTTAAAAAAAAATGTGTATTTCACCGGAGTACCCCTTTAATGTCTGCCCTATGTATACATCAAAAAATGATCAAAGCGATGCCAGTGTATACCTGAGTACACTGCAGCAGACCCATTCACTTTAATGGCCTGAACAGTGTCATCAAGTGATCATGTTCGGGCGCCTATCTGCATGTACATGATTATTTCTGGAAGTAACACAAATGTAGTAACCCACTGCATTGCATCATGGTATATGCTGGCATCTTTTTTTGGATGGGATAGAATCCTAGAATGCACTAAATGTCCATGATAGGAAAATACATCCCACTAACCATAAAAGACCAATATGTTTCTGTTAAATGGAGAGGCCTACATAGAAATAAAGATAAGAAAGGCTATGCTCTCCAGATGAGTCCCTGCTGTGTCCATCACAATGGGACCAGTCTGGACTGAGCAGTGCTTCCTGCTGCCTGTAGACTTCACAACATTGAGGAAATGAGCATGTGCATGATAGAAATGGTTTAAAGATGATAGGTTAGCTTGCCTGATCTCTACTTCAGACTGGATTTTTACAGTAGACTTCTGATGCAGCAAGTTGCCTCCCAGCAAGAAACTTTTCAAAGTTTGGGCTTCCACTTGCAGTTTTTTTTTTTTTTTTTTTTGGGGGGGGAAACAACCACTGCAGTTTTTGAGCCAAGTGGAAACATAGCCTGAGGTTGTTTCACACAGTGATTTTTTCTTTATTATTGCTAATTAACCCCTTAAGGACCAAGCCCATTTTGGCCTTAAGGACCAGAGCATTTTTTGCACCACTGTCACTTTAAACATGAATAACTCTGGAATGCTTTTAGTTATCATTCTGATTCCGAGATTGTTTTTTCGTGACATATTCTACTTTAACATAGTAGTACATTTTTTTGGTAACTTGCATCCTTTCTTGGTGAAAAATCTCAAAATTTGATGAAAAATTTGAAAATTTTGCATTTTTCTAACTTTGAAGCTTTCTGCTTGCAAGGAAAATGGATATTCCAAATAATTTTTTTTTATTCACAAATACAATATGTCTACTTTATGTTTGCATCATAAAATTGATGAGTTTTTACTTTTGAAAGACATTAGAGGGCTTCAAAGTTCAGCAGCAATTTTCCAATTTTTCACAAAATTTTCAAACTCGATATTTTTCAGGGACCAGTTAAGTTTTGAAGTGGATTTGAAGGGTCTTCATATTAGAAATACCCCATAAATGACCCCATTATAAAAAACTGCACCCACCAAAGTATTCAAAATGACATTCAGTCTGCATTTTAACCCTTTAGGTGTTTCTCAGGAATAGCAGCAAATTGAAGGAGAAAATTCAAAATCTTCATTTTTTACACTGACATGTTCTTGTAGACTCAATTTTTGAATTTTTGCAAGTGGTAAAAGGAGAAAATTTTTAATTGTATTTGTAACCCAATTTCTCTCAAGTAAGCACATACCGCATATGTCTATGTAAAGTGTTTGGTGGGTGCAGTAGAGGGCTCAGAAGGGAAGGAGCGACAAGGGGATTTTGGAGAGAACATTTTTCTGAAATGTTTTTTTGGGGGCATGTCACCTTTAGGAAGCCCCTAGGGTGTCAAATTAGTTAAAAAGAAAAAACACGTGGCATACCATTTTGGAAACTAGACCCCTCGGGGAATGTAACATGGGATAAAGTGAGCGTTAATACCCCACAGGTGTTTCATGACTTTTGCAAATGTAAAACAAAAAAATTTGACCTAAAATGCTTGTTTTCCCCAAAATGTTACATTTTTAAAAAAGGTAATAGCAGAAAATACCTCCCAAAATTTGAAGCCCAATTTCTCCCGATTCAGAAAACACCCCATATGGGGGTGAAAAGTGCTCTGCTGGCGCACTAAAGGTCTCAGAAGAGGAGTAGCCACATTTGGCTTTTTGGAAGCAAATTTTCCTCTGGGGGCATGCCGCATTTAGGAAGCCCCTATGGTGCCAGGACAGCAACAAAAAAAAAAAAAAAACACATGGCATACTATTTTGGAAACTAGACCCCTCGGGGAACGTAACAAGTGGTTAAGTGAACCTTAATACCCCACAAGTGTTTCACGACTTTTGCATATGTAAAAAAACCTAAATGAAAAGCTAAAATGCTTGTTTTCCCAAAAATTTTTACATTTTTAAAAAGGGTAAAAGCAGAAAATACCCCCCAAAATTTGAAGCCCAATTTCTCCCGAGTACGGCGATACCCCATATGTGACCCTAAACTGTTGCCTTGAAATACGACAGGGCTCCAAAGTGAGAGCGCCATGCCCATTTGAGGCCTAAATTAGGGACTTCCATAGGGGTAGACATAGGGGTATTCTATGCCAGTGATTCCCAAACAGGGTGCCTCCAGCTGTTGTAAAATTCCCAGCAAGCCTGGAAAGTCAGTGGCTGTCTGGTAATGCTGGGAGTAGTTGTTTTGCAACAGCTGGAGGCTCCGTTTTGGAAACAGTGGCGTACCAGACGTTTTTCATTTTTATTGGGGAGGGGAGGGGGCTGTGTAGGGGTATATGTATATGTAGTGTTTTTTACTTTTTATTTTATTGTGTGTTAGTGTAGTGTAGTGTTTTTGGGGTTCAGTCACACGGGCAGGGGTTCACAGTAGTTTCTCGCTGGCAGTTTGAGCTGCGGCAGAAAATTTGCTGCAGCTCAAACTTGCAGCCGGATACTTACTGTAAACCTCCGCCCATGTGAGTGTACCCTGTACATTCACATTGGGGGGGAACATCCAGCTGTTGCAAGACTACAACTCCAAGCATGCACTGACAGACTGTACATGCTGAGAGTTTTAGTTTTGCAACAGCTGTAGGCTCATTGGTTATGTTTCACTGAGTTTGTGACCTAACTCAGTGTTTCACAACCAGTTTGTCTCCAGCTGTTGCAAAACTACAACTCCCAGCATGTACGGTGCATGCTGGGAGTTGTAGTTTGCAACAGCTGGGGGCACACTGGTCGTGAAACACTGAGTTAGGTTAAAAAAAACTGAGTTTCACAACCAGTGTGCCTTCAGCTGTTGCAAAACTACAACTCTCATCAGTCACCGACAGCCAACGGGCATGCTGGGAGTTGTAGTTATGCAACCAGCAGATGCACCACTACAACTCCCAGCTGTTTGTGTAAGCTGGGAGTTGTAGTTATACAACAGCTGAAGGTACACTTTTCCATAGAAAAAATGTGCCTCCAGCTGTTGCAAAACTATAAGTCCCAGCATGCCCATAAGGGAATGCTGGGAGTTGTGGTGGTCTGCCTCCTGCTGTTGCATAACTACAGCTCCCAGCATGCCCTTTTTGCATGCTGGGAGCTGTTGCTAAGCAACAGCAGGAGGCTGTCACTCAGCTCCAACTGCTGCTCCCCAGGTCAGTCCCTCGCCGCCGCCGCCACTCCTGGGGCCCCGATCCCAACAGGGACGGCGGGGATCGGGGTCCCCAGCTCCCGGGGTCTTCTTCCCGCACCCGCTCACGTCCTCCGGAAGAGGGGCAGAGTGGGTTGCGGGAGTGACACCCGCAGCAGGTGCCCTGATTGGTCGGCCGGTAAACCGGCCGACGAATCAGGGCGATCATTAGGTGGCACCAGTGCCACATCACCCCTGCTGGCTATGGCTGTTCGGGGACGTCAGAGACGGCCCCGAACAGTCTGTAATTCCGGGTCACTGGGTCACTGGAGACCCGATTGACCCGGAATCCGCCACAGATCGCTGGGCTTAATTGTCCAGCGATCTATGGCCAACGCCAACATGGGGGGACATAATGACCGGCTAGCAGTGGGGATTGGATTTCCAACGGGCGTATGGATAAGCCCTGTGTCCTTAAGGACTCGGAATGCAGGGCGTATCCATATGCCCTGTGTCCTGAAGAGGTTAAGTTTTTTTTTTATAAGTCAGATCTCAGGGTGGATATAACTTTAATTGGGCATAGAAAAGTAGGACCTATTATTTTGTTTTTTTCTGGATTTAAATAGTTATACATGTAAAATGTTCTATCTATCTATCTATCTATCTATCCATCCGTGGACTTGATCTGTATATTTTATACTCTGGTAATCCTATTATATTGTTTTTTTTTTCTTTCTTGTTTATAAAAAGTTCCATGTTTGAACCCTTTGTTTATTGTTATGTATCTTTTGAACAAAAAATCTAAAATCTATCTATATTTAGATTTAGATCCCAATGGTCACACAATAAGCAAATGCTTCCTGCAGAGATCACTTTTCAGCTTGCAGCGTGTATATTAGAGTCAGGGTCAGCAGTCATCTCACGCTCATCACAAGCAGGAGGACGATAAAAGGTGACACCTCTATTATGAAACTGAAGGCAGATAACACATGAACAGACCATTGACAGTAAATGATGGGCTCAGATCATCTCCTCCAGCAAAGGGCATACTGCACAGGACACAGAGCATGCCCACAATACTCCCTCACAGAAGTCAACTTCGTCTGACTTCCCCATAAAAATATTTTCTTCCCATTTTAATACTATGCAATATAAAGATTGTAATAGTAAAACTATTCTTTATCTTAAAAATTAAATCAAAAACAGGTTTCAATGTACACAATGAATAAATCTTGTAAATTATAGAAAAAAAACATTATCTAGAGCAGGGATAGGTCTGTATATTTATTTTTATTCTCGGTTTACTATTAGCACATTTGTGTATTTTCTTTCTTCTTCTTTAAAGCTCAGTTGCTGTAGCTATGGTTTATATTATGCTTCTGTGTGTCATAGCCGGGTATCCTCTGATGCATTTGAATTGAGAAGCATCCGAGAGACATTCCATTAAATCATTATACATATTAATAATATAGGCAATTCAATTACAGATTTGTGTTTGTTGTGGAACTAGAACGTATGTAATTCATACAAATGTATCTATGCATTCAATGAGATAAAAACTGAACTGCGGAGGAAATCTCCTTGTTAGATATACAGCACTATATTTTATATACAGCAAGGAACCTCATTAGCTCAAAAGCAAAATGGGAAGATATATTGTACGTCTTGTTATCTACAGTGAAATAGACATCGGCTTGGAGATCTGCCCACTCCTGCTACATAAAGCAGTACCCAGCTCCTACTACAGTACATAATACATAATTTTCCTTGGAAAGTCAATATTGTTTTGAAGCTAGAATTGCTATATTTAGATGGGATGGCAAAGGCCGGCTTGTTCTCTGACTGCTCCTAATGTAGATAGGAATAGAGTAATGTGATTGATAGGGTTTTCTGCATTTCCTGACCATTTCTCAAAACAGCCAAAACAATTGATAGGCTTGGTTAAAAAAGAAGAAACACAAGAAAAAAAAAATATAATAAAAAATAAATAAATAAAAAAAAGTTCACTTACAGAAAACACTTGCAACCTTGATAATGGCTTTCAGGAAAGAATTCAGCAGATTTGCCTAGACAGGCAGAATAAGGATAGAGATATATAGGAGGATTGGTTTGGAGGACGTTGCTGGCTTAAATGGATTGTTATAATATATGGAAGCACAGACATTATGTACTATGTAGTATTGGATTGCATGTCTTAAGCCAGCCAGACGAGATGTTTACAGGTCATTATGATAGTAAAGTATTGTATCAATTAGTGATGGAAAAGTCAATAGCTGGTGGCATGTAATGTCTGCCTATGAACTTTCCAGACAGGAAATTTAAACTTCCAAATACAATCTAGTTTTTGTTTTTTTTTTACCAAATTTTGGCTAGACATGGTAGCATAGATCATAGCTCTGCTTCTTTGTCATTAGGCCATCCTGCACCATTTTTGGTAATGATGCTGCCGCAATAAAAATAATAAACTTTAACTTACCTTTCTACACTCTCTCGGTGCGGCTGGAATTGGCCTACTGTCCTCTTAGCCGGTCTTCTTCCGGCTTCTGGGGTACAACACATAACACTGCACTGAACTAATTCCCGGTTATAGCGATGTCCCAACTTGTCCGGTAATACGCTGAGCAGCAATGTAATGTAACGGATCCTGGCGCCTTGAAGAAGGCCAGGCCTGAGCCCGTTACATGACACTGCCACTCAGCCGATCACCTTTCAAGGCAGGACATTGCTGCAGCCAGCGATTAGCTCCGTGCAGTGTTAAGTGTTGGACCCCAGAAGCAAGCATTGGCCAAAGGAAAAAAGACCAATTTTAGCGGCACTGGGGGAGCAGTGGAAGGTAAATCAAAGTTTATTGTTTTTATATTGGCTGCACGGACAGACTGAAAAAATAGAAAAAAAAGGTGGGTAACCTCTTTAAAGTGGTTATCCAGGATTAGAAAAACACTGGTATTACAGCTTGAATCCATTGATGTGATTGGGACTGAGCTGCAGTACTACATACAGCCTTTGGACATTAGTAGTGCTGTTTTTTGTTTTTTTTTTGCGAGAAATAATTTATTTGAAATCCTGGACAACCACTTTTATACCCATATAATTTAATACTATTACCTTATAAGGGTCAGCACTTTAAGTCTTTACCTAGCCATAGAGTTTAAGGCTACATAGAGATATCAGTAGAGGGGGCTGACTGCACATGGATGTACACAGCTTGTTATGTCAAATGGCAGCTGTAAAGCCCTTTGTGGCTTGAGCTCCAGTTAGCACCTGATTTAGACAAATACTGTGACTGAGAGGCGCAGTTAGGTGGCTACATAGCAGTATTGTCCACCTTTATGGTTAGTATGTTTCTGTTTGATATCTATTCTTCTAAACAGGGGTAGTATCTTTACTTTTTTCTTTTCTTTTTTCTTTTTTAACCCCCCCCCCAAAATCCTAGATAATGCCCTGTCAATGATGAAAGCAAATAGGCACTTGAATGATTGAGTGATCATTTGTCCAGCCGTTCACTTCCCACTTGAGATAAGCAAATCTAAAGTAAGATTTTGAAGAATCGGATATTAAATGAATTGGCTGTCTATTCATTTACCAAGTGTTCTGATTGCCCAGCGAAGTCCCAGACCTAAGAAACCTCATGGTCTCATATACCAGACTTCTCCAAGGAACTGGAACAAATCTTTTCAAGACTAAATGAATCAATGACCAATTTTCAATTCAAATTCAGGAAATCTTAATCTACACTGCTCAAAAAAAAAAAGGAAACACTAAGATAACACATCCTATATCTGAATCAATGAACTAATCGTATGAAATACATTAGTCTTTACATAATTAAATGTGCTGACAACAAAATCCCACAAAAATTATCAATGGAAAATCTAATTTATCAACCCATGGAGGTCTGGATATGGAGTCAAACTCAAAATCAAAGTGGAAAACCACACTACAGGCTGATCCAACTTTGATGTAATGTCCTTAAAACAAGTCAAAATGAGGTTCAGTAGTGTGTGTGTGGCCTCCACGTGTCTGTATGACCTCCCTACAATGCCTGGGCATGCTCCTGATGAGGTGGCGGATGGTCTCATAAGGGATATCCTCCCAGACCTGGACTAAAGCATCCACCAACTCCTGGAGAGTCTGTGGTGCAACGTGGTGATGGTGGATGGAGCGAGACATGATGTCCCAGATGTCCTCAATCAGATTCAGGTCTGGAGAACGGGCGGGCCAGTCCATACCATCAATGCCTTCCTCTTGCAGGAACTGCTGACACACTCCAGCCCCATGAGGTCTAGCATTGTCTTGCATTAGGAGGAACCTAGGGCCAACCGCACCAGCATATGGTCTCACAAGGGGTCTGAGGATCTCATCCCGGTACCTAATGGCAGTCAGGCTACCTCTGGCAAGCACATGGAGGGCTGTGCGGCCCCCCAAAGAAATGCTACCCTACACCATTTCTGACCAACCGTTAAACCGGACATGCTGGAGGATGTTGCCGGCAGCAGAACGTTCTCCATGGCATCACCAGACTCTGTCACATCAGTCACATGTGCTCAGTGTGAACCTGCTTTGATCTGTGAAGAGCACAGGGGGCCAGTGGCAAATTTGCCAATCTTGGTATTCCCTGGCAAATGCCAAACATCCTGCACGCTGTTGGGCTGTAAGCATAACCCCCACCTGTGGACGTCAGGCCCTCATACCACCCTCATGGAGTTTGTTTCTAAACGTTTGAGTGGACACATGCACATTTGAGGCCTGCTGGAGGTTATTTTGCAGGGTTCTGGCAGTGCTCCTCCTGCTCCTCCTTGCACAAAGGTGGAGGTAGCGATCCTGCTGCTGGGTTGTTGCCTATGGCCTCCTCCACATCTCCTGATGTACTGGCCTGTCTCCTGGTAGTGCCTCCATGCTCTGTAAACTACGCCGACATACACAGCAAACTTTTTTTTGCCACAGCTCGCATTGATATGCCATTCTGCATGAGCAGCACTACCTGAGCCACTTGTTTGGTTTGAGTTGTAGACACCCCGTCTCATGCTACCACTAGAGTGAAAGCACCACCAGCATTCAAAAGAGGCCAAAACATCAGCCAGGAAGCATAGGAACTGAGAAGTGGTCTTGGTCACCACATGCAGAACCACTCCTTTATTAGGGGTGTCTTGCTAATTGCTTATAACTTCCACCTGTTGTCTGTTCCATTTGCACAACAGCATGTGAAATTGATTGTCAATCAGTGTTGCTTCCTGAGTGGACAGTGTGATTTCACAGAAGTGTGATTGATTTGGAGTTACATTGTGTTGTTTATGTGTTCCCTTAATTTTTTTGAGCAGTGTAGATTTTGCTCTTTTATACTTATATACAATTTACATCAGCCTCATAAGGGTTTTTTACCTTCTTCTGGATTAACACAGAAGGGACAGAATAGTGTTGTAGGTTAAATTTGATGCAACCTTAAGAACTATGTAACTATGTAACCTGACTGATCTTTCACTGATCCCCCATACAAGCTCCAGTTGGTGCGTCAGTCTTTCTTTGTTAGCAGTGGCTCCCATAACTGAAAAGTTTTGCCAGGAGTACGGTATGTGACCACTCAGACACAGATTGGCTGCAACAGTGACTGGAGCGTGTGAGGGATCACAGCGTAAATAGACAAATATCAATGTCAATTGGTTTGTTTTCTTATTATGTTTTTGGCCCTTTCTTGCATATGTTTAAAACTCTTTTAGAGTAGGGTCACACGTAACGGATCCGCAGCAGTTTTTTTTAACTCTGCGGATCAACTGATGACCGAGCCTAGAGTGTGCCTCCTCCTGTGCCTGCATTGCCTCCTCTTAGCAGCAATCCCCCGCTATAGCAGATACATAGGGACCTGCGAGTCACAGCGCGCACGTGCAGGGTACTCACAGACATCGTGGTCGCTCCCTCTGCTCCCTGAGTTAGGCCAAGAATGGTCCTGATGTCCAGTACACTGCTCATGCGCACGGAAACTCGCAGGTTCCTGTGTGTCTGCTCGTAGCGGCAGATTGCTGCTAAGAGCAGACAATGCAGGCACAGCTGAAGGCACACTATAGGGTCGGTAACTGGCAGATCCGCAGTGTAAAATATGCTGCGGATCCATCGTGTGACCCTACCCTCAGGGTACGTTTACACGTACAGGATGCTAATGGGTAGCAATATCAGCTGCACAAAATATGCAGCAAAAATATGCAGCAGATCCTGTACATGTGAGCGTACCCTTAACCAGCGTGTATAAAGGGTCTTTTATCATCTGTTTTTTAAGATGCAAATCAGTCTGTGATTCTGGCAACTCTAGTCTTCCATCAGATGGTTACATACTATGCTTCATTAACCGGTAAAGCTAATGATAATTATAATAATAAGAAAAACCTATATAGGTCGAAGGTGTTGTGATGAATGAAGATATGAATTGGTGGGTGGGGAGATGATGTCTCACCTCCATACTTTTGTCTATCGGGGAGACAGTTATTGAACCGGTGTTGTCTTTTGTGCACAGAACACTAATGGCTGAATATAGACGGGAATGTTTATCTGGTGGATATTGCTTTGTACTATAAGGACTATTACTGGCACTCTGCGCACTAAATTAATTAGTGGTTTATAAATAGTTTGCACCATGCATCTAACATGAGACCCAATGCCATTATGTTAACAGAGCTATCGGAATATCTGCTAAAAGCTGTTGTCTGACAAATAAGATTATTAGCTCTCTGAATATCAAAGGCTATATTAAGAAACCTAATGTTGCACTGTTTACCACTGAACACACTTTTGGTTAATAGATCACAAGGCTATTTTGTTTAACCTGCAACACCAAAAAACAAAACAAAAAAAAAATACATCAATTAGCAAATAATGGCTTAGCAGATTATGTGCCCGGCCGGGCAACGACTATGGGAACTTTTAAGTTTGTACCTTTTGTGTGCTGTCTGTTCAATGATAAGATCCTGTCAATCATTTTATGCATTCATAGGAAAGCTATTATAGAAAAACACAGAAAAAAGTCAGATCTTAAATATTCGCAAAAGGCCAACCAAACTTGAATGCTGTCAGACGTAGGACAGTCATGCTTTATTCAATTGCGGCAGCGGCTATAAAATGTCACTCATTCACCATCGCAGCTTCCTTAGAACATAACACACTTCATCAATTTTTGATAATCTGAGTTATTAAAGTATGTTTACTGAGTAACAGAAAAGGCGCCGTGGCTTGTGAAAATAATAACAGCGAACAGATAATATACAGCGGGAAACTTTTTTTTTCCTCTGCTATATTTATGCATATGTATGTGACAGATGAAAGTATTTTCTTGCTCCAGAGAATCGGAATCTTAAGAAACAGTCACAATATTGTGGATTGGAGGGCGCACAAACACGCAATAAATGTTGTATGCTGTTATGTATCTCATACATTGAAACATGATTCTGTCAAAACAAGCCGGAATTGACCATGAAATAATCAGGTTTCGACTTATTTGTGTCTATTATGGTGAATGTTGTTCTCACTGTAGTCGCAATTACCAGAAGAATTTCTTACCTCTGCAGATGTACAGTGATGCTTTTATAGGATTACCGTTTCCATTCATTTTTAATTGCCTTTAATAAAAATTCATAGCCTTTTTTTTATGCTTACAGAAGAAATGTTGAAATGTAAGTATTGATTTATTAGCTAAAGTCATGGAATCGGGTGTAGGGAAAAAATAATGCTTTTGGTTTGAAGGGGTTTTCTGCCCTTAGATATCTTATTCCCTATCTAAAGGATTGGGGATAAGATGTCTGATCACATGGGTGCCACCACTGCAATTCCCCCGCAATCTCCTTGCAGCACCTGGCATTCTGTGCCTGGGGCTGCTCCAGTCTCGGAAATGCTGGGTTTCCTAGATGGAAACATAACGTATCATCTCGGAAACGTGAATGCCGGGTGCTGCATGGAGATCGCGGGGTGCTGCTGGGTGCTGCTTGGAGATCGTGGGGGGGTCCCGGCGGCAAGGCCCCCCTGATCAGACATGTTATCGCCTATCCTTTGGATAGGGGATAAGATGTCTAAGGGGGGGGGATACCCCTTTAGGGTATGTTCACACATTCGCAGATTTGATGCACAGGATTTTCTGCTGCAGATTTCAATGTAAACTAAATGACTTAGCACAGCTTCTAGTCGGCAGTAACAAATCCTGTGCAGGATCCTGTACGTGTGAACGTACCCTTAAGGAGGTTTCCCAATTCCGGGAAAGGTTTCGTCATTGTTTTTTAAAAGTTAAATAAGAAAAATGACTGATATACTTAATTTTTATAACTGTACAAATGACCCAATATTACTGTCTGAAAGGGTCGAAGTAGTTAAGCTTCTACTGTGTAAGCAGCCATATTCCACCACGGCAGAGTTTTCTCCCCTGCCCTATGAGTCGTGACGCCCTTGTTGGGGCTGGCTGTGTGGCTCAGTTTATTAGCTAGACCACCTTCTTTGTCTCTGCCTCAGCCATGATAAAAGAAACACTCAACATATCCAAACAAACCATAAGGATAAACTGCACCATTAGTCTGCAGATGAAGACTGAGGTGGTCCCAACCTCACTTTACATCAAGGGAAAAATAGCTAAAGACTCCAATATCCTTAAAGGGATGTCCAGTGAAAAACAACTTATCCCCTATCCACACAGCATAAGTTGATCAGACACTGATCCCCAATGCTGTGGATATTGTTTACTTGTTTTGACCAGACCATGCTTTTAATAATAAAAACATTTAAATAATGCATGGAGAAAACAGGAATGTTGTTACGCATGGTGGATCAATGCCCACCATGTCTTAGTCCATGTCGTTATCTTAGTCTAGTTGATAGCGGCAGCTTCGTTTTTTTCCTGGCTTATGCTTCTGCAGGTTTTTTGATGGACCGTTTGTCTCCGTGCAGGTGCTGGTGATATTGGTTTGGCTATTTGTACATCACTACTGCTTCCTGGTCCCTGTGATGCACAGACCCTGCAGGGACTTCCCATTTAGTCGATCAAAAATATAGATATCCAGCTACTGCCCCATCTTCTCTGTTAACATCACTTTTATTTAATTAAATTAAAATCCACTAAACTTTTTGCAGTTCATAAAATTGATAAAAGGTTCATCATGTTTAACCTATACATCTACTGTGTTGATCCAGGAGAAGGCAAAAAAAACTTATGGAGCAATGCTACTGCCAGAGTCCTCTGGTGGCACCGATTATCTAGAAGAACAAACGGACTGAACATTGAAATTCAACATGCCCAATTTTTTCTCCCCTGTCATTACTGTATGAATCAAGAGAGAGTGTAGAGGATTCACACATTAGGGATTATCCACATCATAATTATGCCCTACACTTTATGTATATGCTGAAAAACTTTCAAGAAGGGATACCAACCTAATTTGTATGCCTTCTGGCAAAGGTCTCATTGAATTTATAGGCCCAAACGTAGTCAACCAGTGACTTAATTTGGGCCATTTTCCACACTCAGAAGCACAACACATAGAAAATGTAATCTTGCACAGTAGACATAGCTTGTAGATCACTAGCTGACTGCATTCGGTGGGAATTTTAAATCAATGGAACCCATGCCAGTACATGTAGTAATACATCAGCATCCTTTAAAAAAAATAATAATAATAATTATAAAACCTTCAGCAAGAGTAACCTTGGCACTGCATCTATAAAGGGTATACACTTATAACCATTCAGCAGCAGTCCCGTGTAAGCCAACAAGTGTCCACGCTCGGGTGCTCACAAAATAGGCAGTCCAGAATATCCAAAATCCATCACAGAAAAGAAATAGGAGCACTCACCCGGTGAGACATCAATCACAGGAGCTTTATTGTAAATTAATTTACAGGGGAGCGGACAAACTGGGTGCGGGGGAGGGGCCTGACAAAGCACAGACAGTGCGATAATGGACCGTCGCCCATTCCTTCTCCCCCGCACCCAGTTTGTCCGCTCCCCTGTAAATGAATTTACAAAAAAGCTCCTGTGATTGACGTTTCACCGGGTGAGTGCTCCTATTTATTTTCTGTGATGGATTATAATAATAATAATATATATATATTTTTTTTTTACTGTATTGTTATTATTATCATCATTATTATCATCATTATTATTATTATCATTATGCAAGGAGTTAAAATACAAATTAACACATATACAAATACAAAGGTCCTAAAACAGTAAATGACAGACTGATATAGAGGGAGAGATGGCCCTACCTGGAGAGCTTACAATCTACATCCCTATTTTGACAGGTTTCTGACGTATATATGTAAAGCATGAGGCACAGACATAACCAGACATAACAAGGTTTAGCTTTTGACTGGTCCCACTAAAATTAGTTGGTCCGGCTGACTTTTCTTTAATGTCAATAGAGAGAACGAGGCTGTTAAAGGAGTAGTCCAGTGAAAAAGTCTGAAAAAAAAATGTGGTATGGAGGGGTAGAGAGGATGTAAATAGAAGAAAACAGACAATGCTCTGTTACCTTCCTCGTTCCCGCACCAATGGTATAATGAAGTTACACTCCCTGCTGTTCGGCACTTTCGGGTTTAAGGTTGTAAGATTGGATGAATGAGTGTATGACGTTGCATTACCAAATTTGAAAGTGCCGGACAGAGGGTAGCGGAGCTCCATTATACCGGTAGCAGCGCGGGAGCAAAGAAGGAAAGATACTGTTTTTGTGTTTGTTAATTTTTTTTTTTTTATTGAAATATTTAATAGTAAACATAAAGTAGAGAAAAATACATAAAGTAAATAAAAATACCATGTCATCAATGAAAACAGAGACAGTTCTTCTTTTACTAAGCCCCTCCCGGGCCAGATTATAAACATTAGTTTTTAGATGGACTACACCTTTAGGTGTTTTCTTTACTGCCATTTCTATGTACTTTCGGAGTTATCCATTGGTATGGTAATTTAATGCCCATTCTGCAAGAAAATAGACAATGACTTGCCTCCTGCGCTCCCCTGATGCCTCCGGTATCACTGTTCAGGTTCCCTGGTGTGATCCTCTTCCTGGTGTCGGGGAATGATCCATCACACTGCAGCTTAATGAATAACAGGCCATAGTGGTGTCCGCAGTTACTGGCTGAGGGGCAATCTGACATATTCAGCCCTGGTACCAGAAAGATCGACACCAGGGTTTAATATAGCACATTGCCACTCAGTAAATCACTGGCTGAGGCGGGACACAACTACGGCCAAGGATTCACTAAGCTGCACTGTGACAAATCGACTCCTGGCACAGGAAGAGGATCGCAGGAAGCTGGGAGCAGGATATGGGTGGCACTGGATGAGTGCAGGAGGTAAGTAAAGGTGATTTTTTTTTTCATAACTGACAGAATAGGCATATAAATAAATAATAAAAAAAAGCCTACTGCTGGATAACCCCTTTAATAGAAATCACAAGGAAGGATAAAACCAGTCATTACAGAACTATATGAGTTTAGTTAAACACCAGCAAAACAAACTGTCTTTTTTATCCTTTTCACTTTTTACTATATTGTCACTTATTTTTTATATATAAAAAAAAAAAAACACACAGAGCCATGGATGACTGCAATGGAAACGAAGCATAAAAAACATGTGTACATCATCTTACTAACAATGTGCAAGAAAAATGTAAAATTTGAAATTGAGTTGCTCATGTATTTAGCCCTAATCTACTGTAGTGCTAATGAGGGGACTTTTATTGCCTTGTACAGCTTGGTTTCTCCAAGTGGAGAGTAATACTCCAGCCATGGTGAGTTTAGACAGGTCAAAATGACTGTTTTCTTTGAGAAGCAAACAAAATTAGCAGTAAACAAAGCCATTTAACTTCCACGTGCCCCACGGGAACATCAGTCATTAGCACTTGGAAATATTAATGATTGTTCCTAGATGCATTCATATGTCAGACTCCTTTATTTTTTTTGTCCTTTAGAAACTGTGAAAAAATTTTTTGTGTAAAGTGTATTTCTTGCCATTTCAATGAAAGCATTTTTGTTCTGGCTCCCAAACTCTAACAAGCGTCTCCCTGAGAGTTTTCGGCAAGGTGCTGATTAATTAACTGGAGTAGTGAAGCTGAATAGTACAACAGCTGGGTAGAGATTTGTCATTAACTCCGCTCCCTCTCTTGTCTATAAGGATTCTCGCAGTGACACAACCAAAATGCTAATTTTACAAGCTGTGAATCAAAGTGGGGACGTAAAATGATAAAAACAGCATAAGTATTTCCCAACCAATGTATGTTTTGTTTATGTTTCTCCATTAAAATTTAACCCACTTTTAATGTAATATTTTTTATGATAATTGATCCTAGTTTTTTCCATTTTATAAATAGGGAACCCCCAAAGCTTGGTGGGAATTTTATGGAAAGACATATCTTTTTATAGTCAATAGTTGAGCTATGTCGAATAAAGCCATTATGGAAAGCAACAGGTTGTGCTCTTTTACAGCTAAAGTGCAATATTATGTAATGAGCCCTGGCAGTAGGAAGAAGGCAGGGCCCAGGCTCCTTACATGACAGTGCGCTTAGGCTATCATTGGCTGAGGTGGGACATTGCTGCGGCCGGTGATACGCTGAGCGCAGTATGAATCACCCTCCCCAGGATGCAGGAAGAAGACCAGCAACGGGGGAATGTCAGAAGGTGAGTTGAAGTTTGTTTTTGTAGTTTTTACAGCCCAGGCACAGAGATAATGGGAAAAAATTCAGTACATTTCTCCTTTAACCCCTTAAGGACTCAGGGTTTTTCCGTTTTTGCACTTTCGTTTTTTCCTCCTTACCTTTTAAAAATCATAACCCTTTCAATTTTCCACCTAAAAATCCATATTATGGCTTATTTTTTGCGTCGCCAATTCTACTTTGCAGTGACATTAGTCATTTTACCCAAAAATGCACGGCAAAACGGAAAAAAAATCATTGTGCGACAAAATCGAAAAAAAAACGCCATTTTGTAACTTTTGGGGGCTTTCGTTTCTACGCAGTGCATATTTCGGTACAAATTACACCTTATCATTATTCTGTAGGTCCATAGGGTTAAAATGATACCCTACTTATATAGGTTTGATTTTGTCGCACTTCTGGAAAAAATCATAACTACATGCAGGAAAATTTATACGTTTAAAAATGTCATTTTCTGACCCCTATAACTTTTTTATTTTTCCACGTATGGGGTGGTATGAGGACTCATTTTTTGCGCCGTGATCTGAAGTTTTTATCGGTATGATTTTTGTTTTGATCGGACTTTTTGATCACTTTTTATTCATTTTTTAATGATATAAAAAGTGACCAAAATACGCTTTTTTGGACTTTGGAATTTTTTTGCGCTTACGCCATTGACCGTACGGCTTAATTAATGATATATTTTTATAGTTCGGACATTTACGTACGCGGCGATACCACATATGTTTATTTTTTATTTTTTTTACACTGTTTTATTTTTTTTATGGGAAAAGGGGGGTGATTCAAACTTTTATTAGGGAAGGGGTTAAATGACCTTTATTAACACTTTTTTTTTAACATTTTTTTTGCAGTGTTATAGGTCCCATAGGGACCTATAACACTGCACACACTGATCTCTAATGCTGATCACTGGTGTGCATTAACACGCCTGTGATCAGCATTATCGGCGCTTGACTGCTCCTGCCTGGATCTCAGGCACGGAGCAGTCATTCGTCGATCGGACACCGGGGAGGCAGGTAAGAGCCCTCCCGGTGTCCGATCAGCTGTTCGGGATGCCGCGATTTCACCGCGGCGGTCCCGAACAGCCCGACTGAGCAGCCGGGTCACTTTCACTTTCACTTTAGAAGTGGCGGTCAGCTTTGACCGCCGCTTCTAAAGGGTTAATACCGCACATCGCCGCGATCGGCGATGTGTGGTATTAGCCGCGGGTCCCGGCCGTTGATTAGCGCCGGGACCGACGCGATATGATGCGGGATCGCGGCGCGATCCCGCTTCATATCGCGGGAGCCGGCGCAGGACGTAAATATACGTCCTGCGTCGTTAAGGGGTTAAAGGGGTATTCCAGGATTTTTTTTTTTTTATTTGACTATGCTACAGGGGCTGTGAAGTTAGTGTAGTTTATAATATAGTGTCTGTACTTGTGTGTGACGGTTTTCTCACAATTCTTATGTGATTTTCACCCCAATATTTATTTTTATCAGCATACAAAATGACTGTTGTCTCAGATTTTTCCCAGGTTGCAATGCGGCCAAGACCTGACTCAATAGTAAGCTAATGAAAGGGAGCCTGTCTGCTTCAATGGGTGGAGGGATCTGCAACTAATGCAACAGCTGTAGGCACCCTGATTGAAAACCACAAGTCTTTTGAATGGATGCAGCTCATTCATGTTTCAATGGGTGGGGTGGCTGATGTGTGGGAGGGAGGAAAATGGAATTGTGGGATTTGTAGTCAAAAAAATAAAAGTCAAACAGGAAATACTGGTTCACAGCTAGCCACAGTATTATGGCAATCTCATGACATAGCCATTTAACGCCAAGACAAGCACAGATCCTTCCAAATCATGTCCATTACTGTCTGCCAGGTATGTACTAAAATCACCTTATGGTGGATAACCCCTTTCATTTTGCAGCATGGCATACAGTGCATGCTTTGCTGCTCAGTGTACTGCAATAGGGACTCCTGGTTTTAGTCATCTCTGCTCCTGTACTGACAATATTGAATCCAAATCTGATTGGAATCCAATAGCTGATTCAAGTGAATCAGACCCCAAACTAATTTTGGTAGTTTAATTTATCCCTATTGCAATGTATTTATACTGGAACTCTAAGAATACATTTGAATAGTATTTTAATATACCCAAAGAAGACCGGCTCCTCTAGGCTCCACATCATTATAATCCCATTATGTGGAGTGGAGGGAAGTTTTCTTTGTGGGTTTTAATTCTCCCAAAAAAAATTCCAGGGTATTAGACTAAGGTTTCGCTTCCTTTTTGAACCTTTTCCTACATTTAGCTTTTTTTGACAAATAGTTGTTTTTTTATTTTTTTCAATTCTGGCACAAATTCTGGTGCACATTCTGGCACAGACAACATTTCTGGCGCACAACCTGACAATACATGTCAGGTTTACAATAGTAAATTAGGGCCAATGTGTTTTACATGTACTTATGCAGAGACAATTGGATATGAGTGAACTGTGTTGCAGACAACTCACTTGCGTGCAGGGGCATAACTATAGGGGTACATAGGTAGCAGTCGAAGCTGGGCCCTAGACTATGGACTCATATGAAGACATCAGTAGTTTGAATAGCACATAGTAGACATGGTCACTTTTACATTTTTATTGGGGCCCAGAAGCTACAAGTTATTCCTCTGCTGCTGTGACACAAAATCGTACAAAAGAGAGGATTCTCTATACAATTGGAGCAATGGGATTACAAGCATTTTATTGATCAATAGAGTCCAGCCATGTAACATGCATATGTGGAAGTATCAAACTGATCCCGGATTAAAGGTAACAGCAAGGAGATATGCGGATCATCAGTCACCTGCACGGTAGCTCATCCGACATGAGGACATGCCCAGACTTTTCCCTTCTCAGACAACACTGCAAGTAGTCATAACATAGGTACTTTGTGACTACTATCTGAGTGATGTTAATTATTATTTCTTGTGGTGGATTAAGTTGCATCTGTGTCCAAATATCTTATATTAACACAAGAATGGTGTTGTCTGAAGGTGCACCCCTTTATTGACTATAGGCATATATAGAAAGGTAGATGCATTGTGCTACTAAGTATTTTCTTTACTGATTGTAGCAGGAGATTAGCTTGGGGGAAGTCACATTTATTAATACTAGTCCAATGAATTAATCTCAGGCCTCTCGTATCTTAAAGACGATTATGCTTTTTAGTTGGGCATTTTACAGCAAGTGTACAAACACAGCACCTTTCGGCAATGCTCTTTCTCAACTGCATGCAGTTGAGAAAGGCCATTGCCTGAACTTGTGCTGCCTTTGTACACTTGCAGTCATATGTACAAATGAAAAGCATAACATGCTTTAAGATACAAATGTGATGGGATTCATTCATTGGATCACTACTGCAAATATCTCCAGGCACCAACTTACCTTCAGTGCCAACCATACCACCATTGGACATTTAATAATACTGACCATGTAATTCAGGAATAACTCTGGTCTGCCAGCTCATGGAGGGGATACAAAATAATGTTTATATGCTCTAATAGGGCATATCGAAAGGACAAACAACAAAAACAGTGGCTTGAGGCCTCAGGGATGTGTCACCAACCCAGGACTGGGTGCTCTTTCTGGAGGGTCAGGAAGGAAAGACATTGTTAGTCAGAAACTAAGGAAGCTAATGTAGAAGTGCGAGATGTAGAAGACCTAGAGGTAGAATAGCTGATGTAGAAGAGCTTAATGTGGAAGCGTAGAGGACTTATACATAGAACAACTAATGTAGATTCCCTAAATGTAGAAGACCTAGATGTAGAAGAGCTGATGTAGAAGTGCTAAATGTAGAGAAGCTAGATGTAGAACAGCTAATGAATATGTGCTAGACGTAGAAGACCTAAATGAAGAAGCGCTGATGTAGAAGACCTAGATGTAGAAGAACTGATGTAGAAGAGCTGATATAGAAGACCTAGAGGTAGAAAAGCTGATGTAGAAGAGCTGATGTAGAAGAACTGATGTAGAAGACCTAGATGAAGAAGAGCAGATGTAGAAGACCTAGATGTAGAAGAACTTATGTAGAAGAGCTGATGTAGAAGACCTAGAGGTAGAAGAGCTGATGTAGAAGACCTAGATGTAGAAGAACTGATGTAGAAGAGCTGATGTAGAAGACCTAGATGTAGAAGACCTAGATGTAGAAGAGCTGATGTAGAAGACCTAGATGTAGAAGAGCTGATGTAGAAGAGCTGATGTAGAAGACCTAGAGGTAGAAAAACTGATGTAGAAGACCTAGATGTAGAAGAGCTGATGTAGAAGACCTAGATGTAGAAGAGCTGATGTAGAAGACCTAGATGTAGAAGAGCTGATGTAGAAGACCTAGATGTAGAAGAGCTGATGTAGAAGACCTAGATGTAGAAGAGCTGATGTAGAAGAGTAAGATATAGAATAGCTGATGTAGAAGAGCTATATGTAGAAGAGCTGAATGTATAATTTTCTTTGGTAAACCTCCATGCGGCATATACTGCACATCTGATCAGTGCTGTGAAACATATGGCCCAAATGTACACAATTTAAACCTCTACCTCTGCATTTGTATACGACTGAACAAAAAAGTATGGCACAGTATTTCTGGGTGAAATTAAATTTCAGTTTCGTAAATATATACATATGAAATTGCAGGTTCTGCCGTGCCCTACATTTGTTTATGTAGTAAATGTAATATATATATATATATATATATATATATATATATATATATATATATATGCATCTACTGAACAATTCCGTCTGAATGCAAACAAAGTCAGCAGGCTACCAGCTAGGCTGGAATGTAAGTGAATGAAGCAGGTAAATTGTATTATAAAAATAAAGGATTTCAGAAATGCTCTTGATACAGACGGAACATCTGCCTTGTGATGAAATGAAGTCTTTTGACAGATACAAATCACTGGAGGTTGAAAAAGAGCGATTAGGGGGATTTTTTTTTTTTTTTTTACTTCTGACATGACTTACTGGATTGCCTGTTGCCAGACAGTTTAGCAAACCCATTATAATAACTTAGTAAAACGCATTCTATCATTCTATGTAACGTCCAAACTTCACTAGTGTCTCCGTTAAATTGGGAATCTCCATTTTGGAAGCTGTGATACTGTGTTACAGCATCAGATCATCTAACAATGCCAGCAGCCAGCTGTAGATAAATAGATTTTGGATGGGGATGAATACAAACCTTGCTTATCTGCTTTTATCTTACCCGAACATTCCATATTTATCTATGCTTCCTTTCTATTTTTAACTTCAAAAACATACCTGGCTGATTATTATTATTTTGCATTCTCTTTGTTAATGAATACGGTTCAGTGTGGGATTTTTTGTAGTCTTCGAATTTACCTTAAAAAATGAAATTCATTCTATGCTGACATGAAAAAAAAAAGGAGCGGTAAAGAAAAGAAAACATATTAAACGCAGGAACTTCTGGATGGACTTGATAAAGAAAGCATAATAAATGTGATTTTCAAATTGTAATGGCTTTCAATTGTTAGAACTATGCTGCTTGAAAAATAGATTCATCCATCCAAGGTACACCAGAAATCTTGGATTCAACTGTAGTTATCAACAATAAACAGCCATTATTCCAAAAGTGCAGAAAATGACGGCATCACATGGGAAAGTTATAGAGAGAAAGAAATCGAATGAAGCATTATATTTTGCTAGTCATTTTTAAAGTTGGAGCATATTTGTAGATATACAGGGAGCCAATCCATTGTACGAAATATAGGAGCAATCTGTATCCTGGCCATCCAGCAGTGCTACAGAGCAGAGTAGTATTATGTTCTTGAGTGCTGAATATATCAGGGACTTTTTTTCTATTGAGTCAACATATTGATTATTTCATAAAATAATGTTTACATAAAGGCTTCAATGAGTTTTATCCACTATATGTATTAATACAATCACTGGGCATCATGTATTGAACATTTGAGTTTATACATAGATTTTATTTCCATCCATTTTCTAAGAAAACACATGCTGAAAAATATTTGAGTTTACCAACACAGGAGTTGAAAAATAGTATGTGAAGTAGCTGCTGCAAGAGTAAATACAATTTTATTGTTCTTTAAAAGACACCTAGATAATTATAACCATGTAGTTATTAAAGGGGTTTAGCTATGGGAATGCAAGGGGCTCCCCAAAGCAGGGTGACACCACCAAGCAGTAAGTAATCATCCCGTGAGGGACTATCAGAAAGGACACACGCCCTGGATCTGTGGGTGAAGGCAGCCTTAACTCTGTATGCGTCTTTAAGACTTAAAGGGGTACTTTGGAGCAAAACGTTATTTTTTTTTTTATTAACTGATACCAGAAAGCAAGGATGGGTTCCCATTACGTTTTCCTCCATACAGGAGCGCATACGGCAGGGGAGAGCTACGAACATGCGCTCCCGTATGCCTTTCTATGCGCTCCTGTATGTAATTAATTTCAGTGAGCCGACCTCAGTGAAATGTTCGGGCCGGTCGGCTCATTTTTGCCCCGTATGCGCTTTTACAACCGGACCTAAAACCATGGTCGACCACGGTTTTAAGTGCAGGGAAAAAGCGCATACGGGGCAAAAATGAGCCGACCGGACCAAACATTTCACTGTGGTCGGCTCATTGAAATGAATTACATACAGGAGCGCATAGAAAGGCATACGGGAGCGCAAGTTTTTAGCTCTCCCCTGACGTATGCACTCCCGTATGGGGGAAAACGTAATGGGAACCCAGCCTTATACGGATTTGTAAATTACTTCTATTTAAAATGAAGAAAGGTAGACCCAAAGCACGGAGTACTCACCCAAATTGCTGTACAAACTTCTTTATTCGTTCGGCTGAACAAAAATGGGATACAGTGCAGGGAGGCAGGTTGTAAGACGCGGGGGTAACAGAAGGCAACGGGCCGTTATTGCGGTGGAAGATTATTACTACTTGTCCATACCCAAACTAGGGAGTGTCCGGTATTCTATTGTTGGACATACTTCTGTTTAAAAATCTTAATCCTTCGAGTATTTATCGGCTGATGTATACTATAGAGGAAATTATGTAGTTCTTTCCAGTCTTACTACAGTGCTCTCTTCTGCTTTTGTAACAAATACTTTTAACATTTAAAAGTAAAAAGTTTCTGAAGATATCCATTAAAGTATCATTAACTATTTATGGCTCTATTGGAACTGTTATTTTTTACCCCTTTTATCAAAAATTAGAACAAGGTATCTTGACAAAGCACCACATAATGTGAAACCTACATCGGTGGATGATATGTCCTCCCATGTAGGTTGCCTTCTATGGAGCAATAAAGTCAAAAGGTTCATTCACTAGTGCCATGGAGTTTACTTGTGTTTACTTGTGCTCATTTTTCTCTTCGAATGGGAAATTCTCCCTTTTATCCCAAGAATAAATACATTTGTCACAAGTATTTCATCTGTTTTCCGAAAACCAACAGTTAAAAAGCAAGCAAAAAGCAAATAAATAAATAATAAAGGCAAAGGCCAATTGCTTAAGTCAACAAAGCTATACCCTTTAATAAAGACATTAGGTACAGATATAGGCCAGTGACATCAACATGGTACATCATAAATCTGTTAGCTTAATAAGATAAGATGCCATCAAGATACTAGTGGCCCACTTCAAAGGAATTAAGATTGCAATCACAGAGACAACCTAGTATTATTTCCTATCAACCAGAAAAAGGGTCAGAGCACACTGTTATCACGCTTCACATCACAGTGTTTGCTTTGCATTTTATTGCACACAAATTGGCTAAGATAACCAAGGTAGCTGACAATCTGATTAAGTGTAGTTGAATGCAGTTTCACGTAATACAGTACAATGAGATTTTCGGTCTTGCCCATGAAATCTATTTAATCTTCCAGAAAATATTTGCCAATACAAATTATGTCACTATTGGATAAGTACTGCTATAGTAGGTATAGAAGTAATACATCTAACTTAGGGGATTTGCATGACAATTGTGTGCATGGGGAGGAAAAAAAAATTACAAAAAGGAGATTCCCAATGGTAAAACTCATAGGCCAGGTTCACATGGCAGAAATTTTCGCAATATCTGACCGGAAAAAAAGGGTGGACCTTCTGCAAATAGAGGGTGCCGGCCACGTGAAATAAGCCGCCTCCATAGACGACAATGCATTTATGATGGGATTCCAAAAACAGCAGGCATATCAATTGTTTTGTAATTGAAATTTTGCGAGATAAATGTTTCTGCTGCAGAAATTCTGATGTGTGCACATGGTAGCAGACCAGGCAATGTTCTTCCAGTCTTTAATTGTAACACTGCTGGTTGGCAACCACTAGTGTGCCATGTGTCCTGGTTCTTACCAGTGTCAACCCACATTCTCTGTGCCATGTGCCTTCTGTATTTCCTGGTCTTCCAGTTCTGTTGTGTCTGTTGCAGCAGTTTCCGCTCTGTCCACTAGGGGCTGCGGGCGAGCACTGGCTATATTTTATTGAGACAGCGTGCACTTTCTAATGGATCCTCCTCCTATCCCTGCCTGGGACTCCCTATATAAATGTCCCTCACCTGTTAACTGATGCCTCAGCATGGTTGCATTCTGGTTGTTCATCCTGCTCTGCTTGATCTTTATAGCCTGCCTGACCTGAAGCCTGTCTGTCTACTGATCCTACCTGTCTAATAGAGTTATCTGTTGACTGGTACTGTGCCTGCTGTGTTAATAAACACTTTAATCAGCTTTACTGCATCTGACGCAAACTCTAAAGTGTACCTGTTGTTAGTAAAAACTTTTTATATAATGAAGAAAATATCATTATATGTGTATTTGTAATATACATTGGTTAAAAAATGTGTTTATTTTTGGGTGAAAAAAATGCTGTCCCTGCAGCTATTGCCTGTGTGTCTCTTTAGGAGACCAAATACAGGAAGTGTGAGCAGGACAAGCACGGCTCTTTGCAGGCTCTTGGCTTGTCAACCATCCTGCTGTGTGAGCTGGGAACATGTCACAGAGCTTAAGTGCACAGAGGCCTGCTTGTCCTCAGTGTACAGAGCCCTGCTTGTCCTCAGTGTACAGAGCCCTGCTTGTCCTCAGTGCATAGAGCCCTGCTTGTCCTCACTGCACAGAGCCCTGCTTGTCCTCAGTGTACAGAGCCCTACTTTCCCCAGTGTACAGAGACCTGCTTGTCCTCAGTGTACAGTGCCCTGCTTGCCCTCTGTGCACAAAGCCCTGCTTGTTATCTGTGCACAGAGCCCTGCTTGTCCTCATTGTACAGAGCCCTGTTATCATCAGTGTACATAGCTTTGCTTGTCCTCACTGCACAGAACCCTGCTTGTCCTCAGTGCACAGAGCCCTGCTTGTCCTCACTCCACAGAGCCCGACTTTTCCCCAGTTCACAGAGCCCTGCTTATCCTCAGTGTACAGAGCCCTGCTTGTCCTCAGTGTACAGAGCCCTGTTTGTCCTCTGTGCACAAAGCTCTGCTTGTCCTCAGTGTACAGAGCCCTGCTTGTCCTCTGTGCACAAAGCCCTGCTTGTCCTCAGTGTACAGAGCCCTGCTTGTACTTTGTGCACAGGGCCCTGCTTGTCCTCACTGCACAGAACCCTGCTTGTCCTCAGTGCACAGAGCCCTGCTTGTTCTCAGTGTACAGAGCCCTGCTTGTCCTCAGTGCACAGATCCCTGCTTGTCCTCAGAGCACAGAGCCCTGCTTGTCCTCAATGTACCAAGCCCTGCTTGTCCTCAGTGTACAGAGGCCTGCTTGTCCTCAGTGTACAGAGCCTTTCTTGTCCTCAGTGCACAGAGCCCTGCTTGTCCACCCTCCCTTCCTGTATGTGGTCTCTGAACAAAGACACACAGGCAATTGCTGCAGGGACAAACATATACTCATTTTACCAATGTATATTACAAATAATGTTAATTTCTACACTATAGAAAAGTTTTTGCTAATGACAGGTACACTTTAAGTGTCAGTGTGCCCCATTCTGCCTGCCTGGCAGGCTCCCACTTGTGGCACAGTGAGTCCACACCTGTGGGGCATTACATTCATTGTGCGAATTGTCGCCTCAGTTTCCTGTTCTTAGCTGAAAGTAGTGGCTCCCAATTAGTGTTGCTCGCGAATATTCGCAATGTGAATTTTATTCGCGAATATCGCATATTCGCGAATATTCGCGAATATAGCACTATATATTCGTAATTACAAATATTCGTTTTTTTTTTTTTTTTTTTCCACAGTACACATCACAGTGATCACCCCTCTCTGCTTCCAGCTTGTGTGGTGTAAAGAAGGCTCTAATACTACTGTGAGACTGGTGTGCATATGCTATTTTTCGCATATGCAAATTTCCGCTTATGCTAATTTTGTATATGCTGATTTTCGCATATGCTAGTTTTCGCATACGCAAATTTTTGCAAATTCGTAAATGAAACGCAAATATTACGAATATCTGAATTTAGCGAATATATGACGAATATTCGTCCATATATTCGTGAAATATCGCAAATTCGAATATGGCCTATGCTTCTCAACACTACTCTCAATGCATTTTTGCAGCTGTAGCCCTTCTGTTTGTCAAAGTTTGATGTGCATTGTGCATTCGGAGATGGTATTCTCCATTCCTTGGTTGTTATGCAGAAGTTGTTATTGGAGTTACTGTTGCCTTTGTGTCATCTCGAACTAGTCTGTTCATTCTCCTCAGACATCATCAATGAATTTTTTTTCCACAAAACTGTCGCTCAATGAATATTTTCTCCTTTTCAAACCATTGTCTGTAAACCCTAGAGATGGTTGTCTGTGAATAGCCCAGCAGATCACAGTTTCTGAAATACTCAGACCAGTCCATCTGGCACCAACAACCATGCCATGCTCAAAGTCATTTAAATCCCCCTTCTCCCCTATTTGGATGTTTGGTTTGGGTTGTTAGAAAGTTGTCTTAACCACATATGCATTCCTAAATGCATTGAATTGCCAACATGTAACAGATTAGCTTATTGTGTTAACACAAATATTTGTTGCCAATTGAACAGGCACCTAATAAAGTGGCCAGTGACTTATTAAAAATAAACAAAATTTATACATATAGTATAAGTAAATATATATGAATAGTATGCTTAAAGTGTATCGCATGCTAAGATATGAGATATATTCTCCCACTAAAAAAGAAAAAAAATGATAATGAAAGAAGACAATACGAGTGATGCATTAAGGTATATATTTCCTCTCAATGTTAATGTCATAAAGTGTTCTCCACAAGTGAGCAAGTGCATGAATATTACATGTGCTGTAAGGTGCCTCATCCTTAAACAAATCATATATTTATAAATTCACCAGCTTATTGCGAACTGCACGCAACCTGTGATTTCTCGTATTTCTTTTTAGTCAATGACTACAGCATAGTCTTTCATTACAGGCCCCGTTATCGCATGGCTTATTTCCCTTCTGACCTGGTCCAGGTTGTGCATTTTACATAGACCAGTGATTATCTTCACCTCTTTTCTCCTTTATTCTCTTGCAGATCTTGAATTGCTCTTCTTTTTCTGCGGATTGTAAAATATAATAAAAATGACAGGTGCTTAAAGAAGTCAACTAGTACACTGTGAACCAGGCGGCATTCCTTTCTCTACATTATTAATACTACTTTATTGATACATTGAGAGTCATGATAACAAACGTGTATCTCTTCAGTAGACAAATCAATGTTTAATAGGAGCGAAATGTGAGCTATATAGTCGTTATATAATCGATGGTTGGTTCAATATTTTAGGAGGTAAATATTTTAGGAGCCATCTGATCTGGACCATAGAAAATTTTTTACTTGGGTTTGTTGAGCTAAGGTTTAGTTCACATCTGTATCGGAGCCTCTATCGCATATCCTGTCAAAAAAAAAAAGGACAAAAAAAACACCAGACTGACCTAATTAAAGTCAATGGGGTCTACCAGGCAACACTGGTGTCTGACATATAAGGGATCTGATGTTGCTCTTTAGTCTGACCATTAAATTGAGACAAAAATGGGACATTAAGATAGCAAAAACAGAGTTATGTATTGCACCACATTTTTTTTCCCATGAATGTTACTTAGTGGGGAAAAAATTAGTGTTAAGATACTGTAGTTAGCGGTTAAAAGGGGTACTCCAGGTAAAAAAAAAAAAAACGTAGCTCATCCTTTCCCTCTCACCAACCTATGTATTTGTCTAAATATCATTCAATAGCTATATACAGCAGTTTTCTTCTTTCAGCTGTCACTTATATGCAGGAAGTGTGAGGAAAACGTCATCCAGCCAACTACTGTGTCTTGACAGGAGGGTGGGGGCTAGGTCAGTTAGGGGTTTACACAGAGACAAGCACCACGTGATTCCTGGCTTCACAGCAACAGTTCATCTCCCTCTCCTCTCTGTGTGCTGTGAGAGAAGCTGAGTGAAGATTGCTGTAGATCTTACTAAGGCTGGGTTCACACTACGTTTTGTCCCATACGGGAGCGCATACGGCAGGAGGGAGCTAAAACCTCGCGCTCCCGTATGGGACCGTATGCGCTCCCGTATGCCATTCACTTCAATGAGCCGACCGGAGTGAAACGTTCGGTCCGGTCGGCTCATTTTTGCGCCGTATGCGCTTTTACAACCGGACCTAAAACCGTGGTCAACCACGGTTTTAGGTCCGGTTGTAAAAGCGCATACGGCTGAAGTAAGGATGAAATGAATCCAAAACCAGCCAAAAAAAATATTGGATTCTAAAGAATTAATTGCTCAACCCTAGTTGTGATCCATTTTTACATATTTTCCATATTCTCCAGCTGGGTGATTTAAAGTCTATCCCAACTTCATCATTCCTCTCTATTGGAGAAAGACTAAGGCTCTGTTTGTGCATTGTCCTGTTGTAGGGGAAATCTATAGCCGGCAGAATCAAAATCAGCTGTATTCTGGGGGTCTCCGCTCTCAGAAGTTGCCTATGATGTTCTAGCTCAGGTAAATAAAAAAATGTTTCCGTCATTGTTTCTTTTCCTTTCGCCCACAGACTCTTCTTAGATCCATCACGAGATGAAGACAAGATTACACAGAATTAGCATCAAAGTTTGAGCTTTTCTTTTGATTTCCAGATCATATGACAGGGACAATATTACTGCTACCATTCTTTCTAATCTTTTATTTATAGCATGCCAGAGCATGGAGCCATAGACAGAGGGAAACAATAACAAGGCCATAATACACCACTGGATCGTATAGTTTTTAGAAAATATTTTTTTCCCCGCAGAGCTCACAATCAAAGTGATAATAGTTCTGACTAACCAGTTTTTTGACTCGCTTTGTGCTGGATGAAAAATAATTAATGCTGTTGGGGGCCATTGCCTTTAATACGGTGTATAAATGCATACTGTGCATCTTTTAGCAGCATACAGGCTTTATTGCTGAATGCTTAAAATACACCCAGAGAATAGCTGCTACTGTGCTATCCTGGCAAAAAAAAGATCCATACAGAAACATATTTACAATTTCTCTGGAAAACATTTCAGTTCCTTAAAGTGAACACACAAAAGAAGTGTTTGGAAACTAGACAGAATTATTTATGGCCTGCTTAATATGCCTGCAGCTATCCTCAATGTATATATATATATATATATATATATATATATATATATATATAGATAGATAGATAGATAGATAGATAGATAGATAGATAGATAGATATATCCTGGGTGTTTCCCATCATATACTTTCATGGAATATCAAATAGATATACCATAAAAATCTGATCAGATTCCCCTGACACTCTCCCTTAAATAGAATGGGAAATGCAGAAATAGCTGAGTGCATACTGATTCCATATTTCCGTTCAATTAAGTGGAGAGCTGCGCTCATGCTTGCTCACTTTTACACCACTGAAAGGGTCCAACAATACGTTTAGGGTTTCCAACCATCTGTAAATTTCTGAAGAGTTCATAAAAATAGAAGAGTGTGGTAGTGCCCATGCAAAAAATAAATAAATAAGTAAATAAATAAAATAGATGAAAAATTATCATTAGCTTTGTTTATTTTTTGTATATATATATATATATATATATATATATATATATATATATATATATATTTTTTTTTTTTTTTTTTAAATAGCGAATTCTGAAAGTTCCTGTATCTCAAGGGATTTAATTTTTTTTGCTGGTTATGCATGCAGAGGTCAGAAATTAGCAAATTTAGCAAATAAGCAATGCAAAGCATAGAGTAATTTGCAAATCTACACTACCCCAAGCAGAGCTTTCTTACAGGTTTGTAATTCCACAGCTTTATTTAGTGTACTTGCTTGAAATTTACCGCACATTATGTAAACTTTTAAAGGGGTACTCTGGCCCTAATACATCTTATCCCCTATCCAAAGTCTATGCATTGAGGGGGCGGGGCATGAAATCACAATACATGTGTGAATCGCATTGTGACGTCACAATATTCTAGGCCCGTGGTCGTCACGATTCACACTCGAAGCGTCCAGCGCTGCGGAGAGCTCACAAAGGTGGGTGCAGAATGACAGATTGCGGGGACCTAGCGGCGGGACCCCCAAGATCATACATCTTATATATGTATGTATTGGGGCCAGAGTACCCTTTAATACATTAGCTCCCCAAAATTCAATAGAAAAAAAGTGCAGACAAAAGCAACTACACACAAGTATGTCTGTGATTTTTTTTTGCTTGGTAGAAGTTATGGGTTTACATCAGTATATTACACTATATATATTTATTACTTATAATGATTGATATGCATCGGCCCCGCAAGCAAATAATTAACTAGTGCTGCCTAGCAGTGATAGTTAACTCTTTGAGCGGTATATAGTATTTACAGCCATCTGTAGGTGGCTGTATATACTGTATACAGTAGCCAGACATCCACTTACTACTCTGGCTCCTGCTTTGGTCTGGTTTGTTCTAGCCCCACCTTTAATGATGATGTCATTGGAGGCAGAGCTGAAGCCAAGAGCCAGGGTAGTAAGTATGGCTCTGTCCACATTGTATGCTTTGTATAAGGCTCCTTTAACACTGCCATTAGTGCCCGGCAGTGTGATGGCCGTTAGAACATAGTGGGAGAAAAATTTGTGCTTGCGCCGTCTTTTTCTCCCACTATCTTGAGAAGAGTTGTTTAAGGGAGCATATAATCAATGTATATAAGTATATAAATGGCCCATACAAAAAAATATTGGGAAAAACTGTTCCAGGTTAAACCCCCTCAAAGGACAAGGGGGCACTCCCTCCATCTGGAGAAGAAAAGGTTTGGCCTCAAGGGGCGACATGCCTTCTTTACCATAAGAACTGTGAATTTATGGAACAGTCTACCTCAGGAACTGGTCCCAGCAGAAACAGTTTAAATCTTTAAAAAAGAGTTAGATACATTCCTACAACAAAATAACATTAATGCTTATGCAGAAATATAATCACATCCCTTCCACTTCATCCAACTATACCCCTTCCCTTCAATTGCTTGGTTGAATTTGATGGAAGTATGTCTTTTTTTTTGACCATACTAACTATGTAACTATCTTCTGGAGGAATAATGCGCCCAATAACGGACATCAGAGAATCCCATTCAAGTGAATGGGATCCTCTGTGCCCATTATGCCTCCCATTGTGCTAACAGATTCTTTCCAGCAGTGTCCTCCCAAACACAGAGCTAATTTACAACACCCATCGTTACCAGATAGTTAAAAGCTTTCTGGGAATCAGGTGGCGACTAGATACTGCAGCCCATCTTCTGGTGTCTCCTTCGACCACTATACAATGATGGGGCACAGGGCTATTAACCTTGTTCACTGTGTAAAGCAGGTGCCAAACAGCTGATTAGTGGATAGTTCATCAAGCATATCATATAACTACAATATAACATCACACTTTCATGTACCTTAAGTGAACTTGAAGCGATTATTTCTTGTCTTAAATAACCTTCTGTTTAAAATCTCTAAAGGAGACCGAACCACCCCTCAATCTCTGTATATGTCTTAGGATAAACTTTACATGCACCGGACATTTTGTACTGATGCTAATGTAGGGCACTGTTGTCTCCCGCTTACAGTATTTTCACTGATTGGTCACCTACCGCCCCCTGAATTCCTTTTAGATTTCATTTGGACTTTTATTACCGCCTACAGATGGTCCAGCCCATTCATTATAATTCATTGTGTTTGTATCAACTAACAGAAACACCAAAAACTGAAAACTCTGATGGTTTGCTCACAGTGAACTTCATTCAAGGTAGTATTTTTACCTTACTTTTTACTTGGAGCATAAGATGAGGTAGGATTCCGTGGCACATTTTGAATGTTAAAGAAATATAAAACCTAATATATACATTCATTGATATTCTTTACTGTTTAATCCATAATATAAAATAGAACAGGCATTTGGGACCAACCAACTGCTTATTGAGAGAATGTAAAATAAATGATTTTTCTATTTACAGACTTCTTCAAAAGTTGAAGTTAAAAAATGTAGACAGGATATTGATCCTGGGAGAAACCATTCATTAGACGCAATTTTTATCAACCCTACAGGTCACGCCCTTTATTGATAATTTCCCTACATCATAACACAGCGTCTAGATTCCCATCATATGTATTATTTCCCTAAATCAATAGATAGTCAAGTTTAGACTTAGGCAAGACCCGAAGGACTTCCCTCTTTAAAAATTTACTATAATACAGAGACTTTGAGTTTGTGACGTCCTCGAATGAGCACTTAGATGGAGACGTGAAGCGGGGAAGTCAGTCAATACTAATATGCTACACTTAGAATACTGTATCTTCTACAACTAGAACAGAGGGATTTAGGGAAAATAACTTCCCCAATAGAGAAATAGCCACTAATAAATAGAAATCTTTGAATGGTTTTAAATACATTTTTTTTTCAAAGTAAAGGATTTATTAAGTTTTCAAAAAAATGAATATACAAATACAAGCACATTTATAAGGTGGCTGATATACAGAACAAAAGAACATGAACGTGAGGCAACCTAAGAGGAAGCAAACAAGAGCCATAATGGCTCACATCACTAAACACTAACAGTTAGGACTACAAAATCCTCAAATAACTCACATGTGTCAAAAACTGGAAAAAGGGGGGCCTCACAAGGGGGAGGGGTATGAGGGAGAGGAGTAGGACAAAAGGCAGGGGGAAGGGAAAGAGAGGGGTAGACAGAAGAAGGGAAGAAGAAGAAGAAGGCAGGATAAATCCTGAATGGAACTGCTTACCTAGCGAGGCATGTCCATCCTCCCAACCAATGAGACCAGGGCAGAGAGGCAGAGAAAATGGACTAGTTAGGGAAAGAAATGCATGCGGTGGGGGAACCTGAGCATGTATAATAGTTGGATTGCCACTTGAAAGGGTAATTATTCTGAAACTGTCGGACTACGGGATGCTTCACATTTGGTGGGATTGAGAGGGAAGGGACGTGAGAGGGGACAAGAGATATAAGAGGAGGTCATCCACATAGGTGACACATTTGTAATGGTATAGGGGAAGATCTAAACCTTTAATGTCTGGGTTTTGGCGGATATTTACAAGATGTTCCATGCACAGAACATGCAACCCTGCCTCGTACCGTTACAAATGTCAAAGGGGCCGGAAAGTCGTCCATTTAGACGTATCTGGGCCTGTGGGTGGAAGTAAAGTGCCATGATGCCCTATCAAACGCTTTTTCCGTGTCAAGGGAGAGGAGAAAAAGCAGAACCTTACGGTTGATGGACAACAGAAAACGTCTGCAGCATGTTGTCTCTAGCTTCCCTCCCGCATATGAAGCCAACCTGATATGGGTGGACCAGAGCCTCCATGTCAGAGAGTCTGTTCGCTATCAATTTGGCGAACAGTTTAGCATCTAAATTAAGCAGCAAAATTGGGTGGTGGCTAGGGCAAAGGGAAGGGTCCTTACCTTCCTTAAGGATGACCACTATGAAAGCTCATAAGAAGGACTGGGGGTGGGGGGGAGGTCAGAAGATGAGATAGAGAAGAGGATCTGTGAGGTCTGTATGTAGAGTTTTTAAGAATTTAGCAGTAAAACCGTCTGGGCCAGGGCTCTTACCTCCTAGCAAAGACGAAATCGTAAATTCATATTTGTCTTTACTAAAAGGAGCCTCTAAGGATTGTACAGTTTCGGAGACAGAGTAGGGAGAGCCGTGTCCGCGATATATTATTGTAGAGTGGGGGCATCGGAAGAGGCAGAGGAAGTAGGACAGGGAGAAGGGAGGTTTTAAAGGGATGTGTAGTAGGAGCAGAAGGCATCAAGATATCAGGCGTCATATGTGTGAGAGAGCCAGAAGGGGTTTTAATGGAGGGGACAAAAAGAGAGGACTTCTTTTCCTTAAGAGCATTAGCAAGGAGTTTTCCCGATCTGTTTTCCCTTTCATACTAAATCTTTCATGTAACCTGCCTATAATATCGTTGTCTGAAATTCAGGTAACCTAATAATTCCTGGAGAACTTGGATGACCTCACGTAATACTGCTTCCTGGCCGAATTGTTTATGTAGGGACTCTAAGGCATGTAAGCGGGCTATGAGGGAAGTGTATTTCGCTGCCAATTCCCTCTTCAGACGAGCCCCATGTTTGATTAGGCCCCCCTGAGGATGCACTTGAGAGCTTCACATTTGACCATGTGTCGAGAGGGATCATTGAGATGTGAGTCACGGAAATCAAAGATCCCCGATTTGAGGTCTTGGAGGCAGAGCGGATCCAAAAGAATGGACTTGTTCAACTTCCATGAGGCGTGGGGCTTGGCAAAAGAGGGAAGGGCGAAATACATAGTGACAGAGGCATTATCCGAGAGGGTTACAACACCTACTGTATGTCGGCCTTTCTAACTGAAGATAAGAGAGGATGCGGGCAGAAGATGTAGTCAATGTAGGAATATGTCTGGCAGGGAAGGAAGAAAAAGGTGTAATCGCGGTAATCAGGATAGAGGGCGCGCCAGACGTTGCTCAGTTGCATCAGGTGCAGCTTTCTTTGCAGGGTAAGTTTTGCCTGAGGACATGTCGAGAAGAGGAGCTAAAGGTAAGTTGAAATCCCCACAGAGGACAATCTGGCCAGAGGTAAAGGAGGCTAGATGGAGGAAGGGCACCTGATTGTGGTTGGAAGTGTAAAGAGTGGCTATTGTGATAGGTTGTCCCGCTATCTCACAGTTGGCAAAAAAAAATAAAACGAGCCTGGGGATCAATTAAGGAATTAAGTACAGAGATGGGAAGAGACTTATAAAATGCCAAGGAGACCCCCTTCGTCTTGGCTTCAGGATTTGTGCTGTGTAACCATGTGGAATAGTAGCGGTTATTGATAGAGGGAAGAGAGTCACTTCTGAAATGCATCTCCTGCAGGCAGAGAATGTGGACTTTCTGTTTGTGGAAGGAGTAAAGAAGTTGTGCCCTTTTCTCGGGAGTATTAACTCCCTTAACATTAAGGGTAGATATGGAAATGTCAGTTGACACGGGTTGATGTAGGGATGCATCATACTTACTGTGGTCTCGCCGGTATAGAGTGTCGGTCAGCTCAACAGGCATATGACAGGAGAATGTGGGAGTCGAAGAGAGAGGGATAAGGAAAAGATGAAGGCAGCGGACTGGGGGGAGAGAGGGAAAACAGCAACTGAGGGGGAACAGTCACAGGGGTACTATATGGAGAGGCCTTAAGGGCTAGTAAGGGTATCAGAACCAGTCCAATATCAATCCTAGTGGGGTAACATGGAAGGTGAGCCAAGAGGCAAGGAAAAGACTGACTCCAAACTATAATATCCATAACAGTATCTGTGGGCCGGGACCCACATGAGACATATGGATGTAACTAAAGAAAACGGGCAAGTTGATACAAGGCAGGTGGCAGACCTATCATATGACAAATGGTAGGGCAGCTAACATACTACTGCGCAGAAAGAGCTAGAGCATATAACTGAAAGGATCTGAGTAGGTAGCAGGACCAGATCCAAAGACCAGAAGGGTCAAACTATCATGAAAAGAAAAATAAGTCCTCATGTAGGGTTCTCAAGTTTTAAGTTTCTGATGTTGTGGCAGATGAACGGGCGCTGCAGCATCTGAATGAATCTGTGAGGATCTGGCACGTCCATCTCGGGGGGATGGTAGAGAGAATGGGTTAAGGAAGAGATGCTCCCACGCAGGCAAGGGTGTCGGAGGTAATTAGAAGGTCGCCAAGAGGGCAGGCAAGACCTTTGGGTGGTGTAAAGTCGCCAATGTAGTCCTGTACCACGCTATCAAGGACAAAGGGTTGCCCTAGCGGTAGACAATTTGGGCGTTCTGCAATAGTAGGAGGAGGGGTTTTAGGGCAGTCTCAGGGATAAGTCTGGGAACAGTTGAATAGGCGCCCCATTATAAGTAAGGGTAGGGAGTGTGTGCACACTTTACGAATGATATCGTCCTTGATAAGGTAGTGGTGGACTCTGCAGATCACATCTCGTGGTCTTTTCGGGTCAGGGTTCTTTACTTTCAGAGCCCTGTGAGCTCTGTCAAGCTCTAGGGGAGTGTCAGGAGGACGTTGAAGAATCTCGTTAAATATTTTCCGCAAAGTCCCCGGGATGTCATTCAGAGCAACCGATTGTCCATATTGTCAAGTAGGTCAACAGTGGTGAGTTGTTGGGTGCTATTGTTAGCAGTAGAGATCTGGAGATCACGCACTTGAGCTGTCACATTTGCACAGTAGAGCTCTAAGTCAGCGACTTTCTTTTGGAGGTGGTGAACATCTTTGAGCCCTAGATGCAGATCTTGTTTCCAGGCTTTCTTGAGGTCAGAGGCCAGAGACACCATATCCAACTTTGTCGGGATGAGGGAAAGGAGGGCCTGGAGTTCTGGGTGTTCTTTCAGGTTTCCGCTTCAGTAGAGGGCAACGGGGAGGCCGCATAGCTGGGAGGTCCCAATCAGTATGATCTAGGATGGGCATATGATGGGAATGGCTGTCTGCAGGGGTGTCAGTAGTTTGGGAATCATCGGAAGAAGAGCAGCCTGAGACATTTGACAGAGTTTTAAACAATTTTATTTTTGGCTGGTGGTTTCACCCCAGGAGGTTCGCTGTCTTCAGAAGAATCATTAACAGATGTGGAGGAATCTGAGTCCATGGCAGCACAATGAGCTGCCCAGTCTCCCACAGGTGAATATAAAAAAGGTGAGGCGGATGGTGAGGGAATATGAGAGGGAGGCTGAGAATGCAGCATTATAGCGACACAAAATACAACTGGTTGTAGCCCTGAAGTTTTCAGGGGCTTATATGTGCAGGCTCCTGTTGGGGTATGAAGGTATTGGCAGGTAAGCCAGGTACAGGGGGGATGGAACTGGGACCTGGGTTATGAGAGCAGGGGGATCTGGCAGCTGGCGTTGTGCCATGTGTGGTGTGGGCACAGCAGTTAGAGGTGATGGCGGAGCTTGCTGTGGGGGTGGGGGGTAGGTTCCCCTGTGTTTTGTTCTTGTTCCTGCCGCCTATCGTGCGTAAATTCGCCCAAAATGTCGAGTCCCATGCTGGAGCTCCTATAGTCTGTGTCCCGCCACCAGCGTGCAAAGCCATCCCCCGTTTTTAAATATTCTTATCAGCTGTGTCATACAAAATATCCAATATATTTTTAAAGGTTACCTGTCATATCCCTAAAAAAAAGTGTATCTGATCATGTAAATATCATTTTCTGCTTTGTAGGGAGTGTGTCCTCACTCTGCATGACTCAGCTTCCTCCCTGAGTCTGCCGTACTGTGCTGGGTCTCTTTATCCAATTACTGCAGGCTGCTATGCTCCTCTCAGGAGTCTGATAATCAGGACAGGAGTGAGCACTGGTCTCCTCCCTCACTTACTGGTCTTTGTCCCTGACTGTGATTCAGCTTTGACAAAGATGATGTTGCAGCCGAACAGGATTAAGTTCTGGATGGTATGGGGACCCCTAGTAGCGTTTTTTTAAAGGCATGATTTCTTTAACCCCCCTTAAGGACCAAGCCAATTTTTACCTTAACCCCTTAAGGATCAAGCTAATTAAGCCTGTACATCCCTCAAAGACCAGCCTGTTTTTTCAAATCTGGGATGTATGTCTTTATTTGAGAATAACTCTGGTAATGTTTTGCCAATGAAAACAATTCTGACATTGTTTTTTTGTCACAAGTTGTACTACATGAAAATAGTAAAAGTTAATCGATATAATTTGTATTTTTTTTATTTACAACGCAAGAAACCGTGAAATTGTTAGTAAAATTTTTTGTTATTTTGACGTTAATAGGTTGCATATATTTACACATAATGTTTATTTTTTTATCAAAAATTATAATTTCATATGTCTACTTTATTTTCTCAACTTTTTTTTATTATTATTCACATTTTAGATGTATTAGAGGCCTAACAAATTTACTTGACATTTTGAAAATTTGAAAAGTACATCTTATTTTTATGTGCTAAGCAAGGTTTGCAGCAACTGAGAAGTAGTAGAACATGGGAACCCCCACCTGAATGACACAATTTTAAAAACTAGACCCCTCAAGGTATTCGTTAGGGGGTACAGTGAATATTTTAATACCATAGTTTTTTGGCAGGAATTATTACAAAGTCAGTGTTAAAAAATTGAAACTAGCTTTTTTTTCACAAATGCATCATTTGTGGGACATATTTTTTGTACATCACTTCTGATATTGAAAGAAATGCACCCTATATTTTATTTAGCTGCTTGTCCCATGTTCGGAAATACCCCCGCTTACGCCATATATGGTTCCTTGGCCGCGTGGTAGGACTCAGAAGGAGAGGAGCGCCATTTGGCTTTCAGGGCAGAACAGTACCCCCACCCCCACAAGTGACCCCATTTATATACAGCACCCCTACAAGTTATTGGCTGGACCAGGGACCTCTCTGATTGGTCCTTGGTCGGCTAGCAGTATAACGCGTCTGTCTGTGACAGTTAAGGCTCCTGATGGATATATCCGCCATGTTGTGGGAATAAGCACCCGCTCATGGCGAATATATCCATCACTACTGTGGCTGGGTAGCTCAGTGTGTCCGCTCATGACTGCCGGCGGGAAATCCGCCGCTATGAGTGGACACACAAAGCTACCCAGCCGCAGCAGGGAGCTCATTACCGTGACTGCTGCATAATGTGTAGGATCACATGGTGGACATACACAGCATATTACATGATGCGGATGTCCGCCAATGCGATCCTACACATTATTCATTTTTTTAATTAGATTCATTAAATAAATGTATTTTTAATATATTTTTTTCTTTTTTTTTTTTACACTTTTATTACATTTTTATTTATTTTTACACTTTTATTTTATTTATTTAGTTATTTTTACACTTTTTAATGCTTTGGAATACTTAGTATTCCAAAGCATTGCAGTTATATGCTGCCTGCCAGTTTTCACTAGCAGGCAGCATATTAGGATGTGCCTCTGGCACGTCCTTTCAGGCAATACCCAGGGCAGACTTGGGGGTCTTTGTAGGACCCCCGGCTGCCCAGGTATGCAGCAACACCCCGCGATGCTCTGGGGAGCTGCAGGAGAGACAGAGGGAGCCCCCTCCCTCTGTCAGAACTCCTTACAGCACGCGATCACTTCTCACCGCGGCTGTAAGGGTTAAACTGTCGGGAGTGAAGTGAACTTCAGTCCCGGCAGTGCGGCAGGCCCCGGCCAGCCGCGGCCACACACAGCACCCTACGATCGCAATGCGGGGTGCTGCAGAGGAGACAGAGGGAGCCCCCTCCCTCTGCCATAACACTTACAGCCGCAGTCACTTCCGACGGCGGCTGTAAGGGTTAAAACTGCCGGGACTGAAGTTTACTTCAGTCCCAGCAGTGCAGCAGGGTCCCGGCTGTGTGTAACAGCCGAGTCCCTGCCGCAATCTCGTGGGTGCACTGGGCAGCACCCATGAGAATAATGGACGAGTATAGACGTCCAGGTGCCGGAACGCCCGCCATCCTGGACGTGTATACTCGTCCATGGTCGTTATCGGGTTAAGGACCAGAGCATTTTTTGCACATCTGACCACTGTCACTTTAAGCATTAATAACTCTGGGATGCTTGTGAATTTGATTCCAAGATTGTTTTTTCGTGACATATTTACTTCAACAAAGTGGTAAATTTTTGCCAATACTTGCATGCAGAACAGCAAAAAAAGCCCCTCATGGCACACTATTTGGGCAACAACACCCCTCAAGGAACGTAGCAAGGGGGAAAGTGAGCGTTTACACCCCACAAGTGCTTGACAAATTTCTGCAAAAGTTGGACATGAAAATGAAAAATAGGAGGGGTAATAGGAGAAAAAGCTTCCCAAAATGTTTAATAGTGTTGCTCGCGAATATTCGCAATTCGAATATTATTCGCGAATATCGCATATTCGCGAATTCGCGAATTTCGCGAATATAGCGCTATATATTCGTAATTACGAATATTCGTATTTTTTTTTTTTTTTTTTTTTTTTTTTTTTCTTCACAGTACACATCACAGTGATCATCCCTCTCTGCTTCCAGCTTGTGTGGTGTAAAGAAGGCTGTAATACTACTGTGTGAGACTGGCGTGCGAAAATTCGCATATACGTAAATTCGCATATGCGAACATTAGCATATGCTAATTTTCGCATATGCGAATTTACGCGCGTGTTAATTTTGTATATGCCAATATTCACTTATGTTAATTTTCGCATACGCGAATATTCGCATATGCGAAAATAAAACGAGAATATAACGAATATGCGAATATTCGCGAATATATGACGAATATTCGTCCATATATTCGCGAATATTCGCGAATTCGAATATGGCCTATGCCGCTCAACACTAATGTTTAACCCCATTTCTTCTGAGTATGGAAATACCCCATGTGTGGATGTAAAGTGTTCTGCGGGTGAACTACAATGCTCAGAAGAGAAGGAGCGCCATTGAGCTTTTAGAGAGAGAATTTGTTTGGAATGGAAGTCAGGGACCATATGCGTTTACAAAGCCCCCATGGTGCCAGAACAGTGGACCCCCCACATGTGACCCCATTTTGTAAACTACACCCCTCACAGAATGTAATAAGGGGTGCAGTGAGCATTTACACCCCACTGGTGTTTGACAGATCTTTGGAACAGTGGGCTGTGCAAATTAAAAATTACATTTTGTCAGACACCTGTGGGGTGTATATGTTCACTGCACCCCTTATTACATTCTGTGACAGGTATAGTTTCCAAAATGGGGTCAATGTGGGGGGGGTCCACTGTTCTGGCACCATGGGGGCTTTGTAAACGCACATAGCCTTCAATTCCAAACACATTCTCTTTCCTAAAGCACAATGGTGCTCCTTCTCTTCTGAGCATTGTAGTGCGCCCGCAGAACATTTTACGTCCACATATGGCGTATTTCCGTACTCAGAAGAAATTGCATTACAAATTTTGGGGGTCTTTTTTTCCTTTTACCTCTTGTGAAAATGAAAAGTATGGGGCAACACCAGCATGTTAGGTGAAAAAGTTATTTTTTTTTACAATAACATGCTCGAGTAGACCCCAACTTTACCTTTTCATAAGGGGTAAAAGGAGGAAAAACCAACCAAAATTTGTTAGGCAATTTCTCCTGAGTAGGGAGATACCCCATATGTGGCCCTAAACTGTTGCCTTGAAATACGACAGGGCTCTGAAGTGAAAAAGCGACATTCGCATTTTAAGCCTAAATTAGGGATTTGCATGGACGGACCCGGATGCAAGAATTACACCTGCCTCCGATACCAAAAGTACCCTACAGCAGTGTTTTCCAAACAGGGTGCCTCCAGCTGTTGCAAAACTCCCAGCATGCCTGGACAGTCAATGGCTGTCCGGCAATACTGGGAGTTGTTGTTTTGCCACAGCTGGGGGCTCCGTTTTGGAAACACTGCCATATGAGACATTTTTCATTTTTATTGGAGGGGAGGGGGGGGCTACTGTGCAGGGGTATATGTAGTGTTTTACCCTTTATTTTGTGTAGGTGTAGTGTAGTGTAGTGTTTTTAGGATACATTCACATGGGCGGGGGTTTACAGTGAGTTTCCCGCTGGGAGTTTAAGCCGCAGCGGAGAATTTGCTGCTTCTCAAACTTGCAGCGAGAAACTCACCGTAAACCCCCGCCCTGTACATTCACATGGGGGGGGGGGGGGCAAACCTCCAGCTGTTGCAAAACTACAACTCCCAGCATGCCCTTTGGCTGTCTGTGCATACTGGGGGTTGTAGTTATGCAACAGCTGGAGACGCACTGGTTGCAAAACACAGAGTTTGCAACTTAACTCAGTGTTTCGCAACCAGTGTGCCTCCAGCTGTTGCAAAACTACAACTCCCAACATGTACAGTCTATCAGTGCATGCTGGGATTGTAGTTTGCAACAATTGGAGGCACACTGGTTGCGGAACAGTGAGTTAGGTAACAAACTCTGTGTGCCTCCAGCTGTTGCAAAAATGACAACTCTCAGAATGCAGTGACAGCCGAAGAGCATGCTGGGACTTGTAGTTATGCAACAGCTGGATGCATATTACTACAACTTCCAGCATGCACTTTGGCTGTCCATGCATGCTGAGGGTTGTAGTTATGCAACAGCTGTAGGCACACTAGTTGCAAAACACTGAGAGTTTGTGACTTAACTTAGCCTCCAGCTGTGGCAAAACTACTGTACATCTCCCAGCATGCATGGCCTGTCAGTGCATGCTGGGAGTTATAGTTTTGCATCAGCTATAGGCACACAGGTTGAGAAACACTGAGTAAGAAAACAGACAATATTTCCCAACCAGTGTGCCTCCAGTTGTTGCAAAACTACAACTCCCAGCATGCTTAGACAGCCGAAAGGCATGTTGGGAGTTGTAGCTGTGCAACATCTTGAGGAGAACAGTTTGGAGACCACTGTGTAGTGGTCTCCAATCTGTGCCCTTCCAGATGTTGCAAAACTACAACTCTCAGCATGCCCAGACAGTCCGGGTATGCTGGGAGTTGTAGTTCTGTAACATTTGGCCCTTTAGATGTTGCAGAACTACAACTATCAGCATACCTAGACAGTTTCTGCATGCTAGGAGTTATAGTATTGCAACATCTGGAAGGACACAGTTTGGAGACCACTATACAGTGGTGCCCAAGCTGTAGCCCTCCAGATGTTGCAAAACTTCGACTCCACGCATGCCAAGACTGCCCAGGCCTGCTGGGAGATGTATTTTGGCAACATCTGAAGGGCCAGATGTTGTCAAACTACAACTCTCAGCATGGCTGGACTGTCTCGGCATGCTTGGAGTTGAAGTTTTGCAACATTTGTAGGGCAACAGCTTTGGCACCACTGTATAGTGATCTCCAAACTGTGTCCTTCCAGATGTTGCAATACTATAACTCCTAGCATGCCGAAACTGTCCAGGTATGCTGGTAGTTGCAGTTCTGCAACATCTAAAGGGCCAAATGTTACAGAACTACAACTCCCAGCATTCCCGGATTGTCTGGGCATGCTGAGAGTTGTAGTTTTGCAACATCTGGCAGGGCACAGATTGGAGACCACTGCATAGTGGTGTCCAAACTGTGGCCCTCCAGATGTTGCAAAACTACAACTCCCAGCATGCCCAGACAGCCAAAGTCTGGAAGTTGTAGTTTTGAAAATCCTAGAAGCAGCAGTTAAGATCACCTTACAGCGATCTTCACTGCTGCCTCTGACGTTGCCGCCGCTGGATCCACTTGCCTGTGCCTCCTTTTTGCTGCCGGTCCCCGCATGTCCTCCTGGTATCTGCTGCCGGTCCCCCTCCCCCCCCGAATCAATGGCCTCCTCAGCCATCGCCGCCATCTTCCCCCGCTCTGCCCGGACTTCTACTTTCTACTTTCACCACCCCCCCGAACCTGCCCTGTGATTCGCCAGTCAGTCCTGACCAGCAAATCACAGAGGATAGGAGGAGGTGGCACCTATTTTTGAGGTGATCGGATCACCAGATACCCGATCAGCCTGGAATCAGCGTAAATCGCCGATCTGAATTGATCGGCGATTTGCGGCGATCGCCTACATGGGGGTGGGGGGGGTGGTGGTTGTTTGTTTTTTTGCACGGGGTGCCTGCTGAATGATTTCAGCAGGCATCCCAGTCCGGTCCCCACCCGGCTAGCAGCAGGGACTGGAATTCCCACGGGTGTACAGGTACACCTTTGATCCTTAAGTACCTGGGCATCAGGAGGGCATAGAGGTACACCCTTGGTCCTTAAGTACCAAGGTGCCTGGGGCGTAACTGTATGCCCTTGGTCCCTAAGTGGTTAAAACAATATAAAATGTTCTTATTTGCCAAGATGTACAACATATAAAAAGTTTTTAATTCTGACAGTGCCCATTTAAATACCAGTGTCTAATTCCCCTTGTGTGAACAATGTCTTTTAGTTTAGGATAAGTGTTGAGCGAGACTCCAGTAATGGTCGCCGATCCAGAGCCTGATGAATTGCCTGTTGATTGCTTTAGTCTGCATAAATCTGAGCTCCCCTAAATAGTAGATAACTTATGCAGACTATAGCCATCAACAGCCAAGATGTCAGGTTTAGGTTCAGGTGCATTTGCTGGAGTATTGCTATTCGGGATCTTAGGTGAACCAGGCTGTTTGTAAACGACACTACTATTGGACGTACTACAATAACGGATTACAAATCAGAACAAAACCTCTTGGCCGACAATCTGCATTTAGAAGCTGTCAATGATCATTGATGAAAATAAGTGTAATATGTATTTAAAACCACTCTCTGCATCTTTATAAATAAAACAAAAAGGAACAGAACAAGTGACAGGTGCGCTTTGAATAGGATTTCTACCTAAAACTGAAGAATTACCTCTAACGATGCATTCCTAATTTAGCTTATTTGCTAAGTGGAGTATAATTCTATGCAGTTTTATTTAAGTTATATTTATAAATAACCTTAGTAACAGATCCACTTATCGCACTGTCCGGTATACTCTACAGTGTCCATAGGTGTTTTACTTGTCTCACACCTCTAGAGAGCACCATTAGAATTCAGGAACTGGTACAGGGAAAGCGTGCAGGTAGAAAAACAGGATGCATGTAAGAATATTAGAAACATGAAAATGTTTTCAGCTTGTACAAAGTCATAGGCCACCAACTGAAAATCCTCCTTATGGCTAGTGCTCCATAGGAATGGTGGAATGATATGATGTCATACAATATTCCAATTCTGATGGCAATTATGAGGGTTATGAAAGTAGGTGGCAGAGTAGTAATATTCCTCTGGGACCTACAGCTTTTGTCAATGAAGAGAGCAAAGGGCAGGAATGAGACCTCTGGACACTTGAAAATAACTTGTACAGTATAGTACTATGTGCAAATCCAGTGCAATACAGTTCCTTTAATACATTTTATGTTATAGATTTGGAGTCACTGTCCCTTTAATTGGTGTTTTTGCAGCAGCTTTACTGAATATAGCAATCTTTAGGGGCTCCTTGCACTGGTGTTTTTATTGTATATAGATGGCACTTTACTCATTCTTTGGCGGTAATCTGAGACACCACATTCGGAAAGGTGCATCCAGGAAAATCTTCCTGACATCGCAGACAGGCAGCACCAACTCCTACTACAGGCAAACAAAAAATATCAGAGTCATTCAGAGAGGCCCTTATTTAACATTCTCCTCTTGAGTAAAGATGAAATTCTCCCTCTCGTGAACTCATAATTTTAGAACAATATTTTTAATGCATGGACAGGAACAAGGATCAGGAACAGTTTGTAGACTTAGTTGTAGACTTGATTGTAGACTTAGGTAGATGACATGTGACCTATGTGTAGGTATGCCTAACAATAGCAAACCTAGAACCAACTTTACTTATGTTCTCAGCAAGAGCAGAGAGACATATGTGGCTCTGGCAGAAGCCAGGACAGAACTGGTTCTAAGGGGTTTAGGTCCTCTCATTTCCCCAGGATAGGAAGGTTGGACAAGGGATTTGCAATGATTGGCTAGGAAAAACATGTGACCAAAGCATCTTTCACAAGACCTCAGTGTATGCATTTAATTTAAGTGCAGTGCAGAAAAACACATTTTTCAAAACTCTTCTGTACCTGATACATATATGATACATATAGCAACTTTCTTAGGATGGAAATGGAACATTACACAATACTATTTATTAATCCTTGATAACCCCTTTAACTTAATAAAGCTACAATATCAGGCACATCCAAAGAACCTAAATAATTCTATTTTTACAGCAAAACAGCCAACTCTTTTATCCCTTTTCTCATTCAACCTTCTTAAATTGGTTTCCTATAAAAATTCTCCCTAGTGTGTTATGATACAGGGAAATGAGATAGTCAGCATGACGGAACATGGCGGTGGCAACTACATAAGCAAAGGAAATTATTACAACATATAAATCGTTTTCATTGGTAGTTACCCGCTATACTTAGTACTCAGGTGACATGATCAATACCAGCTTAAAAATAAGTCTCTGGTTTATTGTTTACTCAACCTATTTAGCGGCTTTTTTCAGAGAGTGGTATTCTCCGACTCCTAGACCTATAGATAGATTTTACAGTGTGTCACAATCAATCATGTGACATGTTGCTATCGGCTAGACTAAAGACTAAAGCCATAAATACATGCACGACAAGTGTAACTATGTATTTAATCACTTGAGGATGTGGGTAAATGTGAGAAGAAGCCTTTACGGATTCAGGGTATAGGGCAGTGTTTCCCAACGGGTGCTTCCTGCTGTTGAAATACTACAACTTCTAGCCTTCCTGGACTGCTTTTGGCTGTATGGGCATGCTAGGAGTTGTAGTTTTGCAACAGCAGGAGTCACCCGGCTTGGGAAACACTGGTATACACTGCTCATTTGTAAGGTGGTGCAAACCATACTAAACATATTCTGCAGCACCTACTACATTGGATTCCTGACTGATCCCTGTATTTTATATTCTTGTAGAGTACCAGGCATTGCCTGGTCTTCCTATATAAATCTTTTTGGAGAGGGAAAGCAACAATGACGCTCTCATCCTCACATCCCGTCCTCATATCTCATCCTCATATCTCCTCCTTATATACCGTCCTCATATACCAACCTCATATTCCATTCTCATATCTTGTCTTTATATCTTGTCCTTATATTCCTTCCTCGTATCCCGTCCTCATATCCCATCCTCATATGTTGTCCTCATATCCCGTCCTCATATCCCGTCCTCATATCCCATCCTCATATCCCATCCTCATATGTTGTCCTCATATCCCGTTCTCATATTCTGTCCTCATATCCCGTCCTCATATTCCGTCCTCATATCCCGTCCTTGTATCTCAACCTCATATTCCGTCCTCATATCCTCTCCTCATTTATCGACCTCATATCACATCCTTATATCCCATCCTTATATCTCGTCTTTATATCCCAACCTCATATTCCATCCTCATATCCTGATCGCATATCCCAACCTCATATCTCGTTGTTATATCTAATCCTTATATCCTGTCTTCACATGTCATCCTCATATCCCATCTTCCTATTTCGACCTCATATCCTGTCTTCTTATCCCATTATTATAAACTCTCCTCCTATCTTATCCTGATATCTTCATATCCTGTCCTCATATGTCGACCGCACATCATATCCTCATATAATGTCCCCATATCCTGACCTCATTTTCCATCCTTATTTTCTGTCCTCATACCCCGATCTCAAATCCCATCCTCATATCATGTCCTCATATCTCGATCTCATATCCCATCCCCCTGCAATTACTATTCTCTGTACCTTCCGGAATGTTCAAATGTCCTGAACAATCTCTGCATTCTGAGATTAACGCAATCATGAGATCTATTGGAAATCCTAAAGATATTCATGTGACTTCAGAGAGAAAAACTACACCCATTGTTTTCTCTGAATAAATGGGGTGGGTACTGTATACCTGGACTATATTTTTACTATATAAGGCTGGGTTCACATAGATCTCAACGCAGCTAATGCTATAACTGATGACAACGAACATCAGTTGTCATCTGTTGTATGGCATACGGCATCCATTGTTTCTGGACGCTGTCTAACCATCCGGCATCAAAATTGGGATGCTGGATGATTGTGAACTGTCCCATTCAAATGAATTGGATCAGTTTTAGCATCAGTTTCCCAACGGTGCACACTGGAAGAAAACTGTGCCGGACGCCTGATATATGTGTACCTAACCTAAGTAACATTTGTAACAAGTTTCATCAAAATATCTACGGTCATTTGGTAGCTATTGGTAGTTGCAGTATGTTGGTAGTCATTTGGTAGCTATGTTGTAATATATATATATATATATATATATATATATATATATATATATATACACTGCTCAAAAAAAATAAAGGGAACGATAAGATAACACATCCTAGATCTGAATGAATGAACTAATCATATTAAATACTTTGTCTTTACATAGTTGAAGGTGCCTACAACAAAATCACACAAAAATGATCAATGGAAATCAAATGTATCAACCCATGGATGTCTGGATATGGAGTCACACTCAAAATCAAAGTGAAAAACCACACTACAGGCTAATCCAACTTTGATGTAAAGTCCATAAAAAAAGCCAAAGTGAGTCTCAGTAGTGTGTGTGACCTCCACGTGTATGTATGACCTCCCTACAATGCCTGGGCATGCTCCTGATGAGGTGGTGGTGGTTTTACTCCTGAGTGATGTCCTCCCAGACCTGGACTAAAGCATCCGTGCAACATGGCATTGGTGGGTGGAGCGAGTCATGATGTCCCAGATGTGCTCAATCGGATTCAGGTCTGGGTGATTGTTGGGCCAGGCCAAAGCATCAATGCCTTCCTCTTGCAGGAACTGCTGACACACTCCAGCCACATGAGGTCTAGTATTGTCTTGCATTAGGAGGAACCCAGGACAAACTGCACCAGCATATGGTCTCCCAAGGGGTCTTAGGATCTCATCTTGATACCTAATGGCAGTCAGGCTACCTCTGGCAAGCACATAGAGGGCTGTGCGGCCCCCCAAAGAAATGCCACCCCACACCATTACTTACCCACCACTAAACCGGTCATGCTGAAGGATGTTGCAGGCAGCAGAACATTCTCCACGGCATCTCCAGACTCTGTCATGCCTGTCACATGTGCTCAGTGTGAACCTGCTTTCATCTGGGAAGAGCACAGGGTGCAAGTGGCAAATTCGCCAATCTTGGTGTTCTCTGGCAAATGCCTAACGTCCTGCACTGTGTTGGGCTGTAAGCACAACCCCCACCTGTGGATGCCAGGCCCTAATACCAGCCTCATGGAGTCTGTTTCTGACCGTTTGGACACTTGCACATATGTGGTCTGCTGGAGGTCATTTTGCAGGGCTCTGGCAGTGCTCATCATGTTCCTCTTTGCACAAAGGCGTAGGTAGCGGTCTTGCTGCTGGGTTGTTGCCCTCCTACAGCCTCCTCCATGTCTCCTGATGTACTGGCCTCCATGTCTCCTGGTGGCGCCTCCATGCTCTGGACACTACGCTGACAGACACAGAAAACCTTCTTGCCACAGCTCGCATTGATGTGCCATCCTGCATGAGCTGCACTACTTGAGCCACTTGTGTGGGTTGTAGACTCCGTCTCATGCTACCACTAAAGTGAAAGCACCGCCAGCATTCAAAAGTGACCAAAACATCAGCCAGGAAGCATAGGAATTGAGAAGTGGTCTGTGGTCACCACCTGCAGAATCACTCCTTTATTGGGGGTGTCTTTCTAATTGCCTATAATTTCCACCTGTTTTCTGTTCCATTTGCACAACAGCATGGGAAATTTATTGTCAATCAGTGTTGCTTCCTGAGTGGACAGTGTGATTTCACAGAAGTGTGATTGACTTGGAGTTACATTGTGTTGTTTAAGTGTTCCCTTTTTTTAGAGCAGTGTATATTTCACACATTGGGGGTTATTTACTAAGAGTTTAGTGTAGTTTTCTTTGTGGGCTTTAATTCCAGATAGGTGTTTTCCCTCTGTATTTACTAAGGTTTCCTTACATTTTGCACTCTTCCTCTTCCCTATGTTTTGCTTTTTTTTTACACATGCTCTGATCTGTCGGATTTTTCAGCTCAAATTCACCACATTTTATGTGGAAATCTTTGTAAATATGTTGGGATCTTTCAAAACTGTCGGGGACATGCCCCTTTCGTCTGGACCACGCCCCATTTCTCCCCTGATCACGCCCCCTTTTCAGGTTTTTCTTGTAAAATGGAGGGTTTTGTGTTTATATATATATATATATATATATATATATATATATATATATATATATAACATTTCATTGTGAAAATTTCTAACACTTTCCCATTACCTTAATTCTGGGCACAATTCAGACAAAAATCATCTAGGGGCTTCTTAGTCATATCTGGAGTAAAGTCTGTAACTATTATAGGAAGCGATAAATAACTGATCATTTATATTTGAGAATTCCCTGGCTTCTTTTTACTTAATTGGACATTTTAACACATTTATAATAAAGCCCCGACTACTGCTGTGCGCTTAATAATGTCTGTTCCCATACAATTAAGTAAGAGGCTAGACTTATTTCTGAGAAGTTATTACCGCCACCTAAATACATAAATAATAAAAATATTCAATTAATAAGGTTTGAGGAGATCTTGGAGGGAATCTCGCACCATGTTAAACATTATAAATGGATAGTTGCCCCTCTTGATTTAACCGTGCTGAGTTTATATGTCCCTGAGTTGTCATCTTGTGTGATGTCTTTTATTATTCAGCTGTTTCAGAGTTATCTTGGGCTCCTGCATGGCAGATGCTGGGTGACAACAAGTACTAATGACAGCTGCTTATATGCCCATAAAAATAATCACCCAGCTTTCCATGGATTCTGAATTGTACATAGATCCATTTTATTTTTCTTATTTGTTCTGTGAAACAATAATATAATATGCAATTATTAGACTATGTTTACAAGGTCAAATGTCCCCATGGAAACTCTGTGCAGATATTCCCCTGAATGCAGAGTGACGGCTTTACATGCTAGCGCTAGGGCCGCTCGGGAATGCATTCCATGAGGAGTCCGCAGAAATAATAGACATGTCTATTTTTTCTGCAGACAATGGAATTAGAATTTTCTGCTTTGGGAAAAGTGCAGCAGAATCAATGGGACTCTGCTGCTGCAGAAGCTCCATGTGGAATTCCAATGAGATCAAAATGCAATAAATATTAATTAGGTTGCCGTGCAAGTTGCCGAGACCTTGGCCCAACAGTCGCCAGAAGTCTACCAGGGTGTTGTTTATGAGGAGTAAGAGCATTTTTTTTTTTAAAGGAGCACATTGTAACTAGAATAGCACACATATATACTACATAAAAGAATATGTATATGTGAATACATGCACATATACTGTATAGAGGACCCTGTCCTCTGACTCTTCTATTGCAGTAGAGGATGGCTGGGAATTGTTGACAGGCTCCCTGTGTTCTGATTTATTAGCTCCTGACATTGGGACTATGGCAAGATCCCTGTGTACAGAGAGATTTATTATTGGCAGCACTTTTGGGAGCTCAGCACCCCCCAGCAGCTAGAATACAGCTACACGTCACCAGAACACACTGAGGTTACTGCTTCCTCCTCTCATACTCTGCGGTGATGATTTATAATTCTGCGAGTCCTGAGCACCCAGAAGAGCTGCTAATAATAATCCCTGTACAGGTAGAGTGCCCATGTCTAACAGTTTGCCTCTTCCCAATGGGGTGATGGGTTATTAAATAAATAAAATATGCATCAAAAAGTGCCACCTCCTCAGTAGGGCCACCATAGGCATCTGCCCACCGTTGCCAGATGTAAATACGGCCCTACATAGATGTGAAAAATACTCAAGACATCACTAGATTTATTCTGTTCTTAATCAACATGTCCACAATTACTTTACCAGCAAATCATTAGCAAGATCTGCCAACCAAACCAGTCAAAAAAATAATATATCTATACATATAACACTATACTCATTTTCCCTGGCATTCTTGTGACAATGCTTCTCTGTTCTGTACACCCAGTCTCCACCAATGACATAGAAAAAACTGCAGCCAAGGCCACAGCAGTCACATGTTATACATCATTATCATGTGAGCACTGACAAATGTGCTACAATATCCACACCAAGATAACACAATTTAGTGGAAATCTTCTGGCAGATTTCCCTGCAGGCTATGGGTCAGATTGAAATGTTATTATAATCTTCAGAAAAATTTAACCAGTGGGAATCTAAAGGGGAACTCCACCCTAGACATCTCATCCCCTATCCAAAGGATAGGGGATAAGATGTCTGATCGTGGGGGTCCCCCCGCTGGCATTGGCTCACAGCCATGCCCCGCTCATGATGTCACAGCCATGCCCCGCTCATGATGTCACAGCCATGCCCCGCTCATGATGTCACAGCCATGCCCCGCTCATGATGTCACAGCCATGCCCCGCTCATGATGTCACGAGTGCCACGGGTGTCACGGGTGCCGAAATTTGCTCCGTTCACCGGATGTCTGGGGTGCCCTGGGATAGGGGATAAGATGTCTAGGGGCAGAGTACCCCTTTAAAGCTCTCTGTGCCCCTATATATAATTGAGGGCCCTCTCTGTGCCCCCACATAGAGTTGTAGACCCCCCTTAGACAGTATATGGCTGCAGGCAGTATGTCTGTGTACTGCTCCCCTTCAGTGCTTCACTGTTCCTCAGATCCAGGCCCATTGGCCATAGCAGTAGTACCCAAGACAGGAGGATCAGTGATCGGAAAGGTGGTGTGCTGATAAGTTACCATCAGGGCTAGCCAGCGTCTCCTCCTGTTTGCTGCTCTGCTCCTTTGTTCCTTCGCTCTTTAAATGGGTACTCTACTGGAAAACATATTTTTTTTTATCAACTGGTGCCAAAAAGTTGAACAGAATTGTAATTTACTTCTATTTAAAAATCTTAATCCATCTAGGACTTATCAGCAGTTTTTTTTAATTTCCTTTCTGTCTGACCACAGTGCTCTCTGTTGACACCTTTGTCCATTTTAGGAACTGTCCAGAGTAGGAGCAAATCCCCATAGCAAACCTATCCTGCTCTAGACAGTTCATAAAATGGACAGATGTGTCAGCAGGGAGCACTGGGGTCAGACAATAAGAAAATTCAAAAAGAAAAGAACTTCCTGTGGAGTATACAGCAGCTGATAAGTACTGGAAGGGTTAAGATTTTTTAAATAGAAGTAATCTACAAATCTGATTATCTTTCTGGCACCAGTTGATCCAGGGTAGTACCACTTTAAGCTCCATCAGTGACATGCTTGTACGCGCTACATTCCAGCAGCCACAGGTTATTTAAAGTGGCTGTGAGCCAAAATACTGCCGATGGTTGTTGGGCCCAGGCCCCTTCGTGGAGTATACCTGTACCTCCGTGACAGCAGTGCTGGCTCCAACTACAAAATATCTTTAGTATCTAGGGGAAAAAATCTGTACAGAATTTAGAGCCTATATAAAAACACAGGGGGGACATTTACTACTTCAAATGTGCCAGATTTTTGCCACAGTTTGCCCCCAAAAGTGTACATGCTTTGAACCACATTTATTTTCGGTTTTTAGTACTTGCTATTGGTTCAACAATGGGTGTGGCTTATTGGGAAAGTAGTGTGGTTTGCAGCAAAACAAGTGTCTTGAATGCAACATTGTGCCCTGAAAATTGGGCTAACATTTTAGGTGATCTAAACAAATCAAATGTATCAAACAGTCTGAGTCATTGTGATGAATCTAAATAAATCAAATTTACCCATAAGGGTTTCCCCGGGATATAAACACAGCTACCTCCAATTCCCACTCGGGCTTACGCCTTCCTGGGACTAATTTCCCAAACTCGGGAACCCTAAGTTTAAAATTTTACTTTTATTATACCATACTAAAATTTCAAATTGTGAGAAAAACTAAATAATGTGGGTTAAAACCACAGTTATTGGTCCAGTTTTGGGTCTAATTCGTTATATTGACGTTTAATTCAGAAGTGATCCCTCTATTTCTGAGGAATCTCTAATTTATAGGGCTATTCCCTTTTATTCAGCTCTCTTTATATTATTTAGAATACACTGTCACTAATGCTGCTGTTAAAAACTGCACATTGACACCCCCCACGACGTTTTGCCGGCCGTAACCAGCTTTATCAAGGGCCGAGGTGCAGTTTTTAACAGCAGCATTGGTGACAGTGTATTCTAAATAATATAAAGAGAGCTGAATAAAAGGGAATAACCCTATAAATTAGAGATTCCTCAGAAATAGAGGGATCACTTCTGAATTAAACGGGAATATAACGAATTAGACCCAAAACTGGACCAATGACTGTGGTTTTAACCCAAATTATTTTGTTTTTCTCACAATTAGAAATTTTAGTATGGTATAATAAAAGTAAAATTTTAAACTTAGGGTTCCCGAGTTTGGGAAATTAGTCCCAGGAAGGCGCAAGCCCGAGTGGGAATTGGAGATAGATTGTGATAAATCTGGCAATTTTATTAGAAGGTCTAGTTTAGGTTTACACGGTGTAAGTATTAGGTAGTACAAGTATATCTATCCCATAGAAGCTCGCCAGAATGTTTTTTTTCAACTTACATAGTGCAATATAGATTACTAATAAAGAACAATGTGCAGTAGAGGTTCTTGTGTATGCCTTGTACTTACCTGTTTTAGCTGATGTGGTAGGGATTGGTTTTTAGCCATACTGATATAATTTCCACACTGAATTGATTTTAGAATGCTGCCTACATTTCTCATGAATTTGCAAAAAAAAAGGGGGTGAAGTTTCCTCATTGCAGTTCATTTAGTTACACTGCTGACACTGGAGTCCAGGCAGGTGAACTACTGAGATCCATAAGTGGGTTGAGGTCAGCTCACATTATGTGCAGTTTTAAAGGGGTATTCCATGAAAAAAAACTTTTTTTTTTCTTTCATATCAACTGGCTCCAGAAAGTTAAACAGATTTGTAAATTAATTCTATAAAAAAAAAATATATTTATACTTCCAGTACTTATCAGCTGCTGAAGTTGAGTTGTTTATTTCTATCTGACCACAGTGCTCTCTGCAGACACCTCTGTCTGTCTCGGAACTGTCCAGAGTAGCAGCAAATCCCCATAGCAAACCTTTCCTGCTCTGGACAGTTCCTAAGACAGACATTGTGGTCAGACAGAAAAGAACAACTCAACTTTAGCATCTTAAAAGTACTGGTAAGATTAAGATTTTTTTATAGAAGTAATTTACAAATCTGTTTAACTTTCTGGAGCCAGTTGATATGAATTTTTTTTTCTTCACAGAATGCCCCTTGAATGCATTTTCTTATTCTGAGTGTGTTTTTAGAAAAAATGTCATGAGGTAAATTGTGATTTGACCTATAATTACAATTAAGGTGTTTTATAATGTTTTAGAGTCATCAAGCTGAGTTCACAAAATGCTGAGTAGCATTTTTATGTATTTTTGTAGTGTTTTTACTATGTTTTTCCTTTGTCTATGATATTCCCAAATTGAGTGGAGGTGTATACCACATACCCTGATCCCATAGAAATAGCAGCAGCTGCATAGAGAACTGGGTAGGGAGGTGAGGGGCCTGATAATGTCATCCTGTAGTTCGCAGAAAGTCAGCTGACATAAGACAGACCACTTCCTCTGACACATCAAACATTGTATAACAACAGAGTAAACTTGCGGTTTGGCACTCCCACTAGTCCACAATCCAGGATTGAAGTATTGATAAATCAGTGGAAAACTACAACCTTTCTGAGTGATGCATATAGTGGTGCTCTGACTAGACAGCAAACAGAACAGTTCTCAATAGGCAAATAGAAAGTTGCCACTCACCACGTCTTCATAGTATCTTCTTTGTTTATAAACACTCACATATACATCTTCAGGAGAAGAAAAATGGGGTGTACAGCAAAAAAGGCTCTAGCAGCCGTTTCGCCCGATGAAGCACTAGAAAGTGTGAAACAGCTGCTGTAGCCTTTTTGGCTGTACAGTCCCTGGTTTGTCCTCCCGTGAATATGTATATGTGATTATTTATAAATAAAGAAGATACTATGAAGACATGCCAACTTTCTATTTGTCTAACACTTAACACTGTATGGGTTTATTCACACGGAAGAATTTCCACCTCAAATTAAAGCCAATAGACTTCTATGGGATTCCACACTCCCATTCACACTCTGAATTTCCTGAAATTCGGAGGTGTGAATGGGAGTGCCGAATCCCAAAGAAGTCTATTGGCTTTGATTTGAAGCGGAAATTCTGCCATGTGAATAGACCCCATTTTTCTGTGGGTCAAACTATTGATAGCATGACCCAGGTACAGTAATTAAATGATTCAATGCAGCTGTACTAGAATTAAAAACAGATAGTGCTGTAGGCTACTGGACACCCAGTTTACAGTAATAGAAACTTACAGATACAGTAACTCTTCGTTGAGCCAAGAGACAAACGAACGCTTAAAATACAAAAAAAAAATCAAACATATGTCAAAGGGTGAATAGAACACAATATTAACTTAGTAATGTATTTTGTGTGGCTGTCTTCTTTTTCCCATTAATAGCACACCTTCCTCTTGTCCGGGAGATTGGGTTCTCTCCTACTCTTCAGGTGAAGTTATTTTTGAGGCTCTTCTATAAATAGCTTTTTAAACTTCCGTTTAGTAGCTTCTTTAAAATAGAAATAGAGGGGAACATAACCGTCTGCATCCTGTAATTTAGAAATACTGCTTAGATGAAGGAAACCGACGAGTCCATAAAGCATCTACTTAGTGGGTATTTTTACTAGCGCAAATAATTCAGCCGACTTGTCATTGTGTTGTTTTGTAATGTGCCACTCGTAAAATAAACTTCCATCTCCAGCCCTTAATTTCACAACCTCCAGCCAGGATTATGACGCTACCCCAGTCAAAACTGGTCGGAAACAACTCTAAAGAGGCATTTAAGCCTTTAATGAGCCATTTACAGTATACCTTTTTATAAAGAGACGTGCAGGATATCTAGCGCTTCAGTACAAAGTGAACACTGCTGTGGGAACTGGTCAGGACGGGCCAATAAAATTGCAGTGATACTTGGTTTTATCGCTTTCCATAAGTAGAAGATATAGAAATAACTGGTCGATTACTATAATTTTGTGTGTGAATTATAGTCCACATTGATAATCTGGTTTCTTTTTAGTTTTTTCCCCTACATTTCCTTAAAGGTGTATTCTAGTTTCAGCAAATACAAGTTATTAATTGTATAATAAAAAAAAGTGATACAGATTAATATTTCCTGATATACAGTCATTTAACCTCTTTCTAAGATTTAATGCACATGCAGGTCAAACGTTGGGTCCAGATACTGTATATGAAGTAGGCTCATGATCTGAGTGCGCTTTATGTCCAGCGGCTGCCTACTGCTATATAAGCTGGCATCTGCTGTCAGTGACTGGCATCAACGATTTAACATCCTAGAGGCTATGGTCAATCATAACTACCTAGATGGCATCTAGGCAGATACAGGGACGGTGCCATGTTATGAATGCATATCTAATTTGCTATTATTTACCTCTCCAATCTCCAGCATCAGATGCTGCTCCCCAGAGGCGCTATGAATGCTGTTCCATTACTAGGGCTACCTGCCTTGCTGTCAATGGGGCTGAATAGCCAATCAGAGAGTAGGGATGCCAGGCCAATCATATTTTGTCCTGGTGTATTGGGCTATTTAAAACAGACACCAACTACTGTTCACTAGCATTCTTATTCTGTATTTGCCCACCTGTGTATTCTTCCCTCTGCCTGTATTGTTGTTAACCCTTTTGTCTGCTGATATATCTGCTGACATATTTTGGCTATTGAACCCTTGTAATTCAACCCTGGCTACCTGATGCCCACCGATTTCATGTGACTTCATGGCTATTGGACACTCAATCTTGACTAGCTGCTGCCTGCCGATTCTGATGCCATTTGACCTCCTGTCTATTAGACCCTCAGACTTAAAGGGGTATTCCAGGAAAAAAAACTTTATATATATATATATATATATATATATATATATATATATATATATACTGGCTCCAGAAAGTTAAACAGATTTGTAAATTACTTCTATTAAAAAAATCTTAATCCTTTCAATAATTATCAGCTGCTGAAGTTGAGTTGTTGTTTTCTGTCTGGCAACAGTGCTCTCTGCTGAAAGTAGAAGAGGTTTTCTATGGGGATTTGCTTCTAAACTGGGCAGTTCCCGGGACACGTGTCATCAGAGAGCACTTAGACAGAAAAGAACAACTCAACTTCCGCAGCTCATAAGTACTGAAAGGATTAAGATTTTTTTTTTATAGAAGTAATTTACAAATCTGTTGAACTTTCTGGAGCCAGTTGATATGTAAAAATTTTTTTTTTTCCTGGCTAACCCCTTTAATCTACACTACCAGCCATTTTTGGTACCACTTGACCTATAGGTACTCACCTGACTAGTTTAATTTGGTTTACCCCCTCTATTAATCCCTGTACTCCCTTGCACTTAGCTCAGAAGGAGACCATCCCCTTGGTTGGGGTCCCTTATTTAGAATTAGGGCTCCAAGTAGGCACATGCAAGCGTTGAAGGACAGATTAGGGCCTTATATCACTTCTTCTATCATTATAGCTGTTCCTACGAAGAACAGGGGCCTCATTGGCTGTCATCTTAGATACAATTACAGCCTGCCATGATTGCAGCTGACAGTTTACCTCACTATAATGGTACTGCCACCTATAAAACTCCTTTCTCCATTTATTTTTTGAATACTTTTGTTTAAATTAAATGTATACATGTTTGAACTATTAAAATATAACATTATGTAAACGCCCATCAACAGAAAAAAAGAGAGCCTATATTTTGACACATACTTTTACCCATGTACATTTATTTAATTGTTTGGATAATTATTTATTTTAGTTTATACAAGGCCCATATAATTTTACTAAACTTGTGTTATACTCCTTGACAATCTCATGGGACTTAGTAAAATTTATTACATAACAACTAATACATAAATAATAAACATGTTCATATTTTAGTCTCTGTCTACATTTTCTATGCAGCTTCGAGCTATATGAAAGCCAAGTTGTTTTTTCAGATCCGTATGACTGTCACCAATAATGCCTAATAATAATTCCTTTATTTTTAAAGTAACAACATACTGTATTCTGCAGTTATTCACATAGATTGGGGGTCATATTCAAAACTGTCCACGTCAAAATTTTGAGTTTTGCTCCAAAAAATTGGCATGGAAAAGTTTTCATCAGATAGTGTTTTACTTGAGAATGATCCAAGCTTACACTAGTCACACCAGTTTTGCAAAAGGGGGGGTGGTAGTAACGTAAATGTCATGTTTTACATGATATTTTAAAAGTAGTGAGAGTCCATTTTACACAAAAAAAAATTCACACCCGCTGTTTACTAGTTATCAGTTATTGATAAATAAATAATTCTTATTGTAAAATGTTAATTTTTTTTTTTTATGGTATCATCACCGTCGGTGGCTGCGCCATTCGGGGACAGTCACGCTCCCTTTCTGTGGACTGCTGGGGCCCCGTACAGGAGCTCGCGGAGAGTCTTAGCTATGGGACTCCCCGCGATCTATACCTTATCCCCTAAGGGATAAATTATTTCCCACTACAGTATTCCTATATATATATATATATATATATATATATATATATATATATAATCAAATTAAACCCAAAAAGCCTAAGACACTGGCTAAAATGAATGCACACTTTTCTGCACATAGCCAGAACTTTCCTGAGACTGTCAAAATTCATCCAGAAACATTTGATGACAAGATTTAGCACATGTGCCCTAAAGGGAGAGTGTATTATGCCACCTAGACGCAGGGCAGCAACAATGTTTATGCTGTTTTTGGCGACCACATTTCCCAACCTCAGATAACATGATGAGAGCCAGTCTAAAAGTACCTGCTGCAGATAGGGCAACAAGTTCTCCACTGTGTGGCTCGCCCAGGCTTAGAATTTATGAAACAGCAAGGCAGCATTTGAATTTGCACCGGTGAAAGACATTTATGGGCCCTGATTGTCTCTACTACTCCAAGTATCTACCTTGGTATGCACTGTGCTGCACACTGAAAACTGCATGATTGAGCAAAATGAGGGTGGCATTTTGCCAAAATAATGAAAATACATTTAAACTTCAGCAGAGTCAGGAATTTGAATTTCTGCTGTCTGGAAATTCTGCAGTGTGCATAGTGCAGCGAAATCCCATTGAAGACAATGGATGGCTGCAGCACAGAATTTCTGTTGTGTGAATTCAGCCTTACTATACCTGGGGACCACTGATTTGGTGATATCTATTCTTTTACCACTCTGTTGACGTAGTAGGCCCTATTAGCACCTTTACCATACTGTAGTGTAAAAAGTACTCAAAGTTTGTAAAAAGACCAATGGACACAAGAAAAAAAAACAACATTTTGCTCTAACAATGCAAAAGTAGCCCAAGTATGATGAACAGTTGTATCTTGTAGCCCCTATTTGTGAATACTTTTTTGTGCAATCTGATGGATCATATCTAATACGAGAGTTTTCCAGATATCTACATTTTTGGCGATTGTAAAAAGATCATGTCAACCTAAGGTTATCTCTTGATAAGCCCTAGTCTAAATTTTTATTTCTAAAAATAAAAATATCGTGAGCTAAGTAAATTATCCATTGTATCTAACTACTTAACATCTCAGATGGTCCTCGAAATTATAAAACAGGAACAGATGGCTTGGCAAATGTGCATTCAGGCCTTAAGCAAATACTGTGAATGATTAGTTGAAAACATATCCCAGATGATTAGTTGAAAGCAGATTTTATTATTTGATCCCGGTAATTTAGATTTTCCCTTTTCATATATATCTCGACAACTGGACATCACTTTCTTTAAGAAAATTCTGCATTTCTAAAATTACCAGTTGTATTGTTAAACTACATAACTTTAACAATGACAAAAAGTCCAATAACATTTCCAAAAATCCAAACTCACAGTCCAGTAAACCTTATATCTAAGGAGATATCACCTGAATAAAAGCCATCATCTTTATTACTGGCCAAAATTTTGAATATTTGTTTTGAAATTTGGCCAAATATGATGCACATTATTGATATTGCCGCCTAAGGCTAAACAAACCCAAGACATATAAAACTGCTTTAATATGTGAAGCTATTTATATAAAATATCATTATATGGCAAATGAAATTTTATGTAAGAAAAGCAAAAACCAGATTTTACTTTCAAAGTCTTGGTTGTTTTAGTACAATTATGACAGCATTATTTTACTGAGCCTTTCAATAAAATGTTGTAGTGTTTAAATATATGGGGGAATTTATCTTTCCCTGCACCTGTACAGAGTGGCAAAATTGCACACATTTTTTGACAATTTCTTTATACATTTTAAGTTTATAAATCATCTAGTTCTAGTTTAGGGCTTTTCGGGGGGCTAGGGTGGTTATTTACCAAAAACAGGGTATCCATTCACCAGCTCTCAATAAATCAGGTGAACCTAAGGCTGTCTGTGCGTCAGTCTCAGAATTCTACACCAGCTCCATGTTGGTATAGATTTCCACAACAATGTATGCCTGTTCATTCACTTGCCAAACACAGTGCAGACCCAACAAACAGTTACTTATGGATTATTTATAGCTGTATGCCAAGTCTGAGGCTGGTGCAGCCATGGTAAGGCTGGACCTTCAAGTTTTTTGCATTTACAGTATGTTAACAATTTATAAGGTTTGTCCCTGGCTGCTTTTTTGCCACACAATGCCTTAGGATAGGTCTACATGGCAAGACCTGTCCTAAAGTTCCTTGTCATTATTGTTGCTATGTAACTTGCAAAGCAACATGTCTGCAATGCATCAGTGTTAACAATGCCTCGTTTGCATTGTTGAACACGGGTTGTAACACACAACTTTGTCTCTATAGACATCAGTGCAAGTGACGTACAAATGTGACCTGCTGTGAATTGTCTTTTTTGCCTATGGCAACACTGAAAATTTTCTTTTGCACTAAAAGTAGGGAACTACAGTTGTAGTCCAAGGCAATACTTAAAAGTATTATAATCTTGAGGATTACAGCCATCATTCAATAGTTAAAATCAATTTATAGCTTGCTCCACTTATGAAAGGTTGACTAGGGCTGTGTTCACACCACGATTTGTGTCTCTGAAGCACGTAAATGTCTGGAAACTATCAAAATTACACAAGCATATCCATGCTTGGACAAGTATGGGCCCCATTGATTTTAAAGGCTTGAATTTAGTCAGCTAGTGGCTATTTTTAGAGCATCTACAACTTTTGTCTCAAACTTAAAAAATGCTGTAAACTGCACTTCTCAGTCATCAAAGTTGATTGTGGCATCGAAAAAAGGATCAGGACCACCATGGCAAAATTGCAGGGTCCCCATCAGCTGAGAGGATGGGCAATGGGTCCCTACCTGTCTCCGTCCTGTTTGATCAGCACACCACTACTGTGGGCAGCTTCTGCAGCCTGTAGTAATGGAGCGCCGATAACACTGATCAATACTGTGCTATAGCACAGCATTGTTCAGTGTCTTATTGAAAGATTGCATGTAATAGTACCAATGGGATCTAAAAATTAGTAGATAAAATAAGTTAAAAAAAAGTTAATAAATGTAAATAAGCCTCTTTACAAATAATAGTTGACATCACCCACCTTTTCCCATTATTCATAAATTATGTAAACAAAAACAAACATAAACATATGTGATATCGCTGCATATATAAATGTCTGAACAGTTACAATATAACATTAATTAAACCGCATGGTCAATAGTGTAAACGGAAAAAAATACAAAAATTCTGAATTGCTGACCTTTGTTCAGTTTTTATACTAGAGAAAAGTTTATTAAAAAAAAGTCCCATTAAAAAAAATGGAACAAAAAACGAAAAAACAAATAACGACAAAAATTAGCCCTCCTACAGCCCTGTTTATGGAAAAAGATAAAGTGTCAAAAGAGAAAAATTTTAAGCATACTAATTGTCATATAAAATTATTAAAATAAAATAAAATGAAGCAAAACCTATATAAATTAAGTATTGTTGTAATTGTATGTGCGTGGAGAATAAATATAATGTGCCATTTTTACAAAAAGAAAAAGAAGCCCCACAAAAGTAGTAAAATGGTGGAGTTTTATTTATTTATTTTCAATTTTGCCTCACAAATATTTTATTTTGTTGTAGATTTTGTGGTAAAATGATGTCATAACTTGGTGCACGCAAAAAACAAGCCCTCATATGGGTCTTTAGGTGGAAAATGGAAAGCGTTATTGCTTTTAGAAGGAAAGAAGGAAATGTCATGACTGACTGCAGGAACAGGGATATTGAGCACTAAACTGACCCTAAAAACACTCTCCCTGCCTACTTGCCCATCCATCCTAAGCAATGGATCGACAACTTGGAGCTGGTCCCTACGTGTGCTAAAGTGAAATGGCGTAAAAACTAATAATAAACATAATCGGTCATGGGCCAGAAACAGATAACTACCAGACAACCAGACAGGATACAAATTCCAACAGGACAGAATATAAACAGGCAAACTTATCAAGAATATAGTACACTGTTCACAAACAGATACAAGTGCAAAGGACAAAGATCAGATCAACCAAACAGGATATACATATAGCACACTGTTCACACTGAACACAGATAACTAACAAACAGATTAGGTCCAGAACACAAGACTGGGAAACGGATGAGTCAGCATAGACTCCAGGAGCAAACAGGAATAATAACTCAATCCCCCAGAAAACCTCCAGAAAACACGGGAATATCTTGTTATTTGAACTCTCTAGAAATCTCCCAGAGTCCACAATGGAGCACGGAGATATCTTATACTAAAACTCAATTCCCCAGAGTCCCATTAAAGGGGTACACCCGTGGAAAACAGTTTTTTTTTAAATCAACTGGTGCCAGAAGGTTAAACAGATTTGTAAACTATATGGGAGAGAGGGATGTATACATAAAATATATATACAAAAAACAGTCCTGAAGAGCACTAGGGGTGTAGAATAAAAAGGATACAAAGATAAGAATAAGAGAAGAGAAGTTTAGGATTCAGTAAAAGTATATTTATTAATTATAATATATGTAATAAAATATATTAATGGATGACCGATCACCTTGCAGGGCCCTTGCAAAGGTGAAAGGTATGTAATAGTATAAATAATGTTAGGTAAAATAAATAAATGAATATAGCACTTATCAAATAAGAATAATAAGTATCCACTATGACGTATTGTAGGAGTCTTATTCTGTTGGTATAAGTATATAGTTCACAGTTTGTCACAACAGATAATATGGCAGAAGATAGTGTTCCAAAAGTGACCAAATTGTCAGTAATAATAGATTCCAGTGGTGCTGAACACATCACATTAATTAAAATCTCCAGTAACACTGGGTAGATCACATCAATCGTGCCGCTTGTGACTGTGTTGTGATCTTAGTTATCCACAGTGCAGTTGTATCAGTAAGTCCAGTGATAAAACTTGTGACTTTGTTGCAGTTTCAAAATAGTTATAATACAACTGGATCAGCGGTGTTTGTAGAAGCAATGTTTATAAGGGAACGGTACACAGCACCACTCACCCTCCTCGGCAGATCTTGGATGCAGACTTGGTACGGCAGTATCTTAGGGTAGCGATGTCTGTCTGTACTTGCGGTGCCTTGCTGAGTTACAACCTGGGGGAGTGGCTCTCCGGTAGGCTCTGAGGTTCCCGGATTGGCACGGAATGGCGTCCGGCCTCGTGGGGTGATGTCCGGGAGCTCCGCCGCCCGGGGCTGTGAAGAGGATTGCAGGAAGCAGGTGCGAATCTGAATAGAGCGCTAGCAGTTCGTGCATCACAGTGGTCCCAGTAATAAGGCCATCCAGCAGTTACAAGTCAGGAATAGTGGATATAGTCTATTTTCAAGTGATATACACTTAATAGAATAGTGATTAATAACGGGTCAAACTTCTCTTCTCTTATTCTTATCCTTGTATCCTTTTTATTCTACACCCCTAGTGCTCTTGAGGGCTGGTTTTTGTATATATATTTTATATATACATCCCTCTCTTCCATATATTTCTTAGGCCTATCGGGTGAAGGCATCACCTTTAACCTCGAGCACCCCCTCTCCTTCCCCATATCCTAAGTGAGCTACACATTTTTGATAGATTTGTAAACTACTTCTATTAAAAAATCTTAATTCTTTCAGTACTTTTTAGCAGCTGTTTGCTATAGAGGAAAATCTTTTTTATTTTATTTCTTTTTTGTGTTGTCCACAGTGCTCTCTGCTGACACCTGATGCCTGTATCAGGAACTGTCCAGTAGCAAACCTATGCTGCTCTGGACAGTTCCTGACACGGACAGCAGAGAGCACTGTGGACAACACAAAAAAGAAATACAAAAATCTGCTAAAAAGTACTAAAAGCATTAAGATTTTTTTTAATAGAAGTAATTTACAAATCTGTTTAACTTTCTGGCACCAGTTCATTTAAAAAAAAAAGTTTTCCACCGAAGTACCCCTTTAACTCTTCCATGCCTGGAAAGGAAAGCACAGAAACAGATAATCTGAAGGTCTGAACAGGGCCTGAAACGGAAAAATGCAAAATCAAATAAACGGACATTACAGGAAAAAATTAGATTGCAAACATATGAAGTGACTTGTTTAATGCATGATTTGGGTGTTGCTCAGTAATGCACCTGATTTTTACGCTAAATCCTCCCCATTTGAAAATGTGGGGCACATTACAAAATTTTGCCCATACACTGAAAACACTTAAAATTCACCACATTTGTATTATCTTCTTCATTGACTTATACTGGGTTGCATTTGGGTTCCATTTATGATTTTAACAGTAATAATAATTTTAAAGTCAAATGTGATGCAACGTTTGACAAAAGTTCTAAAAAGCTTTTACGGGATTCATGACTGGTCCATAATGATCTATTTTATTTTATTTTGGCTCTGTTCACACTTGCATTGGAGGAACCAATCAGACACCAGGTAGAAGTCAAGATTTTTCCAGTCAAAACTATGGACACCCCAATAGAACCCATTGGGGCACTGTTGGAATCCGTTGAGTGATGAAGTGATGAGTGATTTCCATTGTAAACTCAATCTAGAATGCGAGTGTGAACACAGCCTAATGATGGGTCCATTGTTACGCCGAGCGCTCCGGGTCCCTGCTCCTCCCCGGAGCACTTGCGGCGTTCTTCTCTCTGCAGCGCCCCGGTCAGACCCACTGACCGAGAGCGCTGCAATGTCTCTGCCGGCGGGGATGCGATCCGCATAGCGGGACGCGCCCGCCCGCGGGTCGCATTCCAATCCACTCACCTGTCCCGTTCCCCGGCTGTCACATCCCGGCGCGCACGGCCCCGCTCTCTAGGGCGTGCGTGCGCGGGCTCTCTGAGATTTAAAGGGCCAGTGCACCACTAATTGGTGCCTGGCCCAATCAGTGTCAATCACTTCCATTGATATAAAAACCCACTTCCCCTTCCTGTCCCTGCCGGATCTTGTTGCCTTAGTGCCCTGAGAAAGCGTTTAATGTGTTCCCAAGCCTGTGTACCCAGACCTCCTGCTGTTGCCCCTGACTACGACTCTTGCTGCCTGCCCTGACCTTCTGCTACGTCCGACCTTGCTCTTGCCTTGTCCCTGTGTACCGCGCCTGTCTCAGCTGTCAGTGGGGTTGAGTCGCTATTGGGTGGAACGACCTGGGGGTTATCTGCCGCTGTGAAAACCAGCAACCCCTTAGATTCCGTTCCCCTGGTACGGCCCACACCATCACCTCACTGACACAGAGGATCCACCTCCAGTGTCCTCGCCGCATACCAGTCTGGATCCTGACATCCATGTGGTATTCATTATTTTTTTTTTTATAGGGCACACTGGCAAATGGTAATGGTGATGAGTTATTTTGGTACACAATACAAATTAAATGACAAATTACAAAACCAGGTCTTCTGCATTTGTATGTTTACATTAATATGTGATAAGACCGGAAAAGAATGCAATTCCTTCCTGAAATTCTGAACTGCAAATATGAGTTATGGTTCTATTAAATATTTGTTCTGCCTGCTATTTTGTCATGTGTTTAGTCTGAAAGTCTTTGGCATTTGCTTTGCTCTTGCTCTGTGAGTTTGCATGCTGTAAAGCTACTTATAATCCTTTGATGAAAAGAAACTATCTTTTAGTTTGGTACAATGCATCATTGTTTTCTGTGTTTCATAAGGAAGGCATTTAAACAATGGACAGTATACACGTTTTTATACTAGATGGGTGAAGTCATTTTACATTTTCATGTTTTGAAATATTTACATTTACATTAACCTTTTATTTTGAAAGTTTGCTATCAGGCTTTTCTGACATTTGGCTGCTGCTCTGTACTGTGTTTCCTTTAAGCCCAATTTGAGCTACACTTGCAAGAAAAAGTAAGAAAAGCCTTTAGAATTACTTACATTTCTGCAGCGATTACTCATAAAATAAGGTCTGAATGGATTATAAGTTGAAATGATAGACAACAAAATACAAACAGTTGTACAGTTTATATCTTTTACTAGCTGAGTACCCGGCGTTGCCCGGTTTTCCTTCCTAATCCTTGTTGGGAAGGAAAATAAACAAAGGAGGAAGCTTTTGACTTCATATCCCGTCCTCATATATTGTTGTCATATCCCAACCCCACATCCCGACCTCCTATCCCATCCTCCTATATCGACCTTCTGTCCCGACCTCCTATCCCGTCCTCCTATCCCGTCCTCCTATCCCGACCTCCTATCCCGACCTCCTATCCCGACCTCATATCCCGTCCTCCTATCCCGTCCTCCTATCCCCACCTCCTATCCTGTCCTACAATCTCGAGCTCCTATCCTGACCTCCTATCCCGTCCTCCTTTCTCGACCTCCTATCTCAATCTCCTATCCCGACCTCCTATCCCAACCTCCTATCCCGTCCTCCTTTCCCGTCCTCATATCTCGACCTCCTATCCAGACCTCCTATCCCGTCCTCATATCCCGTCCTCCTATTCTGTCCCCCTATCCTGTCCTCCTATCCCGACCTCCCATCCTGTCCTCATATCCTGACCCGTACCTCCTATCCCATCCTCCTATCTCGACCTCCTGTCCCGACCTCCTATACCGTCCTCCTATCCCGACCTCCTATTCCATCCTCCTATCCCGTCCTCCTATCACATCCTCCTATCTCAACCTCCTATCCTGTCCTCCTACCCCATCCTTCTATCTCGACCTCCTTTCCTGTCCTCCTATCCCGTCCTCCTATCCGGTCCTCCTATCTCCACCTCCTATCCTGTCCTCCAATCTCAAGCTCCTATCCCGACCTCCAATCCCGTCCTCCTTTCTCAACCTCCTATCTCAACCTCCTATCCCGACCTCCTATCCCGACCTCCTATCCTGTCCTCCTATCCTGTCCTCCTATCCGTCCTCCTTTCCCGTCCTCCTTTCCCGTCCTCATATCTCGACCTCCTATCCCGTCCTCATATCCCGTCCTCCTATCCCGACCTCCTACCGGACCTCCTATCCTGACCTCCTATCCCGACCTCCTCCTCATAACCCAACCTGTAATATATGTACCAGGTATTGAAATAGCTCCAGCCGTATGGAAGTTATGTGGGAGTATATATTTCCCATTGATTTGCATGGGACTTTAAACAAAAACCCCGACCCTCACAAATGGGGGTAGTTAAGGGTTAAATTAACGATTCTATATTTTAAATGAACATATAAGTAACATGTGACCAAGTATTATCGAAATATCTCCAGCCGTTTGGAAGTTATGCAGTAACATATATTTCCCATTGACTTGCATGGGACATTAAACATAAGCCCCGCCCCTGGCAAATGGGGGTGAGAAAGGGTTAAATCACCTATCATATGTTTGTTGTTGACATATAAGTAACATGTGTGCCAAGTTTCATGTTAATATCTTTAGCCGTTTGAAAGTTTTTTGTGGAACATACACACATACATACATACATACATACACACGTTGAGTTATATATATATATATAGATTAAGCACAATGAGCAAACAACTACAGTGTAGGGATAAAAAGTAAGTAAACTCTTTAGAATTGTGTACATTTTTGCATTGATTATTAACCCCTTAAGGACCCGGGCTTTTTCCGTTTTTGCATTTTCGTTTTTTCCTCCTTACTTTAAAAAAATCATGACTCTTTCAATTTTTCACCTAAAAATGGCTTATTTTTTGTGACACCAATTCTACTTTGTAATGACATCAGTCATTTTACCCAAAAATCTATGGCGAAATGGAAAAAAAAAATCAATGTGAGACAAAATTGAAAAAAAAAATGCCATTTTGTAACTTTTGGGGGCTTTCATTTCTACACAGTACATTTTTGGGTAAAAATGACACCTCTTTATTCTGTAGGTCCATACGGTTAAAATGATTCCCTACTTATATAGGTTTGATTTTGTCGTACTTCTGGAAAAAAATCTAAACTACATGCAGGAAAATTTATATGTTTAAAATTGTCATCTTCTCACCCCTATAACTTTTTTATTTTTCTGCGTATGCGTATGAGGGCAAATTTTTTGCACCGTGATCTGAAGTTTTTAGCGGTACCATTTTTGCATAGATAGGACTTATTGATCATGATATAAAAAGTGACCAAAAATGCACATATATTTTTATAATTCGGACATTTCTGCACGCGGCGATACCACATATGTATATTTTTATTTACACTGTGTTTTTTTTTATGGGAAAAGGGGAGTGATTCAAACTTTTAATTGGGGAGGTGTTAAATGATCTTTATTCACTTTTTTTTTCCCACTTTTTTTTTGCAATGTTATAGCTCCCATTGGGACCTATAACACTGCACACACTGATCTTTTACATTGATTACTGGTTTCTCATAAGAAACCACTGATCGATGATTCTGCCGCTTGACTGCTCATGCCTGGATCTCAGGCACTGAGCAGTCATTCGGCAATCGGACAGCATGGAGGCAGGTAGGGATCCTCCAGCTGTCTTGTAAGCTGTTCGGGATGCCGCGATTTCGCCGCGGCTAACATGAACAGCTCCCTGAGCTAACGGCATGGTTTCACTTTAATTTTAGACGTGGCGTTCAACTTTGAACGCTGCATCTAAAGGGTTAATAGCGCCCGGCACCGCGATCAATGCCGCGCGCTATTAGCCACGGGTCCCGGCCGTTGTTAGAGGCCGGGCCCGACCCGTGGCCCCGCGTTATAGATCGGGAGCGGACTCAGGATGTACAGGTAAGCCCTGGGTCCTTAACAGGTTAATAAAATAAGGTCGTACTGGGTTATGGGTAGTGTTGAGCGGCATAGGCCATATTCGAATTCGCGAATATTCGCGAATATATGGACGAATATTCGTCATATATTCGCGAATATTCGCATATTCGTTATATTCTCGTTTTATTTTCGCATATACGTAAATTCGCGTATGCGAAAATTAACATATGTGAATATTAGCATATGCAAAATTAACATACGCGGAAATTCGCATATGCGAAAATTTGCATATGCTGATTTTCGCATATGCGGATTTTTGCACGCCAGTCTCACACAGTAGTATTACAACCTTCTTTACACCACACAAGCTGGAAGCAGAGAGGGATGATCACTGTGATGTGTACTGTGAAAAAAAAAAAAATAAAAAAAAAAAAAAATATTCGTAATTACGAATATATAGCGCTATATTCGCGAAATTCGCGAATTCGCGAATATGCGATATTCGCGAATAATATTCGAATTGCGAATATTCGTGAGCAACACTAGTTATGGGTTGAAGTAGACACATAGACAGAGGTGTTTGAACACTGTAGCTTTTTGCTGTTACCTTTTTTTTTCTCACCTTTTTTAGGATTTCTTGTTGTGCTCTCAGAATGATCTTACTGCATGTCCAATACTGGGTAGAGAAGCAACAGTGCTGAATATTCTAACTGTGGACTGATGTACACTAAGGTCTACAGCAAAGTACTTATTTCAGCTCCATATAACCCATCTTCTAATATCTTCTAAATATTATTATTGATTTTATTTAATAATATAATGACAATATGTCAAATTGAACACTTTTTTGCCGATGAGCTCTTAAAGAACTTAATAACCAAGAGGTTCACTTACTTTTTTGTCTTGCACTGTGGATGTTTACGCAACATGTTCAATAAAAGGCAGGTAGGGTAAAACTGTTTGTGCTTTATAAATATAGATTGTGTTTTGTTGTGGTTGTCAATGTTCTTTTAATCCATTTTGGCTAACACTACATAGTGGTAGAATATATAACCAATTACTAATCACTGATGTAAATATATTTAGAGGGGCTACAATGCTTCACTATAAATGTGAATCTCAGTGTTTATACCATAACGATCAACAACTGATGGTATATCCTAGTGGTATGCCAATACTTGCTTTATCATTTCAATGATAAATAACCATGAATTTAGTAAACAGGGAACAAGCATATTTTTTGGAATGTTCTTTTTCTCTTTGTATTTGTATTTCCATCAGTTAATATCCTACTCTATACTGATGAAGGGCAAGTGTCCAAATAAAGCTGTTCATAGATGGGTTCATGCCTTGTCCAATATCCCTGGCCATGTTGCAGGATTCCTTAACCCCTTCCCGCAAATGGACGTATATTTACGTCCATTTTTCTGGTGACTTGCCGCAAATGGACGTATATACACCATTTAAACCTCTTAAGGCTAAGTTTTTACTTGTTTTTTGTTCTTGCCAAAAAATATGCCAGTAAAAATGCCAACGCATTTCCTTTGTGTGGACACTGCATTTTTGGTCCCTTTGGCAGTTTCCCTGTGAGCGTTTTGTTAACATAATTTTGTTAGGTACCAGAAAAGAAAAAAAAAAAAAACAGTAGGGATGGGGAAAATATTTAATAGTTAATGAAATGTATATTTTTTTAGAACAACATTTTTATTAAATGTTTTTTTCTCTTTATTTTATACATTACTAGCTGAGTACCCGGCGCTGCCCGCTTTTTCCTACCTAATCCTTGTGGGAGAGGAAAAACAAATTCTGTCATATGCTGTCCTCAAATCCTGGCCCCATATCCCCTCCTCATATTCCAACCCTAAATCCCCTCCTCATATTCCGACCTCATATCCTGTCCTCATATTTTGCTCTCATATCTCGATCCATATCCTATCCCCATATCTCATCCTCATATCCCGTCCCTATATCCTGAACTCATATCCCGACCTCATATCTCGTCCCCATATCCCGACCTCATATCCCATCCCCATATCCTGTCCTCAAACACCAACCTCATATCCCATCCTCATATCCCCTCCTTATATCCCATCCTCATATCTCGTCTTCATATCCCGTCCTCATATCCCTTCCCCATATCCTGTCCCCATATGCCGTCCTCTTATCCCATCTTCATATCCTGTCCTCAAATCTCGTCCTCATATCCCGTCCCCATATCCCGTCCTTATATCCCGTCCTCATTTCCCATCCTCATATCCCCTCCTCATATTCCAACCCTAAATCCCCTCCTCATATTCCGACCTCATATCCTGTCCTCATATTTTGCTCTCATATCTCGATCCATATCCTATCCCCATATCTCATCCTCATATCCCGTCCCTATATCCTGAACTCATATCCCGACCTCATATCTCGTCCCCATATCCCGACCTCATATCCCATCCCCATATCCTGTCCTCAAACACCAACCTCATATCCCATCCTCATATCCCCTCCTTATATCCCATCCTCATATCTCGTCTTCATATCCCGTCCTCATATCCCTTCCCCATATCCTGTCCCCATATGCCGTCCTCTTATCCCATCTTCATATCCTGTCCTCAAATCTCGTCCTCATATCCCGTCCCCATATCCCGTCCTTATATCCCGTCCTCATTTCCCATCCTCACATCCCATCCTCATATTCCGTCCTTACAATGGATGTAAGTAGTGACACCCGCTGCGATCTGTCTATTAGTACAGGTACTAAAGCTCCCAGCAGTCTGTTCCATGCTGGGAGTAATAGAAGTATCTAAATAATGTATAAAATAAAGAGAAGAAAGTAAAAAAAAAAAAAAAAAACACACACACTTTATAAAATACATAATTAAAATGCATTATTAATAAAAAGTTTCACAAAATTAATTAAAGTGGTACTCCCGTGGAAATCTTTTTTTTTATTTTTTTAAATCAACTGGTGCCAGAAAGTTAAACAATTTTTGTAAATTAGTTTCAAAAAGGTGCAGCTCACAACAAAAAGTGCAAGGTAATTAAAGCTATTAAAATTTTTTGTTGAAAACAACATCACTAGTATAAAAATTTAATTCAATAAAATAAATAAATGGAATACACATATAAAGGCACTAATAAATACTCCACTTGGCCCTAATGGAGAATCAATAATGAATAGAATGCTAGTTGAACGTATATGTAGTCCCATAGTCCGGCACCTAGTTTGAAAGTCCCGTATACGGAGCGGATGATAAAAGTGCACTTGATAGAAATATTATAAAGATTATAATGAAAATATTGAAAGAACAATAATGGTTGTATTTCTCATCACCTGCAGCCGCCTGGTTCTCACTGGCGTGGACCGATGTATTGCGGCTGTTGTAAGTTCTCCCGTATGTCCACAAGATAGCAAATAGCGGTCTCAGACTGGGTTCGCAGCCCCGATGGCAGTGGGGTGCGACACGATGATCCGAGCAATAGCCTGCAACCGCTCCACAGAGGTCAGCTGGCAGTGACAGTGCAGACACTCCGGCAGGAGTGTCAGCACACACGGGCGCGGCGTCCCACGTGGAGATCAGGGATCCGGGAGATGTGAAAGGTGAGATGCCACCAAACAAAGTGGAAAACTGGAGCCTGGATTAACTCCTCAAATGCCGGGACATCCACAGTTAGGTGCAGATACTGGTGGTTAGGTGCGTACCAGCAAATAGTGTAAATAGTGCCAAGTCCTAGACGTGTTTCAGGGTGCTGGGAATTGTAGTCCTCCAACCCCTTCTTCAGTAGGCAAATGCACATTTGCCACATTTTTTTCCCACCGGAGTTCCCCTTTAAAATATCTATTATTTTTACAATAACAAGGCCCCTTTATCCATTTTCATGTTGCCGGCTACATTTTTATGTCCCTGCCCGCTCACGTAAATTGGTCGATGATTGAATATTGTTCTCGTTCCTCTTTTTTCTTTTTATTGATAACCTAAGAAATTTAATTAAAAAAATCTAACGCCATCCATTTTTTGCATAGCTTAAGTCCAAAAAAGAAAAAAAAAAAACTCAGGGAAAAAAACGCCAAAGTCAAAATGCACTTGGTGTTTTTCTTGGCGTTTTTTCACACCAGAAAAACACCACGATTTCTGTGAAAAAAACAACATAGTTGTAACATCACGCTGCCCGTGAGTGTTCACCTCCCATGTCCACGCTGCCGGCGGGGCTGGGATTCACATCGCAGGATGAGCCTGCATGCGAGTTCCAGACCGTCACTCACCTCCCTGTTCTTCCATGTTCTCAGTCCCGGTGGGCATGCCCCCGCCTCCTAGGGTGCGCACACGCCAGAGATCTGTAATTTAAAGGGCCAGAATGCCCTATTTAGTGTTTTCACCTGTTCGTCCCCTATAAGTGTGTGCACCTCCCCCTGCCCTGTGCCAGATCTTTGTTGCCCTAGTGCCTGAGAGAAAGCTTCTGTGTTCCTGTAATCCTGTTTATCCATGTACCTGATCCTTGTTCCATGACCTGGCCCTGCTACTGTGCCGCCTGCCCTGACCTTCAGCTATCCAGACCTTGTCTTGTCCTTATCCATCTGTACTATGCTTCATCCCAGCTACCTGTGTGGATGAGTCATGCCAGGGATAGCGACCTGGGTGCAGCCTGCCACAGCAGAACCATTCCACTTTGCAGCGTGCTCTGGTGAAAACCAGTGGCACCTTAGACTCCACTCCCTGGCACGGCTCACATCATCATCCACACAGGCCCAGAGGATCCACCACCTGCCGTGACCCTTACAGTAAGATCCGGCCATGGATCCCACTGGGGTACCTCTGCCAGATATTTCGGATCTCTCCACCATCGCGGCTAAACAGTCACAGCAGTTATTTCGTCAAGCGCAAGAGCTGAATCAACTTTCTGCTATGGTGCAACAGCTTCTTGCCGCTCAGCAGCAACAATAGCAACAGCAGCAGAAACCTGTTTCTGAACCTCCTCCTGTGTCAGCTATTTCTTCCGGGTCCAAGCTTCGCTTATACTTGCCCTCAAAGTTTGACGGAGATCACAAGCTGTGTAGAGGCTTTGTGACACAGTGTTCTATGCATCTAGAACTCATGGTGAATCAGTTCCTGATGAAGCGCGCTAAAGTGGCATTTGTGGTCAGTCTACTGTCAGGTAAAGCCCTGGCCTGGGCTACACCTCTCTGGGATTGTAATGATCCGGTCTCCTCGAACCTGCCGGCCTTCCTTGCAAAATTCTGCAAAGTATTTGAAGAACCCGCACGAGCCTCCTCTGCCGAAATGGCTCTTTGTCAAGGTAACTCCTCTGTGGGCGACTACGCTGTTCAATTCCGCACACTGGCTTCTCAACTGGCTTGGAATGACAAAGCCTTGTGTGCCACATTTAAAATTGAACGCTCAAGTAGAATCAAGGATTCGCTCTCTGCTCGAGATCCTCCGACTAACCTGAGCAAACTTATCCATTTAGCCACCCATGTTGATGTGCGTTTTGCCGAGAGGCAGGAAGAACTTCATTTGGAAAAAGAACCAGCCCTAGTGCCTGAAAGAAAGCTTCTGTGTTCCTGTGATCCTGTCTATCCATGTACATGATCCTTGTTCCGTGACCTGACCCTGCTACTGTGCCACCTGCCCTGACCTTCAGCTATCCTGACCTTGTCTTGTCCTTATCCATCTGTACCACGCTGTTCCATGATGGGAGCAGTAGTACCTGTACTAATAGACAGATTGCACGACAGATCTTGCATAATATAGCAGAGATGCGGAGCTGCTCTATACAGCAATCACATCTCTTCATTATACTCCGGCCGGCCAGAGAGGTGAATAGAAATTCACATCACTCATTCATATTTTCTGCCTAGAGTGGTGATTGGCCGGAGGGTGGCAGCAAATCCCCGTACTCAGCGGGAAATAGGAATGAGTGATGTTCTATTCATATCACTTGCTGGAGTATAGTGCAGAGACGAGGAGTGCAGGAGAAAGCAGCTCCGCATCTCTGCAATAGGAAGGATGATCACAGCGGATGTCAGGCATGATACCCGCTGTTCTGTCCTTAACTGCCGTTACTACTACTCCCATCATGGAGCACACTCTGCTCCATGCTGGGAGTTGCAGTACCTGCATTAATAGACAGATCACAGCCAGCGTCACTTCTGACACCCGCTGTGATCTTCCTTATTAAAGTGGTTATCCAGGAAAAAACTTTTCAACTGTCTCCAGAAAGTTATACAGATTTGTAAATTACTTCTATTAAAAAATCTTCATACTTTCAGTACTTATGAGTTATTGAAGTTGAGTTGTTCTTTTCTGTCTAAGTTCTCTCTGATGACACGTGTCTCGGGAACCGCCCAGTTTAGAAGCAAATTCCCATAGCAAACCTATTCTACTCTGTGCAGTTCCCGAGACAAGCAGAGATGTCAGCAGAGAGCACTGTTGCCTGACAGAATACAACAACTCAACTTCAACAGCTGATAATTATTGAAAGGATTAAGATTTTTTAATAGAAGTAATTTACAAATCTGTTTAACTTTCTGGAGCCAGTTGATATATAACATTTTTTTTTTCCTGGAATACCCCTTTAGTGTTTAGATGCGGCCAGCCACTCTTCTATGGTGCCCTGCACTGACGTATATATATACCTATTCATATTTCCCATAGGGGACCATAGAAGAGCGGCAGGCCGCATCTACAAATTATACCAAAGGATCGCAATGGACCTGGGGCAATCTGTCAATTAGTACAGCCTTAGGCTTGAATTCGACTGAGGATTTTCTAGCAAAAACGCCATAAAAAAAGCCCATTTTGCCACACAGCATTTTTTTCAGCGAAAAAGTACAGCGTCCAGATGTTAGCTGCAAGTCAATAGTAAACTGCAAAATGCCAGATCCACTTGGCGTTTTTCAGTTTGGTATTTTTTTAATCCTTTTGCAGTTTTTCAGCTATTTTGGGCTCAGAGGCTGGTTTTCCAAAACATTTTCCTCCAATAGAAGTCTATGGGAGAGCAAAAACGCCAAAAAAAAACGGCAGTTTTTATTCTTTTTTGGACTTAAGCGATCCAAAAAAGTGATGGAGATACCTTTTTTTTTAATAAAAGTTTTGTAGGGTACCATTAAAAAATAATAATAAAAAAGATGCAGTAGTGATGGAAAAAAATTTATTTAAAGAAATGTATCTTTTTTATAATGAAATTTGAATACATTTTTAAAGGGGTTCTCCGGTGCTTACACATCTTTTCCCCTATCCGGGGGTCCCCGCTGCTGGGGACCCCTGGGATAATGCACGCGGCACGCGGCTTGCATTGAGGGGCAGAGCGTGACGTCACACGGGGGCGGAGGCGTGACGTCACATGCCGCCGGCCAGGTGGTCGCCTGTAATCAGACCCGAAGCGAACACGCTCTGGGGACTGATTACAAACGGGGTGCCGCGTGCATGATCCCAGGGGTCCCCAGCGGTGGGACTCCCGCGATCAGGCATCTTATCCCCTATCCTTTGGATAGGGGAAAAGATGTGTAAGCACCGGAGAACCCCTTTAAACAGGGATCAATTTATGTGTGCGGGCAGGGCACTAAAAATATAGCAGACAATAATAATAAAAATCTATTGTATGTGTGTTTTTCACTTTTCTTAAAACATTTTTTAGGTAATACTACTACTCCCAGCATGGGACACACTGTTCCATGATGGGAGTAGTAGTACCTGTACTAATTGACAGATCGCCTGGGTCCGTTGCAATCCTTCTGTATAATTTATAGATGCGGCCTGCCGCTCTTCTATGGTCCCCTGCACTGCCGTATATATATGCACCTATTCATATTTCCCGCAGAGAGCTGTGATTGGCCAGATGGTTCAAGCCAATCACAACTCTCTGTGGGAAATAGGAATATGTGTATATATACGTCAGTGCAGGGGACCATAGAAGAGCAGCCGACCGCATCTATACATTATACAGGAGGATCACACCGGTGTCAGGAGTGACACTCGCTGTGATCTATTAATGCAGGTACTACAACTCCCAGCATGGAGCAGAGTGTGCTCCATGTTGGGAGTAGTAGTACCTGCAATTAAGGACAGATCACAGTGGGTATCACTCCTGACATCCGCTGTAATTGTCCTATGTATTGCAGAGATGCAGATCGGCTTTCTCCTGCACTCCACATCTCTGCACTATACTCCAGCCAGTGATATGAATAGAACATCACTCATTCATATTTCCCCCTGAGAGCTGTGATTGGCTGCAACCATCCGGGCCAATCCTCACTCAGTGCGGAAAATATGAATGAGTGAGGTGAATTTCTATTCACATTACTGGCCGGCCTGGAGTACAGAGCAGAGATGCGAGTGCTGTATAGAGCCGCTCCGCATCTCTGCTATATTATGGACGATTGCATCAGGTGTCAGGAGTGACACCCGGGACGATGTTTATTAGTATAGGTACTACTACTCCCATCATGGAACAGTGTTCCATGCTGGGAGTAGTAGTATTACCTAAAAAATTAAAAAAATAGAGAAAAAAAAGTGAAACACACACTTTATTAAAAATGTATAAAAATTTTGTTATAAAAAATGTAAATGTTGTCAAATAAATTTTTTTCCATCCCTACTGCATCCTTTCTTTTCTTTGTTTTTTTTTTTTTTTGGTACCCAACAAATTTTGAAAAAAAAAAATGCAAAAGGGGCAAAAAAAAAGGAAATTCCACACAAAGGTAAAAAGGCCAGTAAAAACGCCAAAAAGCAGGGAAAAACAGTGGCAGTTTTTCTGGTGTTTTTTCTGGCGTTTTTAAGCCTAAAAAAACACAGTGCAAAAAACTCAGTGGAATCCTAGCCTTACAATAGTCTCAACATGCTGCAATTTTGAAAAACTGCCAAGGAGCAGGAAAACGCCAAAGAGGAGTGAAAAAACACCAAAAGGATGAAAAAAATAAACAAACTGAAAAATGCCAAGTGGATATTGCATTTTGCAGTTCCCTATTGACTTGCAGCTAACATCTTGCAGCAGCGTTCTTTCACCAAAAAATCAAATAAAAATGCCATGCGGCTGAATGGGCATTTTTATTGTCGTTTTTGCAAAAAAACGAATGGAAACTTAGCGTAAGGGATTTTTATTATTGCACTTTCTTTTTTTCCTTCTTGCACTCTAATAACCATTACCCTTGACTTTTTATCTTTAGACCCATATGAAGCTTGTTTTTTTTTTTCACCAATTGTATTTTGTAGTGACCTCACTCATTTTGCCTTTGGCTATCTGGGCATGCTAAAAGTTGTAGTTTTGCCAAGAAACACTGGGTTGGGAAACACAAACACAGAGGCTAAGGGGTTGAGGACACGGGATAATTTGGAGGCTAAGGAGGAAATATGACATAGAGGCTAATAGGGTGAGGGTATGGAAGCTCAGAATAAGAAGTATACAGAGACTATAGAGCAAATGGAACCGTGTTTCCCAACCAGTGTGCCTCCAGCTGTTGAAAAACCACAACTCCCAGCATGCTTAGCCAAACAAAGGCATGCTGGGAGTTGTAGTTTTGTAACACCTGGAGGCACACTTGTTATGAAACACTGATATGGAGGCTGAGGAGAGAGGACACAGAGGCTATTGGGAATGGGAAGAACATTGTAGTGCGCCCCCCTAACTGTCCCCACCTCCTTTAAATAGCAAATTTCCTAAGATGCTGTACTGTAGTGTGTACTCACCACCTGTAGCCACAGCAATGAGCTCTCCATCCCCCATGACAATATTGTGGTGGCCTCCAGCTCCATTTGTCAGAAGGAGGAGCTAGCCCAAAAGAGGAGGTGGAGCCAGCCCAGCAAAAGAAGAGGATCACTGAGCTCATGCAAGTGTCTGACAAGTTGTTAGGGCACCAGAGGGCAGGAGCACTAGATGGGCCGGGGCTGGAGGCCCGGTTTGACCCTATGTGTGCATGTCCCTACTCCAATGAGACCCAATAAGGTAGCGGGGTCTCATTGGTAGCCATGGCAACCAGAGACCTATGAATGGCCACTGGTTACCTGGCTATGGAAGCCAATCAGGCTCTGCCCAAGACAGAGTCTGATCTGCTATGCATATCAGTGAAACACTGACAGCTATCAGTGTTACACTCACAGTCATAATACATTGCAATACAGATCTGTACTGCAATGTATGATGTGTCAATTCTCTAAATGGGACAGTAAAAAAAAAGTTAAATAAATAAATAACAAATAAAAAATAAACAATACACATAAATAATAAATAAATGACAAAAATAAATGTATGGCTTTATATCAATGTCGCCTTTGTAAAACTAAAATAAAAAGTGATCAAAATGTCCCATGTACCCCAAAAGCTACCACTAAAAACATCAACTCCTCCCAGAAATTTTCTTCCATCACACAACATTATCCATATAAATATAAAAACAATACAGCTCTCAGAAAATAGCGATGCACTAACAAGATTTTTTTTTAACAAAAATAGTTTTTATAGTGTAAAAGTAATAAACCATCAAATAAAGTACAAAGTAAGTATATATAAATAACATATAAATTAGGCATAGCCATTATGGTACCGAACAGCAGATTAAAAATAACATGTACTGCATGAATACAGCAGCTGCCGTGTTGCAGAAAAAATGAAGCAAAATGGCATATTTGCAAAAAAAAATAAAAATTACATTTTTGAATTCCACTTCCACTATGCTTTAATTTCTGTGAAACACCTACAGGGTCAATAAACTTCCCAAATGACATATTGATTACGTTGAGGGGTGCAGTTTTTATAATGGGATCTGAAATCTACATCAGATCTGTACTGGTCCCTGAAAAGATATGATTTTGAAATTTTCTCTATAATTTAGAAAATTGCTGCCAAACTTCTAAGCCCGTAATGTCCCAAAAAAGTAAAACAACCTTTAACAAAAGATGCCAACAGAAAATAGACATATTGTAAATACAAATAAATAACTGATTCATGTCTTATGACTATCTTTCTTAAAAGTAGAGAATCTGGAATTCGGAAAAATGCTAAATTATTGATTTTTTTCTGGAATTTTTGAGTTTTTCACACAAAAATGCAGAATGCATTGACCAAAATTTACCACTAACATTAGGTACAATTCGTCAGAAAAAAAACAATCTCAGAATCACTTTGATAAGTTAAAGTGTCCCAAAGTTGGATAAGATGTATAAAGCTGAAATACCCCTTTAAGGCCAAAATTGACTTAGTCCTGAAGGGGTTAAAGGGATAAACATTGTCTTTCAGGGTAGCTACTTCCAGTAGGTGGCGGGGGAGAGATTATTTTATCCCTTATGGAGGAAAGCTAATTTCCATTTGTAAATGTAAAAATGGTTCACTGCAAGTTTTTGGATCTAGGGTGGTCTTTAGTTACCAAGCATAAGCTATTTCACAAACAGTGCAGCTACAATAAAGAGCATAAATATTAAAACTTGAATCAGTTTATGTGGTTACTATGAGAGTCATACTGTCTATATCACTGTGAAAATTGAAAACAACTGACGGAGAAATGGGTGAACTTCTCTACTAAAAGAAATTGGAAGAAGGAAGGAGAGTACAATAAACACACAGGTTTATATCCTAGGATAATGGAGTTTGAGCACAAGTACAGTACCTGCTGCAGCAAGTACTAGAGACCGTATCTCCAGAAGAATATGGCACTGATCAGTGATATCGACGATCTTCTGCTCTGGTCTGCTCGATCTCAGACCAGAGCAGAACACCCCTGGAGACTGCTGGACACAAGTGAACGGTATGAGGGCTCATTTTCTGTGCCATGATCTGTAGTTTTTATCGGTACCCCTTTTGCTTATATTTAACTTTTTATAAATTTTTAATTAAAATTTAATGGGAAAAAATGTGACAAAAAAGCTGCAATTTTGACCTTTTTTTTTTTACATTTATGCCGCTCATCATACGGGATAATTTACAGAATATTTTAACATCTCAGACATTTACGCACGCAGCAATACCAAATATGTTTATTAATAAATTTTTTTAACGCTTTTTAGGGGTAAAATGGGGAATTCTTTTATTGGGGAGGGGATTTTTCAATTTTTTTTACTATTTTTTATTTTATCATTTTACATTTTAGTGTACTATTTATAGCAACAATTTGATTGCTAATACTGTTCAGAGCTATGTATAGGCATAGCATTGATCAATGTTATCGGTAATATTCTGCTCTGGTCTGCTTGATCTCAGACCAGAGCAGTAGACTCCTGGAGACAGCCAGACACAGGTGAGGGGACATTTGGCCACTATGCTGGATGATTGGATCCCATCGGCAGTGATGTGGGCGATCTGATCATCCATTTTAAGCCGCACTGCCACAAAGGCCTTTATCTGTATTGATCACGGCATCTGAGGGGTTAATGGCAGCCATTACCAGCGGGTCCCTGGCTGCTGACAGCAGCCAGGACCTGCCATGCATGATAAGAGCACTGGTCCAGTGCTTGCGGTCATGTACATGACATAAAAGTATGTCATGGTACCACCGCACCATGACGTACATTTACGTCCGATGTCGTTAAGGGGTTAATCTCCTTCACTGTATTTACAGCTACCACTTCTACAGGAAGGCTATTCCATGCATCCACTGCTCTCTCAGTAAAGTAATACTTCCTGGACTCTCTTTAAAATATCTATTTTCCCTCACGAGCGGAGAACGCTTTAAACCCAGTGGGTCCTGACTGCTATCAGCAGCCAGGACTCAGGGTTAACACTGGGCACAGCCAATCAGGCCGATGCCTGGCAATAACCCTTTAGACACTGTGATCAAAGTTGATTGTGCCGTCTAAAGTAAAAGTAGAACTATCTCGGCAGCTCAGCGGAGCTGATCGGGAGTATCGTGACAGAATCGCAATGTCTCGATCAGCTTACTGGTCGACAGAAGGGTCCTCACCTGCTCCAAGCATGCGCAGCAGAGCGCCGATAACTCTGATCAATGCTATGTTATGGCATAGCATTGTTCAGTGTATGCAATCAAAAGATTGCATGGTATAGCCTCCTGTGGGGGCTAAAAAAAAAAGTAAAAAGTGTAAAAAAAAGGTAATAAATGTGAATAATCCCCTCCCCATAAAAGTTTGAATCACCCCCCTTTTCCTATTTTTTAAATAAAATAATGTAATAAAAATAAATAATAATCATATGTAGTACTGTCGCGTGGATAACGGTCTGAACTATTAAAATATAAGATTAGCTAAACCGCACGGTCGATGGTGTACACATAAAAAAAATAAAAATACCAAAGTCCAAAATTGAGCATTTTTCGTCACATCATAGACCATAAAATATTAATAAAAAGCGATCAAAAAGTCCCATCAAAATAAAAATGATACCGATAAAAACATGGAAGAATAAAAAAGTTATAGGGGTCAGAAGTCCTTACAAGGGTATTCCATGAAAAGAAATGTTTTTATATATCAACTTGCTCCAGAAAGTTAAACAGATTTGTAAATTACTTCTATTAAAAAAATCTTAATCCTTCCAATAATTATCAGCTGCTGAAGTTGAGTTGTTCTTTTCTGTCTGACAACAGTGCTCCCTTCTGACACCTCTGTCTGTCTCGGGAACTGCACAGAGTAGGAGAGGTTTGTTATGGGGATCTGCTTCTACTCTGGACAGTTCCCGAGACAGGTGTCATCAGAGAGCACTTAGACAGGAAAGAACAACTCACTTCAGCAACTCATAAGTACTGATAGGATTAAGATTATTTAATAGAAGTAATTTACAAATCTGTTTAACTTTCTGGAGCCAGTTTTTTTTTTCCTTGATAACCCTTTTAAGGTTAAAATGGGCTTCGTCCTTAAAGGGGTTAAGGTCAAAATGAGCTTGGTCCTTAAGCATGCATGGGATAGGCATAAGGCTACCCTTGATATAGGATAGACATAGGTATAAGGCTATTCTTCACATAAGATAGGGACTAATGATAGTATTCAGAATACTGGGCAGACTAGATGGCCCAAATGGTTCTTATCTGCTAACACATTCTATGTTTCCATGTTTCTAAGTAGCCTCAGTTAAATTTTAGCTATGGGGTCTCTCTCTCTCCCTTTCTCTTTCATTCTCTCTCTCTCTCTCTCTCTCTCTCTCTCTCTCTCTCTCTCTCTCTCTCTCTCTCTCTCTCTCTCTCTCTCTCTCATACATCATATGGACAGACCATTATTTTAAATAAACTATGCAATGCTCAATTTACCCCAGTGGTGGCGTTGCAGGTGAAGTGAATTCTTGCCACCAGGTTCCTTTACAGATTACAGCTAAATACTAAAGGGGTTCAAATGTGGGAGACTCAAAAAACAAAAACAAACAAAAAAGTGATCTGTCTCTTTAATGAAAAACAACTATATGGATCAAAAAAGTCCAAAAAGTTTGGCTACTGTACATTGCAATGTGAATTATTTTGCTGATACTTCATTATCTGTGCAGTAATCTATTGTTTCAGAATTTGTTTTGAGATAAATAGAAAGCGTACTTACCATCAAATGCTGGGTCCTTTAAATTCCACTTCAGTTGCAGGCGCTCGCCCTGCAGGTGACTGTTTACATTGTCTGTTGAATAACAAATATAATGGAAGACCAGAAGGAGCCTACGCTTCAGATGTTGTGTTTTGGTTGCACTCAGCTGAACTTTGTTGTCTAGTAAGCCGCTATCCGTAGGTTAAAAAAAAAAAAGAAAATCTTGACAACGCATGTCTAATAATAGCATCCTGAGAGGCTCTGGAACCACTCCACTACCTAGGGAGCTGCAATGTTTTTTTCAAATATCCAGTGGGAAAAAGGGAGCCAGTTAAGTGGCACCAAGCAGTTATTGATGCTGTCAGCGATTCATAAGCATCTCAGCTGCCGCTCACATACTAAGTAAAGCAGAGCCATGAATTTGTTATAAAGGAAGGAGACACTTCCACATCAGGGAGAGAGGGATTCACATTCAAGGAAATCACAGAAACTTCTAAAATTTTACAGTACAGTAGAATAAAATTCAGTGTAAGTTCACACATCGTAAAATTTACCAACGTATTGTATTTTACAAGTGCATTTAACACTCAAATTTATGTATTTCCATTTTTCTTTTTTTTTTGACAATTACGGTCGAAAATGTGCACTTGAAAGTAAATTTTACAATGAGTATATAGAATGATGGCACTCACCACAAGAGGAAGAAACACAAACTCTTTATTCCTGACAACCGGCAGACGATAGCATGGGGATGAGGGAGGCCGTGAGCCTGATAGCTATTTTGAGTGCTGGGCGCACTTCTTCAGTCCACTCCCCCACTGTCATCAGTGCCGGTGTAAAATACCTGGCAGTGACTTCAGTGGGTGTATGCTTCCATTAATACACCAAAAAAACAGTGAAAATAGTGCAAAAAAGGTTAAAAACATACAGAAAAAACACAATGTAAAAGCCAGTACAAGACAGCATATAAAGATACTTAAATCCATTTTGTCATTCAGGCCTGCTGGACCCTGAGCACGCGTGCGCAGGATCCACTTTGCCTCTTTCTGCAATAGAGCTTTCCTTCTATTTCCCCCTGCAACGGAATGGATTCTCTCTATTCCAGAAAACTTCAAGACAAAGGTATCCCCCTTATGTTCCTTATTGATGTGTTCAATGATCCTCGAACAAACTTTTAATGTGTTCACGGAAGCGAGTGTGCATTGGGCATTGGTCTTTTTGGAGAAGAGATCAGTTATCATTTATGGCTTCTTTGATTACATTAGAGAGGGGACTATTGTCAAAGACAAAAGAGAACCTATAGGAGGGGGATTTTTCTCTCTGGGAATCAGAATCTATGTTCTGAGGAAGATCTTTTCATTTTTTTCATTTTATTTCCTTTCAACAAGACCGCACGATCCTGAGATGCTGCTCTTGCAAAGGCAGCATCTAAAACCTCTGGGGGGTAACCTATAAGTGTTAATCTTTGTGCAATATCCTTCACCTGTGTGACAAAGCTATCATCTGAGCTGTTAATGCGGCGTAGGCACAGGAATTGGCCATACGGTACCGCTGTCTTGACGTGGCTCGGATGATGGCTCTGAAAGTGAATGCGTGCGTTCCCTGCGGTGGGTTTTTTGTAACCCCTTGTGTGGAGTTGTCCATTTTCTGGTTTCAACAACTCATCAAGAAATTCCAGTTCCACTGTGCTGATCTTGTAGGTAAACTTTAGATTCATGTTATTGTTATTGATGTGGTTTGCGAACTCTGTGAAGCCCTCACTCTGGCGGGGTGTCAGATGATAAAAATGTAATCCACGAATCTGTTGCTAACAAACGGGATTAGTAAGAGTACAGGCCACGGGGCTGCCCATGGCCGTTCCGCTAATCTCTTTATACCATACCTTGTCAAACTGGAAAGAGTTGCTTGCGAGGATCAGAGTGAGGGCATCACATATGAAAACCACACGGGGCTTTTGTTTGATCTGGATAAAATGTCACGGATACACTGGATACTGAGGGATTGTGGAATGTTGGTATAGAGACTTTCTATATCTATCGCCAAGTACATTCCTGAATTCTTGCCAAGTACATTCCTGAATTTTAGAAAGTCATTGGTATCTTTTACCAGTGCATGTATATCATCTAGTAGTGGATGGTGTAATCAGTCAATATATTTAGACAATGGCTCCATATTGGACGCTATTGTGCATCGGGGGTGGGGGGTGGGGTGGGGAGTCCAGCGTTTTATGCACTTTGGGTAAAAATACCAGCAAGGGAAATTTGGATACTTGGGGAACAATGTGTTAGCTGTTTTGTTACTTAAGATGCCCTTTTCCGCATATGTTGTTAAGAGGGATTGAAGTTTAGAACTATATTTTTGGGTGGGATTTACTTTTAGGACCTCATAGTTAGTAGGATTCTGTAATTGGTGATGTGCCTCAATGACATAGTATTTTTCACTCATGAGGACTATATTCCCCACCCCCACCCCTATCCGATTTTTTTTGAAGATGACCCCTTTTAATGCTCTCAATTGTTTAAGGGTGGTCAATTCTTCGGGAGTTAGGTTCAGAGGATCCCTTGGTTATTGCCGAGCTTTGACCTCCTCCAGCACCTTGTGTTGGAAAAAGTCTAAGCTACTGCCTAGCACCAAAGGGGGGCAAAAGGTGGATCTTACACCCCCAGGGAACATAGTACCTGAGGGATCATCCGGACCTGGAGGGCCAATATCTCCACCCAGTAGTTCTATTAAAGAGCCCAGACATTCAAATTCAGCATTTGGGCCAAAAACCAAGGGGGCCCACAAAAATGGATATTCACCCTCCTCACTACTTGCTGACACTTGTTTATTGTGGAATACCCTTTTAAGGTTAACATTCAGTGAATAGGATAGCCACAGAAGCTGTGTCGAACTCTTTATCTATTGCACCTACTATTTACAATGTGTGACCTTATCCTTATAGTAAGGTTTAAACCGATTTTGGATAAGTACTAGATAAAATTATGGCACTGTTTAGGATAATGATTGAAAATAATATCTAAAATGCATAAAATTAAATGAAAAATCATATATAAGTTAAAAATAATAATAGTCATCATTATATTTTACCAAATATAAAGATCATCTAATAATAACCAGTCCTTAAGCAATTTTGGGAGTTCTCACACTTTTTTCCCAGGACTTGACCCTGCATACAATGGTACAGGTCAGAAATATTACTATTATATAACCAAAAGTAGAGAACTTGAGAACCATCAGGGGAAAAGTAGATTAGAATGTCTGTGCGGAAAGTTAATTCAGAAGAGTTGCAATACAGTGATCCCTCAACTTACAATGGCCTCAACATACAATAGTTTCATCATACAATGGTCTTTCTGGACCATCGTAAGTTGAAACCAGACTCAACATACAATGCTACGGACAGTCCAGACCTGTGAAACGTGTCAATGGCTGGAAGAACGGACCAATCAAAATGGGCATTCACTGGTAAAACCCCTGTATTACTGAAGTGTATGCACTGACTGATGTCTGGTAGCGCCTCCTACAGTACAGGGAGGTATTACATGTTCTTTACACTTTACTGTACCAGGGTTAGCTGCTCCTTTGGACACCAAGAGAGGGCGACTCTATTACTTTTTTAGGACATTGTGTGTACCCCAAAGAAGCTCCTGTCCTCTACATAGACCAGTGTTTCCCAAGCAGGGTGGCCCCAGCTGTTGCAAAACTACAACTCCCAACATGCCCGGACAGCCTTTGGCTGTCCGTGCATGATGGGAGTTGTAGTTTTGCAACAGCTGGAGGCTCCCTGCTTGGGAAACACTGAAATAGAAAGTGATTTACAGCTCCCAGCAGATCTTTATTACTTTTATATGTAAGGACTTTCTTTATCTGTATTAGTTATCTGCTTATTTTTCTTTAATTCTCACTTTTTTCCTATTTTCGGATGAAATTTTGGTGCCTTTAGAACCAATTACCAGGTTTCCATAGAGTTCTGGTCTCAACATACAGTGGTTTCAACATACAATGGTCGTCCTGGAACCAATTAATATTGTAACTTGAGAGACCACTGTATTCCTTTATGTCGTACCTATCACCATCTTATTCAGTCAACTGATCAACTTTTTGTAACTACTGCATATAAGACCGAGTTCACATGTAATATTTTGGTCAGTTTTTAGTCAGTATTTTTATAGTTAATAGAACAGTTTAACCCCTTAAGGACCATACCATTTTACACCTTAGGACCGGAGCGTTTTTTGAACATCTGACCACTGTCATTTTAAACATTAATAACTCTGGGATGCTTTTACCTACCATTCTGATTCCGAGATTGTTTTTTCGTGACATATTCTACTTTATGTTATTGGTAAATTTTTGTCGATACTTGCATCGTTTCTTAGTGAAAAATTCCAAAATTTGCTGAAAAAATTTAAAATTTTGCATTTTTCTAACTTTGAAGCTCTCTGCTTGTAAGGAAAATGGATACTCCAAATAAAAAAAAAATGATTCACAAATAAAATATGTCTACTTTATGTTTGCATCATAAAATTGACGTGTTTTTACTTTTGGAAGACTCCAGAGGGCTTCAAAGTTAAGCAGCAATTTTCCAATTTTTCACAAAATTTTCAAACTCACTATTTTTCAGGGACCAGTTCAGGTTTGAAGTGGATTTGAAGGGTCTTCATATTAGAAATACCCCACAAATGACCCCATTATAAAAACTGCACCCCCCAAAGTATTCAAAATGACATTCAGTCAGCGTTTTAACCCTTTAGGTGTTTCACAGGAATAGCAGCAAAGTGAAGGAGAAAATTCACCATCTTCATTTTTTACACTCGCATGTTCTTGTAGACCCAATTTTTGAATTTTTACAAGGGGTAAAAGGAGAAAATGTATACTTATATTTGTAGTCCAATTTCTCTCGAGTAAGGACATACCTCATATGTCCATGAAAAGTGTTTGGCGGGCGCAGTAGAGGGCTCAGAAGCGAAGGAGCGACAAGGATATTTTGGAGAGTATGTTTTTCTGAAATGGTTTTTGGGGGGCATGTTGCATTTAGGAAGCCCCTATGGTACCAGAACAGCAAAAAATCCCCACATGGCATACCATTTTGGAAACTAGACCCCTTGGGGAACGTAACAAGGGGTAAAGTGAACCTTAATACCCCACAGGTGTTTCACGACTTTTGCATATGTAAAAAAAAAAAAAAAAATTCCCACTAAATTGTGTGTTTCCCCCCAAATTTCACATTTTTGCAAGGGTTAATAGCAGAAAATACCCCCCAAAATTTGTAACCCCATCTCTTCTGAGTATGAAGGTACCCCATAAGTGGACCTGAAGTGCACTACGGGCGAACTACAATGCTCAGAAGAGAAGGAGTCATATTTGGCTTTTGGAGAGCAAATTTTGGTCGGGGGGCATGTCACATTTAGGAAGCCCCTATGGTGCCACAACAGCAAAAAACCCTCACATGGCATACCATTTTGGAAACTAGACCCCTTGAGGAACGTAACAAGGAATAAAGTGAGCCTTAATAGCCCACAGGGGTTTCACGAATTTTGCATATGTAAAAAAAAATATATTTTTTTTCACTAAAATGTGTGTTTCCCCCCAAATTTCACATTTTTGCAAGGGTTAATAGCAGAAAATACCCCCCAAAATTTGTAACCCCATCTCTTCTGAGTATGAAGGTACGCCATAAGTGGACCTGAAGTGCACTACGGGTGAACTACAATGCTCAGAAGAGATGGAATCATATTTGGCTTTTAGAGAGCAAATTTTGCTCGTGGGGCATGTCGCATTTAGGAAGCCCCTATGGTGCCAGGACAGTAAAAAAAAAACACATGGCATACTATTTTGGAAACTAGACCCCTTGAGGAATGTAACAAGGTGTACAGTGAGCATTTACCCCCCACTGGTGCCTGTCAGAACTTTGGAACAGTGGGCTGTACAAAATTTTTAATTTGCACAGCCCACTGTTCCAAAGATCTGCCAGACACCAGTGGGGGGTAAATTCTCACTGCACCCCTCATTACATTCCGTGAGGGGTGTAGTTTCCGAAATGGGGTCACATGTGTTTGTTTTTTTTTTGGCGTTTGTCAAAACCGCTGTAACAATCAGCCACCCCTGTGCAAATCACCTCAAATGTACATGGTGCACTCTCCCTTCTGGGCCTTGTTGTGCGCCCCCAGAGCACTTTGCGCCCACTTATGGGGTATCTCCGTAGTCGGGAGAAATTGCATTACAAATTTTGGGGGGGCGTTTTTCCCTTTTACCTCTTGTCAAAATGAAAAGTATAGGGCAACACCAGCATGTTAGTGTAAAAAATTTATTTTTTTTACACTAACATGCTGTTGTAGACCCCAACTTCACCTTTTCATAAGGGGTTAAAGGAGAAAAAGCCCCCCAAAATTTGTAACACAATTTCTCCCGAGTACGGCGATACCCCATATGTGACCCTAAACTGTTGCCTTGAAATACGACAGGGCTCCAAAGTGAGAGCGCCATGCGCATTTGAGGCCTGAATTAGGAATTTGCATAGGGGTGGACATAGGGGTATTCTACGCCAGTGATTCCCAAACAGGGTGCCTCCAGCTGTTGCAAAACTCCCAGCATGCTTGGACAGTCAACGGCTGTCCGGTAATACTGGGAGTTGTTGTTTTGCAACAGCTGGAGGCTCCATTTTGGAAACAGTGGCGTACCGGACGTTTTTCATTTTTATTGGGGAGGGGAGGGGGGCTGTGTAGGGGTATGTGTATATGTAGTGTTTTTAACTTTTTATTTTATTTTGTGTTAGTGTAGTGTAGTGTTTTTAGGGTACAGTCACACGGGCGGGGGGGATTACAGCGAGTTCCCGCTGCGAGTTTGAGCTGCCGCGCAAAATTTGCTGCATCGCAAACTTGCAGCCTGATACTCACTGTAAGCCCCCTGCCCATGTGAGTGTACCATGTACATTCACAGGGGGGGGGGGGGGGGGGGGGGGGACCTCCAGCTGCTGCAAAACTACAACTCCCAGCATGCACAGTTTATCAGTGCATGCTGGTAGTTATAGTTTTGCAACAGCTGGAGGCACACGGTTGGGAAACACTGAGTTAGGAAACAGACAATGTTTCCCAACCAGTGTGCCTCCAGTTGTTGCAAAACCACAACTCCCAGCATTCTCAGGCATGCTGGAAGTAGTAGTTCGGCAACATCTTTAGAGCCAGATGTTGCCAAACTACAACTCCCAGCATGCTGGGAGTTGTAGTTTTGCAAAATCTGGAGGACTACAGTTTGCAGACCACTAATACAGTGGTTCCCAATCTGTGCCCTTCCAGATGTTGCAAAACTACAACTCCCAGTATGCCAAAACTGTCCAGGCATGCTGGGAGTTGTAGTTCTGCAACATCTGAATGGCCAGATGTTACATAACTACAACTCCCAGCATGCCTGGACAGTAAGGGCATGCTGAGGATGTGTAGTTTTGCAACATCTGGAAGGGCACAGTGGTCTCCAAACTGTGGACCTCCAGATGTTGCAAAACTGCAACTCCCAGCATGCCCAGACGCCAAGGGCTGTCTGGGCATGCTGGGAGTTGTAGTTTACAGGGTCCCATTACAGCAATGCATGTCGCTTTACGGCGACGTGCATTGCTGTAAAGGGCCCGACCGCGGCTGAAGATCTACTCACCTGTCGCCACCGACGCCGTCTTCATCGCCGGGATCCGGGTCTTCAAAGACGAGGTAAGTACCGGGGCCGGGCCCCAGCACTCCCCCGTCCCCCGCCGCGTCCTCCGGTCTTCCTCCCAAGGGGCCGGGCAGGACGGGAGGAACTAACCGACAGATCGCAGGGTATAGGAGGAGGTGGCAGGCTTGCCACCTCGCTCCTATACGTTAGCATGGTCCTGGCTGTCTGTGACAGCCGGGATCATGCGAAATTACCGGGCGGTCGGGTCCCAGAGACCCGATCAGCCCGGTATCGCCGCAGATCGCAAGGGCGATTTCCCTTGCGATTTGCGGCGATCGCCGACATGGGGGGCCTACATGGCCCCCCTCGGCGTTTGCCCTGGATGCCTACTGAAGGATTTCAGCAGGCATCCAGTTCCAATCTCTGCCCGGCGAGCGGCAGAGATCGGAAATACAACATGACGTTCTCTAACGTCCTTGGGCATTAAAGCCCAGGTAGTGGGGACGTTAGAGAACGTCCTATGTCCTTAACAGGTTAATGACAAGAAGTAAATAATTAAATATAATAAAAACAATTATATTTTAAAGTATTTTAAAGGCAAAAAGGCAATTTCTTCCAAAATGTAGCATGGAAGGGACATATGTTATCATATCAATGTACACTAGAAGTCCTACAATAAGCAGTGGGGGACTGTAAAATATAGCCAGACCTACAGGAATATTGCTTGTGTTTAGGGATGAGTGAAGCGAATCTGAAATCGTTAAGAATTTCAGGAAAAATTTCTCCGCAACATATGCGAATATCGCCACGATTAGATCACACAAATCTTTTGATTAAACTCCATTTAGTGCGGTCCAGGCTCCAGGGCATCTAAGATGGCGGCTCCACATGTTAGGACATGGGGCAAGGAATGCTGGTAAGGCAGGAATAAGGGTAGGAGGGAGGACCCTGAATAACATGCAGTATGCATGTAACGTGATGTCACAGCCCTATATAAACGGCAGCCATCATGCAGCCACTCACATCAGCGTTCTAATGTAGAGAGTGAGAGAGGGACAGACTGCAATGTGTGTTGCATAGAAAAGCATTTTTACGGCAGACATTCACCTCAAGCCCAAATCCAGCCTAGAAGCACTGAAAGGGAAGGGAGAGAGGTTGAGAGAGAGAGTGCAATTTTGGATGTAGTACACAGTGACTGAGTGCTACAGCACTTGTGTGTACAACAACTGGAAAGCTAATAGTAGCCAGCCAGTTAGGGTGAGCAGAGCACTAAAAGCCATAATCACCTGCTATTAGTGCCTAATACTGGTTGAGTAGCATAGCATATTGTCCTCTATTAAGTGTAACCCATGTGTACGTAGGTGGTGTACCATTTTGTTTCTGTTAAAGTCTTAAGGGCCTAGTTACTGTAAAAGGCCAGCCAAAAGTACACACCTGCTGCTGTTCTAGACAAATACTGTTTTAAGCAAAGTGGAGTGCATTATCCTCCCCTCAGAAGTTACTGTGAAAGGCCAGCCGAAAGTACACACTTGCTGCTGTCCTAGACAAATACAGTTTTTTAAGCGTAGTGGAGCGCATTGTACTCCCCTCACAAGTGCATATCACATACGTACATCTAAGTGGTGTACCATTTTGTTCCTGTTATAGTACTAAGGGCCTAGTTACTGTGAAAGGCCAGCCAAAAGTACACACCTGCTGGTGCTGTAGATAAATACTGTTTTAAGCGTAGTGGAGCGCATTGTATTCCCCTCATAAGTGCATACCATGTACATACATCTACGTGGTGTACCATTTTGTTCCTATTAAAGTCGTAAGCCTAGTTACTGTGAAAGGCCAGCCAAAATTACACACCTGCTAGTGTTGTAGACATATATTGTTTTAAGCATAGTGGAGCACATTGTACTCCCCTCATAAGTGCATTCCATGTGCGTACAACTATGTGGTGTACCACATGGTGTTTTTTGCACACCTTTCCTTTTGTTTGATTTCAAAAGAATTTTGGGTGTATATATTTTATCCTGAGAATATTATTAAAAGTTATGTTTTACGTAATGCATATTCTCAATATTTATGTGCACACTAACACTTTTACAAAAGAGACCGTTTTCTTCTGCTTACCTGCCTCAGCTACTATTCTGATCCTGCCAGCCACCTGATGCCACACATCTGGTGCCAAGTTCCCTTTTGTCACCCACCTTCGTCACCAGGTACTGGTATTGCCACCCACCACCTCACTATGTCACCGGGTCACTTTCAGGACTCCTGATGCTGCTAATGCAACCTTTAGGCTGTCTCATTCTGCCACCATATGTTCTCCCTATGCTGATGCCAGCTCCAGTCTGTCTCATTCTGCTACCATATGTTCTCCTCATGCTGATGCCAGCTCCAGGCTGTGTCATTCAGCCACCATATGTTCTCCTCTTGCTGCTGCAACCTTCAGGCTGTGTCACTGTACTGCCATGTGGTCTCCTCATGCTGCTGGAACATTAAATAAAACTTTTTAGGTTCATCTATTTGAAATCTTCAATTTAAGTGTTAAAAATGTCTTGTCAATTGTGAGTCTCTGTGGTCTAGTCAGGCTGTTGCCACCTCAACGCTGTGTCATTCCACCACTATATGGTCTCCTCATGCTGCTGCCTCCTCCACGCTGTATCATTCAGGCACTATATGGCCTCCTCATGCTGCCACCATCTCCAGGCTGTGTCATTCAGCCACTATATGGTCTTCTCATCCTGATGCCACCTCCAGGCTCTGTCATTGTGCTGCTCTGCACAAGTAATTCTAATAGCGACACCTCTAATCCACATGTCATACTGAATATCAGTATTATTTCATTAATCCAGCACACACCACATGCGTGTTACAGCAAGGCAAAGTGTTCTACGCCCTATTGAGGCTCTCTATAGGCCAGGAATAGCCATTTTTAATAGAGCTTCTCTGCAAATAAATTTGGACCAAACCACATTTTTCTTTTTTTTCGGAAAATGTGACGAATTGGCCGAATCAAATTTTTCAAAAATTCGCTCATTTCTACTTGTGTTTTAAGGGTCTGTTTCACTGAAAACAACATGAAACTATTAATGTACCTTTACTCCAGCCTGTCTGATCAGTGATGCGTCTGGATGTGATGGGGTAATGGTAGTGGAGATGTCCCCTGATACCTGCTGCTCAACAATTTAATGGTAAAATGTATGTCAGGATTGTTTCTACCTATGTGTATTCATTCATGGTCCATGTCTTTCTGTAGATGAATGAATGTATGAGGAACAGTTCATAGTTTTGCTCTTTGGCAGATCATACTAAGACAAGCTGAAACCACTAAGAATGTCTGAAGAAGAAAAAAATAAGTAAAGTTTAGTCCCTGTAATAATTCTAGTTTGCAATCCTCTTTGCTCAGTTTAAGAGGGAACTGAGCTACAGGTACATACTTGATTGTTTTCCCAAAACCTCCAATAATTACTATTACATACAGTAAACCAGATCAACAAGTACAATTTGGTTTAAAAGATTTAAGGACTCCAGACTTAATGGATGAGAGAGGGATCACTTTTTTGGAGCCTTCATCTATTGTGTTTGCCAGAGTGGATTGCGGCTAAAAGGGGCATCACTGATAGACCAAACAAATGTGCGTAACACAGACTGCCTAATGAGAACTGTGTAATGCTCAATTGCTCTAAAGGATACACTTGCTGATTAATTCTATCACAAATTACATCAGATTTTTGGGAAGGCAAGCAGCGCATTTTTGTTTTCTGGATTTCTGTGCCACCAAATGAGAAGCGTTAGACTGAACAAAAAATTTCAGCAAAGTCATGCCCCCAAAAATCTGTCAAAAAGCAAAATTGGCAAGCAAGACCGAATATATATATATATATATATATATATATATATATATCTATCATTTTTCTACTTAATTTTTTTTTAACATAATACAACACATTAACAGAAAGGCCCAGATATGTCAAAATGTCAACTGTGGGAAATCAGACTAGGTCAGTATAGCTTGTTTTTTTATGTTTAATAACAGAGAGCAACAACACGGCACACCATAGGTTGAGCACATCTAGAGCATGCATGACTGTATGTAGATGGATCAATGCTGCTCACCAGGGTGCGTTGTGCTCAGGGTATAGCCACAACTCTATATTTGATCATATAGTGATTTTGCTGATGCAGCAATATCTGTCACTCCTACAAGCCAGGTGCCCAAGCCTGGGGTTACACACTGTAACAAAACCCTTCATCATGTAATTTCCTTACTAGGGGGGTGACACACTGTAACAAACCTCCTCCTCATGTAATCACCTTACTACTTGGGTGGCGCAGTTTAGCTTAATGGGTAGTTGCTTCAGATGCTGGCTTTAAAAAACTTTATAAAACTTTATAGCTGCGGGAAGAGCGGGGCCCCCATCAAGAGTGCACTCTAGGCGGCTGCCTATTTAGCCTATAGGCAGAGCTGGCCCTGCAGGTGCCTCCCTGGGCCTTTAGCAGTATAGTGATAATGAGTAAAGGTCAGTACAATCCAAGTCCCTCTCGTGAGGATACCAATAAGGGCATGCACAGCAGGTCCAGTATTGTTTAGTGTATATTCAAGTAGTGAAAACAGACATGGTTGCACATCCACAATTTGTATTTTGATCTACTTGCTTCTCAGCATAAATTAAAAAACTAACAGGTTGTTAGTATACATTTTGATCAAAAAGTACAAGCCCACTCGCCACGTCAAGGCCACCTATTTAGAGTGGGTCCCTAATGTCCCTAGTATAAAATGGCGTAACACTGGGCGGTGACCAGCACCGCCACAACACCAGTGCCCACAGGGGGAACGACCCAATGGCAGAGAAGCCCCAATGCAACTCAAACCAGTCCCAGGGATGCGCCTCCCCACAGACACGGTGCCATGGCAGCAATGTACGTTGCACAGCACCACACCAGTGTGAACAAGGTGTAAAAGCTCACTTACCATGTGCTCCCAGTCAGACTGGGAAACTACCAGAAAAGAAAGGGCCCTGTATATTGAAGTCTCATAAACAAAACTATTAGACTTAAATAAACAATACTTAAAGGGATACTCCAGTGAAAAACAATTGATGCCAAAAAGTTTTACGGATTTGTAAATTTCTTCTATATAAAAATCTTAATCCTTCCAGTACTTATCAGTTACTGTATGCTCCAGAGGAACTTGTGCTGTTCTTTTCTGTCTGACCACGGTGCTCTCTGCTGACACCTCTGTCCATGTTAGGAACTGTCCAGAGCAGGAGAGGTTTGCTATGAGGATTTGTTCCTGCAGAGAGCAGATAGCACTGTAGTCAGACAGAAAAGAACTATACAACTTCCTCTAGAGCATACAGCAGCTGATAAGTACTGGAAGGATTATCATTTTTTAATAGAATTAATATACAAATTTGTTTAATTTTTTGCCACCAGTTCATTTAAAAAAAAAAAATGTTTTCCACCGGAGTACCCTTTAAAAAAAAAAAACATGTCCAGCGCAAAAAAAAATGTATCCGTAGGATAGGGGATAAGTGTCTGGTGGAGGGAACTGACCCCCCCCCCCCCCCCCCCCCCTCCGCAATCTCCTCCTGTACTGGGCCCCAGTTTGGCCCCTGTATGTGATGTTTTGCACCCAGCACATCAGGTGGTTGAAACATGCCCCCTCCATTCACCTCTATGGTAGAGGCGGAGACTCAGTGTTCCAGTGTCTCCGCCTCTCCCATAGAGATGAATGGAGGGGACGTGTTTCAACCAGCTGACGCGCTGGGTACGAAACGCGCATTAACAGAGCAGTGCCTAGGAGATCTAGGGCTCCCAGCAGCGTTTGGACACTTCTCCCCTATTCGCAGGATACATTTTTTTTTGTGCTAGCCAATGCCATCTTCCTCCCCTATTCGCAGGATACATTTTTTTTTTTTGCGCTAGCCAATGCCATCTTTTTTATCATTACCAAACCTGTTGTGGGTGCCTTTATTGGTATTCCCTCCAAAGGGACTGTTTATCTTCACAACAAACAAAGGATCTGAAAACAATAAATAAACAAATAGATAAATAAATAAATACATAAATAAACCTGCCAGATACAGGGCTGTTTATGCGAACCTCACTCTGATGCCTATGGCTTTCATTACAGATTCAAGCAGATACAGTAGCTTTGTCATCTCTCTCCAATTAACAGAACTCCTTTCATACACGGCATGCTCTTCACATAAATTGTACAATTTGTCCCATCAGCAAATGATAAGGGAAACCAAAGCTTTCGCTTACTACAACAAATGACCCGGGGCAAACATCAACACGGATCTTCTGCATAATATTTACAGACAACAGCGCGGACTTTAAAGGGTTCATCTGTATTCAACAAACTAGTAGGAAAAGACTCACCTGATCTGAGATGAACCCGCGGTCTCAGGAAGATAACAGAGCTTTATTTGTGTACGGAAAGCTGACTACAATAACCTCTCTGATTCCAGTGCCTACTGTATGTTTGTTGTGTATAATAGAAGAACCTCCCTGTCTCAACTCACAATTACATTTCAGTAATAGGACAGAGTACATGGTATAGTTGTCACTTATTAACAGTTAAAAGTAGGCAAGTTAGAATAGTATACATAGGAGTATACATAGGGGGTGTTATTTCTCATCATCGTTGATAACTTGCCATCAACAGAATAGTTACCAATATATAAGTCATCTGTCTTGGCACCATTGGTCCCGTTGTCATCCTTGTCCTGTTATAACCTTTAACCTTACTGTGCTGATCCAGAGAAAGGCAAAAAGTCTTGATGAGGCAGATACCAACTACCCCATGCTAGGGGGAAAAATTCCTTCTTGAATGCAAATATGGATCAATGTCGCATCTCCAGAAAAACAGGTAAATCCTTACATCCCAGGGTATCTGAACTTTGTGCATGAAATGAAAGAGGTACTTCAGTGGAAAACATTTTTTTTTTAAATCAACTGGTGCCAGAAAGTTAAACAGATTTGTAAATTACTTCAATTTAAAAATCTTAATCCTTCCAGTACTTATCAGCTGCTGTATGCTCCACAGGATGTTCTTTTCTTTTTGAATTTCTTTTCTGTCTGACCACAGTGCTCTCTGCTGACACCTTTGTCCATGTCTTGAACTGTCCATAGCAGGAACAAATCCCCATAGCAAACCTCTCCTGCTCTGGACAGTTCCTGACATGGACAGAGGTGTCAGCAGAGAGCACTGCGGTCAGACAGAAAATAAATTAAAAAAGAAAAGAACTTCCTCTGGAGCATACAACAGCTGATAAGTACTGGAAGGATTAAATAGAAGAAATTTACAAATCTGTGTAACTTTTTTGCTCCAGTTGATTTAAAAAAAAAAAAAAAATGTTTTCCTCCGGAGTACCCCTATAAAGGCAGGCAATATCTAGGTCAGTGGTCTAAAATTGTGGCCCTCCAGATGTTGCAAAACTTCAACTCCCAGCATGCACGGACAACCATTGGCTGTCCGGGCATGCTGGGAGTTGAAATTTTGCAACATTTGGAGGGCCACAATTTGAGACCACTGATCTAGGTACTCACCCTCCTCCTGTATCAGAGTTACATGCAGGGCATTATAGGATATGTAATTCCCATCGCTAGTACTAAGTTATAGACAAGGAGAGTGGAACTTTACCATAGTTGAATTTACATCCTCAAAACCAGCGACAAACATAAATAGGTACATAATACCACCATACAATTCCCACAAATACTGCCGTACAGTGATGACACAATATTATCATTTGGTATGTAAATAACTGTAACATTGTAAGGAGCTTAAGTTTGTATTATACAATGAGCACATACAGTAATAAAGCTAAATGAGTCCAAAGGAAATGTCATATTGTGGGAAACTTAAGAGGTATAAATGTAGCTCTATAGTGCTGTGTGATAATGGTATGCTGCTAAGGATTGGATGTTAAGACATCACCCATGCCCTTCATAAATGGCTATGACAGCTGGAGTATGACAACTGAAGTAGGAGGGTAACGGGTAAACAATAGTCCCATAAAATAAACAACAAAAAACTAATATATATTATACAAAAAAAGAGGATTGAAGCAGCACACATTGGTCAAAAAATTGAGGCTCTTAGCGGACTTTTTGATCAAAACTGTCCCCCCATCCACCACGCGGAGGTGGCCTCATTTAGGATGGGACCCTAACACAAATTCTGAGCCTAACACTCATATCTACTCACCTCTGTTGGGCATATAGCCTCTGACTGGGTGACATGCTGGATCCATTATCAATTTAAAACACCTCCTGTGAAAAAGGGGGAGGGGTGCACAGCTAAAGAGGGTGCCATTCCCCCTGAGTTGTACAAACAAGCAAAAAGAAAAATAGCCAGCACAACAACATAATGCACGGGTGCACGCTGCTGTGGCAAATACAGTTTTTTGACCAATGTGTGCCACTGCAATCCTCTTTGTTTGTATACTCTGTATTTTGTAGTACCTGTGTATTAGGTTGTTGTGCTGGCTATTTTTCTTTTTGCTTGTGTATGTATATATATATATATATATATATATATATATATATATTATAAATAAAGCTTACAATATAGTACTAATAATAATGATAATAATAATAACAATAACAACAATAATAATAATAATAACAGTAATAATAATAATACTTATAATAATAATAATAATAATAATAATAATATAAAAAATAAACTGTCCTGGAAATAAAAATCATGCATGGCAGGGGAATCCCGGTCCATTGACATAAGATTTATAGAGAACAAATCCATCAAATTAGCTAAGAATGTGCTTATCTGGAAGAGACTGCAAGGTCTTCATGATCTTGGTAACAGAAGAAAGATTTGTAGCACCTTGGTATATCCTTCTTAGCTCCATCCGCTGACCATAGCATGTGCTATGTTATTAGATAGGGACTAACACTTCCTGCATGTTCTGTTCTTAGTCTATTAGTAATGTACTTCAGTGAATAGGACACTGTTATAGTCTCTTCAAACTTTTAGTGATGAAAGAAACCAAATATTGGTCGCACTCTTTCTTCCATGAGTCAGCGGTTCTTCCCCGCCTGCTCCTGATTCAGTTATGGGGAATATAAACTCATTTATGTTCCTGATGCAAACATGAAGATTGAAATGACTGATTTCTACCAAACAATGTATATGACTTTGTAGCGCATCACGTGATTGCCTAGTAAGTTCAGTTTGTCAGATTTTACCTCAAATATCGTAGGTTAAAAGAAACGTTGGGACAGATAAAAAAATATATAGCGGTAGATGGTTAAAATAATATATAATTTCATTAGCTAAAAGGAATTCTCGCCAGGGACAACTCCTTTTACTTTGAAGTCAATTTGCGTGTGTCCATATTTGAGTCCCGCTGAAGTCGTGGCCAAATATTTCCCCTGGGGTGTAAGTGAAGTATTACATGGCAGATGAATGGCCACTGATATAAAACATGGTAAGCTTGAGTCCAGCAGACTACTGCAAAGGTAAGAATCTCCTTTATGATATTCAAATGCTTTTATAGAGCAAGTTTTTAATCGGTTAATCAAACACCTCACTTTTCCCAATTTAGACAATTGTGTCCATTTTTTTGGGAAAGACAAGTCACATTACAGACAAAGCTATAGTGGAGGGCCATAATTTCTTGCTTTTGAGAGAGGGTCTGCTTACTAGCCATGTTGGGAAGAAGTAGGGGTAGGGAAAAAGGGTGCTTGTTTTTTCTAGGCACAAATTAGTTAGTTGCAGTGTAGCTATCAGGAGTAGGTAGGGTTAAGGTAGAATGCATGAATAGTGTTGGATTTATGTTACAGCAACTGGTGCCTAGGGGTCCCCAGTGTAAGCATTAGAGGCCTTGCTCTATACCCATCTATTTATTGTACTTCTCTATTTCCATTCAATATAGCACAATTATTTTTGAACCTGGCACCTTCTATAGTCCTGTGTATACATTCAGTCAAGCCTTATGGTCTTCCCAGGCATAGGAGATTTTTCTTTTGTTCCAACCTGCATTGCCGAGCCACTAAAAGTAAAAGAATTTCCCTTGGTGTTTTTCATTGTGGTCCTATCCTCAGGAAATGCCATCAATATTTGATCACTGGGGATCTAACACTTGGCATTCCCACCCATCAGCTGTTTGCCTGAGCTGCAGCGACATTCATCCACATTTACTTCAAAGGTAGCTGAGCTGCAGTAACCCAGTACGACCACTACACATTATACGGAGCGCTCTGTTTCTGCTCCGTTCTCTGTATAGGCAAGTGGTGTGGTCCTGGCAAACAGCTGATCGATGTGGTGCCATGGTGGGGCAATGATCATGGTGAAATTCTACTAGAGTTTGCCTCACTTATCAGACACTTTCAGTGAAGCTTTGTTAGGTCTTGGTGGAATTCCTGTCAGTTTCTGATGGGTACAATGAGTCACTATGATACTGCTAATTGTAATGTAGTTCTCGCTCTAATTTTATGAATTGACCTTATTCATTGAATTAAGCAAAAGTCATCAACATGACAGCAGAGGCTTAAACAAGAGTACTAAGGGAATAAAGCTGGAACTTTGCTAACAGGGTGTAAAGGCTGCACAGGAAATTAATTTTTATTAATAGTCAAATAAAACTTGAATATTTCTAAGGGTACATGTAGACACCATTGCAAAGCAGCCATAATAAAGATGCTAAAAAGTGGCCACATAATTGTTGTCTGAAAGAGACCTTGGGTTATTTAGAATCTGAGGAAAGCATGTGCTGTGCTGTGCCGTGAGGGAAAGCTGGATTTACCATGAGACACTGGAGGTCCATTGCCTATGTTGGTATGTGTCGGGTGGTAGCTGCTTGTCTCTAGTGTGGGCTCCTCTCTGGCTGGCACAGTCATACCTGATGGGCAGTAGTTTTGGCAGATGTGCCTTGCATGTTATCTGTCTGCAAGAGACTCAGATATCAGATCACATCTTCTCCAGCAGCAAGCATTTTCAGGGCTCAAATCCCATGCCCCCAAGAGTAATGATTTTCAGGGCTTACAACCCTGTTCTCCAGCAGTATACACAAACTCGCCAGCAGCCCGTCTTACATAGGCTTAACACAACAGAAGACCGCAGCGCTTTATAATGGTTTGCTTCACTGGTGGTATGTCTAGCAAATGTAGCTGTCCTGTGGTGTATCTGCTAAAGATTTTGGTTGAATTTTTGAGCAATTGAATGTTGTGGCACCCCTGGAGAGTTTTCTTTTCCTTTTTGGTTGGTAATGACTGCCTTAGGCTAGGTTTCCACTTGTTTCTTCTTTTTGGCAAAAACGCCAATAAAAACGCCCATTCTGCCATAGGGCGTTTTGTTGCGAAAAAACGCTGCGGACAGATGTCATCTGCAAGTCAATAGAGAACTGTAAAATGCCATATCCACTTGGCGTTTTTCAGTTTGGCTTTTTTTTTTATCATCGTGGGGCTGTGGCTGTGCGCTGCGATGCGCAATGACGAGTAACGTCACCAAACGCAACGTCACCGTAAGTGCGCACAGTGACAGCGCCGGAGCCAGAAGAAGCGCGGGCCCCGGGAACAGGTAATTATAACACCGGGGATGGGGGAGGCGATGGGGCAGCTGAGGTGTTTGCTGAGGATTGTGTATAGAAGCGAAGTGGGGACCAGATACGGCTATATGTCTGCTCCCCACTTCACTTCTATACACATATGCCTCTGAAGCACTATGATTGACAAGCGGAGCATTAGCAGAGCATCGTGCAGCGGCTTCCCAGAGTGATACTCTGCTAATAAAATGCTTGTCCTTGATAGCGCTTGAGGCATATGTATATAGATGCGCCGGGGGCATATGTTTGCACTGTGCGGGGGGCATATATACTGTATATACATGCGCTGCTGGGGGCATATGTTTGCACTGTGCGGGGGGCATATATACTGTATATACATGTGTTGCTGGGGGCATATGTTTGCGCTGTGCAGGGGGCATATATACTGTATATACATGTGTTGCTGGGGGCATATGTTTGTGCTGTGCGGGGGGCATATATATATATATATATATATATATATATATATATATATACATGCACTGCTGGGATCATATGATTGCGTTGTGCCGGACACAATTTCTAACCCGTGCGACACAATCCATGCGACACATTAGTAAATCATGGAGAAAAATACAGGAAGTAAATGAAGAAACACTCAGAGATAAACCCGACACTCTTAGTAAATGAGGGCCATTGTGTCTTCCGTAGTGTGCACAGAGCAGCAGCATCCCATTGAAAACAAGCAAAATTCTGCTGGCGGAAGTTCGTAGTGTGGACGAGCCCTTATTCCCCCAGACCCCTCTGCCCCTCTAGACCCCTAAGTCCTCCTCCAGACTCCTGCTCACAGAGACCCCTAACACTAGGTTTCCCCCTTTTTTTACCTGCAAAAACACTGAAAAACTGCTACTGCTTTTTCCTGTGTTATGGTAATTTTTTGGCACTTTTTTCTTGTGCTTTTGCCTTCTCTGGAAACTTAGCTTTAGTCTTCTCCTGGTCCTTAAAGGGGTACTCCACCCCTAGACATCTTATCCCCTATCCAAAGGATAGGGGATAAGATGTCTAGGGGTGGAGTACCCCTTTAAGTCCCCCCCTTCAACACTCCTGGTCCTTCTCCACTATTCCACTCTTCTGCAACCCCTCCCCCCCCTCAGTCCCCTTCACACTCCTCTGCCCCTTTACCAAACCCACACTTACCTTATCTCACCCCCCCCACCAAACAACCTAAGTTCAGCCCCCCATGCCCTCCTGGTCCTTCTCCGCTACACTTTTCTTCACAAACCCCACCCCCAGTTCCCCCAAGTTAGATTGTACTTCCCCCACAGTAGGTTGCAGTTTCCCTGCATTAGGTTGTAGTCCCCCCACATTACGTTGGCAGTGTCCCCCACAGACATACAGCCTTCAGCCATATACAGTGTATGGCTGGAGAACCGTATGTCTGTGTACTGCCCACTTCAGTGCTCCGACCACCGCTCCTCTGGTCCAGGGTCATGATCTACTGCCAAGTTATTGCGGGGCCACAGAAAGGTAACCGGGATGTCCTGCTGAATGTGAGGGGCGATTACAGTATTTATCAGCATATAACACGCACTGGCATACGTACCCTCATTTTCACAGCAAAATTTAAGGGGAAAAAAATAAATGTTAAATAAATGACTTGGAAGCTCTGCACTATATGCCTCATCATCCCCCCAACTTTGATTCCCCTTGATCCTCAGTTTGCCCCCCCTCCTTCCTGACCCTTTTATCAGCCCCTGTGCCATATTTAACCCCCCCCCCGCCTCCATTCCCGTGTTTTTCCCTGCTCATCATTCCCCCCCTGCTCATCATTCTCAGGGGGGAGAATGATGAGCAGGGGGGGAATGATGAACCGGAGGAAAACACGGGAAAGGAGGCCGGGGGGGGGGGGTTAAATATGGCACAGGGGCTGATTCTCCCCCATGTTCATCATTCCCCCCCTGCTCATCATTACGCCCCCCTGCTCATCATTCTCCCCCCTGCTCATCATTCTCCCCCCTGCTCTTCTTTCCCCCCCTGCTCATCATTACCCCCTGCTCATTATTACCCCCCTGCTCATTATTACCCCCATGCTCATCATTGTCCCCCCTGCTCATCATTGTCCCCCCTGCTCATGATTCTCCCCCCTGCTCATGATTCTCCCCCCTGCTCATCATTCTCCCCCCCGCTCATCATCCCCCCCTTGCTCATCATTAACCCCCGCTCATCATTCCCCCCCCTGCTCATCATTACCCCCCTTGCTCATCATTACCCCCCCTGCTCATTATTATTATATATTATAGCAGATCGCACTTGGGAGCCGCAGCATCATCATCAGGATAAGAGGGTTGCAGGTTGCCCGTAAGGCAGCAGCTGAGCCAGCAAGGTGGTAGCATGGTTCAGTGTGGACTGTTGCTGGGAAAATCAGCTACGGTGTGGAAGTTTTTCATCAAGCATCTGGAGGATGTTAACCTGGCCACATGCAAGATGTGTCAGCAGAAGGCGAAGCATGGCCAGGGTCCCAATGTTGGCACCACAGCCGTGCATCAACATATGCAGAGTCACCATAAAGTGGCCTGGGAGAACCGTGCCTCCAATGTGGTGGTCGAGCCTGCTGTATCACCCAATGGCACGCCACCCCCTGTTTCAGCCAGCCAAGGCTCCACCACCTCAGCCGAAGGGAGCTGTGTATCATACCCATCTTCTGTCGCTCCAGATGCTCCTGCTCCTCCTACTTCGAGTCAGTCATTCCGCCAGCAATCCATCAGAGAAGCCATCAGAGACAGCAGTGTGCGCCCACTCATTCAACAGTGCAGAAGCTGAATGTGCTCCTGTCCAAGTTGCTGCTGCTGTAGTCCCTCCCTTTTCAAGTGGTGATCTCTGCCCCTTTAAGAGAACTGATGGCTTGTGCTGAGCTGGGGTGGAGAGTCTCAAGCCGTCATTTCTTTGGAAAGACGGCAGCACCAGCCCTGCACAATTTTGTGGAACAGAATGTGGGCCAGTCCTTGAGCCTGTCGGTGTGTACCAAAGTGCATGGCAGCACTGATGTGTGGAGCTGCAACTACAGTCAGGGACAATACATGTCCTTTACGGCCCACTGGGTAAATGTGATTCCTGCACAGCCACAACAGCAACTTGGACTGGTCACGTGGTATATGCCTCCATGCTCTCAGGTCGTTGGTCCTGTGACAGTGTCCTCATCCTCCACCGTGTCCTCAGCCTCCACTGAACAGACAAGTCTCAGTGCCCCTCCAGCATACCACGTGTGCAGGGCACGGCGGTATCACATTGTTCTTCACATGGTTTTCCTTGGCAAACAGTCACTCAGGGGAGGAACTGCTAAAAGTCATTCATCAAGAAATCGAATCATGGCTTACTCCATGAAAATGGGAAATTTGAACCATGGTGACGGACAACAGGAAGAACATCTTGTCTTTGCTGCAAAAAGGAAGCCTGAGACATGTGCCCCGCATGGCACATGTGTTCAATATGGTTGTTAAGCGGTTCCTGAAGTGTTCCCCCCCCATCTGTAATACATCCTTACAATGGGAAGGAAACTTTTCATGCACTTCAGCCACTTGTACACCGCAAAGCACACCCTCCTTGAGTTGCAGCGTCAAAACGGTGTCCCCTAACATAGTCTGATTTGCGAAATTTCCACACGTTGGAATTCCACCCTCCATATATTGGATCGACTATACGAACAGAGAAAAGCCATCACCGATTTCTTAATGATCCAAGCAGATAGGGGGACTCCCATGTGTAAGTTCAATGTCAACCAGTGGCAGCTCATACATGACACCTGGCGTTTGCTCAGGCCCCTTGAGGAAGCCACATTATTAGTCAGCCGCCAGGATTACCGGATGAATGATGTCATTCCACTGCTTCATCTACTACAAAACGTGTTGAAAACAATTGCTGGTCAGGGCACTGGAGATGTGGTGCCTACATCTCACGGCCACATGAGTCCTGTGGGAGCTGATCTGGAGGAGGAGGAGGGGGGCACAGTGGAGCACAGTTTAGGTTTCACGAAATGGGCAGTTTTTCTTGTCAGCTGAAAGGAGAGGAGGAGCAGGAGGAGCTAGAGCAGCTAGAGGGTTATGAGTAAGGCGAGACGGAGGACCCAGGCACACTGTGGCAGTATGCAGTAGAGATGGAGGCAGGGAGTTCCTCCGAGTCACTTGCACAAATGGCATGATGCATGCTCACTTGCTTGCATAGTGACCGCCGAATTGTCACTATTCGGCAGTGGGATGACTTCTGGCTCTCCACCTTATTGGACCCTACCTAAACAAAATGGGGGTCTTTTTTACACCCACTGTGAGGGAGGACAAATGGACCTACTACAAAGACATCCTACGTAGTCAGTTGGCTGATGCTTATCTGCGCCATCATCCATCGCAGGTCTGACTTGGGGGGCCCTCTGTGCTCACCTTCCACTGCCATGGCTTCTGTGGAGGGGCGGGGTGGCAGGAGCAGTACCAGCTCCATCCAGAGTCTACAGTCGCTGATAAGTAGCTTTCTTCACCCGCATATTGAAACAACTCATCAGCTGCAGGTAAACCTGAAGCAGGACCTGAACCAGCAGGTGGTGGCATACCTTGACATGACCCTGCCAACACACCTTGAAGATCTGCTGGACTTCTGGGCAGCCAAACTTGATTTGTGGCCACAACTAGCAGAGTTTACCTTGGAAAAGCTGTCCTGCCCGGCCAGTAGTATGCCATCAGAGTGGGTGTTTAGTGAGGCGGGGGCCATAGTAACCCCAAGGAGAACTCGTCTGTCCACAAAAAATGTGGAGAGACTGACCTTTGTGAAGATTAATCAGGCATGGATCAGCCAGGATTTCCACCCACCAATGCCTGATGCATCGAAGAAGATTGACCATGGTGCCACGCCAACACTTCACAAATATGGATAGTGCAAAACATATTAAAGGCACTGCTCCCCAGTTACAGGCATTCAGACCACAAGTAAGTGTTGAGGATATGCAATGTGAAAGTTAACTTTTAATAATATTCTTAGGATAAAAAATGTGTACCCAAAATTTTTTTGAAATCAAACAAAAGGAAAGGTGTGCAAAAAACACCACGTGCCACCTACACCCCCAAGTATTGATGTGATGCACAGACCTCTAAAAGGTAGGTGACACATGGTGTTTTTTGCACACCTTTCCTTTTGTTTGATAAAAAAAAAAATTGGGTCTATATATTTTATCCTAAGCATATTATTAAAAGTTACATTTTACGTAATGCATATCTTCAATACTTATTTGTGCACACTAACACTTTTACAAAAGAGACCATTTAATTCTGCCTACCTGCCTCAGCTACTATTCTGATCCTGCCAACCGCCTGATGCCACACATCTGATGCCAAGTTCTCCTTTTTTGTCCCACGTTCGTCACTGGGTACTGGTATTGCCACCCACCGCACCACTTTGTCGCTAGGTCACTTTCAGGACTCCTGATGCTGCTGCCGCCTCCAGGCTGTCTCATTCTGTCACCATATGTTCTCCTCATGCTGATGCCAGCTGCAAGCTGTCTCATACTGCCACAATATGTTCTCCTCATGCTGCTGCCACCTCCAGGCTGTGTCATTCAGCCACTATATGGTCTCCTCATGCTGCCGCCAACTCCAGGCTGTGTCATTCAGCCACAATATGGTCTCCCCATGCTGCCGCATCAGCCGAATAGAATTTTTAAAAAATGTGCTCATCTCTAATTGTAGCATTTAAGCATTGCCAGCTTTAATAATATTTTATCTTACTATAATTTAATTGGGCTATCTCTTGTTGTAGCACTCTCTTGGCACAGATAGTGGTGTGACTGTGAAAAAGTATATGTTATGCCATTTGTTTAGGTCATTGCAATTTACTTTATTTTGTACAGTAAGAACAAGAAATACCAGATGAATGAAGGGATATGAGCCTGACAATTACTATTTCACCATATGTGGCCCCCCTTGTATATTACAAGGTTACTCCCCAAGGGCTGTCATGACAAGTACAAGTTTCCTTATAACGCAATACACTCAGATGTTTGCCTGAATGTTAGACTTTTATGTGTACAACTGCATATCAAAGTCTCTTGGGGGTTATTTAAATCACTTAGCACCACTTTTTTTGCTTTAGCCGCGCCACATTGCTTAAAATGGGGTGCACACTATTAGCGCCACATATTCAGATATTTAGCACCCGATTCAGCACCTGAGTTAGGTATTTTTTAAGGGGCGTAGCTATGCTTTGTGTGCTATTATCACCCTAATAACCTGGTATTAGATCATGTGCTCTGTTTGGCTGTGGGATAAACGTGGCCCAAATTTTCAAAAGTCATGCCCTACTTCTGAAAAGTGCACTAATAACGCTATTAGTGGGACTAATAAAACAGCACTGATTATACAAGTCTCTGAATATTCCCCACTCTGTCTATTATACCAGGACAGTCCCTTGTTTTAAGTTGGAGCCTTGCCTCTGATGCAAAGTCTGCACACTAAAAAAGTGTAAAAGAAAAGTAAAAAATAAATAATTTTTTTTAAAATCGTCCCATAATCAAATTTGAAATCGCCACTAATTTTTCAAATTAAAAATGTAAAAAGAAAAAAATATATATATAATTATAATAATAGTAAATTGACAGAATTTTTGGAAATTATTATTGATCCTGCATGCTAAGCGACATAAGTGAACAATGGAATAATAGCTGTGTCCTCATGGGTTAAAATATAGTTCATTTTCAGGACAATAGGGTAAATTTATCCATAACACTGGAATGGGGGAGGGGGGATTGAGGGATTGACAAATCATTAAAATGTATGTGATTACTCCCCCCCCCCCCCCAAGAAATCTATACATATCAGTAAATTGTAATTTTAGATATGAGCACAGGTCCTCTTAAATTATTGTGCTTTTTTTAATGATAAAAAAAATAAATAAAAACAGCCCATTCCTTAAAGGGGTACTCTGACCCTAGACATTTTATCCCCTATCCAAAGGTTACGGGATAAGATGTCAGATCACCACGGTCCTGCTGCTGGGGACCCCCGGGATCCCAGCCTCGGCACCCCGCTGTCATTACTGCACAGAGCGAGTTCGCTCTGCATGTAATGATGGGCAGTACAGGGGCCGGAGCATCATTACGTCACGGCTCTGCTCCTCGTGATGTCTCGGCCCGTCCCCCCAATACGAGTCTATGGGAGGGGGCGTGGCGGTCGTCACGCCCCTGCCATAGACTTGTATTAAGGGGGCGGACCGTGATGTCACAAGGGGCGGAGCCATGACATCAAGCTGCTCCGTCCCCTATATCGCCCGTCATTACGCACAAAGCTAACTCGCTCTGTGCAGTAATGACAGCGGGGTGCCGATGTGGGGATCCCGGGGGTCCCCAGCAGCGGGACTGCGGCGATCTGACATCTTATCCCCTATCCTTTGGATAGGGGATAAGATGTGTAGGGGCGGAGTACCCCTTTAAGGCTGTGAGGAAAAATAAAATATTTTTCATATTACTTATTTGTTCTACCTATTCCATCACTGCTGAGGAGGCCATTGTATATAAACCTAGGGACCAGACAGGGCCAAAATCTCCTCCTTCCCATAGTAGGAGATCAGTTCTATAAACCGTGCACAATAGTTGGGGGCCTGCTTAAAATTTTTTAAGTTTGCATCTGCATGTCATTGTTGACTACTAAATAACATGTTAGAACCACAAAATGGTTTCCAGATGTATGATTACCATAAATTAATATTTAAAAAATTCTCCCTAGTCTATGATGGTATATTTTCTCTTTCTGGAACCTAAAAGGTCCATTTTAAATATTAATAGTAATATGCATTCCCCTGACATATATTTGGTGCAGGAATACGGGGAGGCAGCACTTTTATACGCAACAGCTGCTACATCTTAAGAGAGAAATGACCTTGTCAATCCATGTCTGTCCACAATTTCATTTAGATCATGCCATCAACATCTATTGTAAGCATACATCCCTCCGTGGTGCTGACAGCAGTTTGTGGCTACAGATTTAGACCATGTTCAATGAAAGCCAAACAACTGTGGACCTGTCACACTGAACATGTGTAGTCTTTCTTTACATATATGCTGAAAGACTGTTGAAATGTATGTTCATTATTAGTAGTGTTTCTTTTTAAAGTACTCGGGTGTAATGTAAAAAGAGATGTTCACCATCTGAAGGTGTCAAAAGCTAAGAAACAAACAATGGAAGTTAAGTGATTCCTTCTCTTGTGATGATCCCTCCTAAACCCAATTTATTTCTAAGCTATGTACTGTTGGACAACTCGTGCATACAGGCGTATTACAGCACTGTATAAACGTGTTGAAAGGAAGTACAAACAGTCCATCCTATCAATGTTTTTTTATCTATAATAATATTAGCATAACTAACACAAGTCCCTTTTATGAAAATAGTGCATTCCCGGAAGCTAAAAATTAATCATTTACTATAACATACTGATTTATATTGTTCTAGGGTATTTTTTTTATTAGTTCAGGCTCTTATGGACCCCATTTATTATGCCTCCCCAGGGACAAACACAATATTTTGGTTTCTCATGACAATAAATTGTAGCTATTCATCATCATATTGTTGGTCTTCTTATTCTTCTATAATCTTTACAGGTCTTTTCGACAAGAACATTATGTTATGCCCATTGTACCACCAGCACAGTAAAAGCCTCTCACCAAGAATATGTCTTCCAGACTACTAGATAAGATAAGACTGTCACAGTGTAGATGATCATCTACAAACAGGGTAGATAACAGGGTATTTAGTAAATACAACCCTTTATACACTAGTAATAAACAAAGGCATGATAGCTTTTTGACATTATCGGGTATTCCTATTCAGGATCCTAGGCAACTCTTCCTAGACTATATTGGACATTGTTGCCACCATGTTGACCCTTCTCCTCCTCTCATTTTTGAACAATCCCAAAGGCATAACAGCGGACATGGAACTTATGTTCTTCCAATTGTTTGTCACTGTGCAGGCTTTGGTATATTTAAAGAATGTACATATTTTGTAATATTTTGGCGTATAATTGATATAAAATCTGTCTTGGTAACTGATTCTCACTGTTCCTTTTTGAAGTTCCACATGAGCAAAACAGATTTTTTTTTTAGTGATGCCAAAGAATCCTCATTTATTTATAAACCCATTGACATTCTATATTAGTTAAAATGGTACCATAATGCCAGATAATAAAATCTAGCACGTGACAGATTATCTGGCTTTTCAGATTATTGGATTGTAAAAATTTTCCTTACTGTACATGTTGACTTTGAACATACAATGGAAACCTTCAAGAACACCTGTCTTCGGACACGTTGGGCTCTTGCTGTTTCCAACACAATTAGGTAATTCTGTCTTAAAATGGCCTCAGGGCCCATATTGCTAATGGAATGTTATTGTATAACTAAAGAAAACAAGACATATTAATGTTTTTTTCTGTAAGAATAAGAACATTCTATGTGATGATGGTGGCTATCAGGTGGTGATTGTTAAATTATAATATGTGTCAGTGAAATGAGAATGAACACATGCCATATCCCACAGTTTTTAGTTGTTGCACGTATGCATTAAGAAGTGAGCAGATAACACAAGTGGTGATTGAATGATTCTATAAAATATTAATAAGGAGTAAATGTCACCTACGTGTCAAAGGAGCTCAGTGAAGTGAAGATGAAGGAATAAGAGTTCTGTCTACTATACTCTATTGAATATCTGTATTTACAATCATGGTCGTAAATGTTGGCACCTCTGAAATTTTTCAAGAAAAGGAGGTATTTCTCACAGAAAATGATTGCAGTAACACATGTTTTGCTATACACATGTTTATTCCCTTTGTGTGCATTTGAACTAAACCAAAAAAAGGGAGGGAAAAAAAGCAAATTGGACACAATGTCACATCAAACTCCAAAAATGGGCTGGGCAAAATTATTGGCACCCTTAACTTAATATTTGGTTGCACACCCTTTGGAAAAAAATAACTGAAATCAGTCACTTCCTATAACCATCAATAAGTTTCTTACACCTCTCAGCCGGAATGTTGGACCACTCTTCCTTTACAAACTGCTCCAGGTATCTCTTATTGGAAGGGCACCTTTTCCCAACAGCAATTCTAAGATCTCTCCACAGATGTTCAATGGGATTTAGACCTGGACTCATTGCTGGCCACTTCAGAACTCCCCAGCACTTTGTTGCCATTCATTTCTGGGTGCTTTTTGACATATGTTTGGGGTCATTGTCTTACTGGAAGACTCAAGATCTCGGACGCAAGCCCAGCTTTCTGACACAGGGCTGTACAGTGCGACCGAAAATCTGTTGGTTATCCTCAGATTTCATGATGCCTTTCACACATTCAAGGCAATCAGTGCCAGAAGCAGCAAAACAACCCCAAAACATAATTGAACCTCCACCATATTTCACTGTAGGTACTGTGTTCTTTTCTTTGTAGGCCTCATTCCATTTTCAGTAAACAGTATAATGATGTGCTTTACCAAAAAACTCTATCTTGGTCTCATCTGTCCACAAGAGATTTTGGCTTACTCAAGTTCATTTTGGCAATATGTAGTCTTGCTTTTTCATGTCTCTGTGTCAGCAGTGGGGTCCGCCTGGGTCTCCTGCCATAGCATTTAATTTCATTTAAATGTTGACAGATAGTTTGCGCTGACACTGATGCTCCCTGAGCCTGCTGGACAGCTTGAATATCTTTGGAACTTGTTTGGGGCTGCTTATCCACCATCCTGACTATCCTGCGTTGACGCCTTTCATCCATTTTTCTCTTCCCTCCACGCCCAGGGAGATTAGCTACAGTGCCTTGGGTTGCAAACTTCTTGATAATGTTGCACACTGTGGACAAAGGCAAATCTAGATCTCTGGAGATGAGCTTGTAACCTTAAGATTGTTAATATTTTTCCACAATTTTGATTCTCAAGTCCTCAGACAGTTCTCTTTTCCTCTTTCTGTTGTCCATGCTTAGTGTGGAACACACTCACACACAATGCAAATACTATGTTAACTTCTCTCCTTTTTATCTGCTTTCAGGTGTAATTTTTTGTATTGCCCACACCTGTTACTTGCCCCAGATGAGTTTAAAGAAGCATCACATGCTTGAAACAATCTTATTTTTCCACAATTTTGAAAAGGTGCCAATAATAATTTTGTCCAGACCATTTTTGGAGTTTGGTGTAACATTATGTCCAAATTTTTTTTTTCTCTCTTTTTTGGTTTAGTTCCAATACACACAAAGGGAATAAAGATGTGTAGAACAAAACATGTGTTAGTGTAATCCTTTTCTGTGAGAAATACTTAATTTTCTTGACAAATGTCAGGGGTGCCAACATTTACGGCCATGACTGTAGTTAGTCTCCACGAAAACAGAATTAGACACTATAAAAGGCCCCCCTAGCGCCATCAAAACAATTCTGACCCATGGAGACCTGAACTCCTAAAGACCTCTGATGGTAGCCTGTGATAAGATGTTAGCAGTGGACAAGTTGTGAAGTGTAGCCATAGAACAGACTTGTTTTTCCAGTACACCGAACAGACACTTGATAGGATTGAAGCCAACTCAACACCTTGAACTCTTTGTCATGTTACTTGAGCCATTTGTGACCAATTTTTACAGTATGACTAGCTCACATTCCTGCTGAAAGAGGACACATCCCTTATGAAATACTGTTTCCATCAAGGTATGAATTGGTCTGTATGATCTTTTGGTAGTTGGTATGTGTTATAGTGAGAGCCAGAAGCCAAGGTTTCCTAGCAGAACATTCTCCAGAGCTTCACACATCCTCCACCACCTTGACTTTTCCCCATAGTGTATACTGATGCCATCTCTTCCCTTGGTAGGTGAAGCACATGGACCTCCACGCTGTTCACATAACATAAAGAAAAACATGATTTATCAGACTGAACCATCATTTTACTTTGTTTATTGGTCCAGTTTTGATGCTCACGTGCCAGTTGTGGACAATATCTGCAGGATACAGGGGTTGGCATGGGCACTATTACTTGTCTGTGGCTTTGCCTTCCAATATGTATCAAGCTATTATATTCTGTAACTATAGGGGCGGGGAAAGGTAGCAGTCACACCAGGGCCGTGGTGCCTAAGGGAGCCCGAGGCACATCTGCCCCAATAAAATAAACGGCACATTGTAGATATAGGGCCCTGTTGAAGATTTTGCATAAAGGTCCAAAAGCTACAAGTTACTAGTGATGAGCGTTATATGCCATATTCAAATTCACGATATTTCGCCAATATATGGACGAATATTTGTCTTATATTTGCAAAATTTGCATATTCAATATATTTGTGGTTATTTTCGCATGTGCGGATAACTATCTACCTATCTATATTATCTATCTATATTATCTATCCATCTATCTATTTATCTACAGTATCTCCTAATATTCTTTAGTGACGATATTTGTTAATATGAGGATATTCACGAATATTCGCTCTCCAGTCTAATACAGTAAATAGTATGGGAGCCTTATTTAGATCACAAGCTGGAAGCAGGGAGCAATGAGATCACTGTGATGTGTTCTGTGGAAAAAACAAACACAAATATTTGTAACTGCAAATATATAGTGCTAGATTTGCCATATTCGTGAATACGCGGATATGCGAAATTCGCAATAAATATTCGAATGGCGAATATTCGCGCCCAACACTACAAGTTATGCCTCTGTCTGGAACCCCTCTATTATAGCCAACATTCTTTTCTTTTTCCAGCATAATCTTCTACAAACTTTTTGGTTAGATTGGACCAGACAGGACAACTCCCCAGACACTTAGTCATCACTATTTCATAAATAATCATAACAAAACATTTCCCAGTGGGTATGATGTGCTTTTACATCATATATCACCATTTTTGGTGGCAGTCCTTACAAAGATGGACCGGTGAAACAGGCTTATTAAAAGCTAAGACACATAGCCCCCTGACATGTTTCGCTCCTCAGAGCTTCATCAGAGGTGAGATAAAAAGAAAAGATATTTATAAAATATATATGCCTGGTTAGGGATCTTGTATTATTTTATAAATAGAAAGAGAGAGATAATTTTACTAAAGTAAAACAATACTTGCATCTAACAAGAAACATTTCTAGAAAGTTTAGAAACAGCACCACCTTGGTTATAAGGTTATGCCACCACTGTTCCAGTAAACCTGGCCAAGTTGCAGTAACATGCAAACTCCATGACCAGGAGTGGTGGAAGATTTCTTAATATACAATCCTTCTAAAATGTTCTAAATTTCCAATAAATACTAACACCCCTCCCCCCCCCCCCCCCCCCCCCCGGCTGTGAAGGGAATTTGCCCCATAATGCTATAATAGCCAAACACTGTTTAGGATTTCATGGCTCTCTGAGCATCTTAAGTGTTCCTGCATTAGAACTCAATAAAATAGAGAACATGCAATGTTTAAACCTCAGGACTGTAAGGAAGTATATAAAGATACAACAATAAAATTACAATTATAGTGTAATTGCTATAGTCTTGGTTGCTGTAAACTTGGAGAGGTAATGTGCTATTTACAAGTCTTAAAAACTGCAGGAAATCCCAGAACTGCAAGAATTGAAAATTCTGCAATTTTGAAATATTTGTGTTAGTGAAGCTTAGCTGCAAAGTTTGTTTTAACCCCTTAAGGACCTGAGGTTTTTCCGTTCTTGCATTTTCGTTTTTACCTCTTTAAATTTTGCACCTTAAAATCCATATGATGGCTTATTTTTTGTGCCAGCAATTCTACTAGATAATGACATCAGTCATTTTACCCAAAAATGTACAGCAAAACGGAAAAAAAATCATTGTGAGACAAAATAGAAAAAAAAAAACACAATTTTGTAAATTTTGGGGGCTTTCGTTGCTACACAGTACATTTTTCGGTAACAATTACACCTTCTCTTTATTCTGTAGGTCAATACGATTAAAATGATACCCTAAGTATGTAGGTTTGATTTTGTCGTACTTCTGGAAAAAATCATAATTACATGCAGGAAAATTTATACTTTTAAAATTGTCATCTTCTGACCCATGTGCCATGATCTGAAGTTATTAGCGGTACCATTTTTGCATTGATAGGACTTTTTTTGTGCGTACGCCATTGACCGTGCAGTTTAATTAACAATATATTTTTCTAATTCGGACTTTCCGCATGCGGCAATATCACATATTTTTTTTTTTATTTACACAGTTTTTTTTTATTTTTTTATGGGAAAAGGGTGGGGGGGGGGGTTCAAACTTTTATTAGGGAAGGGGTTAAATTATCTTTATTCACTTTTGGTTTAACTTTTTTTGCAGTGTTATAGCTCCCATAGGGGACTAGAACACTGCACACACTTATCTTTTACATTGTTCAATGGTTTCTCATATGGAACCATTGATCAATGATTCTGCCGCTTGACTGCTCATGCCTGCAGTCATTCGGCGAGGAAGGTAGAGACCCTCCGGCTGTCCTGTAAGGTGTTTGGGATTTCGCGATTTCATGGCGGCGATCCCGAACAGCTCCATGAGCTAACCGGCATTGTTTTACTTTCACTTTAGATGAGGTGTCCAACTTTGAATGCCACATCTAAAGGGTTAATAGCGCGCGGCACTGATCGCTATTAGCTACGGGTCCCGGACGTTGTTAGAGGCCGTGCCCGACCCGGCCCCGCGTTATAGAACTGGAACGGACTCATGACGTACCAGTACGTCATGGGTCTTTAACCCCTTAAGGACTTAGCCCTTTTTCACCTTAAGGACTCAGATGTTTTTTGCAATTTTGACCACTGTCACTTTAAACATTAATAACTCTGGAATGCTTTTAGGTATCATTCTGATTCCGAGATTGTTTTTTCATGACATATTCTACTTTAACACAGTGGTAAAATTTTGTGGTAACTTGCATCTTTTCTTGGTGAAAAATCCCAAAATTTGATGAAAAATTTGAAAATTTAGCATTTTTCTAACTTTGAAGCTCTCTGCTTGTAAGGAAATGGATATTCCAAATATTTCCAATATGTCTACTTTAAGTTTGCATCATAAAATTGACGTGTTTTTACTTTTGGAAGACACCAGAGGGCTTCAAAGTTCAGCAGCAATTTTCCAATTTTTCACAAAATTTTTAAACTCGCTTTTTTCAGGGACCAGTTCAGGTTTGAAGTGGATTTGAAGGGTCTTCATATTAGAAATAACCCACAAATGACCCCATTATAAAATTTACACCCCCCAAAAAGTATTCAAAATGACATTCAGTAAGCATTTTAACCCTTTAGGTGTTTCACAGGAATAGCAGCAAAGTGAAGGAGAAAATTCACAATCTTCATTTTTTACACTCGCATGTTCTTGTAGACCCAATTTTTGAATTTTTACAAGGGCTAAAAGGAGAAAATTTATACTTATATTTGTAGCCCAATTTCTCTCAAGTAAGCACATACCTCATATGTCTATGTAAAGTGTTCGGCGGGCGCAGTAGAGGGCTCAGAAGCGAAGGAGCGATAAGGGGATTTTGGAGAGTACGTTTTTCTGAAATGGTTTTTGGGGGGCATGTTGCATTTAGGAAGCCCATATGGTGCCAGAAAAGAAAAAAAACATGGCATACCATTTTGGAAACTAGACCCCTTGAGGAACGTAACAAGGAATAAAGTGAGCCTTAATACCCCACAGGTGTTTCACGACTTTTGCATACGTAAAAAAATAAATAAAAAAATTTCACAAAAATGTGTTTCCCCCCAAATTTCACATTTTTGCAAGGGTTAATAGCAGAAAATACCCCCCAAAATTTGTAACCCCATCTCTTCTGAGTAAGGAGGTACCCCATAAGTTGGCCTGAAGTGCACTACGGGCGAACTACAATGCTCAGAAAAGAAGGAGTCATATTTGGCTTTTTGAGACCAAATTTTGCTCGAGGGGCATGTCACATTTAGGAAGCCCCTATGGTGCCAGCACAGCAAAAAAAAAACACATGGCATAACATTATGGAAACTAGACCCCACGGTGAACGTAACAAGCGGTTAAGTGAACCTTTATACCCCACAGGTGTTTCACGACTTTTGCATATGTAAAAAAAAAAAAAAAATTTTTTACCTAAAATGCTTGTTTTCCAAAACATTTTACATTTTTAAAAAGGGTAAAAGCAGAAAATACCCCCCAAAATTTGTAACACAATTTCTCCCAAGTACAGCGATACCCCATATGTGACCCTAAACTTTTGCCTTGAAATACGACAGGGCTCCAAAGTGAGAGCACCATGCCCATTTGAGGCCTAAATTAGGGATTGCATACGGGTGGACATAGGGGTATTCTACGCCAGTGATTCCCAAACAGGGGGCCTCCAGCTGTTGTAAAACTCCCAGCATGCTTGGTCAGTTAACGGCTGTCCGGCAATACTGGGAGTAGTTGTTTTGCAACAGCTGGAGGCTCCGTTTTGGAAATAGTGGCGTACCAGATGGTTTTCATTTTTATTGGGGAGGGGAGGGGGGCTGTGTAGGGGTATGTGTATATGTAGTGTTTTTTACTTTTTATTTGATTTTTTGTTAGTGTAGTGTAGTGTTTTTAGGGTACAGTCACACGGGCGGGGGTTCACAGTAGTTTCTCGCTGGCAGTTTGAGCTGCGGCAGAAAATTTGCCGCAGCCCAAACTTGCAGCCAGATACTTACTGTAAACCTCCGCCCATGTGAGTTTACCTGTACATTCACATTGGGAGGGGGGGACATCCAGCTGTGGCAAAACTACAACTCCCAGCATGCGCTGACAGACTGTACATGCTGAGAGTTTTAGTTTTGCAACAGCTGTAGGCACACTGGTTATGTATCACTGAGTTTGTGACCTTACTCAGTGTTACACAACCAGTGTGCCTCCAGCTGTTGCAAAACTACAACTCCCAGCATGTACGGTGCATGGTGTACCGTGACTGCTGAGAGTTGTAGTTTGCAACAGCTGGAGGCACACCGGTCGTGAAACACTGAGTTAGGTAAAAAGAAACTCTGAGTTTCACAACCATTGTGCCTTCAGCTGTTGCAAAACCACAATTCTCAGCAGTCACCGACAGCCAACAGGCATGCTGGGAGTTGTAGTTATGCAACCAGCACATGCACCACTACAACTCCCAGCATGCACTTTAACTGTTTGTGCAAGCTGGGAGTTGTAGTTATACAACAGCTGAATGTACACTTTTCCATAGAAAAAATGTGCCTCCAGCTGTTTCAAAACCATAAGTCCCAGCATGCCCATAAGAGAATGCTGGGAGTTGTGGTTGTCTGTCTCCTGCTGTTGCATAACTACAGCTCCCAGCATGTCCTTTTTGCATGCTGGGAGCTGTTGCTAAGCAACAGCAGGAGGCTGTCACTCACCTCCTGCTGCTGCTCCGCTTCAGGTCAGTCCCTCGCCGCGGCCGTCGCTCCTGGGGCCCCGATCCCTACAGGGACGCCGGGGATCGGGGTCCCCAGCACCCGGGGTCTTCTTCCCGCTCACGTCCTCCGGAAGAGGGGCGGATCGGGTTGCGGGAGTGACACCCGCAGCAGGTGCCCTGATTACCGGCCGACGAATCAGGGCAATCGTGAGGTGGCACTAGTGCCGCCTCACCCCTGCTGGCTATGGCTGTTCGGGGCCGTCAGAGACGGCGCCGATCAGCCAGTAATTCTGGGTCACCGGGTCAATGGAGACCCGATTGACCCGGAATCGCCGCAGATCGCTGGACTGAATTGTCCAGCGATCTGCGGCCATCGCCGACATGGGGGGGCATAATGACCACCCTGGGCGATATGCCAGGATGACTGCTGAACGATTTCAGCAGGCATCCGGCTCCGGTCCCCAACCGGCTAGCGGTGGGGACCGGAATTCCCAGGGGCGTATGGATACGCCCTGCGTCCTTAAGGACTCGGAAAGCAGAGCGTATACATACGCCCTGCGTCCTGAAGAGGTTAAGGGGTTAATGGAATTATTTCTGCAGTTCACCACGTCTATTTATTAATTAATTAATTAATTCATTTATTTATTTATTTCATTTATTTTACAGAAACGTTACTTAAAATATTGCCAGTAGTACCAAACTGAATTTGAATGCAAGAGTAAAATAAAAATAAAAAAATAAAAAAAAATGTCACTATTAATATTTTATTACAATAGCTTGGCAAACTTTTCAACCAGCGTATAATGTTGCAGTGAGGCCCTTGACACACATATCAATATTGACCATCAAGTGTAGTGTTATGTACTTTAACCGTTATCATATGTAAAGTGCCCTGGAACAAAGGGCGCTTTATAAATACATAAATAAATTATAATAATTAGGGATGAGCGAATCGAATCTGTTGAATCCGAATTCGTTACGAATTTCAGGAAAAATTTGATTCGTAACGAATGCAAATATCGTGCAATTCAATTGCGTGAATTGTTTCATTAAACTCCATTTAGTGTGGACCAGGCTACAGGGTCGGGCATCTAAAATGGTGGATCTACATGTGAGGACATGGGGCAAGGAATCCTGGGAAGGTGGGAACAAGGGTCGGCGGGATGACCCTGAATCACATGCAGCATGCAGCCTATCAGCAGCCAGTCACCCCTGTGATGTCACAGCCCTATATAATTGGCAGCCATCTTGCGGCCACTCACATCAGCGTTCTGTTGCAGAGAGAGCGGTACAGAGAGCAGTGTGTGTTGCACAGAAAAGCTTTTTTTACAGCAGCGATTCACCTCAAGCCCAAGTCCAGCCTAGAAGCACAGATAGGGAAGGGAGTGAGATTGATAGAAAAAGTGCAATTTTGGGTGTAGTACACAGTGACTGTGTGCTGCAGCACTGGTGTATACAATTGAAAAGCTAATAGTAGCCAGCCAGTTAGGGTGAGCAGAGCATTAAAAGCATATTGTCCATTATTAAGTTTAACCTGTGTGCACATCTAAGTGGTGTACCATTTTGTTCCTGTTAAAGTCTTAAGGGCCTAGATACTGTGAAAGGCCAGCCAAAAGTACACACCTGCTGCTGTTCTAGACAAATACTGTTTTAAGTGTAGTGGAGCGTATTGTCCTCCCCTCATATACGCACTAAGTATGTCAGACAGAGAAGTGCCAGGACGTGCACAGAGGAGCGACAGAGGCCTAAATTAATCAGGCGCAGGCAGGTCGCAGCAGACTAGGGGCGAGTGACAGCAGGAGTTGCAGCAAGAGGCTTGAGCTCCTGCTACACCCCTATTGAGGCTCTCTGTAGCCCAGAAATAGCTGTTTTTAATAGCGATTCGCCACAAATAAATTCGGACCGAAACAAACTTTTTTGGAAAATACCGCGATTCGGCTGAATCGAATTTTTCAAAAATTCGCTCATCTTTAATAAGAATTTTTCAAAAATGTGCTCATCTCTAATAATAATAATAATAATAATAACAACAACAGCAACAACAATAATAATAATTATAATAATTATAATAATAATAATGGTGAAGTTAAATACAAGATAAATTACAGTATATTCAAAATTTTAGAACCACAAAATTCTAAATCAATGTTACCGACAGGTAGTAGAACATGATAGGCTTGATACAGGCTGCACAGTCTAAAGCAGTGTTTCTTAACCAGAGTGCCTCCAGCTGCTTCAAAACTACAACTCCAGGCATGTTGGGAATTTTAGTTTTGCAGCAGCTGGAGGCACCCTGGTTAGGTAACACTTATCTAAAGGAATCATCAAGTTATGGGGGGGGAAATTTATCAGGGGGTGATTGTTATTTTTTTATGTCTTTAATTTGTGTGGTGGCAATGTTTACATGCGCCAAATTTATGAAACTGTCGCATGATATGTGATAAATATGGTGGCCACTATAGGTGAGTCAAATTCTACAGTTTAGTGACCAACCTACATCTTTACATTTTTGTTGTAAAAAAAAAAAAAAAAGGATTAATGGAAAATATTTGTTTTCAAATCAACCGGTGCCAAAAAGTTAAACAGATTTGTAGATTACTTCTATTAAAAAATCTTAATCCTTCCAGTACTTATCAACTGCTGTATAATACAGAGAAAGTTTGTTTCTTTTTGAATTTATTTTCTGTCTGACCACAGTGCTCTCTTATGACACCTCTGTCTGTTTCAGGAACAGTCCAGAGCAGGATAGGTTTGCTCTGGAGATTTGCTCCTACTCTGGACAGTTCCTGACACAGACAGAGGTGTCAGCAGAGAGCACTGTGGTGAGACAGAAAATAACAACCCAACTTGTGGAGCATACAGCAGCAGTTCTGGAAGGGTTAAGATTTTTTTAATAGAAGTGATCTGTTTAATTATCTGTAGCCAGTTGATATGAAAAAAAAAATTTAAGTTTTCCACTGGAGTACCCCTTTAAAGTTGTTAAAGGTGTTGAAATCAGGAAACATTGAAGAGGCAGATTGAGAAACAAAAGCAATGGTCACGGTTGAAAGTCAATAGGGAAAAATCACCTGAACCAGATCCAGCAGCAACCGGGAATATGAGGAATCGGAACAGAGGGAGTCACAAGGCAAAAAGAAGTTTTAGAATATAAATATCTTGGAAAGCACAGTTTGATATCGTGGGAGAGTGACATTGGGAACTGCCAGATACTTACCATAACACAAATATATCAGAACAGTGCTGGTGCCATGGGGTGCGAGTTACAACTACCCAATATGCTAACGTTCTGTGGTATACAGTATACTTATTGATGGAGACCTTACTTTTGTTATACAGCCTCCTGATTTTTTTTTCTTATTAAAGTCCTAGTTCCAATATCATCTTCTATGAGTAGCAGCAGCATCAAGAATGTCTGCACAAAAAAAACGTTGGGCAGTAGGACCGCTCGGAAATGTGCCATTTCATAGACGGCAATGCATTTCCTTGTGGACTCCGCAGAATGCATAGACTTGACTATTCCTTCTGTGGAGTTCATAAGGAAACCCATTGCCAGAAACATCTGGTGTGGAAATTCTGCCGATTAAACAGTGCCGCAAAATCCCATTGAAATCAACGGGACTCTGCGGCAGCGAAATGTCCGTGGGGAATATTCCTTGTGGACATTCTGCCTGTGTGAGCCCAGACTTAGAGACATTTAGCTTCGGTATTTCTAGTCGATGCAATAATAGCAATGCAACCCATGACAGTCAACAGACTGTCATGGGTTGCCTTTTAATAACAGTTTTGTTTTTGTTTTTTGCTTTTTTTTAATGTTTTTTTATATAAACAGCAAGAATGGATGCCAGCTAGATAAAGCTTCCCTTTAGGATTTGCACCCTCTTAGATCTGTCACCACTGATACACATGTGACATCTGGTCTGCCTGTTCTACATCTAAATGACAGGAGCCTAACAGTGAGTAACAGTAGGCAGCACAGATGAATGCTGACGCGGGTTAAATTCCATACCAGGCGTTGTGTAAAGCTTTAGGTGCATTTTTCTCTTTTTATTACATTCCACTGTTCGCGAAATCCGGGCAACTCTTCTACATTAGAAAACAAATGAACAATGTTCAGAACGGCATCAACTTGACACATCTAATGATGAATGACTACCTAGGAAATTTTTCTCCCATATGAAATCAAAGTGTATTGATATGTGGGATATTGCTGCCCGGGAAACACGGAGGCTCGGGCTGAGAATTTTCCTTGAATGCTGTGGCAAGATGGAGAAAATATTGTAGTGATTCTGTTATCGTTGTGTTAAGTTTGTAAACGATAGGGAATGATGAATATAAAATATATTTGTCTTTGTCGTGCGGTATTGGGAACAAGTGGTTACAAGTCTTCATGACAAGGAGTAATAATTCTGAAAATAGGCTCAAAAAATATTATTTGTATTTTATTTATTTTATATTTATTTTTTTATTGCTTTTTATTTTATATTTTTCATAAAATAGTCACAAATATACACATTAACAATGTTAACTGTAAGCCAGCACACTACATCAGTGTTTTTTTTTCCAAACAGTGTGACTCCAGCTTTTGCAAAACTACAACTCCCAGCATACTGTCTGGGCATGCTGGGAGTTGTAGTTTTCCAACAGTTGGAGACACACTGTTTGGAAAACACTGCTCTAAACTATTTACGTAGCGCATGTAAAATAAATGAATAGTGTTCTATGTAACTGCCATAATGTACCATGACCATTATTACAGTAGATAATAGGTAACAGGCTTCTACATCTGTATAAGGGATCTGAATAAAAAACTTTGGTAGTGAAGAAGACATTTGAAAACAAAACACCTGTTTTCAGTCTTAACTTGTTGGGGACCACGGGCGTACGGATACGCCCTTACATCGTGGTAATTAAGTACGCCCGTGGGAATTTCGATCCCCGTCGCTAGCCGGACAGGGATCGGAATGGGATGCTTGCTGAAATCATTCAGCAGGCATCCCGTGCAAATGCCTGGGAGGGGGTGGTCCTGAGACCTGAATTATCAATTCAGATCGGCTGGATGTCGGGGTAGAGCGGGGGAAGATGGCGGGGATGTGCTGGGAGCCTGTGGATGCGGCGGGGACTGCCGGCGCCAGTTACCTGGCTTAACACGGGGACCAGGGACCATGGACTGGCGGCTGAAAGGAGGCGCAGGCAAGTGGAGGCAGCAGCGGCGGTTTCCAGCTGCAGCAGTGAAGATTGCCGTAAAGTGATCTTCACTGCTGTATCTAGGAGTTTCAAAACTACAACTCCCAGCATGCCCAGACAGCCTTTGGCTGTTTGGGCATACTGGGAGTTGCAGTTTTGCAACATCTGGAGGGCCACAGTTTGGAGACCACTGTCCTTCCAGATGTTGCAAAACTACAACTCTGAGCATGACCAGACTGTCCATGCATGGTGGGAGTTGTAGTTCTGTAACATCTGGCCCTGCAGATGGTGAAGAACTACAACTCCCAGCAAGCTTGGACAGTCTTAGCATGCTGGGAGTTGTAGATTTGCAACATCTGGAAGGGCACTGTTTGGAGACCACTATACAGTGGTGTCCAAACTGTAGCACTCCAGATGTCAATTCAAAGCATGCCAAGACTGTCCAGGCATGCTGGAAATTGTAGTTTGGCAATATCTGGCCCTTCGATGAACTCCCAGCATGCCTGGGCAGTCTGGGCATGCTTGGAGTTGAAGTCTTGCAAGATCTGAAGGGCTACAATTTGTAGACCACTACACAGTGGTCTCCAAATTGTTCTCCTCCAGTTGTTGCATAACTATCACTCCCAACATGCCCTTCGGCTGTCTGGGCATGCTGGGAGTTGTAGTATTGCAACAACTGGAGGCACACTGGTTGGGAAACATTGTCTGTTTCCTAATTCAATGTTTCCCAACCCGTGTGCCTCCTGCTGTTGCAAAACTATAACTCCGAGCATGCACTGACAGACCATGCATGCAGGAAGTTGTAGTTTTGCAACAGCTGGAGGCACATGGGTTGGGAAACACTGAGTTAGGAAACAGACAGTGGTGCAGAAACACTGCAGTAGTCTGTTACCTAACTCAGTGTTTCCCAATCACAACCAGTGTGCCTCTAGCTGTTGCATAGCTACAACTACCAGCATGCTGGGAGTTGTAGTTTTGCCCCCCTCCCACGTGAATGTACAGGGTACGTTCACATGGGCGGGGGTTTACAGCAAGCAAACTCACTATAAACCTCGGCCCGTGCGAATGTACCCTAAAAACACTACCCTACACTACACTAACCCTAAATAAAGAGTAAAACACTACATATAATAGTAATAATAATAATAATAATTTTATTTATATAGCGCCTTCAGATTCTGCAGCGATTACAATTATGGGGTACAAACATATACACTAAACCCTAACACTGTCTCCCCCCCAAATAAAAATTAAAAACGTCTTGTACGTCAGTTATTCCAAAACGGAGCCTCCAGCTGTTGCAAAATAACATCTCAGTATTGCTGGATTGCCTTTGACTGTCCAGGCATTTGGTTAAGTTTTGCAACAGCTGGAGGCACCCTGTTTGGGGAAAACTGACGTTCAGTATTTTTGGTGGAGGAGGCAAGTGAAACGCTTGCATCCAGTTACACCCCTATAAAAATCCCTATGTGGGCATAAAATGCTCTGTGGGTGCACAACAAGGCTCAGGAGTAAGAGCATCCTGTACATTTGAAGCCTAAACTGGTGATTTGCACAGGTGTAAATGCTCACTGCACCCCTTGTTACATTACTTGGGTGGTGTAGTTTCCCAAATAGTGTGCCATGTGGGGTGTTTTTCACTGCTCTGGCACCATGGGGGCTTCCTAAATGTGATATGCCCCCCAAAAACCATTTCAGCAAAATTTGATTCCTAAATGCCCAATGTCGCTCCCTCCCTTTTGAGCCCTCTAGTGCACCCACAGATCACTTTACATCCACATATGAGGTATTTCCATACTCGAGAGAAGTGGGGTTTAAAATTTTGGGGGACATTTTCCCCTATTACCCCTTGTGAAAATGAAAAAATTGGAGTAACATCAGAATTTTAGTAAAAAAAAAAAGGTTTTTCATTTTCACGTCCAACTTCAACGCAAAGTCGTCAAAAACTTGTGGGGCGTTAAGGCTCACTGTACCAGTTGTTACGCTCCTTGAGAGGTGTATTTTTCCAAATAGTATACCATGTGGGGTGTTTTTTTTTGCTGTTATGGCACCATAGGGGTTTCCTAAATGCAACATGCCCCCCAAAAACCATTTCAGCAAAATTTGCTCTCCAAAATCCCATTGTCGCTTCTTCTCTTCTGAGCCCTATAGTGCACCCACAGAGCACTTGACATACACATATGAGATATTTTCTTACTCTAGAGAAATTGGGTTACATATTTTGGGGGGCTTTTTCTCCTTTTTTCCCTTCAAGAACATGTTAGTGTAAAAAATTAAGATTTAATTTTAGTGTAAAGTGTAATGTTAGTGTAAAGAATTAAGATTTTCCACTTTGCTGCTATTCCTGTGAAACACCTAAAGGGTTAACAAACTTTGTGAATGTCATTTTGAATATGTTGAGGGGTGCAGTTTTCATAATGGAGTATAATGGGGTATTTCTAACAGAAAGACCCTCAAATTCATTTCAAAACTGAACTGGTCCCTGAAAAATTCAGATTTTGAAATTTACTTGAAAAATTGGAAAATTGCTGCTATACTTTGAAGCCCTCTGATGTCTTCAAAAAGTAATAACATGTCAACTTTATGATACAAACATAAAGTAGACATATTGTATATATGAATCAATATATAATTTATTTGGTCTGTCCAGTTTCCTTACAAGCAGAGAGCTTTAAAATTATAAAAATGCTAAATTTTCTAATTCTTCATGAAATTTGGGCATTTTTCACCAAGAAATGATGCCAGTATTGACGAAAATTTACCACTAACATAAAGTAGAATATGTCACGAAAAAATATTCTCTGAATCAAATTCATAAGTACAAGCATCCCATAGTTATTAATGCTAAATGTGACAGTGGTCAGAATTAAAAAAAAAAATGCTCTGGTCCTTAGGGTCAAAATGGGCTCGGTCCCGAAGGGGTTAAATTTTCCCCAATTTTTTTTGCATTTTTTACTCCATTGTCAACTGGACAGATCGACCAAATGATTCTAAGATGGGCCAAATTGTTCTTAGATGAGCCAAATGGTTCTAAGAAGGGCCAAATGTTTTTTTATCTGATAGTTTATTCTATGCTTCTATTTTTATATAAGATAGGGCCAGGGACGATTGATAGTATTTTGAATATTGAGCAAACTACATGGGCCGAATGGTTCTGATCTGGCAACATATTCTATGTTTCTATTTCAGATAAGATAGGACCAGGGACTATTGATAGTATTTGGAATATTGAGCAGACTAGATGGGGCAAAAGGTTCTTATTTGCCGACACTTTCCATGTTTCTATTTTATGCATGATAGGGCCAGGAACTATTGATAGTATTTGGAACATTGAGTAGACTACATGGGCCAAAGGGTTCTTGTATGCCAACAAATTCTGTGTTTCTATTCTATATAAGATAGGGTCAGAGACTACTGATAGTATTTAAAATATTTAGCAGACAAGATGGGCCAAAAGGTTCTTATCTGCCGACACGTTCCATGTTTCTACATTTATTAAGAGGCCTGTGCGCAGATCAGCCTAATATCAGCCTGTAAAACACTTCCCTTTAGTATATCTGCTCCAAAGTCTTCTTGACATGGCTTGGCCTTTGGTGGAGTGAAAAATGGGCCTTACATTATGAGATCATTAAAGATCAACATGCCATATTATGCTTTTTTGGGTAGAGAGAGTAAAATCTGTGGAAATCCATCTTCGGATGTTGGCTCAGTATCAACCAAGGGTATATGAGTGGGTTGAAAGGTTAAGAGCAGTGAAAGTTGTAGCCAATCAAGGTTGTTCTGGTTGCCCAACATAGCAAACGCAAGAGCACATTGACAGGGCAGATATCTTTATTACAGAAGACCGACGGATAACAGTGTTTTCATTGGATACACTCAATTTGGATATCAGCTATGACTCCACATATGTCATGATATATGAGGAGTTGGCATACGAGAAAATATTTACAAAATATGACCTGAACAAGCAACGGCTGTGACGGGCAGCTGCTTGGGTTCAGATGTCTTCCACATCCTCCTTACAGTCTGGATCTCTTGCCAAACAATAATGAAGTAAAGAAAGTGGTGCTCACCTGGCTTAAAGAGCAAACAAAAAAAAAAAACGTATTCCCTGCTTAGATACAAAAGCTACTTGAACAATATAACAAATGCATGGTCTTCAATAGGGTCTATGTGGAAAAGTGATTCCAGACAGTTACAACTACTAGTGTTTTTAGTGCTTTTTGCCCTTTAGATTCTCCCTTATCTATAAGCCTAAGAAAGATAAACATGTGGATCCTGAACAAAATATTTTTTGGGCATTTCAAATGTTACTGGTACATTGGCAACTTCCATAACTACCATAACTAAACATTAATTAGAATTTTCTACGGTTTTGTTGTCTTTTGATCTCACAAATTCTTCACCATTTTTGATTGTTTTTATTCTTTCCTATAGCTGAAAGTTTAATGTGATTTGACTTTAAACCCTTTAATGGAGTACCAACTAGATATGCTTTTATAGTGTGAGCAGTGGAAGTCAGACATTATGGGCGTGGGAGATGATCAAAATGAACTCACTCAACTATTCCTTATTTTCCATTCAGAGGGACTACTTCCCCACTAAGAAATGGGCAGGGTTCTTCCATGTGCAAGATCAGTGGTGGTTCAAATGATCAAACATGCATTGATTATACTTTTTATGATATATGACATCCCATGAAGGTCTTTTATGGGAAAAAATAAAAATTGCAAGATACGTAGCAAAAATTCTTAACAATGAAACTTGAATAGGTACAAGGATTGTCCCATCAGGACAACTCCTGTCCATATACTGTACTTATACATAAAGAGCACTTCCTTGCTACATTACATGTTTGGCCTTTTATTTTTTATTAAAGCCACTGCCAGTAAAATGTTTTGTATGACTGGCCTCAATTGTCCCCAGAAATACCAGCTGATCTGGGGTTTCAGATAGAGGGTGCAACTGGGGTTATATTGCTCAGTCTATAAACATATTTACTGCTACATACAAGATATTGTGGTACAAACCCTCCATTCTTAATCTAAGGTTACCAGTCTTGAAACAATTGACTTTTAACAAAGGCTTATTTAGTGTTTATTACTGTATTCTAAAAATGAAAGTGTGCATTGTATGCCAGCTGCAGGTTGTTTTCTTTAACATTTGCGGTGGTGTCATAACTAAAAGTCATGGATGTCACTTCCTTCCTTGGCATCTTCGATGTTCAGTAAGGGGGGGAGGGCATTCTACAATTGTGCCATTCACACAGGTGACAAAAACAATAGACTACTATTCAATAACATGAGGCAATCCCTGTGAATTTATACCGAACAGGAAGGTGCTGTAGAAAATTTTCCTTTATGAGATGGGATATAGGAAGATTAGGGATTGCCATATATGTCTTTGTTTACAAGAGCACATGAATTGCCTTTACTTACACAGCAATAGTTTATGGAATATTTTGGCCAACCAGTATTACAATACAGTAATGTTGTAAGGTCGATTAAGTCCTCCCCCTATCTCGAAGACTTGGACTCCATTGGACCCCTAATCTGAACCACATATAGGAGAGGTACAGTAATATGGAAGTTATAGAGAGGACCATGCTAGAGGCTAAGGCTTCAACAGAGAGAGCCACAAGTACGTGTGGCCAGTGGCTACCTCTCCTCCGCTTCTGAGGTAAATAAAGAATCACTGAATAGCCAGAGACGGTAGAAATCTGCTCTGTACTCAAGGTGGAACACATGATCACCCTAAAATCTGAGTTGGCCCTTTCAGGGGTCAATAACTCTCTGTTTTTATGTTAAAAACTTAGTTACACAAATGAATAATAGTTTCATGGTCCACACTTTATACTTATAAAATGTTTTCATCGTTTATTTAGCATCCATTACAACACTCAAATGGGGGAGATATATCAAAACCTGTGCAGGAAAAAAAGTTGACCAGTTGTCCATAGCAACCAATCAGATTGCTTCTTTTATATTTCAGAAGCCTTTTCAAAAATGAAAGAAGGGATCTGATTGGTTGCTATGGGCAACTGGTTAACTTTTCCTCTGCACAAGTTCTGATAAATCTCCCCCAAAGATCCACTTTTTATTAAATGTTTTAAAGGATGTGAGGTAACAAAAAAACTAAAGAAAAACATAGTTCTGGTATTTGGTATTTTTGGTTATAGCATTCTCTGTACAAGATAAATGCCATTATATTTAAAGCGGTACTTTGCAGAAGCTTATAGCATTGCTTACCTGTCTTTCCAAGTTCTGAAACCAGAAAAAATGTATTTGTCTTAATCCTTTACTTCCTGGTTGAGCAGTTGCTCAGTACTACCATTCCCAGAATGCATTGCATTTTGAGCCCATCACAGACCTTCCACATTGCCTACTCCTCTTCAACAGCTCTCCTGCTAGTTTCTCAGAGCTGTTGCAGAATATCTCATTTCACAGCAGACTATTGCACAGTGAAATGAGGTTGCAGCACCTGCTCCATTCATTCCCTGCTGAGGCATTGTTCAGCACAAGGCAGCATAAAATATATCTCATTCTCCCTAAATGTCCCGATAATGTTGTACATGGGTATGTGTATATAAAAGGGAGATGGTGATGTAGGCTGTAGGGGCTGCTCAGAGGTGATGACATCATTCAGGGGGAAGTGCTAGAGCTCAGACACAAGATCCAGCTACAGCTCCTGAGACAGCAGAAGATGATGCATTATCTCAGAAAAGAGAAAAGAGCTTGAGAGAACTGTCCTATACTATTTATTATATTGCTGTATACTGCATTATATTTCTGTGATCTACTACTACTACCTGCCTTTGGTAGGCTGTAATAGTAGATCTTGTGTGGCAGCTACCCAGAAGGCCCCTATCTGTGATGACAACTAGTGTTGCTCGTGAATATTCGCAATTCGTATTTTAATCGCGAATATCACATATTCGCGAATTCGCGAATATTGCGACTATAGCACTATATATTCGTAATTACGAATATTTGTATTTTTTTTTCACGTATATGTAAAAATGTATGCGTATATGCGCATATTCACGAATATTGAGCCCTCCCTTCTTTAAGTAAAGGGAACTATGACTAGTGCATTAACTCTGTGGTTTTTTGCCCCTTGAAACCAATAGGTCCATTGTGGTCTATGGGGATCTCATGGCATGTAAAACAGTAAGATAAGTAGGACTGTCTTGGCAGCACAGTGGAATGGGAGACCACCACTGGTTCGAGTCCTGGGGTGGGACAGAGTGTTGCAGTGTTGTGGTTAAACTTTACTTTATTGAGATCCCCATAGACCACAATGGGCCTATTGGTTTCAATGGGCAAAAAATCACAGAGTTAGTGCACTATACCATTAAAGAAGGGAGGGCTCAATATTCGCAAATATGCCCATACGAATATGCAAATTTTGTGAATATATGACGAATATTCATCCATATATTCGCAAAATATCGCAAATTTGAATATGGCCTATGCCGCTCATCACTAATGACAACCAATCAGCACCCTGTAATTTCGTAGTGGAGTTCCTCATCAGAAACATGACAAGACAAGCACCAGTCATGTATTGTCCTAGACTGAGATCTGATGATAAGTAAGCCAGCACTTGCGAGGTGTGGAGCTTGCACAGCTCCTCAGCCTGCTCCATACTCCCCCATCTTACATATGATATACATGTACTTCAAATGTCAGGAAAGGGTTAAAGGCAAAGACGTGATCCAGGCTGTCCTCACCAGTTCAGATGAATTGGTTGCTAAGATGACAGGTTCACTGAACCCCAGAGGAAGTAAGCAGGGGGCATCTAGTGTTTCCCCACTACCTGTCTCCACCCTATGGCAGGTGTTCTGCATTCATTTTATAAGGAGGCGACAACTGTCTCCTCCTCCTTATCTTTTCTAATGTGACCACTGACCCCTGCCAGGAGACAGGAAACCAATGTTAGAAAATTTGAATGCCAGCCCTCTTTAACAGGCTTATAACATGGAAAATAATATCCAGTAGGTGATAAATGCACAATCATTGGGGTTCCCAGTGCCCACCCATGTGACCTCTACAATGACTAGAATGGGGATCGCAGGCGCTTCATTCCTAAGAAGTTCGAATAGATCAGTTGCAAACACCTCCAATGAGGCTTGGGGCTACCATTCTAAAGATTGTGGGGGATCACAGTGGTCAGACCTTAAAAATCATACATTTATCACTTATCTTGCGGATAGTTGATCATTCTCTTTTTTATTATGAGATAACCTCTTTAAAATTACAAATGTTTCTATAAAAAGAATAAAGCACATAGCAGGTTAATATATCACTTTCTACACTTTAAACTACTTAAATATAATGTTAGAACAGCAAACAGCAGTGTACCCTGGTGATGAGTCAAAGTCGAGTTCTAGCACAGTAGGGAGCCCTATATTTCGAGCTCCGCTCTGGGGACGTATAGTCCAAGCTGACTCAGCAGAATTATTTGCCTTTTCTTCTGTCCTTATGGCATACCACATATTACTTCTTTGTCATTTAGAAGACAATAAGGGTCAAATTTAGTAGAGGTTTATTCTTTCTCTAAATGTCATCTTATCATATAAAACATCAGTAAAATACCCAGAACGTATTTCATTATCATAATTGTTTCACTGCTACCCCTGAGTACCTGTATACGGAGCAGTGATACATTCAAAGGCAGGGGAATGATAACTGGCCCGTCATGCTTTCAGCTAAGAAGCCGATACAATTGTATCTAGAGATGAGCGAACTTACAGTAAATTCGATTCGTCACAAACTTCTCGGCTCGGCAGTTGATGACTTATCCAGCGTAAATTAATTCAGCCTTCAGGTGCTCCGGTGGGCTGGAAAAGATGGATACATTACTAGGAAAGAGTCTCCTAGGAATGTATCCACCTTTTCCAGCCCACCGGAGCACCTGAAAGCTGAACTAATTTATGCAGGAAAAGTCATCAACTGCCGAGCCGAGAAGTTTGTGACGAATCGAATTTACTGTAAGTTCGCTCATCTCTAATTGTATTCTGTTCTGTATACTAAAGAGCTGATTGGAGCAAAGCAGCAATGAGACTTGTGCAGCTGCTGATGTGTTTAGCTCACAGAGCATTGTCTAGACTGGATACTGCTGTATTCTCTGAGTATGTATGGGCTTGTTCTCATTCACTGACAGCAAACTATTATCTTGAAAATGGTGTGAAATTAAAACACATGGGGGCATTGGTAAGAATGGGATTTTACACACTAGTGTTAAAAAGAACACTAGTGTAAGATTCACCAGATCTATTAAAGGGGTACTCCACTGGAAAACAATTATTTTTAAATCAACTGGCACCAGAAAGTTAAACAGATTTGTAAATTACTTCTATTTAAACATCTAAATCCTTCCAGTACTTATCAGCTGCTGTATGCTCCACAGAAAGTGCTTTTCTTTTTGAATTGTGTTTCTGTCTGAGCAAAGTGCTCTCTGCAGACACCTCTGTCCATGTCAGGAACTGTCAGGAGCAGGATAGGTTTGCTATGGGGATTTGCTTCTATTCCTGACATGGCAGCAGAGAGCACTATGGTCAGACAGAAAGGAAATTCAAAAAGAAAAGCACTGTGGAGCATACAGCAGCTGATAAGTACTGGAAGGATTAAGATTTTTAAATATAAGTAATTTATAAATCTGTTTAACTTTCTGGCACCTGTTGATTTAATATTTTTTTTTTTTTTTTTACAGTGGAGTAACCCTTTAATGGGAATATCCAGTTTTAAGCTGGCACAAAATAATGTAAATAATAGTGGATACTTAGGCAACTAATCCACCAAGCAAGCTTTGGTTCCGACATGTGACCGCTGCAACCAATCAGTGGCCTCTGCGGTCACGTTCTAAACTCCAAACATTATTAAGCCTATAACTGACCGATGATGCCCAAAGTACGGGACATGGCCACTGGATTAGATAGGTAACTGCTGTTTTGTTATTTTACAGTATGTTGATCCCTTTAAAAATCTTTGTGTATCCTATTACTAAGCCCTGCCCACTTTTTTTTCTTAAGTGGTGCGCTTAGCAGAAGAGGCAAAAGTTGCTATTTTTTCCACAAAATTACAATTATGCAAAAGTGTGCAACTTTTGAATGCCAGTTTCTGGGGGTACAGGTCATCATAAATGCCCTTAAAGTAAAAAGTTGCAGAACTTTTCATTTATATAGCAGTTAATGTGCAGCTATCCTTTCAGAAAACTTTTGACATGTCAGAAGTTTTATTTGGTGGGGATCTGGGAAATGAGACCTCCACTAATCACTAAAACTAATAGAAAAGGGGGACACTCAGTTAAATGCTGTCTTAGGTTCTATAGAAAGTATTTAAAGAGGTATTCCAGTAAAAAAAAAAAAAAATTATTCTACTCTGGACAGTCCCTGAGACAGACAGAGGTGTCAGCAGAGAGCACTCTTGTCAGACAGAAAAGAACAACTCAACTTCAGCTGCTGATAAGTGCTTTCTGGAGCCCGTTGATATGAAAAAAAAAAATGTTTTTACCGGAAGACCCCCTTTAAGCTGTCTTCAGGAAAGACAGTGCTCAGCTGAATTTTTCTTTCTATTTGTTTTAGAGATTAGTGGGGGTCTATTTACCCGGACCATCAGTCCAAATTTATGATGCTTTTCTATTACAGGTCAAATATTTTTTAAACAACAGTAAGGGCCTGTTCACACTGCAAAATTGCTGCTCTGAGTTATTTCAAGCAGAATTCTGCTTGCTTGCTCACCGAATCGGCGCTGCTCGGAATCTCTGCTTATTCCAATGAAATGTAACTGTAGTAATATTTGGTGGGAAGAAAAAGTCCTGTTGAACAAATAGTAATATGCATTGGAATTCCAGAGAAAGAATAAACATGTTCCAGTATCCATATTTTGGAATTTCTGCAGAGAAAATTCCCCCATGGAAATTTTGCAATGTGAACTGTGCAGTGGAATCCTATTCCTATCAATGGGAGGCTGCTGCAAGCAGAATCCACCAAGAATTTGCTCTTGGAAATTCTGGTCTCAATTTCTGTAGTATGGACCGGCGATGACACATCAACTGCTATTTAGATGAAAAATCCAAACTCCTTTATTGTCTATGCAGGGGATTTTGAGTCCTGTATCCAAGAAATTTGCTTTTGCCTAAACCCTCAAATGGCAGCAAAAAGAAGCAGCAGGAGCAACCACAGCGAAGTGCCAACCACACAGACAGAAGGCAAAATTCAGACAGTGCATACACAAGGTTCGGGGAATGCCGGCTGTGCATTGTAATAATATTCTGGGTTTTTGAGAGTTACGTTCCAAACAGTAAGAATTGCTTTACCCAGAGAAGTGCTTTACCCAAAATGGATATGCCGTATATACCCGAGTATAAGCCGGGTTTGATGAAGGGGGGGATGATGACAGGCGGTGATGATGACAGGGTGATGATGAAGGGGGGGATGATGACAGGCAGAGATGATGACAGGGTGATGATGATGAGGGTGTTAATGACGGGGGTCTGGATGATGACGGGGGTCTGAATGATGACAGGGGGGATGATGTATTTCCCACCCTAGGCTTATAGTCGAGTCAATAACTTTTCCTGGGTTTTTGGGGTGAAATTAGAGGCTTCAGCTTATATTCGGGTCGGCTTATACTTGAGTATATACGGTAGCTGGCATCCATCTACGTATAGGGCCATTGTACAATTGTACCTTGTAAATTTCTTCAAATTTGTGTTTACACAGCAGTGAGGGGAAATGAATAGTATGCCATTCTTACACTTTGCTTTTGGCATATGCTATTTTTCTTTCAATGTGATATTCCAGGCTATTAAATGCCCTTAAAAATGCAGTTCTCCCATTTCTCTGTGAACATATTGGCATTAAAGGCCACTGTTTGTTTTGCAATCTGGACCTGCACAAATGGTCACAAAAATCCAATCGAAGAGCTCTTTCTGCATACTCAGTTAAGTTTACAGCTGACAAAAATGTGCCTGGAGGGGACCGACAAATGTCCCTTTAGTATAAGAGTTAGCAAAGTAAAGTAAGTTTGACCTTATTTTTCAGATTATCATTAACCCAAGGTTGTTGGAGAGAATGTGCCTCTGCATAGATTGGCAGGTCGATTTATTTTTATTTTTCTAAGCTAAACAATGACTCAAATATCAGGTAGTAACAATAGGCAACTATTTTCCTGTTACCTCTGTCCGGCAAGTAAAATATGTGGTCTGTTTCTAATGTGTGCACCATCACATTGCTTACAGAATACAACGCCTTATCTCAGGTACGAGATGGGAAGTTGAAATGCAAAATAAGGGAAACATATCCTGATATGTTAAATAAAAACACCAATATAATATCACAGTCCCAAACAGAAAGAAGCCCGGCACTGCTACTCCGTAATCCAATAATCCGCTATGCTCTTCTCCAATATTAGACCTATTCAGTGCTCACATCATAAAAATGCAAATACTCAAACATGTAAGGGAGAGCGGATGGAACAAGGTGGGTGGGGGAGAGGGTTGGGCGACGGTCCGTATTCGCGCACGTAGCGCTTCGTCTGTGCCCTTGAGGGGCCTGACGAAGCGCTACATGCGCGAATACGGACCTTCGCCCAACCCTCTCCCCCACATACCTTGTTCCGTCCGCTCTCTTACATGTTTGTATGCTGCCAAGCTCTATGAAATAAAAGAAGCTTGATGACCCCAAATGACCTGGTGAGTGCTCCATTTCTTTGCTATCTGTCTGGGACTCACACCAACATAATGGCCCTCATTTACTATTCTAAACCTGACTTGTTTTGTCGGGTTTTTTTGTCGCATCTTTGTCTGTGACATGTCGCAGACATCGTGCGCCAGTCTGCAACACGATGCAACATTTTTTCCCGATGGACCCGATGTGGATTCTCCCAAACCCGAAAAAGGGGTGTAACCCGACATTTCTGAGCTTTTCCACGTATTTATAAAGGTTTCCAACCCGAATATGTTTAATTGTTGTGGATTTTTTCCTGACAACTCAGAGGAGTTGGAAACCAAAACCCACAAAACCCACGTGCGACATAATAATAAATACCAGGGGAAAAAAAGCAGTCGGGTAAGAAAGCAAGATAGACTTACAACCCGATTTTCTAAGTAAATGAGGGCCGATATCCTCGTGGTAGGACAAAATGTGTGGACAGTGCCCCAGGACTCCATAGGTCAGAAAAATTTTGTTTTTTTGTGCTTGTTGAAGAGAATACAGAAAATAGACCTTATATTTTATGTGATTTACTGCAAACAAGTGCATTTTTACTGAGATTTTGTGTAAATTTTGTCAAAATTAAAAGAAATATCCCATCCATATTTGGTCCAACAGGGGATCCACCTGTTCCCTTTTGGGCTATCAATGAATCTTTCTGATTGATGGGGACCCGGGGGTTGAACACTTTCTGTTTCCACACTGATGGCTCATTATAAGGAAAGACCATCAAAGTAGTGTAATTTCTTGGAACTCTTAAAAGGGTACTTCACTGCTCAGCATTTGGAACAAACTGTTCCGAACGCAGGAACCGGCGCTGGGAGCTCGTGATGTCATAGCCCTGCCCCCTCATGATGTCATGCCTCGCCCCCCCAATGCAAGCCTATGGGAGGGGGGGTGACGGCTTTAGATTGCTTTTACTGTTCAGTGCTGTGCATAGCATCGCACTGATCAGTATTCTTGGTGATCTTCTTCTCTGAAAGCATTGGAGGCAGGGGAAGTGACCGGTCCCATCCCGGCAGGCGTGCCACAGGCGATCAGATCAGCCATTAAAAGTGCTGCATTTCCGCAGAAGCCGTGATCTGTATTGATGAGGGGTTAATGGTGGACATCAGCATGATCGCTGTTGTGTACCATTACTGGCAGTTCCCTGGCAGCTAGGACATGCCGTGCATAATGCGAGCATCCTGGGGCGCATCAGGATGTATATTTACTGATCACAAATTGAGGGTAAATCCTAGAAATTTGGCATCACTTTTATTTTTTAAAGGGTAAACATTTTTACTCCGAGGACTTAAAAATTGTTTATGGTAAATATATATGATTGTAAAACAAAAAATGTAAATCAAAAACAGTAAATATTGCCATTGTTAGAGGCACTGTATTTTCTTTTTGCCCCATTTACTGAAGAATTAAGTGTGTTTGTGTACAAATACTTGTATGATGAATGTACAAAAGATGGAATGTGACAATTATATTGAAATTTGAAATCATCATTTTGGGAAGTATTTCTTGGCTAAATACATTGTAGCACTGTGGAATTTCTTGACAGTGCATTCGGTGCTCGGTTGGATTCCAAATTTAAATTTAGTGAATCTGCATTTTTTTTTTTACAGTCTAGGTTGTTCCATCCAGAAAGGAACATGGAGTTTCAGGAACAGTTAGTGCATTCATTTGAGTGATGTTGATTTGTGTAAATAGCTGGTACTGCTTAATAAATAACTTTATATCCAGTGCCACTACTTTTTGTAGGACAGAATGATCTTCAGGGTATTTTTTTCATTATTATTATTATTTTTTTTTTTTTTATTTCAACCCCCTTATGTATTCTTTAAAGGGGTACTTCACTGGAAACCATTTTTTTCTAAATAGACTGGTGCCAGAAAGTTTAACAGATTAGTAAATTACTTCTATTTAAAAATCTTAATCCTTCCAGTACTTATCAGCTGCTGTATGCTCCCCAGGAAGTTCTTTTCTTTTGGAATGTACTTTCTGTCTGACTACAGTGCTCTCTGCTGACACCTCTGTCCATTTTAGGAACTGTCCAGAGTAGAAGCAAATCCCACAGAAAACCTATCCTGTTCTGGACAGTTCCTGACATGGACAGAGGTGTAGGACAGGTGTAGGACAGAATGATTGTTACGCCGAGCGCTCCGGGTCCCCGCTCCTCCCCGGAGCGCTCGCTACACTTCCCTCACTGCAGCGCCCCGGTCGGTTCCACGGACCCGGGGCGCTGCGTTACCACCTCCGGCCGGGATGCGATTCGCGATGCGGGTAGCGCCCGCTCACGATGCGCACCCCGGCTCCCGTACCTTACTCGCTCCCCGTCAGTTCTGTCCCGGCGCGCGCGGCCCCGCTCCCTAGGGCGCGCGCGCGCCGGGTCTTTGCGATTTAAAGGGCCACTGCACCGCTGATTGGTGCAGTGGTTCCAATTAGTGTTTACACCTGTGCACTTCCCTATATCACCTCACTTCCCCTTCACTCCCTCGCCGGATCTTGTTGCCCTAGTGCCAGAGAAAGCGTTCCTTGTGTGTTCCTTGCCTGTGATCCTAGACCTTCTGCCGTTGCCCCTGACTACGATCCTTGCTGCCTGCCCCGACCTTCTGCTACGTCCGACCTTGCTTCTGTCTACTCCCTTGTACCGCGCCTATCTTCAGCAGCCAGAGAGGTTGAGCCGTTGCTAGGGGATACGACCTGGTCACTACCGCCGCAGCAAGACCATCCCGCTTTGCGGCGGGCTCTGGTGAAAACCAGTAGTGACTTAGAACCGATCCTCTAGCACGGTCCACGCCAATCCCTCTCTGGCACAGAGGATCCACTACCTGCCAGCCGGCATCGTGACAGTAGATCCGGCCATGGATCCCGCTGAAGTTCCTCTGCCAGTTGTCGCTGACCTCACCACGGTGGTCGCCCAGCAGTCACAACAGATTGCGCAACAAGGCCAACAGCTGTCTCAACTGACTGTTATGCTACAACAGTTACTACCACAGCTCCAGCAATCATCTCCTCCGCCAGCTCCTGTACCTCCTCCGCAGCGAGTGGCCGCTTCTGGAATACGACTATCCTTGCCGGATAAATTTGATGGGGACTCTAAGTTTTGCCGTGGCTTTCTTTCCCAATGTTCATTACACTTGGAGATGATGTCGGACCAGTTCCCCACTGAAAGGTCTAAGGTGGCTTTCGTAGTCAGCCTGCTGTCTGGAAAAGCCCTGGCTTGGGCCACACCGCTCTGGGACCGCAATGACCCCGTCACTGCCTCTGTACACTCCTTCTTCTCGGAAATTCGAAGTGTCTTTGAGGAACCTGCCCGAGCCTCTTCTGCTGAGACTGCCCTGTTGAACCTGGTCCAGGGTAATTCTTCCGTTGGCGAGTATGCCGTACAGTTCCGTACCCTTGCTTCAGAATTATCCTGGAATAATGAGGCACTCTGCGCGACCTTTAAAAAAGGCCTATCCAGCAACATTAAAGATGTTCTGGCCGCACGAGAAATCCCTGCTAACCTACATGAACTCATCCATCTTGCCACTCGCATTGACATGCGTTTTTCCGAACGGCGTCAGGAGCTCCGCCAGGATATGGACTCTGTTCGCACGAGGCGTTTCTTCTCCCCGGCTCCTCTCTCCTCTGGTCCCCTGCAATCTGTTCCTGTGCCTCCCGCCGTGGAGGCTATGCAGGTCGACCGGTCTCGCCTGACACCCCAAGAGAGGACACGACGCCGCATGGAGAATCTCTGCCTGTACTGTGCTAGTACCGAACACTTCCTGAAGGATTGTCCTATCCGTCCTCCCCGCCTGGAAAGACGTCCGCTGACTCCGCACAAAGGTGAGACAGTCCTTGATGTCTACTCTGCTTCTCCACGTCTTACTGTGCCTGTGCGGATGTCTGCCTCTGCCTTCTCCTTCTCTGCTGTGGCCTTCTTGGACTCTGGATCTGCAGGAAATTTCATCTTAGCCTCTCTCGTCAACAAGTTCAACATCCCGGTGACCAGTCTCGCCAGACCCCTCTACATCAATTGTGTAAACAATGAAAGATTGGACTGTACTATACGTTTTCGCACGGAGCCCCTTCTAATGTGCATCGGATCTCATCACGAGAGGATTGAACTGTTGGTCCTCCCCAATTGCACTTCTGAAATCCTTCTTGGACTTCCCTGGCTTCAACTCCATTCCCCAATCCTGGATTGGTCCACTGGGGAGATCAAGAGTTGGGGGCCCTCTTGTTCCAAGGACTGCTTAAAACCGGTTCCCAGTAAACCTTGCCGTGTCCCTGTGCTTCCTCATGTAACCGGTCTCCCTAAGGCCTATATGGACTTTGCGGACGTTTTTTGCAAAAAACAAGCTGAGACTCTACCTCCTCACAGGCCTTATGATTGTCCCATTGACCTCCTCCCGGGCACTACTCCACCCCGGGGCAGAATCTATCCTCTGTCCGTCCCAGAGACTCTTGCCATGTCTGAATACGTCCAAGAAAATTTAAAAAAGGGCTTTATCCGTAAATCCTCCTCTCCTGCCGGAGCCGGATTTTTCTTTGTGTCCAAAAAAGATGGCTCTCTACGTCCTTGCATTGACTACCGCGGTCTTAATAAAATCACGGTTAAGAACCGCTACCCCCTACCCCTCATCTCTGAACTCTTTGATCGTCTCCAAGGTGCCCATATTTTTACCAAACTGGACTTAAGAGGTGCTTATAATCTCATCCGCATCAGAGAGGGGGATGAATGGAAAACGGCATTTAACACCAGAGATGGACACTTTGAGTATCTGGTCATGCCCTTTGGTCTATGCAACGCCCCTGCCGTCTTCCAAGACTTTGTTAATGAAATTTTTCGTGATCTACTATACTCCTGTGTTGTTGTATATCTGGACGATATCCTGATTTTTTCTGCCAATCTAGAAGAACACCGCCAGCATGTCCGTATGGTTCTTCAGAGACTTCGTGATAATCAACTCTATGCCAAAATAGAGAAATGTCTGTTTGAATGCCAATCTCTTCCTTTTCTAGGATACTTGGTCTCTGGCCAGGGACTACAAATGGACCCAGATAAACTCTCTGCCGTCTTAGATTGGCCACGCCCCTCCGGACTCCGTGCCATCCAACGTTTTTTGGGGTTCGCCAATTATTACAGGCAATTTATTCCACATTTTTCTACCATTGTGGCTCCTATTGTGGCTTTAACAAAAAAAAATGCCGATCCCAAGTCCTGGCCTCCTCAAGCGGAAGACGCCTTTAAACGACTCAAGTCTGCCTTTTCTTCGGCTCCCGTGCTCTCCAGACCTGACCCATCTAAACCCTTCCTATTGGAGGTTGATGCCTCCTCAGTGGGAGCTGGAGCTGTCCTTCTACAAAAAAACTCTTCCGGGCATGCTGTTACTTGTGGTTTTTTTTCCAGGACCTTCTCTCCGGCGGAGAGGAACTACTCCATCGGGGATCGAGAGCTTCTAGCCATTAAATTAGCACTTGAGGAATGGAGGCATCTGCTGGAGGGATCAAGATTTCCAGTTATTATTTACACCGATCACAAGAACCTCTCCTACCTCCAGTCTGCCCAACGGCTGAATCCTCGTCAGGCCAGGTGGTCTCTGTTCTTTGCCCGATTTAATTTTGAAATTCACTTTCGGCCTGCTGATAAAAACATTAGGGCCGATGCTCTCTCTCGTTCCTCAGATGCCTCTGAAATTGAACTCTCTCCTCAACACATCATTCCTCCTGACTGCCTGATTTCCACTTCTCCAGCCTCCATCAGGCAAACTCCTCCAGGAAAGACCTTTGTTTCTCCACGCCAACGCCTTGGGATCCTCAAATGGGGTCACTCCTCCCATCTCGCAGGTCATGCGGGCATCAAGAAATCTGTGCAACTCATCTCTCGCTTCTATTGGTGGCCGACTCTAGAGACTGATGTGGTGGACTTTGTGCGAGCCTGCACTATCTGTGCCCGGGATAAGACTCCTCGCCAGAAGCCCGCTGGTTTTCTTCATCCTCTACCTGTCCCCGAACAACCTTGGTCTCTGATTGGTATGGATTTTATTACTGACTTACCCCCATCCCATGGCAACACTGTTATTTGGGTGGTCGTTGATCGATTCTCCAAAATGGCACATTTCATCCCTCTTCCTGGCCTTCCTTCAGCGCCTCAGTTGGCTAAACAATTTTTTGTACACATTTTTCGTCTTCACGGGTTGCCTACACAGATCGTCTCGGATAGAGGCGTCCAATTTGTGTCTAAATTCTGGAGGGCTCTCTGTAAACAACTCAAGATTAAATTAAATTTTTCTTCTGCATACCATCCTCAATCCAATGGACAAGTAGAGAGAATTAACCAGATCTTGGGTGACTATTTACGACATTTTGTTTCCTCCCGCCAGGATGACTGGGCAGATCTTCTACCTTGGGCCGAATTCTCGTATAATTTCAGAATCTCTGAATCTTCCTCCAAATCTCCGTTTTTCGTGGTGTACGGCCGTCACCCTCTTCCCCCCCTCCCTACCCCCTTGCCCTCTGGTCTGCCCGCTGTGGATGAAATTTCTCGTGATCTTTCCACCATATGGAAAGAGACCCAAAATTCTCTCTTACAGGCTTCTTCTCGCATGAAGAGATTCGCAGATAAGAAAAGAAGAGCTCCTCCCATTTTTTCCCCTGGAGACAAGGTATGGCTCTCCGCTAAATATGTCCGTTTCCGTGTCCCGAGCTATAAGTTGGGACCACGCTATCTTGGTCCTTTTAAAGTTTTGTGTCAAATTAATCCTGTCTCTTACAAACTTCTTCTTCCTCCTTCTCTTCGTATCCCTAATGCCTTTCACGTCTCTCTTCTTAAACCTCTCATCCTCAACCGTTTTTCTCCTAAATCTGTTCCTCCCACTCCTGTTTCCGGCTCCTCGGACATCTTCTCTGTCAAAGAGATTTTGGCCTCTAAAAAGGTCAGGGGAAGAACTTTTTTTTTAGTGGATTGGGAGGGTTGTGGTCCAGAAGAGAGGTCCTGGGAACCTGAGGACAATATCCTGGACAAAAGTCTGATCCTCAGGTTCTCAGGCCCCAAGAAGAGGGGGAGACCCAAGGGGGGGGGTACTGTTACGCCGAGCGCTCCGGGTCCCCGCTCCTCCCCGGAGCGCTCGCTACACTTCCCTCACTGCAGCGCCCCGGTCGGTTCCACGGACCCGGGGCGCTGCGTTACCACCTCCGGCCGGGATGCGATTCGCGATGCGGGTAGCGCCCGCTCACGATGCGCACCCCGGCTCCCGTACCTTACTCGCTCCCCGTCAGTTCTGTCCCGGCGCGCGCGGCCCCGCTCCCTAGGGCGCGCGCGCGCCGGGTCTTTGCGATTTAAAGGGCCACTGCACCGCTGATTGGTGCAGTGGTTCCAATTAGTGTTTACACCTGTGCACTTCCCTATATCACCTCACTTCCCCTTCACTCCCTCGCCGGATCTTGTTGCCCTAGTGCCAGAGAAAGCGTTCCTTGTGTGTTCCTTGCCTGTGATCCTAGACCTTCTGCCGTTGCCCCTGACTACGATCCTTGCTGCCTGCCCCGACCTTCTGCTACGTCCGACCTTGCTTCTGTCTACTCCCTTGTACCGCGCCTATCTTCAGCAGCCAGAGAGGTTGAGCCGTTGCTAGGGGATACGACCTGGTCACTACCGCCGCAGCAAGACCATCCCGCTTTGCGGCGGGCTCTGGTGAAAACCAGTAGTGACTTAGAACCGATCCTCTAGCACGGTCCACGCCAATCCCTCTCTGGCACAGAGGATCCACTACCTGCCAGCCGGCATCGTGACAATGATCCTCAGGGTATGTCACCTGTGAGTCACTGGATATATATATATATATATATATATATATATATATATATATATATATATATATATATATATGGGCATATTACTCTTTTTTCATTTAGTGTTATTTTTTTTTTTTTTAATTAACAACTTGGTGGGCAGCAATATGTGGGGTGTCAAAGGTGCAAAACCCCAACCAATTGCTAGAAAGAAAGAGCAGAAGTACTTGGCAGAGCATTGTGTCCCTTCATTTCTCTTTGACTTTCCTCAGAAAGTCGAGCACATGAAGTCGGGATGCTATAAAGTCACTGATCAAAGTCATTCACATCCCCTTTTATTCTCTATTTGATCCAGACAACTATAGGGACTTTTTCCACCCACAACTTATATCTGCAAAATTTGCCACCTAAATGCCCTTGACTCAGCCTTTTTTCATTATTTCCCATTCTGCTGCTTCTTTTACAGTACCTGTGCCTTCTGCTTTACTCAAAGCCCATATAACTATAGATAGTGCTTCACACAATAGTGCCTCTCTTTGTGCCAGACAAAGTAACAGTGCTCCTGTAATGTCATCAACTAAGTAATAGTGCCTCCAATCACAATTACCCGGGGCATATATTCTTTGCGCCCTGGGCTTTATGCCCGAAGATATTGTTATTGTGATCCCTGGCCCAACTCATTGGGGTATTTTGTCATTATAGCATTAGAAACACAGTAACCTTGCCCCCTTTTATGTCTGCACAGAGCAATACTGCTTAGAGCAAAGTAGAAGTGCCTCCTTAGTGTTCATATAGCTAAAGTGCCCCCTTAATGCCAGACATGCAGTAAAAATGTCTTCTCAGTGTCTCATATAAAGTGACATCTGAGTTCACTGCATGCTGCTAAAGTGCTCCCTCAGTGCTCTCCTATAGCAAAAGTGGATTTTTACAGTAGTATGTGTGATGGCGGATGCGAGGATACTGTCTTGTGGGAGTGTAGGGTATTTAGGGTGTTGTTGTGCAGGATAGTTAAGGGCGCTGTTAATCCTTGTCACTCGTGACGCCAGGGTGAGGGTTAAATGCTGTGTTCTTGATAGGCCCATTTCCACCCTTCCCAAGAGCAATAGGTGATGCAGAAATAAAGGATTGTCCACAACCGCTGTTAACTGAAAACTTGCAGGAACTTTTACTGAGGAATTTCTGTGCATGTAGTAACAGTAACAGTCCAGATAACAAAGTCTCTCTACATAAAACTTGGGCAGCGATTGACAGTCGGTTGGTATCAGATAAGCCCAATTTAGCTTCTGAAGGATTGTATTGCAGAGATCCGCTGGATTTAGGGGAATAATTAGGTCCAGTGATCTTGTGATTAGTAGCGGGGAATTGCTTATTCTATCTGCTAGGTTAGAGGCCTAGGCCGCAAGGCTTTGGCCTAGCAAATCGTCTTGTAAGTTTCGGAGGTCCTACCTCTTCCAGAGCCAGCAACCCAAGAGAGCGATCAAGATGGCGCAGATAACTAAATATATACATATATATCCTTATACTTATATTAATATTATATCCTTATACTTATATTAATATTAAATAGAACTACTATATAGTCATCGACTAAGTAAGAGGTGACAAGGGGCAAACTACAAAAGAGGGACCCCAACGTCCTAGGGACTCGGACTATGGGGACCTCTATATAGGTAACGTATACAATACGGTACCGGGACACCACAAACCCCCTTACTTAAAATAAGTCGACCTCGACGCCTGTCCCCTAAGGCAGAGGAACTAGGACTAGAACAGGATTATACCTAAAAAAATATATATACATCCTGACAAAACCTAAGTAAATATTACATACATTGACATTCTCTGGATACTCTTACTAGTATCTCCACTAGACAATATTGAAGCTATCTAGACATTGAGGAAGCTATCTAAACATTTAGTTTCTAGCTCCTTAACCATTTACATATAGCTCTCTAGAACATTTCTGAGGCTAACTAGACATTAGTACAGCTCTCTATAACCTTTAGTCTCAAGCTGTCTAAACATTTTGAAATCTCACCAAATTTTTATTTTTCCCACAATGAGTCACCTGTTAGTACACAGAAGGGTATATTGGCTTGCCCGAGGCTATCTACCAATAAGGACGGCTACTAGGGTCTATCGGCTACACGCCACTTACCCCTAGAACACGACAGTATAACCTAACTAGGTTACCTTTAGAAATACGTGTTTAATTCCACACTCCCAAGAGCACCTACTGGACAGGTAGAGCATCTCACATGCGTAATAAAGAGAAGAGAAATATGAGTGGCAGGAATTGTGTAACCATAGGCTACAATTCCTAAGTGTTTCTTAAATGTGAGATATATTTTGTTTTTGGTGTATGTACTGACGTAGACTGAGATAGTACATCTAAGTGAGTAGTCTAGGTACTATGTGTGCAAGTACTGCTTACTAGTTAGTCTTGCTATCTTAAGGGTAGGTTACCCTGTTATTTTTGTTGAAACAGGTGCTAGGGTTTGGCGACTAGTAACAATGTCACTCTCGGAGGAGCCAAGAGAGTCACTCATTGAGTAACTACTAAAACACCTTTTAGCATTTCTATACCTTTATATGTACATGTGTACAAGAGTTATTGACATTTTTGCTTTTGGTGTACATGTGCAATTTTCTGTGTACAACCTTTACTTACTTTTTATGTACACAGACACAAAGCAATTTTTCTGTGTACAGGAACCATATACAATCTTATTATACATACTTACTTACACATGAATTAACACTCCAACAAGGTTCAGGCGCATACACCTGATAAGTGCACATTTCAGCAAGAGAGTCCTATAAATATAGGGTTATGTACATAGAACGGACGTGTAAGGATCTGCAGTCCACCTACACTAGGAGTCTATGGGATACACGGCTTTACCACAATCAGCTGGGCACAAAACTTACGAATCTCCTACTGGCTAGGAGTCTCTTGACCTGATGTTCAGGCACAAAGCTTGATGGTTACGTTGCTGAACTTGAAACTGGAACAATCTTAGTACAGTCCTGCTAGGCACATGTCTTGAACTTTGGTTACTGAAAAACAAAAGTGGTTAGCATAGAAAAGCAATAAACATTACTTTGTAGTCCTTCAAAAGACATTTCTTCTGAATCTTCTTGTGGCTCTTGTAGATCCTCTATATCTAATACAATACAGGAATATGGGTGCACTACTGTGGTAGATGTATACAATGACATTGGCTATCCCTCAACACTGATGTTAAAATTGAGACATTTGCCAGTATATCCTTATATGAAGACATACCAGAGCCCGCACATCAACGCCAAGGTTTCTCAAAATGGCGCGGGACCAAATGCTAATCCTACCTGTGCGTGATAAGCAAAACAGGGGCCAGTGGGCACTTACGGCAGCATTCGGTCGACTCACAGCCTCCTCCCAGGTACCCTCCAGCGTGACTGAGCACTCATACAATGGGAGCAGGGAGGCAAGCTGCAAGCCCCACCTAAGTTGGCTAATACAGGTGCATGGCCTCACAGGTGCTACCCTAATGCTGCCTGGAAGATATTCAAGGTGCATTAACTATGGAGTTTACACACCTCCAAGTATAAAATTTAAACAAACAACAAAAAACGTGGTCTCAAATGGCTGTAGGTGCTCAACCCCAAATGCAGTTGTGTATTTATACTGGGGGAGCAGATCCTGCCCTTGTAGTCCGTTGCTAGGGGCGATCCCCAGCATAAAAATGCATACAATGGAGGATGCCTGCAGCGGACTACATGTGCCACAATGGAATCCTACACCAGATAGACGGTGTGGATGTGTAACAATTAAAATAATACAATACAGGAATATGGGTGCACTACTGTGGTAGATGTATACAATGACATTGGCTATCCCTCAACACTGATGTTAAAATTGAGGCATTCGCCAGTATATCCTTATATGAAGGACATACCAGAGCCTGCACACCAACGCCAAGGTTTCTCAAAATGGCACGGGACCTAACGCTAATCCTACCTGTGCGTGATAAGCAAAACAAGGGCCAGTGGGAAATTACGGCAGCATTCGGTCGACTCACAGCCTCCTCCCAGGTACCCTCCAGCGTGACTGAGCACACATACAATGGGAGGAGGGAGGCAAGCTGCAAGCCCCACCTGAGTTGACTAATATAGGGGCATGGCCTCACAGGTGCTACCCTAATGCTGCCTGGAAGATATTCAAGGCGCATTAACTATGGAGTTTACACACCTCCAAGTATAAAATTGAAACAAACAACAAAAAATGTGGTCTCAAATGGCTGGAGGGGCTCAACCCCAAATGCGGTTGTGCATTTATACTGGGTAAGCAGATACTGCCCTTGTAGTCTGTTGCTAGGGGGTGATCCCCAGCATAGAAATGCATACAATGGAGGATTCCTGCAGCGGACTGCAAGTGCCACAATAGAATCCTACACCAGATAGACGGTGTGGATGTGTAGCAATTAGAATAATACAATACAGGAATTTCTCCCCCAGTATAAATGCACAACCGCATTTGGGGTTGAACACCTCCAGCCATTTGAGACCACGTTTTTTGTTGTTTGTTTAAATTTTATACTTGGAGGTGTGTAAAATCCATAGTTAATGTGCCTTGAATTTCTTCCAGGCAGCATTAGGGTAGCATCTGTGAGGCCATGTATATATGCCAACTCAGGTGGGGCTTGCAGCTTGCCTCCCTCCTCCCATTGTATGTGTGCTCAGTCATGCTGGAGGGTATCTGGGAGGAGGCTGTGAGTCGGCCTAATGCTGCCGTAATTGCCCACTGGCCCCTGTTTTGCTTATCACGCACAGGTAGGATTAGCATTAGGTCCCGTGCCATTTTGAGAAACCTTGGCGTTGGTGTGCGGGCTTTGGTATGTCCTTCATATAAGGATATACTGGCAAATGTCTCAATTTTAACATCAGTGTTGAGGGATAGCCAATGTCATTGTATACATCTACCACAGTAGTGCACCCATATTCCTGTATTGTATTATTCTAATTGTTACACATCCACACCGTCTATCTGGTGTAGGATTCTATTGTGGCACTTGTAGTCCGCTGCAGGCATCCTCCATTGTATGCATTTTTATGCTGGGTATCGCCCCTAGCAACGGACTACAAGGGCAAGATCTGCTCCCCCAGTATAAATGCACAACCGCATTTGGGGTTGAGCGCCTCCAGCCATTTGAGACCATGTTTTTTGTTGTTTGTTTAGATCCTCTATATCTGCCAACATCTAAGGCAGGCAAGGAGTTAATGTGACTCTCCCACACCACATTGGTGAGAGTAGAATGGGCAACAGTAGGATTCAAAGTGACCAGAGGCTTACTGGTCGGGATCAAAGAGGGTGCATAAGGTTTTAGCACCCTCTCCATATCAGGAGTGGGGCAAAACACTTTCGTCGGTACCCTGAAAGTAGGCAAACTCTCCATGTCAGAAGAGGGCCTTGGTACATAGGTCGGTACCTGTGCAGGAGGCAAACTCTCATTGCTCCGAGAGGGCCTAGGTACATATGTTGGTACCTCTGGAACAGACAAACTCTCATTGCTCCGAGAGGGTCTAGGTAGGTCTTTGGTGCCCACAATTTAGGCTTACTTTCTTGATCTTGAGCAGGACTTGGCACTTTACAGTACACAGAAGATGATTAATGCTGTAGAGGCTCCTCCTTGAGTACGTTGGTGGAGGCATCAGAAGCAGACCATTTCGGCCTCAGGTTGAAGGGATCCAATTCCCAATCTGTAGACAGAAAGTATTTGAAGGGAAGCTGTGTTGGGGCTGTTGGTCTTGCGACAGTTGCAGCCCATTCTCCACGCAGGCTCTGGACGGGGGTGTACTCCACAATTTCACCCACCTCCAAGGAGTAGAACTTTTTATGAAGATATGGCCTCTGTACTGCTCGCCGGTTTACGAGGATGGTTTGTCCTGTGTGGCAATCTAGGTGTGTCCTATAACCTCTGACCTTGTCTAACTTGGCCACAGTTGCTCTTCATCGTTCTAGAGGCTCCTCCCCTTCTCTGGGATGGTCCCATTTGCGGATGAATAAAGCTACCTTTTCTTTAGTATTCTCCTGGTAGCAAATTCTTTCTACAGGAGGCAATTGCACATGCTTAGGGGGCGTACAGTTCTCTGTGTTGGGCCTATAATCTGTCCATCAACTCAGCCAGCTCGGCTTCTAGACGGGCCCTTTCCCTTTGTGCGGCTGGAATTGATGGGAGTGGCTTCCCAGGTATGGGTTGTAGAACCACGTGCATACACTTGATGAGTCCCGGCTCGTCCCCAAAGATCCACTGAGGCAAATCTGGTGAGCACGGTCATGCACTCGGCAAAGCAGATAGGGGTATTTTAGCTTCAGGGCTGGAGGAGGAAGAATAGGCCGCCTCTGGCGGGGTACTCACTGCAGACTCCTCCGTTGGGATCTCGGCGCACGAGCCCCAAGTTCTGTGGTGAGGGGACAATCTCACCGGCGATGCACCTCCAGGTGTCCCTGCGCTCTCTGCTGGAGGTGTGTCTGGCCAATCGTCGTCATCATCAGGCAATGGGGGAAGATTGCAGGCCCCCTCTTCATCTAATGACAACCGCTGCAGACGGTCAGCAAGTTCTTGGAAAAGTCGGGCTGCGACTGCCGCAACTTTCCGCTATTCCGGCGCCATTTTGCCATCTTCACCACGTGGAACGCTGCTCTCCGCCATGTCTGTACTCTCCGGCTCCCTGTGCAGACTGAAGAGGTCACTGTGTGTGGTGTCTTTTATAGTGGGCTTCCCCAAAATGGCGGCCGGCAGGAAAGACGTCAGCGGTGCAGCCCCGACTTCCGATCCTCCCAGAAACAACTCCTGTGTCTCCAAGTTCCCTTTTGGTTGCGACACAACAACTTGGCAGCCACGCCCAGGGGCCTTTTTCACGTGCTTCTCCGGCAGCAGGTTAACTCCTCCCATGCTGACTGGACCAGAGAATCGTAGCATGAATTCTTTTGGGAGTTTACACATTCTTGCTGTGCATGAATTTTCGCCACCCCCCTTACTTTTCGCGTGGCCCCCTTGCAAGTGGCACCACACGCACCGCTCTTGTACACGATAATGCGGTCTGCGACACATGAATAAAGTCCATTACTTTCTGGGGGGAGTACAACTTCACTAGTGGCAACAGCAGTAGGCACACACCCGAATCCTGTTCTTGCAACACCAAATAGAGTAGTGGTGGCGGATGCGAGGATACTGTCTTGTGGGAGTGTAGGGTATTTAGGGTATTGCTGTGCAGGATAGTTAAGGGCGCTGTTAACCCTTGTCACTCGTGACGCCAGGGTGAGGGTTAAATGCTGTGTTCTTGATAGGCCTATTTCCACCCTTCCCAAGAGCAATAGGTGATGCAGAAATAAAGGATTGTCCACAACCGCTGTTAACTGAAAACTTGCAGAAACTTTTACTGAGGAATTTCTGTGCATGTAATAACAGTAACAGTCCAGATAACAAAGTCTCTCTACATAAAACTTGAGCAGCGATTGACAGTCGGTTGGGATCAGATAAGCCCAATTTAGCTTCTGAAGGATTGTATTGCAGAGATCCGCTGGATTTAGGGGAATAATTAGGTCCAGCGATCTTGTGATGAGTAGCGGGGAATTGCTAAGTCTATCCGCTAGGTTAGAGGCCTAGGCAGCAAAGCTTTGGGCTAGCAAATTGTCTTGTAAGCTGCGGAGGTCCTACCTCTTTCAGAGTCAGCAACCCAAGAGAGCAATCAAGATGGCGCAGGTCCCTTATATGGGCAGGGGCCGTCCGTTTTGGATTGGTCCGTAACGACTGTCACTCACCGTTACAGTGCATTGTGGGTAAATACAGCACGGGAACCTCCAAAGATCCTCTAGCAAAACCATAGAGTTTCAACCTGATCACCTGACCCGCAGGTTCTGCTATGCTCCGAACAGGTAGATAACTAAATATATACATATATATCCTTATGCTTATATTAATATTAAATAGAACTACTATATAGTCATCGACTAAGTGAGAGGTGACAAGGGGAAAACTACAAAAGAGGGACCCCGACGTCCTAGGGACTCTGACTATGGGGACCTCTATATAGGTAACGTATACAATACGGTACTGGGACACCACATATGCACTTATGCAGTAAAAGTGCGCTTATGTAGAAGAAGCAATGACATCACAGCATTAAATTGGCTAACATCAAGTTTTAAAGGAGTGCCAGAATTGATTGCATCCTCCAAGAGTACCGTCGGCATCCTCAGATGACTGACTCAGGGGATGCACCTTACAATCAACTTACTGCTCTCCTGCATTAGTCACTGATGCACTGCTCTACCTACTTTAGTGGTCCAGCCACTACCAAACTAATTTATACTCCTACGTCAGCTTTTCATACTGTTGCCTCAGCTGCTGCTTCTCATCCAATATCACTAGTCTGTCCTTCACCCCTTAGATCTTCTCTTTGGTGTTCTCTCCAAGCTCCCTCTAGAGATACATAATCTCAGACTGGACACAGTCTGAGCCAGACTGCATGACCAACTTGTACTTTTTAGTCTTTTCCCAAAAAAAAGGGTCATTCCTGACTGGGGTTTTTGGCTTGCTTCCATCATCGTGGTGGTTTTTCTCTAGCATCCAAAACATTATACACATATCAACCCTATTCTTGCTTCAACACTGACAGAAAAATTTGCCTCAACCTTATTACTAGAGGGGAGCATCTGACAACCCGGCACAAACGACCTGATGCACAATGATGCATTGATACTAGCACAGGGTAGCATACTCCCTTCCTAAGCTTCTTTGCGCTGCCGATGCATCAATACACAGCACCCATCTTCATGACGACTGGAGAGTTAGACATTGTTCACTCGATAATGCTGAATAAATTGAATGATCTACCACTTGCATTAGCCTTGGCCACCATCTGCAATCCATCTGTTGAGGGGTTGTAGTCAATTAGTGGCTATCCTCTGTTGTAAAGCATACAGAAAGTCCACAGCTACAGTAAATTTGCTATGTTGGTCTTGCTGACCAGGTGTATGTTCTAATCTATTATTTCTTCTTTCATCTAAAGTAAAACATTTTTAACACTGCTGTTTTAAAACTCTTTTCAGAGTAGTTTATCACCATGGATAGAGGTTATTCCAAAATTAAAACAATAGGCGGTCATAAAGAAAGTCAGGTTTGTCTATGAAAGCCAAGAAGAGCTGTGGGATCTCTAGTCTACTTATTACACAGTGACAAAACATTTATTCTTCTTTTTCTTATACAAACCTGGGCTAACCCAAGGGACTGTGCTAATTTTGCAAGCAGAAACACTTGTGATGACCTATAATTTACTGTACTCTCTTACTCTGAAAAGAATCCCGAAGAACAGCACTTTGCATTGTCATAGGAGTATTATGCAAAAAATGTCTTCAATTTGTACCTCATTAAAAGGAAAGGTGGCTGCTTTAATATATTTCTTTTAAAGAGGTGAGCAGAGATTATATTTCTTCTTCTTCTGACTTGCAACCCTGAAGATAATCAAGATTTTTCTCTCCATTACAAAAGAATGTCACGTTTAAAGGAATATCCCTTGTAAGAAATCTTGTATGCCAGGATTACAAATGTACACACTACCACTAGCTTATAATAATATGTTCAATTATTAATTGCTAATTTTTATTTTATTTTATATATTTTTGAAAAGATAACATGTTATCACAGTCATGCTGCCTGAACACATATTCATTGGGGCAGTCCCTTGGGTCCAGAAGGATTTTTTCCTCTGTCATAGTTGAAGGTTGGCAACCACTTCTTTTTTTTTTTTGCCTTCCTCTGCATCAGCACTGTTGGGTTTTAAGTTCAACTGGATGGACTGGTGTCTTTTTTTCCAATTAGAAAAAAAGTTTTATTGAAAACGTTGCATGAACATTATACAAAAGCAATGCAAAACTAACAGAGGAATACAACAAGGGGTCCAGAGGCCAGTGGAGGCCTAAAGGGGCAATAAGCATAACAACTGGGTTATCATAATGAGGCAGCGCAACAAGCACATAGTGCATATTACACATAGAAATGAAGAAAGCAGCGGAATCAAGGAGAGGAATAGCAAGGCAAAATGAACCAGGTACTCGAGGGTACCTACAGCTATGGGCAAAGCTGTAGAGAGGAGCAAGCCAGAAGGAAGGGGTAGAAGCCAGATCACGCCACTTAGAGCAGAAAAAAAGTCACGAGAGATAACACAATGGGTAGGACTATACAAAAAAAAAGGGTAACCAAAAGAGAAGCAAGAAAAAAAAAAAGAAAAAGAAAAAAAGAAACACCAAGGAGAGGAAACAGGAGGAGACAGAGGTAAAGAACAAAAGGAGAGGCAAGACAACAACTAGGGGGGAGGTGAGAACCGACCGGATGCGCACGGCTAGCTAAGTATCAGGGAGCTTCTGTATCTCCCTATCTTAGGGTCCTATACCTGTCAGAGGAGCAGAATTGCGACCAAGGGAGCAATACGGCTTCCACACGGGCAGCGTCAGATGGGAGGGTAGTGAGCAACTCTTCCATACCTCGGGTTTGAGCGACCTCCGCAAACCATTCGTCAATGGTGGGGGGTTCCGGGGACTTTCACTTCCAAGGAATAACCCTTTTGGCTGCCTGTAGAAGGTGTCAGGCTTGGAACCACTTGTAGCTCAACTGCGCCATCGGGAACATAAACAGCAGGACGGCTTCTGAGGTACGAGGGATGGAGACGCTCTTCACTTCAGAAATGACTTGAAGAACCGCGTTCCAGAAGGGGGCCAGAGCAGCGCAATCCAACCAGATATGCATCATTCTACCCACTGCATTCTTTCCACATCTCCAACACACCTCAGGAACCGATGGGTACCAGCGATGAAGCATCGCCGGGACACGGTACCAACAAGATAAAATTTTGAAACAGGTTTATTGGGCTTTGGTGGCAATCACTGCCTTATGAGTCAGAAAGAAACACCTGGACCATTCCTCAAAGGAGAATCTTACCCAACTCAATTTCCCAGGCAGGGCAATAAGCCGGAGGGAGAGAGATCTGGGGGAGAGCAATAGGTCATAGAGAATGGAAATGCAGTGTCTAGGGTACGATGAGGCAGAGCAGAGGCGTTCAAAAGGCATCAGTCCCCAGTGCAGCGCAAAGTGAGCAGGGAGCGAGGAATGAAAATGGCGCAGTTGAAGATAGGCAAAGGGAGCCCGTCGGGAGGACGGCCTCTTTAATAGCAAGGTATCCAAGGATTTGAACTGACGCGCAGCCAAGACATGGCAAAAGTGGAGGGGACTAGATAAGGAGGCACCGAAGAAAGCTCCCTCAGAGGAAGCTCCAGGGGAAAAAATTGGATGATCCGTTATCGGAAGAAGAGGGCCCCGACAATCAATTAAGCCACCTCCCGCCCTCACAGCGTGTAGGGAGGCAAGAGTGTGACATGTGGAGTAAGAGGTTGAGTAGGAGGTATGATGGGTCGGAAACCAAGTCCAGGGTAGGGTGGCCAGGGCTTTAGGACAAACATCTTGGGCCAAACGCACCCACAGCTTAGAATTGGAATTGTGTGACCAGTCAAGGACACGTGAATGCGCACAGGCAAGTAAATATAAGCGACAGTCCTTGTGTCTTTTTTTCAACCTTACACACTATGTTACTATTATGGGGTTGTAAGTGCTGATGGAAAGGAAACAGATATTTTTTATTCTTTTAGCCCAAGGGGTCTGAATACTTTCTGAATGCATTGTACAAGATGGCCGTAGTTCAATTTTACTAACTATGAAGATATGTATGGCTTTTCACTTTAAGGATCAGAGAACATTTTCCTATTTCTTTTAAATGAAGCTCGCACACACATAGAATATAAGCCAAAATTCTTATAAGAACTTGCTAATTATTTTTCCATTTTATCTACAAACAGTAGTGCAGCCCTATGTATAGTGCACAGGAGAGCAATTACATATGATTCCTCCAGGTTTGAGAGAGAGAATTTCCTCTATCTTACAAACAAAGAAGCTTTTTAGCAAAATAATATTGTACAACACGCTGTCACCATTTTTTGGGTTATTACTGTACATATTTCAGCTAAACTAGGTGATAGAAAATGTTTCCTTTTTCCTCAATATCATAAAGGGTACACCACTGGAAAAAAAAAAAAAGGAAAAAAAAAAAAGATATATATATATATATATATATATATATATATATATATATATATATATATATATATATATATTTTAATCAACTTGTGCCAGAAAGTTAAACAGATTTGCAAATTACTTCTATTTAAAAATCGTAATCCTTCCAGTACTTATCAGCATTTGTATGCTCCAAAGGAAGTTCTTTTCTTTTTGAATTTCCTTTCCATCTGACCACAGTGCTCTCTGCTGACACCTCTGTCCATTTTAGGAACTGTTCAGAGTTTGAGCAAATCCCCATAGCAAACCTATTCTGCTCTGGACAGTTCCTAAAATAGACAGAGGTGTCAGCAGAGAGCACTATGGTCAGACAGAAAGGAGATTCAAAAAGAAAAAAAAAATCCTGTGGAGCATTTAGCAGCTGATAAGTACTAGGAGGATTAAAATTTTTGACTTTCTGGCACCACTTGATAAAAAAAAAAATGTTTTCCAGGGGAGTACCCCTTTAATGTCTATAGGAACTCTTGTGGTCATAATGAATGTAATGCAAGAGAGTCAAAGTCTTTTACTCTGACCCCCAGTGGTCTACCAGTCCTAATAGTCCCATTGGGGAATATGGGGGGCATTCATCATTGTAGGTGTAAATGAAGCATTCTTCTACACATTTTTTTGTCTGCTGGTAATGTGTAGAAGCACCAAATTTATTAAATGCTCACAGGGAATTTGATAAATTTTGTGGAGGTACATATTTTCTAACTTTCACTCTTTACATACATCAAAAACGCTAAACTAAGTCTGGGCTGGTGTAGTTTTAAAACTTTTTGGTGGTTTTGCACCTTTTCACAAAAAGTCCCAGTTGCTAAATTAATTACCACTGCAAAAGACTTACCTTAACAGTTGGTCTGTACACTGTAAGAAAAAAAAAGTGTAAACAAAAAAGGCGCAAACAATAGTCTGAGATGCAGCTCTGCTCCAAATGTGCCACATATACACACACAAACACACATACAAAAACAGCTCTAAAGACAATGATAAATGACCCCCTATATTACATCATTGCAGATGTTTACAAAAGTGGAAACAAAAGAAAATATTTCAGGTCAACAATATGCAGTATATCAAGAATGAATGAGATTAAAGCAAACTATTTGTGTTTCAAAAAAAAAAAAAAATATATATATATATATATATATATACAGTGGTCCCTCAACATAGGATGGTAATCCGTTCCAAACAGACCATCGTTTGTTGAAACCATCGCATGTTGAGGGATCCGTGCAATTTAAAGTATAGGACAGTGGTCTACAACCTGCGGACCTCCAGATGTTTCAAAACTACAACACCCTTCATGCCCGGACAGCCGTTTGCTGTCCGGGCATGCTGGGTGTTGTAGTTTTGCAACATCTGGAGGTCCGGAGGTTGAAGACCACTGTTAGAGGAAGTTATACTCACCTGTCCCCACCTGTCCCCGCCGCTCCGGACCGTCACCACTGGTAGATAAGCTTTTGGTATTTATTGTAGGAAACTAAAATTCCCTCATTCTTCTGTATGTAGTAGAAGATTTGGACTAGGCCACGAAGCTTGCATTTTATGACACATCATTTTGACTTCAGAAAATGTTTGAATTCAAAACATATCACACAGTAAATGTCAGGTCTATCGCTTATTTTATCAAATACATATAGCTTGTATTCCGGGGCTTTTGTTGATGTTAAAGGGTAAGCAATCCAGATGAAACAAAAGCTCTTTGTAAAGGATTTTTATATTTCAATGCATCTCTGATCTCTAGTCAATGTAAAGCTTTCTCGCAGCCGACCTGTAAAGATCAACTCCTATGGGAAATAATTTGTTGCCTTGGTACGTGCATTGTATATGGACCTATAAGCCATTGGGTTATCCCTTGTTGGCATCAAAATTGTATGTAAACTATGTCTCATTTATTAGGCTGTTTTCTTAGCTCGAAGAGCTTTAGAAGGCTAAGTTACCATTAGTTTTTTTTTTTTTTTCTGGCAGTTTTTGAGCCAAAGTCAGAAGTGGATCCATAAGGGAGAAGAAGTGTAAGTCCTTTATATGTCCTATTGACCTTTTGAATACATTTCTGGCTTTAGCTCAAAAACTGCAGTGACAGTTTTCCAAAAACTGCCAGAAAAAAAACCAAGTGGAAACCTAGCAGGACTTTGACATGCCCGGCCTACATGAGCCTGCCAATGGCAGGCAAGCAGAATGGATGAGGAACAAATGGTGTTATGGCACCTAAATGAAACAAGGAAATACTAGGAACACTGAGATGACGTCAGAGTAGCTCAGCATGCTTTGCACCTAGCAGCAAGATCATATGATCCCAGGTTATCCAATCATTGCTTGATTTTATTTCACATACGGTAGACAGCATAGAGGTAGGTTTATAAGGATGATAAAACCCTATGCATTGCATTGCGGCAACCATCTTGGAAAGAGTAAGCTGAGAGAGCAGGGCATGGAAACTACTGATCTGAGAAAGCCTTCACAAATCCAACAGAATTTCATAGCAAATTGAGTAAAGCATTGAGCAGTGGGCTAACCTCAGACAGTGACCTGTCGCCTGCATTACTGTGTCCAGTTGGTTCAATAAAAATCCCAGCAGTGCGACTGCAGAATGAGCCAATGAAAGCTATCACAATACAATACCCCGCAAGCTGAGCAAAGCAGTTGGCTGACCTGCATTTTAACATACCGTATTTATCGGCGTATAACACGCACTTTTTAGGCTAAAATTTTTAGCCTAAAGTCTATGTGCGTGTTATACGCCGATACACCCCCAGGAAAGGAAGGGGGAGAGAGGCCGTCGCTGCCCGCTTCTCTCCCCCTGCCTTTCCTGGGGTCTAGAGCCCTGCTGCCAGCCCTTCTCTCCCCCTGGCTATCGGCGCCGCTGCCCGTTCTGCCCCCCTGACTATCGGTGCCGGCGCCCCATTGCCGGCGCCGATAGCCAGGGGGTGAGAAGTGGCGCCGACAGCCAGGGGGAGAGAAGGGGCAGCGACACCCATTGCCGGCGCCGGTGCCCTGTTGCCTCCCCCCATCCCCGGTGGCATAATTACCTGTTGCCGGGGTCGGGTCCGCGCTGCTTCAGGCCTCCGGCGTGCGTCCCCTGCGTCATTGCTATGCACTGCACGGCGCGGTGCACTGACGTCATGCGCCGCGCCGTGAATATAGGCCGGTGCGTGTTATAGGCCGGTGCGTGGTATACCCCGATAAATACGGTATATATGCATTAAAAAGCATTTTGAACATGGAATACGCATTTTGAGTTACGTGTATTTTCTGGATTTAATCAAACATATAAAATTTCTCCCTGGGTTTAACATAAATATGCATTGAAAGCATTGACAGTGAACGTTGAATAGCCATCTAAGGCCAGATTACACACATTTTGTGGGTTTAATCAAACATATAGTCAACCTGAGTTTAACATAAATATGCATTGAAAGCTTTGAGAGTAAATGCGGAATAGCCTTCTATGGGCAAGTTATGTCTATTCCCTAGGTTTCATCAAACAGTATTTTGCTACCTGTATTAAACATAAAAAGGCATTTTAAACAAAATGCATAGAGGCAGGGAATATAATTCAAAGGAAATGAAAGTCTGTACTCACCACCCAGCTTACCACCACTCCATTACAGCCACCATTCCGGTATGTGATGCTGTTGCAAACATTTTGCACATCACACTGCCGAAAATCACTGGCCTCAATGGTCACCTGCTGTATATACAGGAAGAGCCATCTGATGCCAGTGATTAGTTAAAACATAACATGTCAATGTACAGGGTCATCATTGCAGCCTGCCCGGAGTCAGCAGTAATATAGCAGCAGTGACGGTAATGCAGCAGCAGCAACCTGAGTTATGAGAACAGGGATTTTTTCAGTCCCCATTTCCTGCCCCTAATATTTTTTTATTTTATTTTTAAAGGCTGGAAAACCTCATTAGGGTATATTGACATGGCCTATTTCCTGCAAATTTTGCTACCATTGACTTCAATGGGTTGGGGAAAATACATAGTAACATAGTTAATAAGGTTAAAAAAAAGATCAGAGTACATCAAGTTCAACCTATATCCCTAATGAGTCCCTGCTTAGTTGGGAAAGAAAAAAAACCTCATACCAGAGATAAAAATTCCTTCCCGACTCGAATATGGCATCAGAATAAATCCCTGGATCAACGTTCTGTCCCTATAAATCTAGTATCCATAACCTGTAATGTTATTATTCTCCAGAAATGCATCCAGACCCCCTTTTGAACTCTTTAACTGAGTTTACCATGACCACCTCCTCCGGAACAGAGTTCCACAGTCTCACTGCTCTTACAGTAAAGAACCCCCGTCTGTGCTGGTGTACAAACCTTCTTTCCTTTAGACGTAGAGGATGCCCCCATGTTATAGATACAGTCCTGGGTATACATAGATCATGGGAGAGATCTCTGTAAGTTCCCCTGATATATTTATACATAGTTATGTGGTGTCCCCTAAGCCTTCTTTTTCTAAGCTGAATAACTCTATTTCTGATAATCTTTCTGGGTACTGTAGTCCTCCCATTCCCCATATCACTCTGGTTGCCCGTCTTTGAACCCTCTCCAGCTCCACTACATCTTACTTGCACACTGGTGCCCAGTACTGTACACAGTATTCCATGTGTGGTCTGAGTAGTGATTTGTACAGTGATAGAATTATTTCCTTGTCGTGGGCATCTATCTGCCCCAAGACATCTTATCCCCTATCCTAAGGATGGGGTTTAGATGTCTGATTGCGGGGGTCCAGCCGCTGGGACACCGTGATCTCCGGGCCGGCACCCCAACGCTCTGAAAATGTATGTTCAGAACGCTGGCATAGAGGAAAAGATGTCTAGGGGTGGAGTACCCCTTAAAGTGGCAGGAATGCCTTTAAAGCCCTATAAAGCATTGGGGCATGGGTCTAACTGCAGCCTATACAACCCAATAGTGGTACTCTCCTTATTCTATCATTCAAAATGAGAAACAATTCATTTTATAAATCCTTTAATGAAAAGAAAAAAAATTATAAATAAGGTTTTTTGAAATTAATAAAATCCTGTTTCCCTTAAAGCGATAGTAAGCTTCTACTCAAAAACATGGAGCTATACGTAAGCAAATTACATAGACATTAGAAAAAAAAAAACTAAATAGTTGACTGGTTTTCAAGTTAACATTCGCGTGAAATATTCAGGGATGTATATCAGGGACAATAATATGCATGTGAAATCTTCAGCTGGTTATTGAAATGAAGTGATGTGAATTATTTACAGGCTGATGTATTTATGGTCTACAGTTTTATACAGCTCTATAGATCTATTTCAGCAGCAGGGGACTAAGTGATGCTGTCTGTGTAGCCTTCAGTAGTGCTATAAAATTATTCGGTAGTCTGCTTTCCTCTATAATAGCAGGGCATACTATATGATAATAACTCTAGGTGATTTAAGCATAATGCACAAGCTGAGCAGTATATCACTTTATGCGTGAGTGTATTCTCTCCCAGAGTATTTTCTGTGCTTCAAAAACTCTATTTTAGTATGTCGTTTTCATCAGCTAAAGGTGGCAAAATACATTGTTGTTAATTCTGTGGGCAGCCTTACATGGGCACATATCTCACCAGTGATAACAGCTGTTATACCATTCGGCCATACCCCTTTGTGTGACTAGAGTATGCATGGACGGTCCATTAGTGTTGCATGACAAAATCTCTTTATGTGTATGTATCTAGTTCCTGTCCAGTAATTGGTCTGCTGTGTTTGTATTGAAAAGAAATGTTCAGTAATGGTTCTTGGGTTGATCTGCCAACATTTCCAGGTTCATCTGTCTTACATTTGAAGTGCATAACAATATTAATGCCCTCCCCACCCATACACATAGGACAAAAATCATCCATACCCACCAATTCTAACCGGACTGGCAAGCTATGTATATGGAAGCCTCATGGCTCCCCCTGTCGAAGATGATGTCATCAAAAATGTCATCACTAGAGGTCTCTGGCAGCACCTTTCTCTCTTCTGCCCATTGACTACACATGCATTCTTAACAAAGCTGTGCTTATGTATGGAGAAGTTAAAAAGAATAGAAGCTGTCTGAACAGGAGTTTGCCATCAATATCTGGTCAATGGCCATCTGTAACCCTCCACCTCTATATGTTGATTGCCAGTATCATGGTGTCTGCATGCACAGTATTTTAGTCTTTCATGTAGTAGCCTACTGGGTTACTGCAGCTCAGCACCCACCGATAAGATTTTGATGGCTCTTCCTGAAGATAGGCCAACAAAAATTCCTAAAAACCCATTTCAACTAATTTCCACCACACAAGCTTTATTTTACCTTCAATTCAGATCTGATGTCTCTTTCACCTATTTTAGTAATTAAAACAAAAAATGTGCAACAACAAGTGGATATTCCTGAATATAAGAAACAAGATGTCTAGGTCTAGTGCACGCCGAGTTGGCAGCCGCTCCAGGACTCGGCACTTTGTTAGCACTATATATGTAAATAGCTATCTTGGTCTTTGCTCGTCTAGTCATAATGAGCAGGGGGATACACGTAATAAGAAATAAATTAAATAATTAAATAAATTAAAAATTAAAGGTATATTTTTCATAAACCTGAAGACCCGTAACTAAATAGCAAGGCTTGGCCTGTAAAAAATGATGATTTTCAACAGAGGATTTTGCTCTAGTTCCTTTTTAGGACATTCAGAAAAATTACCCCTGAATAGTCTATTCAGGAAGGATTGGACAAAACGGAAAGGGGGAGGAGTTTGTCTTTATGTAAAGTCCAGTCTGAAGGCTGCACTGAGGATATATACGGGAGGGAAACGATAATGTGGAGTCATTATGGGTAGAAATATGTGGAAATAAAAATAATAAAATTCTGATGGGGGTTTGCTATAAACCACCAAACATAATGGAAGAACCAGAAGATCAATTGCTGAGGCAAATAAACAAGGCAGCAAATCAGAATGAGGTGATAATAATGGGGGACTTTAACTATCCTGAACTAAATTGGGAGACTGAGACCTGTGAATCTCATGAAGGAAACAGGTTTCTGACTATAGCTAAAGACAATTATCTTTCCCAAATTGTACAGGGCCCGACCAGAGGGGGCACCCTACTGGATTTAATATTAACCAACATACCTGACAGAGTAACTAATGTGCAAGTAGAAGGATACCTAGGAAATAGTGATCATAATATAATATATTATAACTTGTTCTGCAATAAGGGAATCTCTTGAGGAGCCACAAAAACAATGAACTTTAGGAAGGCAAAGTTCGATCAACTCAGAGAAGCCCTTAACAATATAAATTGGGATAATGTTCTCAAAAACAAGAATACTGACACTAAATGGGAGACTTTTAAGAATATATTTTAATTCTCACTGTAAGAGGTATATACCTTATAGGAATAAAAGGGTCAGAAATAAAAGAAAACCAATGTGGACAACAATAAAACATTTAAACTGCTACAACAGGATGGCAATGAAGAAGCATTAAAAAGCTATAGAGAAAAATGTTAAATATGTAAAAAAAAACAGATAAAAGCTGTAAAAACAGAGACAGGAAGACTCATTGCCAAAGAGAGTAAAACTAACCCCAAAATGTCCTTTAACTATATAAATAGCAAAAAGGTGTAGGTCCTTTAAAAAAATGATGAGGAAGAAATAATAGATGGGGATCAGGAAAAAGCTAATATATTAAACAAATTCTTCTCCACTGTATTCACCGAGGAAAACGAAATGCCAGGTCAAATACAGCTCGATAAGATAAACTCCCCAGTACAGGTCACCTGTCTAACCCAGGAAGAAGTACAGTGCCGCTTACAAAAAATCTAAATATACACACTTGAACATCAATTCTATACGCCAGTGATAAACTTTATTGAGAACATCATTAGATAAAAACAATTAAAAAGGGACAGTATAGCCAGACAAAAAAGGAGTTGATAAGGTAGGTAACATATCATAAATTAGCATAAATGTATAAGTGCAAAACATGACATAGTTATTCCCATCTAAAAAGTAGGGCCACCAGTACAACAAAATATAAGTTACACATAGCAGTCATGTAGAAAGTGCACAGAAACCATATAGCTGAATAAGGAGGTCACTGAATAGATAGCCTCCAGCGAGTGGTCAGGAGGAAGGGGAAAAGCAAATGATAATGTGCAAATAGGAGCTCAAAAGAACTGCGGGATACCAATCAATACCAACCAATCTTGAGCACAAAAAGCAGCATTGCCATAAAGCTTCCCCACTCACAGAGCACAAGCTAGGAGACGTAGACAGTGTACCTACCCACACAACACCAGCACCCCAACGTCGTTTCGCCGTTTGGCTTCCTCAGGGAAGCCAAACGGCGAAACGACGTTGGGGTGCTTGTCGTGGGACAAAAGGGGTCTGGACATTGCTGGTTATGTATACTAGATTTATAGGGACAGAACATTGACCCAGGGATTTATTCTGACTGCCATATTTGGAGTCGGGAAGGAATTTTTAGTATGAGGGTTTTTGTCTTCCTCTGGATCAACTCAGTAGGGACTCATTAGGGTTATAGGTTGAACTTGATAGACTCTAATCTTTTTTCACCCTTATGAACTATTTATCAAAACTTGTGAAGAGGAAAAGTTGACCTGTTGCCCATAGAAACCAATCAGATCACTTCCTTCATTTCTAAAAGGGCCTCTCAAAAATAAAAGGAGCAATGATTGGTTGCTATGGGCAACTTGTCAACTTTTCCTCTACACAGATTTTGATCTATCTCCCCCTATGTAACTATGTTACTCCAGTATATCTCACAATAGTTTCTGAATTCTTATCGAACTGGAATAAGATTTGTAATATGATTTGCAGTTTCTGTTGTCATATGTTGTCCAGCACTACAAGGAATACTTAATCCTCATTGTTAATTTGTAGAACTGCAGCCTCCTAGGACTAATGTGTGTTAAGTTACAGCAGCCAAGTGTACATTTATGGCAAGCGTCCATAAGACGTAACACAATCCTACCTCAAAGGAGTAGAAGTGTTTCTCTGGCTTGAAAGCCCAAAATAGTGGATGAATACCAACTAAGAAAAGGACCCCAACAACAAGCTTCACAAAACAGTGTATATTGCCTTACAAAACCAACACACACATCACAAACAATTCTTTTTGTACATTTGTACTCGGAGACATTTAAGTTATGACTATTATTAGTAACTAAGCAACCAGACGTGATGACTTGTGTAATCTTGCATAAGATTTATATAGCGCTTTATATTAAAAGGCTGAGTAATTAGATTGCGACCATGCTGGAGGGAGAAGATGTAGTCTTCCCATAGCCAATGGTAACGGATTCTATTTATTTATATATATCTTCCATGTGGCCTAAATTCTTCACACAGTCTCACAGGCATGTCTGTTCCTCTCATTTTAGGAGAGTCTCTTCTTGTAAAATTGGTATTTAATCTTGCTTAGCATTAGCAGTTTAGGTGGACTATCTTTTTTGAAAAGTGCACAGAAGCCTTTCTGTCCATTGAAGGTACAATGCTGTCTATGCATAGTCCAGGCTTATAGAGGGCCATAGTTCAAGTCATACCAAAACTTGATTCTTCAGGGGTGGAACCTCCATTAGGCCCAGCCTCTCCTCAGCCTAAATTGTTCACATAGCCTTTCAGGGCATGGATCATTCTAAAGTTTCAAGCCAATGTCTTACTGAAACAGACAGCGAAGTGAATGAAGCTTTCTTTTTTGCTGAGGGCTAAGAGGTGTTTCTCTAGGTTATAGGAAGAATGCATATTTCTGTCTATGCATAGTCCAAGCTTAGGGAAAGAAGTCCATAGTGTAAAGAGTTAGTCCCTCTCGATTCCAAAAGCAGAATATATTTAAACTTTCCGGGCAATCTCATATCTCAAGAATGGCTTTGAGACCCACGTGATCTGTCGGATTCTCAGTCATGAGCCTTGAAGCAATTCTCCAGCTATTAGATTGCCTGGAAAGATTAAGTATATCCCATTGATCTAGCAAGGGTGACTATCACTTATTTAAATAGGCACTGTCAGATGTAAAAACTTTTTATGTGTTGTACATCTTGGCAAAGCAATAGTTTTTCTAATATACTTCTTTAAAAAAAATACATTTAATTAAAGAAAACAGCCTTTGAAAATCCCACAACTAGAGGTCCCCATACCTCCTAGGACACTGATGAGCATGAGCTTGTCCAAGGGTCATGGACACTAGTGATGAGCGGCAGGGGCCATATTCGAATTGGCAATATTTCATGTATATATGAATGAATATTCATCCTATGTTAGCGAAATATTTGCTATGTTTGTTCTCTTTTTTTTCATGCAAAAGTTCATAATTAAATTTGCATAGTGGGCATGCACAATTATATTGTTCACCTAAAAGAAGGGAGGGATCAGTGTCCAGTCTGGAAGTGACAATATTTGTATACATATTTGCATAAATTTGCATTAAAAAATGAATATTCGTCATAATGACTACATATCACTATATTCTAAATATTTGCAAAATCGTGAAGTGCCCATATTCACGGTAAAAATTAGCATTTCCAATATTCACGCTCAACACTAATGGACACAAGATGGCTGATTGACAAAGCTGAAGGAGGAACACAGCCTGCAGCAACACTGCTGTAACACACAATTTTACCAAATCATGTGTCTACAGCTGTTGCAAATCTACAACTCCTAGCATGCCTGGACAGTCGAAGGATGTCTGGACATGCTGGGAGGTGTAATTTTGCAAAAGCTGTATGCTCACAGCTGAAGGCAACACTGCTGTAAAAAGAGTTATCCAAACACTGTACCAACTATTCCAAAACTACAAGTCCCAGCATTACAGGACTGCCTAAGGATGACACACATGAGTGATATAGGAAGATGCAAGTTATACACTCACCATTGTCTTTGTTAGAGTACAGGCAATCTCCAATAATCATTGTGTGTGTGTGTGTGTGTGTATACAGTATGAAACCAGAGAAGAACGGGTTACAGAGCAGGGCTGCCAGGCTCCTCCAAGAGCAGTAAGTCAGCAAAATGAAGGAGGGGGAGGAGTCATCTTAGTACATGCCCCCTCTCTTTGAGACAATTGAGAAGACATTGAGCGCTGTAATATGCTATTTTTTTGTGTGAAATATCAGTGATAGATATAAAAATTATATGAACATGATGGGGATGAGGTACTGAGTAACATATAACAGTTTCTTTCTTTTTTTTTATTGGGATCTGACAGGTACGCTTTAAAGGAAAACTGTCACATATTTTCTCCCACACTATCCACAGGTATTTGTGGATAGTGCGGGAGACGCTGATTAAAACTAGCCCTATCTTGGTCTGATCCGCGCCGCTGTTCGCCCGCAATTGTAGTTTTAATCTCTGTGTACATCCTGCTGTAACTGGCAAAGGCGGGGCTTCTGCTGGCTAACGGACACTGACGTCAGCGCCGCTCATGAATATTCATCCCTCCTGTTCTCCCTCTCTTTGCCGTTCCTAACCAGAGGGAGGGATGAATATTCATGAGTGGCGCTGACGTCAGTGTCTGTTAGCCCGCAGAAGCCCCGCCTTAGCCAGTTACAGCAGGATGTACACAGAGATTAAAACTACAATTGCGAGCGAATGGCGGCACGGATCAGACCAAGGCAGGGCTTGTTTTAATCAGCGTCTCCCGCACTATCCACCAATACCTGTGGATAGTGCGGGAGAAAATATGTGACAGTTTTCCTTTAAGTCGTACTAAACATTTCTCAGGGGTGGAACCTCCATAAGACCCACCCTTTCCACAGTAGAAGTATGATGCTTACTTCTGTCTGAGCATAATTCATACTTAGGACAAGAAGGTCACAGTTCAACATGCACCAAAACTTGTTTCTTCAGAGACCTTGGTTTAGGCATGTAGAACATCTATTTCATGAGTTACTTTGTACTTCTTATGTACAGGGTGGGCCATTTATATGGATACACCTTAATAAAATGGGAATGGTTGGTGATATTAACTTCCTGTTTGTGGCACATTAGTATATGTGAGGGGGGGGGGGAACTTTTCAAGATGGGTGGTGAACATGGCGGCCATTTTGAATCCAACTTTAGTTTTTTCAATGTGCTGCCCATTGTGTTGGATTGTCAATGCAACCCTCTTCTCCCACTCTTCACACACTGATAGCAACACCACAGGAGAAATGCTAGCACAGGCTTCCAGTATCCGTAGTTTCAGGTGCTGCAGAATGGGCAAAACAAAAATTGGAACAGCACTCTCAGTTGACACAGAAGATTTTGTTCAGTGATGAGGCAAACTTTTATGTGAATGGTGAAGTTAACAAACAAAACCACCACTATTGGTCTGACACTAACCCACATTGGATAGATCCCTCCAAGACTGTTGGAACATAAAAATTGATGGTATGGTGTGGTATATGGGGTACAAAGATAGTGGGGCCATTCTTCATCAATGGAAACCTCAAGGCCACTGGATATGCGAAATTGCTACATGATGATGTGTTTCCCTCTTTATGCATTGAAACTGGCACGTTCCCTGAGTTTTTCCAGCAAGATGGTGCACCACCACATTATGGGTGTCAGGTCCAAGCATTCCTAGATGAACAGTTTCCTGGAAAATGGATTGGTCATCGTGGGCCAGTTGAATGGCCCCTGAAGTCTCCCGATCTGACCCCCTTAGACTTTTATCTTTGGGGTCATCTGAAGGCAATTGTCTATGCTGTGAAGATACGAGATGTGCAGCACCTGAAACTACGGATACTGGAAGCCTGTGTTAGCATTTCTCCTGCGGTGTTGCTATCAGTGTGTGAAAAGTGGGAGAAGAGGGTTGCATTGACAATCCAACACAATGGGCAGCACATTGAACACATTTTATAAGTGGCCAGAAACTTGTAAATAACTCATGAAAAAATAAAGTTACGTTAAAACCAAGCACATCATTGTTTTTCTTGTGAAATTCCCAATAAGTTTGATGTGTCACATGACCCTCTTCCTATTGAAAAAACAAAAGTTGGATTCAAAATGGCCGACTTCAAAATGGCCGCCATGGTCACCACCCATCTTGAAAAGTTTCCTCCCTCAATGTGCCACAAACAGGAAGTTAATATCAACAACCATTCCCATTTTATTAAGGTGTATCCATATAAATGGCCCACCCGATATATTAGATGGCAATATCCACTAACCATTCCATTACCAAAATGTCCAAGGGGTCATTTTAATTTTTTACAAAGATCCCCACCTCCTCTAAATTTAGGTTTGTTTAGATATCTAGTACCAAAATGTATTCATTTGCATAAGTAAAGTGCTGTCAAAATTTTAAAGGGGCTTCGGCATTAAAAATCTACTCTGTGCTCACCTAATTCCAATAGTGTATTAATTGGATAAACAAATTATTTGACATATTTACTCACATTACAGCAAGTTTATTGCATGATTATTGTGTGGAATATTATTTACACCTAGTGCAATGAATTGATTTTAATAACTATTAAGATTTCAGTGAGCTTTCTTTTCAATAATACTTTCTTTTTATAACTTTATTTTAAGCTGGTGTTTTTCTTAGCATCTGTCAGTAGTCCAATTAGTATATAAGAAAGAGGATATGTGAGATACAATCATATAGCCTCCTACTTGCCTTTCCAGTAACCGTGGGGTTAATGTTTCACCCTGCACGGTATTCAACAGCGTTGCCTGCACAAATGTTTATTAAGTGAGTTATTTCAAGTGCCTGTGACACACAGTAGCTCTTTCAACCTACACCACAAATCCATGAGAGATATCCTAGAATGAATCATGTTACAGCAACTTTGTCTAATGCCCTCATTAAATGTAGGGATGACGTGTCCATAGTACATATATATATATATATATATATATAGAGAGAGAGAGAGAGAGAGAGAGAGAGAGAGAGAGAGGGGGGGGGGAGAGAGAGAGAGAGAGAGAGAGAGAGAGAGAGAGAGAGAGAGAGAGAGAGGAGAGGGAGAGGGAGAGAGAGAGATGAGAGAGGGAGAGAGAGAGATGAGAGAGGGAGAGAGAGAGAGAGAGAGAGAGAGAGAGAGAGAGAGAGAGAGAGATATGAGAGAGGGAGAGAGAGAGAGAGAGAGAGATGAGAGAGAGATATGAGAGAGAGAGGGAGAGAGAGAGAGAGAGAGAGAGAGAGAGAGGGAGGAGAGAGAGAGAGAGAGGGAGAGAGGGGGGAGAGAGAGAGGGAGAGAGGGAGGGGGAGAGAGAGAGGGGGAGAGAGAGAGGGGGAGAGAGAGAGAGAGAGGGAGAGAGAGAGGGGGGAGAGAGAGAGGGAGAGAGAGAGGGGGGAGAGAGAGAGGGAGAGAGAGAGAGAGAGAGAGAGAGAGAGAGAGAGAGAGAGAGAGAGTCCAATACTCCACCGAAAAAAAAAAAAAGTTAAATGTAGATCTTAAAGGCGTACTCCACTGCCCTGCTTCCGGAGCTCCGCTCCCCAGTGTCCAGAAGTTTATTGTTCCGAATGATGTGCACACTGCGTTCGGAACAATAAACTTCTGGATGCTAGTGAGCGGAGCTCCGGAAGCAGGGCTGCAGAGTACCCCTTTAAGTCAGCATGAGAATTTATTTAGCCAACATCAATGTTTTTTATGAAGCGGCTGTCATTGTGTTTCTTCGATTTTGTGCATGATGTGGTAGACAGAAGCCTCTGTATTCGACGTCTATGTCAAGAATATATATGAAAGCAATGCTAAAGAGGTTATCCACCAAATAAAGATAGGCCATCAATATTACATTGTTGGGGATTGGATAGTCACACTCCTGCCAAACAGCTGTTTAAAGGGGTTGCAGTGTTTATTGCATTCACCCATGCACCCATACGTCACTGCAGTATCTTGCACAGCTGTTACTAATAGTATGGCAATGCTAGAAGTAAAACATTGAAAGTGCTGCAGCATTGGCCCCATAGAACAGCTGTCTGGAGCCAAATGTTGTGAGATCTAATATTGATAGTCTATTTTGGAGATGGACCATCAATTTTGTATGGCTAGATAACCATACTGAAGGGAGAATTACAGGTTAATGAAAAAAATGCCCACTGCTAGATACTGTAAAAACAACACAACCAAGGCTATACACCCACCCTATTTTTAGAGCTGCCTCTTTGGTCCTCTCTGTTTACCTTGCTGCAGCAATGACATGCCTATTTAGCCATGTGACTGCTGTATCCAATCACTGAACTCAGTGATATCATGCTGTATATTACAGTAATGTGGGCTGCAGGCAGGGTCATATCTGCCATGAGGCAAGATGTGAATCTCACCTCAGGCAGCAGATCACACAGTCCCTGAGGGACAGCATCTTTCATGGAGTGGCCTTAAATCCTACTGTCCAGCATCTTTTACCCCACATGTGAACATGGCCTAACTTTCAGCATGCTATCAGTTTTGCAACAGCTGGAGAGCCACAGGTTGTTGATAACCAAGGCTATGAAATGAACACAACTAGAAATGTCTCACATCCCTGTGTCTAATTTATGGAACACTCCTATTTTTAAAAGCAACACACTGATACAGTAAATAACATTACATTACATTAGGAGAATTCTAGTTACAAGATTAGCTATTTCTTCAAATGTGACAGAGAACTGAAATTATTAGGTCCTTGCCAGTAAAATGGTAAGAAAGTCATCAAATGAACCTACCTGCTCCAAAAACCCACCACTTTTCTTCTACCTATAGAAAGAAATAAAGCTTCTCACCTTCTAATACAGGCAAACTTTGATCATTCATATTGATACAATAAATGTCCTATTAAAATGCTGATGTCCTATTCTACAGTGGTCCCTCAACATACGATGGTAATCCGTTCCAAATGGACCATCGTTTGTTGAAACCATCGTATGTTGAGGGATCCGTGCAATGTAAAGTATAGGACAGCGGTCTACAACCTACGGACCTCCAGATGTTGCAAAACTACAATACCCAGCATGCCCGGACAGCCAACATCTGTCCGGGCATGCTGGGAGTTGTAGTTTTGCAACATCTGGAGGTCCGCAGGTTGAAGACCACCTGTATAGGAAGTTGTACTCACGTGTCCGCTCCGGACCGTCACCGCTGTCCGGGATGTCGTCCTCCATCGCTGTCGCCGCATCCCCGGGGTGTCCCTGACGCTCCGGTGAGGCCTCTGCTTCCCCGGTATCCTCGCTCTCCATCGCCGCCATCACGTCACTACGCACGCCACTCCTATTGGATGACGGCATACGCAGCAACGTGATGACAACGATGGAGAGCGCCGACGATGCAGGGGATCTTGAAGAGGACGCGCCGGAGCCCCGGGGACAGGTAAGTGATTTTCAGCAGACCACACGGGGCACCGTAAATGGCTATCCGGTGGCAGCTGAAGCAGTCAGCCCTGCCGGATAGGCGTTTATGCGATGGCCCCGACATACAAAAGCATCATATGTTGATGCTGCCTTCAACATGCGATGGCCTCTGAGAAGCCATCGTATGTTGAAATGATCGTATGTCGGGGCCATCGTAGATCGGGGGGGGGGGGTCACTGTATATTGTGCCAAATCATGCAGAATAAATGTTTCCCCAGCCCACAAAAAAGAATCCTCTATTGATAAACTTGCCCCTCGGCTGCCTATAGAATATGGCCACACATGGCTCATTCTCTGCACATTTTCCGTAATCTGCAGCCTTAAAGGGGTACTCCGGCCCTAATACAATCTGTCATTGCGCACCCACCTTTGTGAGCTCTCCGAAGCGCTGGAGGCTCCAAATGTGTAGTGTGAAGACCACGGGGCCGGAGTATCGTGACTACTCCACCCCCCGTGTGACATCACGCCCCACCCCCTCAATGCAAGTCTATGGGAGGGGGTATGACGGCTGTAGTACCCCTTTAACAGAACAAGCAATATTGATTAGATTGGAAAACTTCTTGTATGGAAGGAAAACTCATGTGGAAATTGACCCGTGCTACCAATTTTCATTTTGCAGCATGTGAAGTTGTGTTACATATAAGATACAGTGTTGATTCATTGATAACTTTTACCCATTGACTTCAATTAGGAACTACAAATCCACAATACATCCACAATCTCTGTCGATCTGCATCTAAATCCTCAACTGTAGTTTTCAAATCCATAGTTTTGCTTAAACTAAATAATAATGTATTCTGCACCAGACCTTCAGTGGAATGGTTAGTGATTAGAGAAAATAAGCTTTTGAGCATCCACCCATTATGTTATGTTTTTTTTTTTTGGAAATCCCTTTTATTGAAAGAGTAACAACAATCCAGAAGAGAACAGATGCAGGCTGATAGAATCACATCTAGATCAGTAAATGATTGGGCATGCAGGCTCTATAGTATTAAAAGAGAGATTAGGATTCAAGCCAGGATGAACAAAAATAAACAGTACAAAGAAATAAAAAAAAAACTGTATACAGAGTTCACAATAGAAAAATCAGTAGAAAGTTGTGATATTGCCAAGTAGAAGGTAATGGAATTTAGAATAGTAGTAAATTGCTTCACTTATATTGTAGTATCCAATATATGGGAATTTGTGATTTTGAAGAGCAGACTACCATGCTCAATGACATTAGTAGCAACATAGAGTACAATTTGTATTCTCCTTATGGGTGCTGCATAATCAATGTTCCTGTCCCCTCAAAACAATTCAACACACACCCACTAAAGTCGAGAATTTGATGTTATCGCTCTCACACTCTCTAATACTGGTCACTGTAAGTTCAATATGGCACCTCATGGCAAAGAACTTCTAAGATTATGGAAAAAAAAAAAAAGAAGAATTGTTGCTCTTTGAGAATGTTGCCAGGACCCTGAAACTGAGTATAGTGAGCAAGTCCATACACTAATTTCAGTCTTGCCATGGTCGACCAAAGAAATTGAGTACACATGCTCAGCGTCTTATCCAGAGGTTGTCTTTGGGAACTAGATGTATGAGTGCTGCCAGCATTGCTGCAGAGGTTGAAGGGGGGAAGTTACCCTGTCAGTACTCAGACCATATGTCGCACACTGCACCAAATTGGTCTGATTGATCTGCATAGCTGTAGTCCCAGAAGGAAATCTCTTCTAAAGGCAATGCACAAGAAAGCCCACAAACAAGTAGACTAAGGAAACTGATTACTGCAACTGAGTCCTGTGGTCCAATGAGATCAAGAAAAATGTATTTGCTTAAGATGGTGTTTAGTGTGTGTGGCGGCAACCAGGTGAGGAGTACAAAGACAAGTGTGTCTCTCCTAAAGTCAAGCATGGTGATAGGAGTGTCATATTCTGGGCCTGCATTAGTGCTGCTGACACTGAGGAACTAAAGTTCATTGAGGGAACCATGAATGCCAATATGTACTGTGAGATACTGAAGCAGAACATGATCCCTGTAACGCCGAGCGCTCCGGGTCCCGCTCCTCCCCCGAAGCACTCACAGCGTTCATCTTCTGTTAGCAGCGCCCCGGTCAGGCTCGCTGACCGGGAGCGCTGCTCTGAGTCCCCCGGCCGGGATGCGATCCGCGCGGAGGGACGTGCCTGCCCGCGGGTCGCATCCCGTTCTGCTCACCTGCACCGTACTCCTTCTGTCCCGTCCTGGCGCGCGCGGCCCCACTCTCTAGGGCACGCGCGCGCCGGCTCTCTGAAATTTAAAGGGCCAGTGAACCACTAATTGGTGCCTGGCCCAATCAAGTGCAATCACCTCCATTCTTATAAAAAACCACTTCCCCTTCCTGTCCTTGCAGGATCTTGTTGCCTTGTGCCCTGAGAAAGCGTTTGTGTGTGTTCCCTAGCCTATGTATCCAGACCCCTTGCCGTTGCCCCTGACTACGAACCTTGCCGCCCGCCTTGACCTTCTGCTACGTCTGACCTCGCCTTGCCTTGTCCTTGTGTACCGCGCCTGTCTCAGCTGTCAGTGAGGTTGAGTCGTTATCGGGTGGAACGACCTGGGGGTTACCTGCCGCAGCAAATCCATCCCGCTTTGCAGCGGGCTCTGGTGAAAACCAGTAACCTCTTAGATTCCGTTCCCCTGGTACGGCCCACACCATCCTCTCACTGACACAGAGGATCCACTCCCGTGCCCTTCCTGCATACCAGCCCAGATAATAATAATAATAATTTATTTATACAGCGCCTACAGTTTCCGCAGCGCTTAATCTTGACAGTAGATCCGGCCATGGATCCCGCTGAGGTGCCGCTGCCGAGTCTTGCTGATCTCACTACCATTGTTGCCCAGCAGATTGCCCAACAAGGACAACAGCTGACGCAGTTGACCGCCATGCTCAAGCAGCTTCTGCCAGCCCAGCGTCAACCATCTCCTCCGCCAGCTCCAGCATCTCCTCCACTCCGAGTTGCTGAAACTACCTCTAGAGTCTGCTTGTCTCTCCCAGAGAAGTTTGATGGGGACTCTAAGTTGTGTCGGGGATTCCTGTCCCAATGTTCCCTGCACCTTGAAATGATGTCGGACCAGTTCGCCACAGAACGGTCTAAGGTGGCTTTCGTGGTCAGTTTGTTATCTGGAAAGGCCTTGTCCTGGGCCACAACGATCCTGCCACTGCTTCTGTCCAGTCCTTTTTCTCCGAAGTACGCAGCGTCTTCGAGGAGCCAGCCCGGGCTTCCTCTGCCGAGACAGCTCTTCAGAATCTAGTCCAAGGGAGCTCTTCAGTGGGCGAATATGCCATCCAGTTCCGCACCCTCGCCTCTGAGCTAGCTTGGAACAATGAGGCCCTCTGCGCGACCTTCAAGAAAGGTTTATCCTGCCACATCAAAGATGTTCTGGCCGCACAAGAAATTCCTGCTACCCTATCTGAACTTATCCATTTGGCCACCCGCATTGATATGCGTTTCTCTGAAAGATGCCAGGAGCTTCGCCAGGAAAAGGATCTTGTTCACACCAGGTGGTTTTCTGGCTTGGCACCTCTCTTCCAGAGTCCTCAACCTACCCCTGTGCCTCCCGCCGAGGAGGCTATGCAAGTGGACCGGTCTCGCCTGACCCAAGAAGAGAGGACTCGCCGCAGAAATGGAAATCTCTGCTTGTACTGTGCCAGTACTGAAGATTTCCTTAAAGACTGCCCTATTCGCCCTCCGCGTCAGGGAAACGCTCGCACCTAGTTAACGTGGGAGAGGCTTTACTAGGTGTGAATTCCTCCTCTCCACGCCTGACTATTCCAGTGCGGATTTCTCCATCCACTAACTCCTCCTTCTCTGCGGTGGCCTTCCTGGACTCTGGTTCGGTAGGAAATTTTATTGAAGCCTCGTTCATCAACAGATTTAACATTCCTGTTACTCGTCTCATCAAACCATTCTACATCTCATCAGTAAACGGAGAGAATATGGACTGCACTATGCCTTACCGCACTGAACCCTTGCTCATGACCGTTGGAATTCTCCACCAAGAAAAAATTGAATTATTTGTTTTGCCAAATTGTACCTCGGACATTTTGGTTGGTTTGCCCTGGCTTCAGCGTCACACTCCTACCCTCGATTGGACCACTGGGGACATTAAGTCCTGGGGCGCTTCCTGCCACAAACGTTGCCTTAAGTCTGTACCCATCAGCCAAGTCCACCATCGCTACTCCATTGTCTGGCCTTCCTAAGGTCTACCAGGACTTTGCTGACGTCTTTAGTAAAAAACAAGCGGAGGTCCTGCCTCCACATAGACCCTACGACTGTCCTATTGACTTGCTTCCAGGCACCACTCTGCCCTGTGGCAGAATCTATCCTCTCTCCGCTCCTGAAACCAGGGCCATGTCTGAATACATTCAGGAAAATCTTATTAGAGGTTTCATTAGGAAGTCTTCTCACCAGCTGGAGTGGGGTTCTTCTTCGTTGCCAAGAAGGATGGATCACTACGCCACTGCATAGACTATCGTGGCCTCAATAAAATTACAGTAAAGAACCTCAACCCTCTGCCTCTCATCTCTGAGCTCTTTGACCGTCTGCACGGAGAAAAAGTTTTTACAAAGCTTGACCTCAGGGGCGCCTATAACCTCATCAGAATTTGTGAAGGAGATGAGTGGAAAACCACTTTTAATACCAGAGATGGCCACTTCGAATATCTCGTCATGCCATTTGGACTTTGCAATGCCCCTGCAGTTTTTCAAGATTTTGTCAACTAAATCTTTTGGGACTTACTGTATACATGCATAGTGGTCTATCTAGATGACATCCTAATTTTTTTCTCCAACCTAGAGGAACACCGGCTCATTGTCCGTCAAGTACTCCAGCGCCTTCGTGTAAACCATCTTTTCGCCAAATTAGAAAAATGCCTTTTTGAATGTAGCTGTCTTCCTTTCCTTGGATACCTGGTCTCTGGACAGGGTCTTCAAATGGATCCCGACAAGCTCTCCGCGGTCTTGAATTGGCCACGCCCCTCTGGACTTCATGCTATCCAGCGCTTCCTCGGATTCGCCAACTACTATCGTCAGTTCATTCCCCACTTCTCCACCATCGTTGCCCCTATTGTGGCACTGACAAAGAAAAGCGCGAATCCGAAGTCCTGGCCTTCCCAAGCGGATGAAGCTTTTACTCGCCTTAAGGCCGCCTTTGCTTCTGCACCAGTCTTATCTAGGCCAGATCCACTGAAGCCTTTCTTCATTGAGGTTGACGCCTCCTCGGTAGGAGCCGGGGCTGTCCATCTTCAAAGAACCGCTAAAGCAAAAAACGTCACTTGCGGTTTTTCCTCCAAAACTTTTTCTCCTCCTGAAAATAACTATTCCATAGGAGACAGTGAACTGTTGGCCATCAAGTTGGCACTTGAAGAGTGGAGACATCTCCTGGAAGGGTCCCTTCACCATATCAGCATCTACACTAAAATCTGTCTTATCTTTAGTCCGCCCAGCGTTTAAATCCTCGCCAGGCCAGGTGGTCGTTGTTCTTTGCCCGCTTCAATTTTCAAATTCATTTTCATCCTGCAGTTAAGAATATCAGGGCTGATGCCTTATCACGTTCCACCGATGCCTCCGAAGCCGAGACCCCTCCTCAGCACATCATACCTCCAGAGTGCCTGATCTCCTCTGCTCCTGCTTCTCTGGTGCCAGTTCCTCCAGGAAAAACGTATGTTCCTCCATGTCTTCACCTCCAGACTCTCAAATGGTGTCATTCCTCCCATCTTGCTGGTCACGCTGGAATTAAAAAATCCATACAGTTGATTTACAGACACTACTGGTGGTCTTCCCTGGAAAAAGATGTGACTGATTTCGTACGGGCCTGTACAGCATGTGCATGTGATAAAACTCCACGCCAGAAGCCTGCAGGTCTTCTCCACCCCCTGCTGGTGCCTGAACAGCCATGGTCCCACATAGCCATGGACTTCATCACGGACCTTCCTTCATCTCATAGCAACACCTTCATTTGGGTGGTCGTTGATCGTTTTTCCAAAATGGCTCATTTTGTCCCGCTTCCTGGCATTCCTTCTGCGCCACAGTTGGCAAAGCATTTTTTTCTGCAGATTTTTCATCTCCACGGGCTTTCCACGCATATCGTCTCTGATAGAGGCGTTCAATTTATCTCAAAATTTTGGAGAGCACTCTGCACTCAATTAAAGATCAAATATCACCCCCAATCCAATGGACAAGTGGAGAGGGTGAATCGAATTCTTGGTGACTACCTGCGACATTTTGTCTCCTCCCGTCAAGATGGTAGGGTTGATCTGCTGCCCTGGGCCAAATTTTCGTACAATTTCAAGAATTCTGAGTCTTCCTCCAAATCTCCATTTTTTGTAGTGTACGGCCATCACCCACTGCCCCCCCCCCTTCCCATTCCCATTTCATCTGGATTTCCTGCCGTAGATGAATTAACTCAGGACTTCTCATCTATCTGGAAGGAGACTCAAAAGTCGCTCTCACTGGCCTCGTCTCGCATAAAGAGACATGCGGATAAAAAGAGAAGGACGCCTCCTGTCTTTGTCCCTGGTGACAAAGTATGGCTCTCTGCCAAATTCATTCGGTTCCGGGTCCCTAGCTACAAGCTGGGCCCTCGTTACCTTGGGCATTTTAAAATAAAAAATAAAATTAATTCTGTCTCCTACAAGCTCCATCTTCCTCCCTCTCTTCGTAGTCCTAACTCTTTCCATGCCTCTCTTCTCAAACCCCTCATACTTAACCGTTATTCCCACAAGGTCACCGCTCCTGCTCCTTTCACTGGGTCCTCTGATGTCTTTTCGGTGAAAGAGATCCTCGCCTCCAAGGTCATCCGAGGTAAAAAGAAAATTCTTGTTGATTGGGAGATTTGTGGCCCCCTAAGAGAGGTCTTGGGAACCTGAAGCTAATATCCTGGACAAGGAACTCATTTATACATTTTTGGGTTCTAAAAAGAGGGGGAGACCTAAGGGGGGTACTGTAATGCCGGCGTTCATCTTCTGTTAGCAGCGCCCCGGTCAGACTTGCTTACCGGGAGCGCTGCTCTGAGTCCCCCGGCGGGGATGCAATCCACGCGGAGGGACGTGCCTGCCCGCGGGTCGAATCCCGTTCTGCTCACCTGCCCCGTCCTCCTTCTGTCCCGTCCCGGCGCGGCCCGGCTCTCTAGGGCGCGCGCGCCGTCTCTCTGAAATTTAAAGGGCCAGTGCACCACTAATTGGTGCCTGGCCCAATCAAGTGCAATCACCTCCATTCTTATAAAACCCACTTACCCTTCCTGTCCTCGCCGGATCTTGTTGCCTTGTGCCCTGAAAAAGCGTTTCTGTGTGTTCCCTAGCCTGTGTATCCAGACCCCTTGCCGTTGCCCCTGACTACGAACCTTGCCGCTCGCCTTTACCTTCTGCTACGTCTGACCTCGCCTTGCCTTGTCCTTGTGTACCACACCTGTCTTAGCTGTCAGTGAGGTTGAGTCGCTATCGGGTGGAACGACCTGGGGGTTAACTGCCGCAGCAAGTCCATCCCGCTTTGCGGCGGGCTCTGGTGAAAAACAGTAACCGCTTTTATTCCGTTCCCCTGGTACGGCCCACGTCATCACCTCACTGACACAGAGAATCTAGAAGCGACAACCAATAGCAGATTGGGGGCGGGGGGTAACTTTCGGTTTCCCCGTTCTGCCCACCCACTGTAAACTGGGCAGAATGGGAAAACCGAGGAGGACCGGCGCCAAAGTCCACTTACCCATCGGAGGCGACAGAGGCGGCAGAGGCGCCGATCGGCGGCAGCAGAGGATGGCGATGCAGCTCCCTGGATCCTACGGAAGCCGATAGGTTGCTTAGCAACATGTGGAGGGCTACAGTCTGAGACCACTATACAGTGGTCTCTAAACTGTAGGCCTTCAGATGTTGCAAAACTACAACTCCCAGCATGCCTAGACAGCTGTTTGGGCATGCTGGGATTTGTAGTTTTGCAACAGCTGGAGGGCTGCAGTTTGGAGATCACTGTGCAGTGGTCTCTAAACTGTGGCCCTCTAGATCTTGCAAAACTACAACTCCTAGCATGCCCACACAGCAGTTTGCTGTCTGGGCATGCTCGGATTTGTAGTTTTGCAATATCTGGAGGGCCACAGTTTGGAGATCACTGGGCAGTGGTCTCTAAACTGTATCCCTCCAGATGTTGCAAAACTTCGAATCCCAGCATTCCCAAACAGCAAACAGCAGTCTCGACATGAGTTGTAGTTGTGTACCTCCAGCTGTTGCATAACTACATCTCTCAGCATGTCCTTCGGCGATCAGTATATGCTTGGAGTTGTAGTTTTGCAACAGCTGGAAGCACACTGGTTGCAAAATACTGAGTTAGGTAACAGAACCTAACTAAAGGTTTTCCAACCAGTGTACCTCCAGCTGTTGCAAAAGTACAACTCCCAGCATGCACGGTCTGTCAGTACATGCTGGGAGCTATAGTTTTGAAACAGCTGGAGGCACATTCACATGGGCAAGTGTACAGAGGGGTTTCCTGCTTCATGTGTAAGCTGCGGCAAATTTTTCGCCGCAGCGTAAGCTCCTAGCGGGAAACTCACCGTAACCCACCAGTGCGAATGTACCCTAAAAACACTACACTAACACAAAATAAAGAGTAAAACACTACATATACACCCCCTTACACTGCCCCCCCCCCAATAAAAATGAAAAACATATTGTACTTCGGTGTTTCCAAAACGGAGCCTCCAGTTGGTGCAGAACAACAATCCCTAATTTTGTCCCTTTTGCCCTGTCGTATTTCAAGGAAACAGTTTAGGGCCACATATGGGGTATTGTTACGCCGAGCGCTCCGGGTCCCCGCTCCTCCCCGGAGCGCTCGATTCACTCCCTCCGCTGCAGCGCTCCGGTCACGTCCTCTGACCCGGGGCGCTGCGATCCTGCTGCCAGCCGGGGTGCGATTCGCGATGCGGGTAGCGCCCGCTCGCGATGCGCACCCCGGCTCCCCTACCTGACCCGCTCCCCGTCTGTTCTCTCCCGGCGCGCGCGGCCCCGCTCCCTAGGGCGCGCGCGCGCCGGGTCTCTGCGATTTAAAGGGCCACTGCGCCGCTGATTGGCGCAGTGGTTCCAATTAGTGTTTACACCTGTGCACTTCCCTATATCACCTCACTTCCCCTTCACTTCCTCGCCGGATCTTGTTGCCTTAGTGCCAGTGAAAGCGTTCCTTGTGTGTTCCTTGCCTGTGTTTCCAGACCTTCTGCCGTTGCCCCTGACTACGATCCTTGCTGCCTGCCCCGACCTTCTGCTACGTCCGACCTTGCTTCTGCCTACTCCCTTGTACCGCGCCTATCTTCAGCAGCCAGAGAGGTGAGCCGTTGCTAGTGGATACGACCTGGTCACTACCGCCGCAGCAAGACCATCCCGCTTTGCGGCGGGCTCTGGTGAAAACCAGTAGTGGCTTAGAACCGGTCCACTAGCACGGTCCACGCCATCCCTCTCTGGCACAGAGGGTCCACTACCTGCCAGCCGGCATCGTGACAGTAGATCCGGCCATGGATCCCGCTGAAGTTCCTCTGCCAGTTGTCGCTGACCTCACCACGGTGGTCGCCCAGCAGTCACAACAGATAGCGCAACAAGGCCAACAGCTGTCTCAACTGACCGTTATGCTACAACAGTTGCTACCACAGCTTCAGCAGTCATCTCCTCCGCCAGCTTCTGCACCTCCTCCGCAGCGAGTGGCCGCTCCTGGGATACGTTTATCCTTGCCGGATAAATTTGATGGGGACTCTAAGTTTTGCCGTGGCTTTCTTTCCCAATGTTCCCTGCATCTGGAGATGATGTCGGACCTGTTTCCCACTGAAAGGTCTAAGGTGGCTTTCGTAGTCAGTCTTCTGTCCGGAAAAGCCCTGTCATGGGCCACACCGCTCTGGGACCGCAATGACCCCGTCACTGCCTCTGTACACTCCTTCTTCTCGGAAATCCGAAGTGTCTTTGAGGAACCTGCCCGAGCCTCTTCTGCTGAGACTGCCCTGTTGAACCTGGTCCAGGGTAATTCTTCCGTTGGCGAGTATGCCGTACAATTCCGTACACTTGCTTCAGAACTGTCCTGGAATAATGAGGCCCTCTGCGCCACCTTCAAAAAAGGCCTATCCAGCAACATTAAAGATGTTCTGGCCGCACGAGAAATTCCTGCTAATCTACATGAACTTATTCACCTAGCTACTCGCATTGACATGCGTTTTTCTGAAAGGCGTCAGGAACTCCGCCAAGATATGGACTCTGTTCGCACGAGGCGTTTCGTCTCCTCGGCTCCTCTCTCCTCTGGTCCCCTGCAATCTGTTCCTGTGCCTCCCGCCGTGGAGGCTATGCAGGTCGACCGGTCTCGCCTGACACCTCAAGAGAGGACACGACGCCGTATGGAGAACCTCTGCCTGTACTGTGCTAGTACCGAACACTTCCTGAGGGATTGTCCTATCCGTCCTCCCCGCCTGGAAAGACGTACGCTGACCCCGCACAAAGGTGAGACAGTCCTTGATGTCTACTCTGCTTCTCCACGTCTTACTGTGCCTGTGCGGATGTCTGCCTCTGCCTTCTCCTTCTCTACAGTGGCCTTCTTGGACTCTGGATCTGCAGGAAATTTTATTTTGGCCTCTCTCGTCAACAGGTTCAACATCCCAGTGACCAGTCTCGCCAGACCCCTCTACATCAATTGTGTAAATAATGAAAGATTGGACTGTACCATACGTTTCCGCACGGAGCCCCTCCTTATGAGCATCGGATCTCATCATGAGAGGATTGAACTTTTGGTCCTCCCCAATTGCACCTCGGAGATTCTCCTTGGACTTCCCTGGCTTCAACTTCATTCCCCAACCCTGGATTGGTCCACTGGGGAGATCAAGAGTTGGGGGTCCTCTTGTTCCAAGAACTGTCTAAAACCGGTTCCCAGTAACCCTTGCCGTAACTCTGTGGTTCCTCCAGTAACCGGTCTCCCTAAGGCCTATATGGACTTCGCGGATGTTTTCTGCAAAAAGCAAGCTGAGACTCTACCTCCTCACAGGCCTTATGATTGCCCTATCGACCTCCTCCCGGGTACTACTCCACCCCGGGGCAGAATTTATCCTCTCTCTGCCCCAGAGACTCTTGCCATGTCCGAATACGTCCAGGAGAATCTAAAAAGGGGCTTTATCCGCAAATCCTCCTCTCCTGCCGGAGCCGGATTTTTCTTTGTGTCCAAAAAAGATGGCTCCCTACGTCCTTGCATTGACTACCGCGGTCTTAATAAAATCACGGTTAAGAACCGCTACCCCTTACCCCTCATCTCTGAACTCTTTGATCGCCTCCAAGGTGCCCACATCTTCACTAAATTGGACTTAAGAGGCGCCTATAACCTCATCCGCATCAGAGAGGGGGACGAGTGGAAAACGGCATTTAACACCAGAGATGGACACTTTGAGTATCTGGTCATGCCCTTTGGACTGTGCAATGCCCCTGCCGTCTTCCAAGACTTTGTCAATGAAATTTTTCGTGATCTGTTATACTCCTGTGTTGTGGTATATCTGGACGATATCCTAATTTTTTCTGCCAATCTAGAAGAACACCGCCAGCATGTCCGTATGGTTCTTCAGAGACTTCGTGACAACCAACTCTATGCCAAAATTGAGAAATGTCTGTTTGAATGCCAATCTCTTCCTTTTCTAGGATATTTGGTCTCTGGCCAGGGACTACAGATGGATCCAGACAAACTCTCTGCCGTCTTAAATTGGCCACGCCCCTCCGGACTCCGTGCTATCCAACGCTTTTTGGGGTTCGCCAATTATTACAGGCAATTTATTCCACATTTTTCTACCATTGTGGCTCCTATCGTGGCTTTAACCAAAAAAAATGCTGATCCCAAGTCCTGGCCTCCTCAAGCAGAAGACTCCTTTAAACGACTCAAGTCTGCCTTTTCTTCGGCTCCCGTGCTCTCCAGACCTGACCCTTCCAAACCCTTCCTATTGGAGGTTGATGCCTCCTCAGTAGGAGCTGGAGCTGTTCTTCTACAAAAAAATTCTTCCGGGCATGCTGTCACTTGTGGTTTTTTCTCTAGGACCTTCTCTCCAGCGGAGAGGAACTACTCCATCGGGGATCGAGAGCTTCTAGCCATTAAATTAGCACTTGAGGAATGGAGGCATCTGCTGGAGGGATCAAGATTTCCTGTTATTATCTACACCGACCACAAGAACCTCTCCTACCTCCAGTCGGCCCAACGGCTGAATCCTCGCCAGGCCCGGTGGTCTCTGTTCTTTGCCCGATTTAATTTTGAGATTCACTTTCGTCCTGCCGATAAGAACATTAGGGCCGATGCTCTCTCTCGTTCCTCGGATGCCTCTGAAGTTGATCTCCCTCCGCAACACATCATTCCACCTGACTGCCTGATCTCCACTTCTCCTGCCTCCATCAGGCAGACTCCTCCAGGAAAGACCTTTGTTTCTCCACGCCAACGCCTCGGAATCCTCAAATGGGGTCACTCCTCCCATCTCGCAGGTCATGCGGGCATCAAGAAATCTGTGCAACTCATCTCCCGCTTCTATTGGTGGCCGACTCTGGAGACGGATGTTGGGGACTTTGTGCGAGCCTGCACTATCTGTGCCCGGGATAAGACTCCTCGCCAGAAGCCCGCTGGTTTTCTTCATCCTCTGCCTGTCCCCGAACAGCCTTGGTCTCTTATTGGTATGGATTTTATTACTGATTTACCCCCTTCCCGTGGCAACACCGTTATTTGGGTGGTCGTTGATCGATTCTCCAAAATGGCACATTTCATCCCTCTTCCTGGTCTTCCTTCTGCGCCTCAGTTGGCTAAACAATTTTTTGTACACATTTTTCGTCTTCACGGGTTGCCTACGCAGATTGTCTCGGATAGAGGGGTCCAATTCGTGTCTAAATTCTGGAGAGCTCTCTGTAAACAACTCAAGATTAAATTAAATTTTTCCTCTGCATATCATCCCCAGTCCAATGGACAAGTAGAAAGAATTAACCAGATCCTGGGTGATTATTTGCGACATTTTGTTTCCTCCCGCCAGGATGACTGGGCAGATCTCCTTCCATGGGCCGAATTCTCGTATAACTTCAGGGTCTCTGAATCTTCCTCCAAATCCCCGTTTTTCGTGGTGTACGGCCGTCACCCTCTTCCCCCCCTCCCTACCCCCTTGCCCTCTGGTCTGCCCGCTGTGGATGAAATTTCTCGTGACCTTTCCATTATATGGAGAGAGACCCAAAATTCTCTCTTACAGGCTTCTTCACGCATGAAGAGGTTCGCGGATAAGAAGAGAAGAGCTCCCCCCGTTTTTTCCCCTGGAGACAAGGTATGGCTCTCCGCTAAATATGTCCGCTTCCGTGTCCCTAGCTACAAGTTGGGACCACGCTATCTTGGTCCTTTCAAAGTTTTGTGTCAAATTAATCCTGTCTCTTATAAACTTCTTCTTCCTCCTTCTCTTCGTATCCCTAATGCCTTTCACGTCTCTCTTCTCAAACCACTCATCCTCAACCGTTTTTCTCCCAAATCTGTTCCTCCCACTCCTGTTTCCGGCTCCTCGGACGTCTTCTCGGTCAAGGAAATTTTGGCTGCCAAAAAGGTCAGAGGGAAAAATTTTTTTTTGGTAGACTGGGAGGGTTGTGGTCCTGAAGAGAGATCCTGGGAACCTGAGGACAACATCCTTGACAAAAGTCTGCTCCTCAGGTTCTCAGGCTCCAAGAAGAGGGGGAGACCCAAGGGGGGGGGTACTGTTACGCCGAGCGCTCCGGGTCCCCGCTCCTCCCCGGAGCGCTCGATTCACTCCCTCCGCTGCAGCGCTCCGGTCACGTCCTCTGACCCGGGGCGCTGCGATCCTGCTGCCAGCCGGGGTGCGATTCGCGATGCGGGTAGCGCCCGCTCGCGATGCGCACCCCGGCTCCCCTACCTGACCCGCTCCCCGTCTGTTCTCTCCCGGCGCGCGCGGCCCCGCTCCCTAGGGCGCGCGCGCGCCGGGTCTCTGCGATTTAAAGGGCCACTGCGCCGCTGATTGGCGCAGTGGTTCCAATTAGTGTTTACACCTGTGCACTTCCCTATATCACCTCACTTCCCCTTCACTTCCTCGCCGGATCTTGTTGCCTTAGTGCCAGTGAAAGCGTTCCTTGTGTGTTCCTTGCCTGTGTTTCCAGACCTTCTGCCGTTGCCCCTGACTACGATCCTTGCTGCCTGCCCCGACCTTCTGCTACGTCCGACCTTGCTTCTGCCTACTCCCTTGTACCGCGCCTATCTTCAGCAGCCAGAGAGGTGAGCCGTTGCTAGTGGATACGACCTGGTCACTACCGCCGCAGCAAGACCATCCCGCTTTGCGGCGGGCTCTGGTGAAAACCAGTAGTGGCTTAGAACCGGTCCACTAGCACGGTCCACGCCATCCCTCTCTGGCACAGAGGGTCCACTACCTGCCAGCCGGCATCGTGACAGGTATTTCTGTACTAGGGAGAAATTGCACTAAATATTTAGGGGGCTTTTTTTCCCTTTACCCCTTATGAAAAGGAAAAGTTAGGAGCTACACCTGACTGTTAGTGTAAAAAAATAAAACAATTTACACTAACATGCTGGTGTTGCCCCATACTATTTATTTTCACAAGCGGTAAAAGGAAAAAAAACATCCCGAAAATTTGTAATGCAATTCCTCCTGAGTACGGAAATACCCCATATGTGGTCGTAAAATGCTCTGCGGACGCACAACAAGGCTCAGGAGTGGGAGCGCACTATGTACATTTGAGGCCTGAATTGATGATTTGCACAGGGGTGACTGATTTTACAGCAGTTCTGACATAAACGCAAAAAAATGAATACCCACATGTGACCTCATTTTGGAAACTACCCCTGTAAAAAGGGGTAGAGAAAGCCTTAACACCCCACAGGAGTTTGACAAATTTTCGTTAAATTTAGATGGGAAAATGAAAAAACTAATTTTTTTTTTACAAAAATGCTGATGTTACCCTAATTTTTTCATTTTCACAAGGGAAAATAGGAAAAAAGCCCCCCAAAATGTGTAACCCCATTTCTTCTGAGTAAGAACATACACTATATGTGGATGTAAAGTGCTCTGCGGGCGCACTACAATGCTCAGAAGAGAAGGAGAACCATTGGGCTTTTGAAGAGAAAATTTGTCCGGAATTGAAGGCCACGTGTGTTCACAAAGCCCCCATAGTGCCAGTACAATGGGACCCACCCCACATGTGACCCCATTTTGGAAACTACACCCCTCATGTAATGCAATAAGGGGTACAGTGAGCATTTACGCCCCATAGGTGTCTGACAGATTTTTGGAACAGTGGTCCGGGAAAATGAAAAATGTAATTTTTCATTTGCACAGCCCACTGTTCCAAAGATCTGTCAAACATCAGTGGGGTGTAAACACTCACTGCACCCCTTATTAAATTCTGTGAGGGGTGTAGTTTCCAAAACAGGGTCATATGTGGGGGGTCCACTGTTCTGGCACCACGGGGGCTTTGTAAATGCACATGGCCCTGACTTCCATTCCAAACTAATTCTCTTTTAAAAAGCTCAATGGCGCTCCTTCTCTTCTGAGCATTATAGTGCGCCAGCAGAGTATTTGATGTCCACACATGGGATATTTCCATACTCAGAAGAAAAATTGGGTTACAAATTTTGGGGGTCATTTTCTCCTATTAACCCTTGTAAAAATAAAAATAAATGGGAAAAATCTAGCATTTTAGTGATTGATTTTTTTTCATTTACACAACTTTAACCCCTTAATGACCAAGCCCATCCATAACTCCTTTATATTTCCATGTACAGACCCATATAAGGGCTTGTTTTTTGCGTGACCAATTGTACTTTGTAATGAAACCTCTCATTTTACCATAAAATGTACGGCGAACCCCAAAAAAAAAAATTTAGGGAGGAAATTTAAATGAAAACCAAAATTTTGCAGATTTTGGAGGGTTTTGTTTTCACACTGTACACTTTACGGTAAAAATGACATGTGTTCTTTATTCTGTGGGTCAATACGATTAAAATGATAACTATGGCTATATACTTTTATATTTTTGTAAAGCTTAAAAAAAATCTAAAACTTTTTGTACAAAATCAGTAATCTAAAATCGCCCCATTTTGACCATCTATAACTTTTTCATTTTTCTGTTTATATAGGGCAGTATGAGGGCTCATTTTTTGCGCCGTCATCTGTACTTTTTATATACCACATTTGCATATATAAAACTTTTAGATCATTTATTTTTTATTTTTTTATAAAATGTGACAAAAAAGCTGCATTTGTGGATTTTTTAAGTTTACGCCATTTACCGTACGGGATCATTAACATTATATTTTGATATTTCGGACATTTATGCATGCGGCGATACCAAATATGTTTATTAAAAAAAAATTTACGCTTTTTGGGGGTAAAATGGGAAAAACGGACAATTTTCATTTTTATTGGGGGAGGGGATTTTTCACTTTTTTTTACTTTTTATTTTCACATTTTTATACTTTTTTTTAAAACACTTTTTATGTCCCCATAGGGGACTATCTATAGCAATCGTTTGATTGCTAATACTGTGCAGTGCTACGCATAGGACACAGCACTGCTCTGTGTTATCAGTGATCTTCTGCTCTGGTCTGCTCGATTGCAGACCAGAGCAGAAGACCCCGGGAGACAGCCGGAGCCAGGTAAGGGGACCTCCGACTGTCATGCTGGATGATCGGATCCCCGCGGCAGCGCTGCAGGCGATCCGATCATCCAATCAAAGTGCCGCAATGCCGCAGATGCCATGATCTGTATTGATCACGGCATCGGAGGGGTTAATGGCCGACGTCCGCGTGATCGCGGATGTCGCCCATTAGCGGCGGGTCCCCGGCTGCTGCTAGCAGCCAGAACCTGCCGTGTATGACGCGAGCACCCTTCGGATTCTCGCGGTCATACACAGGACATAAATGTACGTCTTGGTGCGGGAAGTGCCGCCAAACCAGGACGTACATTTAGGTCCGTGGTCGTTAAGGGGTTAACAAAAAGTTGTGAAACACGTGTGGGGTTTTAACGCTCACTCTACCCCTTGTTACGTTCCTTGAGGGGTGTAGTTTCCAAAATACTATGCCATGTGGGTTTTGTTTTGTTTTTTTTCTGTTCTGGCACCATAGGGGCTTCCTAAATGCGACATGCCCCCCAAAAACCATTTCAGCATAATTTGCTTTCCAAAAGCCAAATGTGACTCCTTCTCTTCTGAGCGTTGTAGTTCGCCCGCAGAGCATCTTACATCCTAACATGGGGTATTTCCATACTCAGAAGAGATGGGGTTACAAATTTTGGGGGGCATTTCTCCCATTACCTATTGTGAAAATGTAAAATTTGGGGAAAAAATTGCACTTTAGCGAAGAAAATTTTTTTTTTCATTTAGACATCCAACTTTAACGAAAAGTTGTCAAACACCTATGGGGTGTTAAGGCTCACCGGACCCCTTGTTACGTTAAGGGGTCTAGTTTCCAAGATGGTATGCCATGTGGGGGTTTTCTGCTGTTCTGGCACCATAGGGGCTTCCTAAATTTTGACATTCCCCCCAAAAATCATTTCATCAAAATTCATTCTCCAATATCCCATTGTTGCTCCTTCCCTTCTGAGCCCTGTACTGTGCCCACTGAACACTTGACATACACATATGAGGTATTTCCTTACTGGAGAGAAATTGTGTTACAAATTTTGGGGGACCTTTTCTCCTATTACCCCTTGCAAAAATTCAAAAACTTGGTCTACAAGAACATGCAAGTGTAAAAAAAGGAACATTTAGAATTTTCTCCTTCACTTTGCTGCTTTTCCTGTGAAACACCTAAAGGGTTAACACACTTACTGAATGTCATTTTGAATACTTTGAGGGGTGCAGTTTTTATAATGGGGTCATTTGTGGGGCATTTCTAATATGAAAGCCCTTCAAAATCCACTTCAAAACTGAACTGGTCCCTGAAAAATTCTGATTTTGAAAATTTTGTGAAAAATTGGAAAATTGCTGCTGAACTTTGAAGCCCTCTGATGTCTTCCAAAAGTAAAAACATGTCAACTTTATGGTGCAAACATAAAGTAGACATATTGTATATGTGAATGAATATATAATTTATTTGGTATGTCTATTTTCCTTACAAGCAGAGAGCTTGAAAGTTAGAAAAATGCAACATTTTCAATTTTTTCATCAAATGTTGGAATTTTTCACCAAGAAATGATGCAAGTATCGACAAAAATTTACCTCTAACATAGAGTAGAATATGTCATGAAATAACAATTTCAGAATCATAATGAAAGGTAAAAACATCCCAGAGTTATTAATGCTTAAAGTGACAGTGGTCAGATGTGCAAAAAAAGGCCGGGTCCTACACTGAAAATTGGCTGGGTCCTTAAGGGGTTAAAGGGGTACTTCACCACTGTACATCTTATCCCCTGTCCAAAGGATAGGGGATAAGATGTCTGATTGTTGGGTCCCACCGCTGGGGACCCCCATGATCTCCCCGCTGAACCCAGTATTCTTTTTAGAGCGTTGGGTGCAGCGCCAGAGGCTCTTGACATCACGGCCGTACCCTGCTCATGATGTCACGGCCACGCCCCCTAAACGCAAGTCCCCCGCAATAGGTGATGAGATGTCTAGGGGTGGAGTACCTTTTTAAGACCTTGCTGGAAAATAATGGAGACCACACAAAATATTGACACTTTGTTCTCAATTTAGACATTCCCACTTAGGGGTCTTCTCACTTTCGTTGCCAAGGTTTAGACGTTAATGACTGTGTGTTAAGATACCATTTATTTGCAATTGCCTATGTTAGGCCATTATACAATTTGTTTCTTTTTAGAGAAGTATGAAATGGTCATCCATAAGATTCACTAAGCCACTTCTGGCTCTGAGAGAAGTAGACTGCTATCGACAGGGACCATGAGAGCTGTGTAAACACATATCTGGCAGCTGATAAGGTTTCACATGTTCCATTAGAGTTACAGTAGCTAGATACATATAACAGGCTTTGACTGTTGGTTGGAATATTGACATTGTATTTTGTGGTTCTCTATGTAATATTATAAAGTAGCATCTGCTTACAGGATGATGAGTTTCTCTTTCTATAGCTCAGTCAATAGGTTTATGTTGGGTAAAAGTTTACAACCCTTTACCTTTTTTCACATTTTGTTGCAGCCTTGTAATAAAGTCAAATTAAATTTGAGTTTTCCCCATCATTCTGCACTCATTAGCCAGAAATAAGAATGTGAAAAAAAAATATCAGAAATCTTTGCTAATTTATTGAATAATAAAAACTAACATTGGCCATAAGTATTCTGATACAACAAAAAAAGATGTAGCGGTCGGCACAGTTTACAGACTCCATTTAGCACCTGGGGAACATTAGGCTATGGACAGCGGTGCATGCAGCATACAAAACCAAGGGTGCACTATCTTTATAAACACAGCAACGTGGCAAAATGCAAGCAAGGAAGAGGCTCCGGAGGCCCTCATCAGGGATGTAGCAAAATTTCTTACTTTATTTCACAATAAGCATAACATCACAAGTGCTGGAAAAAAAAAGTAGACACCAACACAAGGTAACAGCTGTTTCATGCTGTTGGTCATACTTAAACAGTCAGACATGCTATGACTCTGTTATCTATGTTACTTTGACTTCCTCTGGATCATACAGCAGATGATAAATACTGGGAGGCTTGAGTTTTTAAGTAGAAGTAATTTACAAATCTGAATAACATCCTGCCACCAGCTGGTTTGAAAACAATTTTTATTCTTTGGAATACATCTTTATGGACTATTCACACGTACAGTATTCTGCGCAGCATGATTTTCTGCTGCAGATTTCAATGTAAACTGAATGACTGAACACAGCTTCTAATCCTGCACATCAAATCTGCGCAAAATACTGTATGTGTGGCCCTTAAAGTCCATGGGACTTCTGGGATAGGACGTCTATAATTCCCTCTGATCATTCCATCAGAATGATGGCGCTAGTCTTGGGCCAAGGGATCACACTTTTAGTTTAACTGTATCCTGCCATTGGCCATTCTGATATTAACGCTTAAACTACCCATAAATGTCCTCAAATTTACTGACATTTTATTTTGCACACCAATTTTCATCAGTAATCAGCAATAAAAGCCATGTTTTTACATCCCTTTTTTTTGCGAATAACAGACAAAAATGTGTGAAAAATAAAATCTGTTGGCACATCTTACGATGTGTGTACCTAGCCTTAATTTACATAAAACTGGTCAGAAGTCATAAGTGTCCATGACTTTGAAGCTGCATAAAAGGAGTACATTTATTTAATAGAATATGTTTAATAGACAATATGTTCAGGTAGCACAATTAACTATTCTATGGGCTGCTAGGAAATGTAATTACTTATCAGTTAATGATTCCTTTTGCACATGCATGAAGGGCAGGGCTTGGTACCATCCAGTATATAAGGCATAATCCATACCCTACAGTAAGTTTTCTTCTAGATCATACATTACGCTGATATATTCTCATGGTTAGTTTCCCTTATATATACTAATGTATTTAGTGACTATTCCAAGCAGGTCCATTAACCCCTTAAAAACCAAGCCCATTCTCACCTTAAGGACCAGAGCTTTTTTTGCACATCTGAACACTGTCACTTTAAGCATTAATTACTCTGGGATGCTTTTACCTTTCATTCTGATTCCGAGATTGTTTTTCGTGACATAGTCTACTTTATGATAGCGGTACATTTTCGTTGATACTTCCATCCTTTCTTGGTGAAAAATTCCCAAATTTGATGAAAAAATTGAAAATTTTGCATTTTTCTAACTTTGAAGCTCTCTGCTTGTAAGGAAAATAGACATTCCAAATAAATTATATATGGATTCACATATACAATATGTCTATTTTATGTCTGCATCATAAAGTCGACATTTTTTTACTTTTGGAAGACATGAGAGGGCTTCAAAGTTCAGCAGCAATTCTCCAATTTTTCACAAAATTTTCTAAATCGGAATTTTGCAGGGACCAGTTCAGATTTTAAATGGATTTGAAGGGCCTTCATATTAGAAATTCCCCATAAATGACCCCATTATAGAAACTGCACCCCTCAAATTATTCAAAATGACATTCACAAAGTTTTTTAACCCTTAAGGTGTTTCACAGGAATCGCAGCAAAGTGAATGAGAAAATTCAAAATCTTCATTTTTTACACTCGCATGTTCTTGTAGACTCAGAAAAAAGCCCCCCAAAATTTGTAAACCAATTTTTCTCGAGTATGGAAATACCTCATATGTGTATCTGAAGTGTTCGGCGAGCGCAGTAGAGGGCTCAGAAGAGAAGGAGCAACAATGGGATTTTGGAGAGTGCATTTTGCTAACATGGTTTTTGGGGGGCATATCGCATTTAGGAAGCCCCTATTGTACCAGAACAGCAAAAAAAAAAAACACATGGCATACTATTTTGGAAACTACACCCCTCAAGGCACGTAACAAGGGGTCCAGTGAGCCTTAACAACCCACAGGTGTATGACTACTTTCCAGTAAATTCGGATGTGTAAATGAAAAAAAAAAAATTCACTGAAGTGCATTTTTTTGTCCCCAAATTTACCATTTTTACAAAGGCTAATGTGAGTAAATGCTCCACAAAATTTGTAATCAAATCTATTCTGAGTATGGAAATACCCCATGTTAGGATGTAAAATGCTCTGTGGGTGAACTACTATGCTCAGAAGAGAAGGTGTCACATTTGGCTTTTGGATAGCAAATTTTACTAAAATGGTTTTTGGTGGGGCATGTTGCATTTAGGAACCCCTATGGTGCCAGAACAGCAAAAAAAAAAAAAAAAACACATGGCCTACTATTTTGGAAACTACACCCCTCAAGGAATGTAATAAGGAGTACAGTGAGTCTTAAAACCTCACAGATGTTTGACGACTTTTTGTTAAAGTCGGATGTGTAAATGAAATTTTAAAAAAAATTCCCTAAAATGCTGGGTTTTCACCAAATTTTAATTTTTTTTTTTTACAAGGGGTAATAGGAGAATATTAAATATAAAATGTGTAACCCCATGTGTAGACGTCAAGTGCTCTGCTGGCGCACTACAATGTTCAGAAGAGGAGGAGCGCCATTGATCTTTTGGAGAGAGGATTTGTTTGGAATGGAACATTTTTCATTTTCACGGTCCACTGTTCCAAAAATCTGTCAGACACCTGTGGGGTGTAAATGCTCACTGTACTCCTTATTACATTACGTGAGGGGTGTAGTTTCCAAAATGGGGTCACATGTTGGGGGGTCCATTGTACTGGCACTACGTGGGCTTCAATTCCAAACAAATTTTCTCTTCAAAAGCCCAATGGTGCTCCTTCTCTTCTGAGCATTGTAGTGCACCCGCTGAGCACTTTACATCCACATATGGGGTATGTTCTTACTCAGAAGAAATGGGGTTACAAATTTTGGGGGCTTTTTTCCTATTTTCCCTTGTGAAAATGAACTATTTTTGGTAACACCAGCATTTTTGTGAAAACAATTATTTTTTTCATTTTCCCATCCAACTTTAACGAACATTCGTCAAACAACTGTGACACCCCACAGTTGTGTTCAGGCTCACTATACCCCTTGTTATGTTCCATGAGGGGTGTAGTTTCCAAAATGTGGTCACATGTGGGTATTTATTGTTTTGTGTTTATGTCAGAACCTCTGTAAAATCAGCTGCAACTGTTCAAATCACCAATTTAGGCCTCAAATGTACATAGTGTGCTCTCACTCCTGAGCCTTATTGTGCGTCCACAGAGCATTTTAAGTCCACATACGGGGTATTTCCATACTCAAAAGAAATTGTGTTACAAGTTTTGGGGGTCTTTTTTTCCTTTTACTTCTTGTGAAAGTAAAAAGTATGGGGCAACACCAGCATGTAAAATTTTTTATTTTTTTCACACTAACAGGCTGGTGTAGTCCCAAACTTTTACTTTTCATAAGGGGTAAATGGAGAAAAAGCCCCCCAAAATTTGTAACGCAATTGCTCCTGAATACTTAAATACCCCATATGTGGCCCTAAACTGTTTCCTTGAAATACGACAGGGCTCCGAAGTGAGAGAGCGCCATGCGCATTTGAGGATTACACTAGGGATTGCAGAGGGGTGGTAATAGTGGAATTCTATGCCAGTGATTCCCAAACAGGGTGCCTCCAGCTGTTGCTAAACTCCCAGTATGCCTGGACAGTCAGTGGCTGTCCGTAAATGCTGGGAGTTGTTGTTTTGCAACAGCTGGAGGCTCCGTTTTGGAAACACTGCCATACGATACATTTTCATTTTAATTGGGGGGGGGGGGGCAGTGTAAGGGGGTGTATATGTAGTGTTTTACCCTTTATTATGTGTTGGTGTAGTCTAGTGTTTTTAGGGTGCATTCGCACTGGCGGGGGTTTACAGTGAGTTTCCCACTAGGAGTTTGCGCTGCGGCGGAATATTTGCTGCAGCTCAAACTTGAAGCAGGAAACTCACTGTAAACCCGCCCGTGTGAATGTACCCTGTACATTCACATGGGGGGGGGGGGGGGCAAACCTCAAGCTGTTGCAAAACTACAACTCCCAGCATGCACTGACAGACAGCTGGAGGTACGCAACTACAACTCCCAACATGCCGAGACAGCTGTTTGCTGTTTGGGCATGCTGGGAGTTGTAGTTTTGCAAGATCTGAAGGGCCACAGTTTAGAGACCACTGCACAGTGATCTCCAAACTTTGGCCCTCCAGATGTTGCAAAACTGCAAATCCCAGCATGCCCAAACAGCAAATAGCTGTCTGGGCATGCTGGGAGATGTAGTTTTGCAACATCTGGAGGGGTACAGTTTAGAGACCACTGTATAGTGGTCTCAAAACTGTAGCCCTCCAGATGTTGCTAGGTAACTACTAACCGGCTGCCATAGGATCGCAGCAACAGGGAGCTGCACCAGGGAGCCACATCACCATCCTCTGCCACGCGCTGCTGATCGCCGATGGTAAGTAAACCTCCTGGGCAGGTCACCTGCCCGGACTACTGTGGGTTGGCAAAATGGGGGAACCGAACTTTAACCCCCCCGTCCCCGATCTGCTATTGGGCAGTCGCTTCTGACCGACCAATAGCAGGGATAGGAGGGGTGGCACGCCAGCCACCTCACTCCTATCCCTTCAGGGGGACCGTATGACCCGGAAATGCCGCAAATCACCGGTGTAAATTCACCGACGAATTGCAGCGATTGCCGACAGAGGGTGGGGATCAATGGGGCTCAAGACCCCCTAGGCATTGGCACGAGATACCTGCTGATAGATATCAGCAGTCATCCCAGTCCGGTCCCTGCCCGACATGTGGCGATGACCTAAATTCCCACGGGTGTACAGGTACGCCCTTGGTCCTTAAGTACCAGGGCGTACCAGGGCATGGTTAAAACTTACTATTAAGACATCCATTGCAAGTCTATCTGCTATATTTGGACTACAATGTGTAATTCTACCCTATGAAGATGCAGAGAGGCAAAGGATATTATGTATAGAGCTTATATTTTACAAATAATAATTTGCATTACAGAATAAACTGGAAAAAAGAAATTGCCACCAGAGACCATTGTTGACAATCCTTTAAATGGACACTGTCAGATATAAACAATTTTTATATGTTGAACATCTTGGCAGAACAAGAGTTTTTCTAATATAATTCTTTAAAATATTTTACATTTTATTAAAGAAAGCTGCCTCAGAAAATCCCAACAATAGGGGGTCTTCATACCTCCTGGGACACTGATGAGTCCCACAGCAGCATGCATGAGTGTGTCCAAGGATCATGGACACGAGATTGCTGATTGACATGTGCCTCCAGCTGGTGCAAAACTACAATTCCAAGCATGCCTGGACAGTCAAAGGATGTCTGGGCATGCGGGGAGTTGTAGTTTTGCAAAAGCTGTAGGCACACAGCTGAAGGCAACACTGCTGCGAAAAAGAGTTATCCAAAAACCGTACCTCCAACTATTCCAAAACTACAAGTCCCAGCATTTCAAGATTGCCAAATGATGACACACATGAATGACATAGGAACAGAAAATGTATTTATAAAAAAAAAAAGTACTTTTAGCACTAATCCTTTACACAAATGTAGGAAGATGTAAGTTATACACTCACCAATTTGCGGTGGTAGAGTATAGGCAATCTCCAATAATTATTTTGTGTGTGAGTGTGCATATACAGCATAAAACCAGAGTGGAAAGGGTTGGGCTGCCAGGCTTTCACGAGCAGTGAGTCAGCAGAGTGAGGTAGAGGGAGGAGTCATCACAGTGCAGGAAGGAGAGGGAAACGCCCCCTCCCTTTGGGAAGATGAAAAAGACAGTGAGCAGCTGTAATATGCTATTTCTTAGTGAAAAATCTGTGATAGATACATAACAATTACATGTACATGAACAGGCTTAGGTACTGAGCAACATATAACAGTTTTGTTTTTTTGTGGGATCTGATAGGTACGCTTTAAACATTTGGTCCACCTCTATACAAATAGTGTCTGCATTTAAAAAAATAAAAAGGTTCACATGTGTGTTAGGTCTCTGGTGCTCTGGGGGCCCTGTCACAGATTCTGTTCATTTATCAGCATTTGTTCAGTCAAATCCTGCTAAATAAAGGCAGAAACCCGACAGACTTTTTGGACATTGGACTGTCCGTCTCAGTTTTTCTGCATTTCATAGATGTGAAATACAATAATGATAAACATCTACAAAAAGTATGCAAATCTACGTAGAATCACATTCGTTTTACTATGTTAACAGTTTGTATCTGTTTTAAAAAGGATTAGAACAACTGTGAATTCCACCACCAAATGAACAATACCCTCTATAAGAATAATATATCCATCCCCAAAGGATTACAGGGTAAAAATATAATTTATTGGTGTACAGTCATGGCCGGAAATGTTGGCACCCCTGAATGAAGTATTTCTCACAGAAAAGGATTGCACTAACACATGTTTTGCTATACACATGTTTATTCCCTTTGTGTATATTGGAACTAAATCAAAAAAGGGAGCAAAAAAAGCAAATTGGACATAATGTCACACCAATCTCCAAAAATGGGCGGGACAAAATTATTGGCACCCTTAACTTAATATTTGGTTGCACACCTTTTGGAAAAAATAACTGAAATCAGTCGCTTCCTATAACCATCAATAAGCTTCTTACACCTCTCAGCCGGAATGTTGGACCACTCTTACTTTGTAAACTGCTCCAGGTCTCTCTTATTGGAGGAGCACCTTTTCCCAACAGCAATTTTAAGATCTCTCCACAGGTGTTCAATGGGATTTAGATCTGGACTCATTGCTGGCCACTTCAGAACTCTCCAGCGCTTTGTTGCCATCCATTTCTGGGTGCTTTTTGACGTATGTTTGGGGTCATTGTCCTGCTGGAAGATCTCAGAAAGAAACCCAACTTTCTGACACTGGGCTGTACAGTGCGACCCAAAATCCGTTGGTAATCCTCAGATTTCATGATGCCTTGCACACATTCAAGGCACCCAGTGCAAGAGGCAGCAAAACAACCCCAAAACATCATTGAACCTCCACAATATCCTCCACCATATTTCACTGTAGGTACTGTGTTCTTTTCTTTGTAGGCCTCATTCCGTTTTCGGTAAACAGTAGAGTGATGTGGTCTTCTCATGAAAAACTCTATCTTGGTCTTCTCTGTCCACAAGAAGTTTTCCCAGAAGGATTTTTGCTTACTCAAGTTCATTTTGGTAAAATTTAGTCTTGCTTTTTTAGGTTTCTGTGTCAGCAGTGGGGTCCTCCAGGGTCTCCTGCCATAGTGTTTCATTTCATTTAAATGTCAATGGATAGTTCGCACTGACACTGATGCTCCCCGAGCCTGCAGGACAGCTTGAATATCTTTGGAACTTGTTTGGGGCTGCTTATCCACCATCCTGACTATCCTGGGTTGACACCTTTCATCAATTTTTCTCTCCCGTCCACGCCCAGGAGATTACCTACAGTTCCATGGGTTGCAAAATTCTTGATAATGTTGTGCACTCTGAACAAAGGCAAATCTAGATCTCTAGAGATGGACTTGTAACCTTCAGATTGTTGATATTTCTCCACAATTTTGGTTCTCAAGTCCTCAGACAGTTATCTTCTTCTCTTTCTGTTGTCCATGCTTAGTGTGGAACACACAATGCAAATATTATGTGAACTTCTCTCCTTTTTATCTGCTTTCAGGTGTGGATTTTATATTGTCAACACCTGTTACTTGCCCCAGGTGAGTTTAACCCCTTAAGGACCCGGGCTTTTTCCGTTTTTTCATTTTCAATTTTTCCTCCTTAACTTTAAAAAATCATAACTCTTAAAAATTTTCACCTAAAATTATATATAATGGCTTAATTTTTGCGTCACTAATTCTACTTTGTAATGACATTAGTCATTTTACCCAAAAATCTACGGTGAAACGGGAAAAAAAATCAATGTGCGACAAAATTGATGAAAAAACACTATTTTGTAAATTTTTGTGGCTTCTATTTTTACGCAGTACATTTTTTGTCAAAAATGATACCTTATCTTTATTCTGTAGGTCTATACGGTTAAAATGATACCCTACTTGTATAGGTTTGAATTTGTATCACTTCCGAAAAAAATCATGAATACATGCAGGAAAATGTATACGTTTAAAATGGTCATCTTTTGACCCCTATAACTTTTTTATTTTTCTGTGTTCAGGGCGCTTTGAGGACTCATTTTTTGCGCCGTCATCTGAAGTTTTTATCGGTACCATTTTTGTTCTGATCAGACTTTTTGATCACTTTTTATTCACTTTTTTGTGGTATAAAAAGTGATCAAAAATGCGCTATTTTGGACTTTGGAATTTTTTTGCGCGTACGCCATTGAACGTGCGGTATAAAAAGTGGTATATTTTTATAAATCGGACATTTCCGCACGCGGCGATACCACATATGTTTATTTTTATTATTATTTACATAATGTTTTTTTTATTTTTGGAAATGCCGGGTGATTCAAACTTTTATTAGGGGACGGGATAATTGAAAGGGTTAATGATTTTTTTACACTTTTCTTATGCAACATTATAGCTCCTATAGGGGGCTATAACATTGCATGTACTGATCTTTTACACTGATTGATCCATCTCCATAGGAATGGATCAATCAGTGTTTTCGGCGATTGAATGCTCAAGCCTGGATCTCAGGCTTGAAGCATTCATTCGGCGATCGGACAGCGCAGGAGAAGGTAAGAAGACCTCCTCCTGTGCTACAGCTGTTCGGGATGCCGCGATTATACCGCGGCGATCCCGAACAGCTCCCTGAGCTAGCCGGGCACTTTTACTTTCGTTTTTAGCCGCGCGGCTCAGCTTTGAGCGCGCGGCTAAAGGGTTAATAGCGCGCGGCACAGCGATCAGTGCCGCACACTATTAGGGGCGGGTCCCGGCTTCACTATGACGCCGGGCCCGCCGCGATATGATGCGGGGTCACCGTGTGACCCCGCGTTATATCGCAGGACCGGGACCCATGACGTATGCATACGTTATGGGTCCTTAAGAGGTTAAAGGAGCATTACATGCTTGAAACAATCTTATTTTCCCCAAATTTTTAAAGAGTGCCAAAAATTTTGTCCAATTTGCCTTTTTCCTTCCTTTTTTGGTTTAGTTCCAATACACATAAAGGGAATAAACATGTGTCTAGCAAAACATGTGTTACTGCAATCCCTTTCTGTGAGAAATACTTCATTTTCTAAAATTTTAGGGGTGCCAACATTTACAGACATGACTGTATTTGTTTATTGAAGGGCTGGAGGTGGGGGTTTGTTGGGGTTGTTTTGATTTCTTACCCAACCTCTCATCTTTATCATTGCCTTGTGGAGAAGTGGTGCAATTGCCCTGAAAAGGGCAGCTTGACACTGGAACCTGATCCAAATGTTCCTGGTATTACATAGACTTTCCATGCACATCTTTCAGTTGTAACACTGAATTCCCAAGGGGAGAGGGGTATCCGCTGGGTCTGGTATAAAGTTTCTCAGGGGTGGAGCTGTGAGGAGGGTATTACATGGGTAAGAATGTGTACTTATGTGCTAATGTTTGTTTTTCTGCCACATTGTATTGCAGTTTTACATTGTTGCTACATCGTGCAATAATGTAGATTGAGCCAATATCACTCTCTAGCTTGACATTATTGAACCAAATGACCAATACAGTTGAAAGTAGCATTTTGGAAAAGTTTATGAAATACACCTAAAATGAAAATGCTTTTCAGAACACACAAAGCTTCAAGAAGAAATATTGTAGTGGACTAGCCAGCGATATTTGACGCGATTGTTACACGTTTGTCTCTGCATTAGTATTGTAACCGTGTCCAAGAGACAGCACATTAAACTTTCTTTCCATGTTATTTATGCACAATGGTAACGCAGCACCAAGGAGAAGATGTTTCATTAATGATTCTTCTCTCTTTCTCTTTTTCACTGGATATTGGGTTACCCTGGTTGAAATTGGGTTTGTCTGAGAAAGAAATGTATGTTTACGTGTAAATTAAAGATGAGCATGGAGTAGTTGTCTTTGAATGGGAAAAGCCATGATTTTATAAGCCATGATTTCTATAAAAAAGAAATAAAATAAAAACACATTTATCTGTTATGAATGTATATGTTAACCCCTTCACGACCACGGACGTAAATGTATGTCCTGACTTGGCGGGACTTCCCGCACCAGGACGTACATTTACATCCTGTGTATGACCGCGAGCATCGGAACGGTGCTCACGTCATACACGGCAGGTTCCAGCTGCTAGCAGCAGCCGGGGACCCGCCCGTAATGGTCGACATCCGCGATTGCGCGGATGTCCACCATTAACCTCTCAGATGCCGTGATCAATACAGATCACGGCATCTGCGGCATTGCGGTACTTTGATTGGATGATCGGATTGCCCGCAGCGCTACCGCGGCGATCCAATCATCCAGCATGGCGCCCGGAGGTCCCCTCACCTGACTCCGGCCCTCTCCCGGGGTCTTCTGCTCTGGTCTGAGATAGAGCAGACCAGAGCAGAAGATCACCAATAATACCGAGCAGTGCTGTGTCCTATGCATAGCACTGCACAGTATTAGCAATCAAAGGATTGCTATAGATAGTCCCCTATGGGGACATAAAAAGTGTAAAAAAAAAGTTGAAAACTGTAAAAATAAAAAGGAAAAAAAAAGTGAAAAATCCCCTCCCCCAATAAAATTGAAAATTGTCAGTTTTTCCCATTTTACCCCCAAAAAGCATAATTTTTTTTAAACATAAACAAACATATTTGGTGTTGCCGCGTGCATAAATGTCCGAACTATCAAAATATAATGTTAATGATCCCGTACGGTAAATGGCGTAAACGTAAAAAAATTAAAAAGTCCAGAAATGCTGCTTTTTTTGTCACATTTTATTTAAAATTTTTTATAAAAAATGATCTAAAAGTTTTATATATCTAAAAAAAGTAAAGATGATGGCGCAAAAAATGAGCCCTCATACCACCCTATATACGCAAAAATGAAAAAGTTATAGGTGGTCAAAATAGGTTATTGATTTTGTACAAAAAGTTTTAGATTTTTTTTAAGCGGTACAAAAGTACAAAAGTATCTAGCCATGGGTATCATTTTAATCGTATTGACCCACAGAATAAAAAACACATGTCATTTTTACCGTAAAGTGTACAGTGTGAAAACAAAACCCTCCAAAATGTGTAAAATGTTGTTTTTCATTTAAATTTCCTCCCTAAAAAAAATTAAGATTAAGATTTTTTAAAAGAAGTAATTTACAAATCTGTTTAACTTTCTGGCACCAGTTGATTTAAAAAAAAAGTTTTTCACCGGCACCGGATTTCCCCTTTAACAACTAAGCATGTTTGCATTCATTCTTGTGTTAAATAAGTATACTTTTTTTTAACTTTTGCATTTTTTTAAAGGCGTAGACAGCGTGCACAGTGAAAACTGTTTGCAGTCATGCATGTTGTTCTCACTGTAAAATGTTTCCTGTTTGTTCCTGTAAAACCTATATGATAATTGAGTGAAAACATATTTGTTTTACATATAAATAAAGCTCACAAAATGTATGCTTTTTGAGGCCCTTTTTGCATATGTTTGCTCAGTGGAAGTCTTTGGATACATCAGACTACATATTTACATTGCATTTTTAGGTACACAAATATATATGCCAGGCATGGATCAAAACCATGACTGAGAATGGGGATCTAGAATGGTATGGCTTTGATTGACTTATAAATGAAGTAATGTTTGGGAATGCTTGGCATATCTGTTACCAGAGATCTTCTTCTGCTGTTATGTTCATTCAGTAGCTGGTAGCAGTTTTAGTTCATGATGCGGTAATGGGTCTATGCCAGGTTTTTGTTATGTTTTGCTTATGGTGATTCCTTAGTCTATATAACCAGGATGCAGGGCATACAGGTACGCCCCCGTTCCCGAGTCCTTAAAGCGTACCCATCAGATCCAACAAAAAAAATTTTTTAACCGGGGTTTAAACCGTTCTTCCGAGCAGAGAACACTTCAAACCCCATGGGTCCTGGCTGCTATCAGCAGCTAGGACCCAGGGTTAATGTCGGGCACGGCCGCCAATCAGGCCAATGCCCAGCATTAATCCTTTAGATGCCACAATCAAAGTTGATTGTGACGTCTAAAGTGAAAGTAAAAGGATCCCCCCAGCTCAACGGAGCTGATTAGGACTATGACGACAGAATCGCGATGTCCCGATCAGCTTACTGGAGGACGGGAGGGTCCTCACCTGCCTCGTCGTCATCTGCTCGGCGATCTATTGCTCCATGCCTTCTAATCAGGCTGGAGCAGCAGAGTGCCCAGAACACTGATAAATGCTATGCTATGGCATAGCATTGATCAGTGTATGCGATCAAAAGATTGCATGGTATAGCCCCCTAAGGGGGCAAAAAAAAGTAAAAAGTGGTGAAAAAAAAATAAGAGAATAAATGTGAATAAGCCCCCCTCCTAATAAAAGTTTGAATTGCCCCTTTTTTCCTATTAAAAGAGAAAAAATATCATGTGGTAACACCGCGTGCTTAAATGTCTGAAGTATTAAAATATAAGGTTAGCTAAACCTCACAGTCGATGGCGTACATGTAAAAAATACCAAAGTCCAAAATTGTGCATTTTTGGTCACTTCATATACTCTAAAAATATTAATAAAACGCGATCAAAAAGTCCCATCAAAACTAAAATGGGACCAATAAAATCTACAGACCACGGCCCAAAAAATAAGCCCTCATATAGCCCCATATGCGGAAAAATAAAAAAGATATAGGGGTTTAGAATACAGAGTTTGACAATTTTACACATACTAATTTTGGTGCATATAGTTCTAAAAAAAATTTTAAGTAGTAAAATAAATAAAACCTACATAAATTGGGTATCCCTGCAACCAGATGGACCTACAGAATAAGGATAATGTGTTATTTTTACCGAAAAGTGCACTGCGTAGAAAAGGAAGCCCTAAAAAGTTGCTATTTTTTTTTCCATTTCACCCCACAAATTATCTTTTTTTTGCCACAGATTATGTTTTAAAATAAGTGATGCCATTACAAAGTAGAATTGGTGATGCAAAAAACAAGCCCTTATATGGGTCTGTAGGTGCATATGGGTTGAATGTGTTGAACTCCCAACATTCCCAGACAACGGCAGCGTCTTAAAAGTATGATTTTTTTTAGCCATCCTAACACTTAGGCTAGGTTCAGACTACAGAATCTCCGGGCAGAAAATTTCTGCCCGGAGATTCTGAGTTCCGCCTGCACCGACTGAATAAGTCGGCGCTAGGACCGCGCAGACACTATAGTCTCCCATAGACTGTAATGTGTTCCGCGGGGAATACCACCTGTAGAAAGAGCACCACCTTTCTTCAGGCGCAAATTTTTAAGCGGATTTACTAAGCGGATTTTCCGCTTCATAAATTCCGAAGTGTGAATTTGTGAACGGAAAACCATTCACTACACTAGACATTTTAGCAAGCGGAAATTCTGACGGAAATTTTTTACGACTGAATTTCTGTCGGAAATTCCGTAGTCTGAACCTAGCCTTACAGGACATGTGGCAGCTGCCTGGCATTGAACATTGATATAAAGACAGCATGTATTTGTTGTCAGAATGGAAGGTCTCACTCTTTGTTAATAGGGTTCTCACTTCCCACTTCCTATTTATAATATTGTTGTTTTCTTATGTGTCAGATGGGACTTTGGGCCCTCACAGGCTCCAAGACTCAGGGGCAAATGCTACGCTTGTATCTTCTGTCGTAATACTGGAAGATATTCCATATACCGTATTTTTCGCCATATAAGATGCACTTTTTCTTCCCCAAAACTGGGGGGGAAAAGTTGGTGCGTCTTATACGGCGAATACACACCTATAGCGGCGGTCCCTGCGGCCATCAATGGCCGGGACCCACGGCTAATACAGGACATCACCGATCGTGGTGATGCCCTGTATTAACCCTTCACACACGGCGATTAAAGCTGACCGCCGCGTCTGAAGCGAAAGTCGGGCTGTTCGGGACCGCCACGGTGAAATTGCGGCGTCCCGAACAGCTTACAGGACACTGGGAGGGAACTTACCTGCTTCCTCGGTGCCTGCATGGCGGCGCTCTCCTTCGACGTCGTCACGTCGTCGCGTACGCCGTCCCGTCAACCAATAGGAGCGGCGTGCGTAGCGACGTGATGACGGCGACGTGATGACGGCGACGTGATGACGGCGACGTGATGACGGCGACGGAGAGCGTGGATCCCGGGGAAGAAGACGTCCGGAGCGTCGGGGACACCCCGGGGACGCGGCGACAGCGATGGAGCGACATCCAGGGCAGCGGTGACGGGTCCGGAGCGGCGGGGACACGTGAGTATTACCTCCTATACCAGTGGTCTTCAACCTGTGGACCTCCAGATGTTGCAAAACTACAACTCCCAGCATGCTCGGACAGCCAACGGCTGTCCGGGCATGCTGGGAGTTGTAGTTTTGCAACATCTGGAGGTCCGCAGGTTGAAGATCACTGTTGGGGGCAGAATCTTTTATTTCGAGATTTTGCACCTTTAAAATTGGGTACGTCTTATATGCCGGTGCGTCCTATAGGGCGAAAAATACGGTACCCATCCTTTATTCAGATTAAACTAGAAGCAACATAACAAACTAACTACATTTTAAATAACTACTGGTCATGCTCTTCCCTAATATGCAGTATATTGGTATACAAAAAGGTACTCTATAGGGAACCATTACTACTTTTACAAAATGAAATGTCTGATGGACTGTATAGTTTATTTTTTATTTTTTATTTTTCCAGATGAATACCATGAGGGGAACTGCATACCCCTCTATGTAGTTTACGGTTCATTTGTTTAATATTGTTGTACTTTGAAAATAGCTTTTTAATACATTGTGCTGGTTAAAGTACCACATTCTGTATTTCAGTGTGAAAAATGTCTTCTGAGAAGTATTTTTCATCATGTATGACAAGCCCTCTCCTTTGACCAGTTTTGGTTGGTTTCTGGGACAACATTCCATTCCAGAATTTGTATGTTATCTCAGGCTTGTGCGGCCTGTGAGAAACCTAGAAACTTTTTAACTAGAGGGAAGCCAAACGAATGTATTGTTGGGTATTAAATCAGTAACCTTTCTACAAATATTCAAAACTGGCTATAAAATAAACCAAGGTCGTGCTATACTTTATCAATCACCATGCTCTGTTTGGATGCCCTGTTTTTCCTTTTTTTTCCAATGTTCTTTTTTTTGAAACTTGAGGGTAATGAAACAAAGAACTTTTAGGTATGAGACTAAAGGGTGGGAGATTTTGTGGTCTTTAAAGTTGGCTATATACATTAAAGAAATGTCAGCCGAATGTGCAGATATTGAAAGGACAAGTATATGATGGAACATGTGTAGTGACGTTCCAACTCTTTCCAATCGTAGAGGTGGTGAGGATTGGGCTCTTGGATTTCAACTTCCTCAACTATTTGTTCATTTTAGACTAATGTGATAAATCATTTGGTCCCAGAAAGATTTGGGGTCAGGAGGACAGGATCACCATGTATGTAAATATGTCCATTTGTGTATGATGCATTTCCATCAACTATCTGGCACAGTCAAGAATTACTTGTAATTTTTGACTGGTGTGGCGCAGATAAAGCAAGTTTCATCTGTATGGTGGCTCGCTACTCTATTTAAAGGGAGACATCAGAATACTTCGACTCCGCGGTCGCCACCCGGCTGTTTGCGAGCTGCCACCACGGTGTGCAGCTCCAACAGGTGGTGGCAAATACAAGAGTGCGGGGGTCCCCAGCGGCGGGACCCCCGCGGTGAGACATCTAATCCCCTATCCTTTGGATAGGGGATAAGATGTCTCAGGGCCGGAGTACCCCTTTAAATATGAATCCATAATGCTTTTTGAGTAGTGCACTATGCTTATACATTTACAATAGCACAGCACTCAGAGTAGTTAGCCAGTAATACAGATGGAACTTGCTTCATCTGAATACCAAAATAATTTAATGCTATATGAGTTGTCATGCACCCTTACACAATGGGATGGTTCATGTGAGAAAATATAATTTTTTTTTTTAAAAGGTAGCCTAATTGTTGAGGTTAATGTAAGACCTTTTAATGGTGTATGCTCTCAAAATTTCTAACGATAAGCAGACTAGATTACTGGAACCTTGTCCTGAGGTGTGATAAGACAAAGATAAAACTTATTTTGTTCAGATGGTGTCAAGCGTGTGCAGTGACATCCTGGTGAGAAGTACAAAACATGTGTGTCTTGCCTGCAGTCAAGCATGATGGTGGTCTAGGCCTACATAGTCATTGTCTAGGCCCACAAGAGTACCGCTGGTACTGGGGAGCTAAAGTTCACTGGAGGAACCATGAATGCCACAGTCCCCTCATGTTGGGCAAAGGGGCAGTATTCCAACATGTTTATGACCCCAAACACACAACCAAGACGACCACTGCCTTGCTAAAGAAGCTGAGGGTAAAGGTAGTGGACTGGCCAAGCATGTCTCCAGACCTAAACCCTATTGAGCATCTATGGGCCACCCTCAAATGAAAGGTGGGGGAGCACAAGGTCTTGCTGTCATGGAGGAGTGGAAGAGGATCCCAGTGACAACATGTGAAGCTCTTGTGGACTCCATGCCCAAGAGGCTTGAGGCAGTGATTAAAAATAATGGAGACCACATAGAATATTGACACTTTGGGCCCAATTTGGACATTTTCACTTAGGAGTGTACTCCATTTTGTTGCCAAGGTTTAGACATTAATGGTTGTGTGCTGAGTAGTGTTGCTCGCGAATATTCGCAATTCGAATTTTATTTGCGAATATCGCATATTCGCGAATTCGCGAATATTCGCGAATATAGCGCTATATATTCGTAATTACGAATATTCGTTTTTTTTTTTCACAGTACACATCACAGTGATCATCCCTCTCTGCTTCCAGCTTATGTGGTGTAAGAAGGCTCTAATACTACTGTGTGAGAATTTTCGCATATACGAAAATTAGCATATGCTAATTTTCGCATATGCGAATTTTCGTTTATGCTAATTTTTGTATATGCAAATTTTCGCATGTGTTAATTTTCGCACGCGCGAATATTCGTATATGCGAAAATAAAATGAGAATATTACGAATATGCGAATATTCGCGAATATGACGAATATTCGTCCATATATTCGCGAATATTCGCAAATTCGAATATGGCCTATGCCGCTCAACACTAGTGCTGAGTTATTTTGAGGGGGCCCAACATTAACCCCTTAAGGACCAAGGACGTACCGGTACGTCCTTGGTCCTGCTCTTCTGATATAACGCAGGGTTACACAGTAACCCCGCGTCATATCATGGCGGGCCCGGCGTCATAGTGAAGCCGGGACCCGCCTCTAATAGCGCGCAGCGCCGATTGCGCCGCCGCGCGCTATTAACCCTTTAGCCGCGCGCTCAAAGCTGAGCCGCGCGGCTAAAAGTGAAAGTGAAAGTTCCCGGCTAGCTCAGTCGGGCTGTTCGGGATAGCCGCGGCTAATCGCGGCATCCCGAACAGCTGACAGGACAGCGGGAGGGCCCCTTCCTGCCTCCTCGCTGTCCGATCGCCGAATGACTGCTCAGTGCCTGAGATCCAGGCATGAGCAGTCATGTGGCAGAATCGTTGATCACTGGTTTCTTATGAGAAACCAGTGATCAACATAGAAGATCAGTGTGTGCAGTGTTATAGGTCCCTATGGGACCTATAACACTGCAAAAAAAAAGTGAAAAAAAAAAGTGAATAAAGGTCATTTAACTCCTCCCCTATTAAAAGTTTGAATCACCCCCCTTTTCCAATAAAAAAAAAAACACAGTGTAAATAAAAATAAACATATGTGGTATCACCGCGTGCGGAAATGTCCGAATTATAAAAATATATCATTAATTAAACCGCACGATCAATGGCGTGCGCGCAAAAAAATTCCAAAGTCCAAAATAGTGCATTTTTGGTCACTTTTTATATCATTTAAAAATGAATAAAAAGTGATCAATAAGTCCTATCAATGCAAAAATGGTACCGTTAAAAACTTCAGATCACGGCGCAAAAAATGAGCCCTCATACCGCCCCATACACGAAAAAATAAAAAAGTTATAGGAGTCAGAAGATGACAATTTTAAACGTATTAATTTTCCTGCATGTAGTTGTGATTTTTTCCAGAAGTCCGACAAAATCAAACCTATATAAGTAGGGTATCATTTTAATCGTATGGACCTACAGAATACATATCAGGTGTCATTTTTACCGAAAAATTTACTACGTAGAAACGGAAGCCCCCAAAAGTTACAAAACAGCGTTTTTTTTTAAATTTTGTCGCACAATGATTTTTTTTCCCGCTTCACCATAGATTTTTGGGCAAAATGACTGACGTCATTACAAAGTAGAATTGGTGTCGCAAAAAATAAGCCATCATATGGATTTTTAGGTGTAAATTTGAAAGAGTTATGATTTTTTAAAGGCAAGGAGCAAAAAACGAAAATGCAAAAACGGAAAAACCTCCGGTCCTTAAGGGGTTAAACACTGCTATACAGGTTGTGCACTCACTACTTTACATTGTAGCAGAGGGTCATTTCTTCAGTGTTGTCACATGAACAATGTGAGTAGTAGACTCACTTATGTGGGATATATATATATATATATATATATATATATATATATATATATATATTATCACTGAGCAGTTGTTCAGATGGAGAATGTGCTTTTAGAGAGACGAGCAGCCATTTTCAAAAGAATACCATGCTTTAGGCCATAATATGAATTCTCCTTAAAATCTCATGGTAGGAAACCTTCTTTAAATTCATACAAATGATTCAGCTTTTTTATTTTTTTATTTTTTTTACAGCTATTTCTGTAAAACGTGCAATCTACTTATATTTCACTTAAGAAAATCATACAAAGCATAACGAAGGTCAAAAGAATGTTTAGCCAGAATGTGCTAAAAATGTACCTTCTAGATGCTGAAGAACATACATATTTAATGTGCTGGTAGCAGATGACATAATGGAATTTAAAGCACATTGTCAAATCATTCTTCATAACTCGTGCTAGACGGAGCCCTGCCAGTCTGAGCTGTGATTTTGGTGGACATGTATGTTATTTCACACACTTACAACCACAAGACATTCCTGAGGAGGATCCCTTGACTGTACAGGTCCTTTGATCTACACAGAAATAGTATTGGTAGAGTATTTGTTGTGTTTTACTGCCTTCGCATGTCTAAGTGACAAGTTGACTTACCATAACAAATCAGCTGCTGAACGCGCACAGTGACAGTGACATGAGGAGACAACACTTCAAGCAGTTAAATCACAATGCTGCAGTGTCAGTGACAGACACCAAGATAGAAGCAGAAAAAAAAACAACTTTTTGACCTAAAGCATAATATATGATTTATCGCTGCTCGAGTGGCTGTCTTTCTGCAGTTCGTGTTTTATCACTGAAGGCAAAAAGGTTTTCAAGGTAAACGGGTTTTGATGCCTCTCAGCTATGTAAGAAAGTTGGCTTCTGTACAGTAAGTAACAGTACAAGTGGGCCAGACTTCATGCGCCGAGCAGCCAGTCCTTTCTTCATTCTAGAACACAGAAATCTAATTTTACACATGATTATACACATTTTACAAATGTTTCCACTATGAAGTAATCAGATCCTACCAATCCAGTAATAATAACAATAATAATTCCACTGCACTTTAAGGGTACAAAGGCAATTTTGGCGGCCACTGGGTGTTACTAGACATACCTTGTTCTTTTTGTGATGCCAGAGCACTGTTTATCCGATCTACGGTCCGAAGGTGGAAGCCAGTGTTCCTGGGCCAGACGCAATGAGCAAATAAACACACCGACATAAGGTTACAGTTAACTGCCTTTACTGAGCTTGTGAAGTTGGTATAACACAAACAGCTGGCCTTAGTGTGAGAGTGCAGCCTACCCCTTGCGAACCTTGTTGCCGTTCTGAGACTTGTCGTGCTTCTCAACGGATGGAATTGTAGAATGTGCAATTCTGGTAGCTAGGGTCCTTCCAAGGCACTGTAGACTATTCTCCAGGGGCATGTAATCCTCCCGCGAGTGACACTTGTATGATAACTAGTAGGGGCATGTAATCCTCCCGCGAGTGACACTTGTATGATAACTAGTAGGGGCATGTAATCCTCCCGCGAGTGACACTTGTAGTAAGTGTGAAACTGAAGTAGGCCTCTGCTTAGGACACACAACACATCACACCTGAGCTTAGCTGTTGCTCAGAAGCCTGGATGGAACTAGACAGGCTAATGTCCAGTACTAGACTGACTAACTCCTCCCCTGCATCTCACTATACAGAGGAGACTTTTGGGGTCTCATTGGCACACAGGGTCACTTAGGGTTTGCTGTTCACATTTTGAACCCCTTGGGGACGAGCCCATTTTGACCCTAAGGACCAAAGCATTTTTTGCAATTCTGATCACTGTCACTTTAAGCATTAATAACTCTGGGATCCTTGTATTTATGAATTTGATTCCGAGATAGTGTTTTCTTGACATATTCTATTTTATGTTAGTGGTAAATGTTCTTCTATTCTTGCATCATTTCATGCTGAAAAATTTGAAAATTTCATGAAAAATTTGAAAATTTTGCATTTTTATAACTTTGAAGCTCTCTGCTTGTAAGGAAAATAGACATCTCAAATGTTGATTCACATATACAATATGTCTACTTTATGTTTGCATCATAAAGTTGACATGTTTTTACTTTTTGAAGACATTAGAGGGCTTCAAAGTATAGCAGCAATTTTCCAATTTTTCAAGTAAATTTCAAAATTTGAATTTTTCAGGGACCAGTTCAGTTTTGAAGTGAATTTGAGGGTCTTTATGTTAGAAATACCCAATAATGGACCCCATTATAAAAACTGCACCCCTCAACATATTCAAAATGACATTCAGACAGTTGTGTTAACCCTTTAGGTGTTTGACAGGAATAGCAGCAAAGTGGAGGTGAAAATTCTAAATCTTAATTTTTTACACTAACATGTTCTTGTAGACCCATATTCTTTTATTTTTACAAGGGGTAAAAGGAGAAAAAGCCCCCCAAAATATGTAGCCTAAATTCTCATGGGTAAGGAAATACCTCATATGTGGATGTAAAGTGCTTTGTGGGCGTACTAGAAGGCTCAGAAGAGAAGGAGCGACAATGGGATTTTGGAGGGCGAATTTTATGGAAATGGTTTTTGGGGGGCATGTCGCATTTAGGAAGCTCCTATGGTTCCAGAACAGCAAAAAACACCCCGCATGGTATACTATTTGGGAAACTAAACCCCTCAAGGATCGTAACAAAGGGTACAGTGAGCTTAACACCTCACAGGTGTTTGACGAATTTTCAATAAAGTTGGATGTGAAAATGAAAAAAAAAAAAAAAATTACAAAAATGCTGATGTTACCCCAAATTTTTCATTTTCACAAGGAGTAATAGGTGAAAATGTCCCCCAATATGTGAAACCCCATTTCTCTCGAGTAAGGAAATATATCATATGTGAATGTAAAGTGCTCTGTGGGTGCACTAGAGGGCTCAGAAGGGAAGGAGCGACATTGGGCTTTTGGAAAGCAAATTTTGCTGAAATGATTTTTAGGGGGCATGTCACATTAAGGAAGCCCCCATGGTGCCAGAACAGTGAAAAAAAATAACACATGGCACACTCTTTGGGAAACTACACCCCTCAAGGAACATAACAAGGGGTGCAGTGAGCATTTACAACCCACAGGCATTTTACAGATCTTTGTAACAGTGGGCTGTGCAAATTAAAAATGACATTCTTTATTTTCACGGACCACTGTTCCAAAAATCTGTCACCTGGGGGCGTAAATGCTCACTGTACCCCTTGTTACTTTCCAAGAGGGATGTAATTATTTTTTTTGAGTTTATGTCAGAACCACTGTAACCAGCAGCCACTCCTGTGCAAATCACCAGTTTAGGCTTCAAATGTACATAGTGCGCTCTCACTCCTGAGACTTGTTGTGCGCCCGCAGAGCATTTTATGCCCACATATGGGGTATTTCCGTACTTGGGAGAAATTGTATTACAAATTTTGGGGGTCTTTATTTCCTTTTACCTCTTAGGAAAATGAAAAGTATAGGGCAACACCAGCATGTCAGAGTAAAAAAAAAAAAAATATTTACACTAACATGCTGGTGTAGACCCCAACTTTACCTTTTCATAAGGGGTAAAAGAAGAAAAAGCCCCCCAAAATTTGTAGCGCAATATCTCCCGAGTATGGAAATACCCCATATGTGGCCCTAAACTGTTGCCTTGAAATACGACGAAGTGAGAGAGCGCCATGCGCATTTGAGGCCCAGATTAGCGATTTTCATAGGGGTGTACCCAGATGCAAGCATTACACTTGCCTCCTCCATCAAAAATACTGTACATCAGATTTCCCCAAACAGGGTGCCTCCAGCTGTTGCAAGACCCCCGACATGCCTGGACAGTCAATGGCTGTCCGGCAATACTAGGAGTTGTTATATTGCAACAGCTGGAGGCTCCGTTTTCGAAAAACTGACGTACAAGACTTTTTTTGCATTTTTATTGGGGGGGGGGCGACAGTGTAAGGGTGTAGTGTATATGTGGTGTTTTACTCTTTGTTTAGGGTTAGTGTAGTGTAGTGTTTTTAGGGTACATTCACACGGGCGGGGATTTACAGTGAGTTTCCCGCTGCAGCAGAAAATTTGCCGCATCTCAAACTTGAAGTGGGAAACTTATTGCACCACTAGTCTGCTTTCGTGTGTGCATGCGTTGATTGGTGTGTGTTTGGGTAAGTGGGTGTGTCTATGTTTGTTGATGGTGCATGCACGGTGAAGTGCCTTTTTGTTTAACTTATTATATACATTGTGTTGTTGTCCATGGATCTTGATCTCTTGTCTCAGGTGTCTCTAAATGTCTAAAATGTGTGAAGGCACCAACAATGCTGATTGGTCAAAAGTAAGTAAACAAATGCAGACAGGCCAATGGCAAGGTTGCGTGCCACGGAAACTTCTGATTGGTCACACCGAGCATACCTCAGAAATAATAACAAGCCGACCTCAGAACAGCACACATAGAGGCAGACCATGCTAATGAACAGGGCGGGAAATGGGCGGGTCAAAATCAAAACTTAGGCAGACAACCAACGAGTATACAAGACTACAGAGAGAAGAAGGAAACTCACCAAAACAATTGATGGGGGTCTCAGCACTCAGACCTCCACCAATTAAAAGTTTTGATACGTCTCTACGAGGCGTCAGTTAAGGGATATTAACATGAAGCAGTTATTATGTAGCAGAAGGACTATAGCAAAGAATACCCTTACATCTTACTTTAGTGAGAATTTAGAAATAAAAACTGGAAAGAAGGTACTATCTACTAGTGTTCTCCTTTTACTTTTTAGGAATGGTAGTAGGGTAGTAGGTGGCACAAATTGGTGAGAGGGGTAGTACTTGGCATAACAGTGTGTGTATATATATATATATATATATATATATATATCACATGTAAATATATACAGAGATGTCCTTCTCTAGCAAGAAGGAGGGGCCAACATCCAGCAAGGAGCAATGAAGAACAGTGGTGGAAGTTTGGAAGAATCCTGTGGAAGACGGATATATAATGGCACTATCCAATGGATTAAACAAATGTTTATCGGACTGATAGAAAAACAATAAATGGTTTATCTACTACAGTACATGACTGGCAGGCTAGCTCACATGATATCATAACATTAAGATTTTTATTTAAATGTAGCATTTTTTTAAGTAGTACTAGGTTAAAAAAGAACACTGGATAGGAAGCTGCTATCAATCCCAAAAATAAAATTACATGACCTAAAAAATAAGGATCACTCAAATACTAAAATGTCTTATTTCTAATGATGCGTTTCGAGTTGTATGATCCTTCTTCATGTTAAAATCACAACCATAGAAATGCACCTGGCACCGAGGTAAAGAAAACAGTAGGCATTCTATATCATGAGCGTTCAGGTGACTGGCACATTCAAACTGTTTTGAAAGTATGTGAAAGTATAGTACTTGGAGGCTGACATTTGCCAGGACTGCTGAGTATTAATGGGGTTGGCTTGGGCTCGCAAGTTATTTTCAGATTGGACTAATTAACCCGAGTCAGCTTATGGGGCAATCTTTTAATAGTCACAATCACTGGGTGATCTGCACTTGGCCTCCTCATAGTCCCAGATGGCAATGCTGGCTACATTACAGTATGGTCTTGTCTTTCATGTCTGACAATTTAGCTGTGGAAAGAAAAGGTGGAGTGGGAAAAAGAGGTAAAAAATTTAAGTATTGTATATAATAAAGTATTGTATATTATCAGGATACATGACCTGGCACCATTTCTGATGAATGATGAGATTTATATCCCTAAATCTTAAATCGGCACTGTCAGATATAAAAACTTTTGATATGTTGTAAAGCATGCAAAACCAATAGGTTTTGCAAATGCTTTCATTAAAAAAATATCAGTATTTCATACTGAAAAAGCCATTCTAAAAACTGCCTCCCTGCCTCCTGGGATACATACCAGCCTGGCTGTGTCCACTCGTCATCACCTATGTCATGGACCCACATCATGATTGACAGGTCTGCAGATCTAAAGCTGCTGTGATCGGCTCCCTCACTGTCTGTGTTTACTTCACAATCTCCTCATGTGAGGAGAAGTGGGGAAGGGGCGGGAGTACACTGCTGCCTGTGAGCAGATGATGTAAGAAGCTGGTGACTGAAGATGGGGACTGAATGGAGGATTTTTTGTTTAAAAAGTAAGTGTCCCTGCATGTATATATGTGTGTTAGGATGTATGTGTGTAAATTTGTGTTGTCTAGGTAATGTGCATGTGTATGAATAAATGAAGTCGTTTGTGTGAGAGTGTATCTAATACAGGGGGACTACAATCATATGCCTCCAGCTGTTGCAGAACTACAACTCCCAGAATGCCTGCACAGCCAAATGTTGTGTGAGCATGCTGGGAGTTGTAGTTTTGCAACAGTAGGAGGAACACAGCCTGCAGCAACCCTGCTGTAAATCTGAGTTTTACATATCATGTGCCTCCAGCTACTGCAAAACTACAACTCAAAGGATGTGTGGGCATGCTGGGAGCTGTAATTTTGCAAAAGCTGTAAGCACACAGTGTATGTGTAGCATAAAACCAGAAGGGAAAGGGTTACAGATGCTCACTCCTGAGACCAGTGACTGAGGAGAGGGAGGGAGGGGGAGTGGTTATCGCCTGAGGAGAAGAAAGGGACCCGCCCCCTTGTTTCTGGTCGACAACATTAAGGTAATTGCAAAATTAAGCTAATTCTGAGAGAAATATAGGTCATAGACACATACAAATGGTATGTACATGATCAGAATGAGATACTGAGCAACATATAACAGTTTTTTTTTTTTTTTTGGGGGGGGGGGTGATCTGACAGGTACACTTTAAGCTGGTCATACATACCGGGGGATAGAGAGGAATTGGGCATGATATATTTAAACTTTTATTCCTGGGGAAGATAGGCTACCACCTGAAATATCTGATTGCAGCTTACCTATTCTCTATTACTGAAAAGACTGAAAATGTATGGCAAAAGGCAGGATTATACAGTCAGAGGTGTGGGGTGAAGGGGTTGTATTAGGCATACACACCACTCAATGTAAAGCATACACACCCCACTGACTGTATAATCCCACCCATCACCCTCCATTATTAGTATTGAATTCACGCCTATCTGACTGATTCTCTGAATTGTCTGACAAACTATAAACCTCCATATCTCGGGAACAGGAGGACGTGTCAAGAAAATAAAGGTGTGTGATCAGGGCATCCTAAACTATCCAATAGTAAAATCTAAGTTTTGAAGGTTGGCCACAGAGCCTCTTTAAAGGGGTACTCTGCCCCTAGACATCTTATTCCCTATCCAAAGGATAGGAAATAAGATGTCTGATCGCGGGGGTTCCACGGCTGGGGACCCCCGTAATCTCCCTGCTGCACCCGGCGTTCGTTTAGAGCATCGGGTGCAGCGCTGGAGGTGCATGACGTCACGGCCATGGGTGCTCGTGACGTCACAACCATTCCTACTCAATGCAAGTCTATGGGAGGGGGTTTGACAGACATTATGCCCCCTCCCATAGACTTGTATTGAGGGGGCGTGACTGTGATGTCACGAGCCTCTGCCCCGTATCGAAAGTCATCCGGCAGAGAGCAATGTTTGCTCCGTGCACCGGATGCCTGGGGTGCCACAGCCGAGATCACGGGGAGTCCCCAATAGCGGGCCCCCTGCGATCGGACATCTTATCCCCTTATCCTTTGGGAATACCCCTTTAAGTGAATGGGACCAGGTACAATTACCAGCACAGCTGGACGTCTGGGAGCAGTAGTATGCAGGATGAAAACAGTGAACAGCCTGCAGTCCTGAATAAGTGCTGTGGCCCCTCACTTTAGGAGACAGAATACCCCTTTAATCAGTGGTTGACACAAGTGGATGAAGAAAGTGATCTACAATATATCAAAAAGACGTGAGCAGCACCTTTATACTGTCATTCTCTGTATGATCACGAGATTCTGACATCACAATCAGATTGTTATACAATTATTATTTACAGACATGGCAATGGAACATAGATTGTAATACATCCTAGCAGGTTGTAATGCATTTTTTTTAACCACAGCAGCTTCCATTCAGGGCTGTATCTATATTTTTCCAGCTCATTTTCATTTTTCATGTGTTTCCTCAGCAGCAATAGGGAGCTTTGTTCTGTCATATAATTCATTATAAATGTGTCCCATGATAAAAAAAAGTCATTAAAGTCAAATCACACTTTATTTTCTAGTTGGTGTGCACATTAACAGCCGCTCGTGGTTTACTCTGCGAGGTGTTCTGTACCACTGACCATTTATCCAGTCAGAAAAACACATGGGCTAGAGGGTCATAGGCATAGACGCTTTCATATCCTCAGAGGATAGTTACTTATTCAGGATTTATTCATTTATTACACCCTGGGGCTAGCTGCTAAACAGAGTCCGCTCAATTTATTTGGTGGACACATACACAGAGGGGAGATGTGGGCTGAACCAACGAAGAACCTGGGAATCCAGTGGTACTGTTTAACCAAATGAATTACATTACTGATGATAAGGATGAGGGTTATTAATAAAATTATTATTTCCTTTAGAATTTTCATTATTGCCTTGAAACTTTTCAAATATCTATTGGGAAACATTTAAGGCTTGCTGGATGATGACATATAATGTATTCATAAAGAATGCATAAAGACAAAAACTGAGGTTGGATTAACCCATTCAAGAGTATTTTGGGCCTTGATGCCCGGAGGAAAAAAAGTGATCCACTGGAATACTATAATAATAATAATAATAATAATAATAATAATGATAATAATAATAATAATAATAATAATAAGTATTATGTAATATTACGTTTGTTTATTTATTTATTCATTCATTCAGTAAGGTATGTTTATTGATGAAGCTGTAACACATTCACACTGCTTTACAATGTAGGTGATTGTATGCCTAATATGGGAAATAAAATAATAATAATAATTAAAATCATAATAGTAGTAATAATAATGATAAGAATAAAAAAGTAGCTGTAATAGTAATAATTATAACAATAATAATAACAATAATAATTACAAAGAAGGAAAAAAATACTTGCAGTATTCCAGTAGATTAATTACTTAGTTAAAAATGCTTTGTTATACTGCGTACACCACAGCGTTCGTTATAGCAGCAATTAGAAAATCACATTGTGATGCCTTTAGTGGACGCATGGAATATTCTTCCTGCAGAAGAGATGGCTGCAAATACAATGAAGGAGTTAAAACCTTAAACTTAATGCATAAGGCTATCCTTCATATAACTTAGGGTCAAGGACTATATATAGAGTGTTCAAAATATTGGATAGACTAGATAGGCCAAATAGTTATTAGAAATGATTTATTCATTTCTTATTATTATTATGTGCTTGTTTATTTATATTATTGATTATTTCTGCTCTAAGACAGTTTCTTTAATTAATAATCTTTACCTCAGATAGTCATATACTCCCATTCACAGTGATACCAAATATGTATACACCAACTAATGTATATGATTACTAGCACCAAGAACAAAGACAGTTTACATGTAAATCTCTGTCATACCCAGTGCATAAATTATATGGGAATAAACAATATATTCAAAAGTCAATAATAGATAGGATTGGGGTAGAAAAAGACATGAATAGGTGGGATACTCAGGATAGTAATGTACAGGAGGGATCTGGTGTGTCATTTCAATTGTCTCATTGCAAAGTGCACTGAAGTTAGGTGTGCAGTCCTGTTATAGAAAATTTGCAAGATGGTTTTATTTAATGTAATTAATCAGGTAGGGGTTAAAAGTACCTTCACAAGCGTATCTTCAGATTTAAGAATTTCTGCTGAGCTAAGAAAATATATATATATATACCGTATATCCCGGCGTATAAGACGACTTTTGAACCCCGAATTTTCTTCTGAAAAGTCGGGGGTCGTCTTTTACGCCGGGTATTGGGGTCCAGCATAGAAATACTTATGATTATCGTGCTGGCTCCTGTGTGCGGCTGCAGGCGGGGGCCGGCCAGAGCATGTGCAAACTAATAACTGTATACTTAAAAACCAGGGTGCCTCCAGCTGTTGTGAAACTACAACTCCCAGCATGCCCGGACCGGCAAAGGCTGTCCTGGCATGCTGGTAGTTGTAGTTTCACAACAGCTGGAGGCACCCTGGTTTTTAGTATTCATGAATTAGTTTTTACATGCTCTGGCCGGCCCCCGCCTGCAGCCACACACAGGAGCCGGCACGATAATCGTAAGTATTCCTATGCCGGACATCCCTGTGTCCCGAAAAATCTTTTCGGGACATAAGGATGTCCGCAGGTCACTTATCATTCCCCGCCCGCCGCGCGTCCTCCTCCGTTCCTTCTGCGCTTCTCCACCTCTCTATGGTTGTACGCACGTGACGTCAGTGACGTCCCGTGCGTATAACCATAGAGGCACAGGAGGACCGGAGGAGGACGAGCGCGGCCGGGGCCTGGTGAGTGACCGGCGGCGCGTCATCTACAGTGTTCCGATCACCGCTCATCTGGTCCCGGGACTGCTGCTATGGTCCATAGGCCATAGCAGTAGATTGTGACCCCGGGCCAGAGGAGCGGTGACCGGAACACTGTGGGGGGCAGTACATAGACATAAAGCCTCCAGCCATACACTCTATATGGCTGGAAGTTGTATGTCTGTGGGGGGAGCTGCCTACTATTGTGGGGGGGGGGGGGAGCTGCCGACCTAAGGTGGGGGGGAGGGGGGAGCTGCCGACCTAATGTGGGGGAGCTGCCGACCTAATGTGGAGGAGCTGCCGACATAATGTGGGGGAGCTGCCGACCTAATGTGGGGGAACATGCTGCCGACCTAATGTGGGGGAGCTGCCGACCTAATGTGGGGGAAATGCCGACGTAATGTGGCGGAACATGCTGCCGACCTAATGTGGCGGAACATGCTGCCGACCTAATGTGGGGGAACATGCTGCCGACCTAATGTGAGGGAACATGCTGCCGACCTAATGTGGGGGAGCTGCCGACCTAATGTGGGGGAGCTGCCGACCTAATGTGGGGGAACATGCTGCTGACCTAATGTGGGGGAGCTGCCGACCTAATGTGGGGGAACATGCTGCCGACCTAATGTGGGGGAACATGCTGCCGACCTAATGTGGGGGAACATGCTGCCGACCTAATGTGGGGGAACATGCTGCCGACCTAATGTGGGGGAACATGCTGCCGACCTAATGTGGGGGAACATGCTGCCGACCTAATGTGGGGGAACTATAAGGTACTGTACATAGTGGTAGGAGGGGTAGTCTTATACGGCAAGTATATCCCAAACTCTATATTTTAACTGTAAAAGTTGGGGGTCGTCTTATACGCCCAGTCGTCTTATACACCGGCATATACGGTATATATATATATATATATATATATATATATATATATATATATTTATTTATTTTTTATTTTATTTTTTTCAATTACACAACAGAGCAAAATGTGGCTAGACCAATCGCCTTAAATCCCCAGCACTTAATTCCCCTGCAGTAGATAGCATAGAGGCTGTAAATAAAATGCAGGAGGAGGAGTGAAGCAGTCATAGGGGATGGAAATGTTGGGCACTTAAATCAAGTAGCCCTGCCTGTGGGCACTTGCTGCTTATTTGCATAATTAAGAAAAACCCTCATAAGTGGAAATTCACAACTCTATGGTACTTCAATGAAGGTGCATCTAACCCTAGCTGGAAAGAAATTAGTTACACAATGTGAAACCATCCGCCAGACTCCCTTCAATAAACTTGGCACATTTGCCCCACTGTGTACCAGATACTGAAATCTATGGTATTTATGCCAGAATAAAAAAAGTAATCAAAATATTGGTGTACCCAAAAATTGTACCTATAAAACAACACAAAAAGCTTTTGAACAGCTCTATTGAGAGAACATAAAACAAAAGAAATACAAAAACATAAATACATTTTTTTTTCAGCACGTCATGTGACCCAAAATGGTGTAATTAAAGACTAGAACTTATTGTGAAAAAAAACAAATATTCATATGGCTTTATCAACAGAGAAGTAAAAAAAAAAAAAAAAGTTATGGCAGGGGATGAACAAAACAAACAAAATAAAAAAGAACAAGCAAGCAAACAAATAGACAAAGTCAGATAGGCTGTGTCGGTAAAGGGTTAATGACAGGTGCCCAATGATGCTAGTGGATGCCTGCTTTTTGGTGATGATTATGTCCAGAGTTTACAATAAGGAAATCTTTGTGCTGTTGATTCGTTGAAGAAAACATTATATTCCATAATAGACTTCCCACAGGGGATGCTGAGCCCAAGTCATCTGTTTCTTCATATTGCTTTTAAACATGCTCTTGCATTATAGATTAGATATACAGAATGGAACTGTTTGGACTAAAGCTTTTTACAAATGCTAACAAATCAAATATTTTAATGTTAAACTAGACAAAGAAAAAAGGTTTTGGGGAATTTGTTGACATTTTATTGGCTCTGGAGAAGCATATATTGAGCCATACAGTATATTCAGTGGCATATGCACCATAAAAGAATTCCATACAGCTTGCAAACAACCTGCAACAGGTATATTTACGGCATCCTTGAGAGTACTTTTGGGTGGTCTTATCTTAATTTTGTAGCAACAAAGTGTGTCTCTTCTACATTCTACTTGGAGGGAGATTGAGCATGGAAATAACATTTGCTCAATCATATAGATTGAACTAGATGGGAGTAATGTATACACTGTGTGTAGTTCATCTGTACCTGCTTTCAAGCAGCTCAGTAAGACTTAAAGGGGTATTCCGTTCCTAGACATCTTGTCTGATGTCTGATCACGGGTGTCCTACAGCTGGGGACCCCCGCAATCTCCCTGCTGCACCCGGCATTTGTTTAAAGCGTTGGGTGCAGCGCCGGAGGCTCGTGCCATCACAACCACACCCCCTCAATGCAAGTCTATGGGAGGGGGTGTGACGGCCATCACGCCCCCTCCCATAGACTTGCATTAAAGGGGACATGACCATGATATCATGAGCGGGGCGTGGCCGTGACATCACGAGCCTCCACCCTGTTTCGCCAGTCATCCGGCATGGAGCGAAGTTCGCTCTGTACACTGGATGTCTGGGGTGCCGCAGCCCAAGATAGCGGGGGTCCCCAAGTGGCAGGACCCCCACAATCAGACATCTTATCCCCTATCCTTTGGATAGGGGATAAGATGTCTGAGGGTGGAGTACCCCTTTAACGCATGTGCAATGTGTTTGTGGAATCTGTATAACGTTAATATGGTTTGCTAATATGTTAATATGTAAACTTTACATGAATAATATGTTTTGAGAAATCAATGTAACTTTTAGTCATATACAGTGGGGCAAAACAGTATTGGGTCGGCCTCCAATTGTGCAAGTCTCCCACTTAAAAAGATGAGAGGCCTGTAATTTTCATCATAGGTATAACTCAACTACAAGAGACATAATGAGAAAAAAAATCCATAAAATAACATTTTCTGATTTTTAAAGAATTTATTTGTAAATTATGGTGGAAAATAAGTAGTTGGTCACCTACAAACTAGCAAAATTTCTGGCTCTCATAGACCTGTAACTTTTTCTTTAAGAGTCTTCTCTGTCCTCCACTTGTTACCTGTATTCATGACCCCTGTTTGAACTTGTTATCAGTATAAAAGACACCTGTCCACAACCTCAAACAGTCACACTCCAAACTCCACTATGGCCAAGACCAAGGAGTTGTCGAAGGACACCAGAAACAAAATTGTAGACCTGCACCAGGCTGGGAAGACTGAATTTGCAATAGGCAAGCAGCTTGGTGTGAAGAAATCAACTGTGGGAGCAATTATTAGAAAGTAGAAGACATACAAGACCACTGATAATTTCCCTCGATCTGGGGCTCCACGCAACAAAGGAGTGGCTTCGTAAGAAGCATTTCAAGGTCCTGGAATGGACTAGCCAGTCTTCAGATCTCAACCCCATAGAAAGTCTTTGGAGGGAGTTGAAAGTCCGCGTTGCCCAATGACTGCCCCAAAACATCGCTGTTCTAGAGTAGATCTGCATGGGGGAATGAGCCAAAATACCAGCAACAGTGTGTGAAAACCTTGTGAAGACTTACAGAAAACATTGGACCTCTGTCATTGCCAACAAAGGGTATTGAGATGATCTTTTGTTATTGACCAAATACTTATTTTCCACTATCATTTGCAAATGAATTCTTTAAAAATCAGACAATGTGATTTTATGGATTTTTTTCTCATTGTCTCTCATAGTTGAGGTATACCTATGATGAAAATTACAGGCCTCTCTCACCTTTTTATGTGGGAGAACTTGCACAATTGGTGGCTGACAAAATACTTTTTTTGCCCCACTGTATGGACAATGTACACTGGTTTTCATAGAGTGATTGCTTTAAGAATGCCATCATAAATGAATGAAATTGTCTAGTGTACAATGTGCATTGATGGAAGTCCTAGGGATTGTCTCCTGTCATGATTTTGCTGACATGCACTTGCATTCCTTATATATACTACATGGTTCAAGGTTTTACCACAATTAGTAGCTGTAACATAACCTCCAGGCATGCAGAACCTAGTGTCTCTTCAACAATGACATTGTAATGCAAATAATAATGTGTACATTGTATAGGGGGCAAATGTTCACCTATCAAGGCTTTGTTAATGAATACAGCAAGGCTGATTAAAATCTATCATTGGGAAGCTGTAAAGGGCACATGTGGGATTTCATCTCTCTCCATAGGTCGAGCATTGTTTCACATACATTGTATAGGCTTTATAAATGGAAAGGCAGGAAATTACCTGATAGACATACACAATGTCTTAGCACCTTCATCTAATCTAAAGACTTTATCAGAAGAAAAGCCAACGTGTAAAGATAATTTCTGAGATATGTCTATATTCATATAAAGGAAGTGATGATATGTGTAGATGTACAATGAAAAACACATTGGAGGATGTTTGCTTATGTATTCCTTTTTTAGTAATTTTTTTCTTACAATTTTTTTGCTTATGTACAACTTATTTATCAACTGCTTTCAGCCTGCTGATAAATTTCTTTCATGTAAGCAATTTTTCTTTTTATTTTGCTTTGTTAGTGGCTTTTTCTGCTCCATGCAAAAAATTGCAGAAAAAAGAGAGTAGTCGCAAGTGCAACTTTTTTGCAACAATTTTAAGCAAAAAAAAAACCTACCGTATATACTCGAGTATAAGCCGAGTTTTTCAGCACGATTTTTTGTGCTGAAAACACCCCCCTCGGCTTATACTCGAGTGAACTCCCCCACCCGCAGTGGTCTTCAACCTGCGGACCTCCAGAGGTTTCAAAACTACAACTCCCAGCAAGCCCGGGCAGCCATCGGCTGTCCGGGCTTGCTGGGTGTTGTAGTTTTGAAACCTCCGGAGGTCCGCAGGTTGAAGACCACTGCGGCCTTCAACATCATCCAGCCCCCTCTCACCCCCTTTAGTTCTGAGTACTCACCTCCGCTCGGCGCTGGTCCGGTCCTGCAGGACTGTCCGGTGAGGAGGTGGTCCAGTGGGATAGTGGTTCCGGGCTGCTATCTTCACCGGGGAGGCCTCTTCTAAGCGCTTCGGGCCCGGCCTCAGAATAGTCACGTTGCCGTGACAACGACGCAGAGGTGCGTTCATTGCCAACGTACTTCTGCGTCATTGTCAAGGCAACGCCTCTATTCCGGGCCGGAAGCGCGGAGAAGAGGCGCCCCCGGTGAAGATAGCAGCCCGGACCACCTCCCCACCGGACCACCTCCTCACCGGACAGCCCTGCAGGACCGGACCAGCGCCGAGCGGAGGTGAGTACTCAGAACTAAAGGGGGTGAGAGGGGGGCTGGATGATGTTGAAGGCCGATGGCTGCCCGGGCTTGCTGGGAGTTGTAGTTTTGAAACCTCTGGAGGTCCGCAGGTTGAAGACCACTGAGGGCGAATGATGAGAAGAGGATGATGAAGGGGGGGTGTGGGGATGATGAAGGGGGGGTGGGGATGATGAAGGGGGGGGTGTGGGATGATTACAAGGGGATGATGAAGGGGGGATGTGTGGGATGATAAGGGGATGATGAAGGGGGGATGTGCGGGATGATAAGGGGATGATGAAGGGGGGATGTGTGGGATGATAAGGGGATGATGAAGGGGGGATGTGCGGGATGATAAGGGGATGATGAAGGGGGGATGTGTGGGATGATGACAAGGGGATGATGAAGGGGGATGTGTGGGATGATAAGGGGATGATGAAGGGGGGATGTGTGGGATGATGACAAGGGGATGATGATGAGGATGTTAATGACGGGTCTGGATGATGACAGGGGGGGATGAGGTATTTCCCACCCTAGGCTTATACTCGAGTCAATAACTTTTCCTGGGATTTTGGGTTGAAATTAGGGGTCTCGGCTTATACTCGGGTCGGCTTATACTCGAGTATATACGGTACTAAATACTTTCATAAATGTCCCCCATTGTCTTTTGTATAGGAAGAAAACTGCATAATGTACAAAATTGGCATAACATATAATTAGAGGCACCACTATGAGAGCCTATGCTTTTTAAAGACATGCCTGAAGAGATGTTGGCTTAAAGGGGTACTCCGCCCTTAGACATCTTATCCCCTATCCAAAAAATAGTGCGCAGCACCCGGCATTCATTTTGAATGCAGGATGCGGAAGGCGGGGTTTTTTGACATCACGGTAACGCCCCTCGTTATGTCACGACACGCCCTCTCAATGCAGGTCTATGGGAGGGGGCGTGACGTCCATAGACTTGCATTGAGGGGGCGGGGTGTGATGTCAAGAGGGGGCAAAATGTTCCGAACCCTGGGGCAGCGGAGTACCCCTTTAACTGGAAGTCATAAGGTAACCAATAACCATGTAGTTGACAGGCAAAAGTAATCACCAGCTGTTGTTTTACGAAAATAAGTTTTCCAAGTGTACTGTAGCACATTTTTTCCCTCACACGTGCATACCACATACCTATATCTAAGTAGTGCACTTTTTTTGTACCTGTTAATCTGTAACAAGCCTACATACAGTGAAAGGCCAGGGAAAAGTAATCACTGGCTGTTGTTTTATGAAAATACGTTTTCCAAGTGTACTGTAGCACATTTTTTTTGCCCTCATACATGCATTCCACATACCTACATCTAAGAAGTGTACCATTTTGTACCTGTTAATCTGTCAAGGGCCTACATACTGTGAAAGCTCAAACAAAAGTACTCATCAGCTGGTGTTTTACAAACATTCAGTGTACGAGTTTTTAGGTGTATTGTAGAGCATTTTTCTTCCCTAATCAGTGCATACCGCATACCTACATCTAAGTAGTGTACTATTTTGTACTTGTTACTCTGTCAAGGGCCTAGATACTGTGAAAGGACAGCCAATAGTACACACCTGCTGCTGTTCTAGACAAATACTGTTTTAAGTGTAGTGAAGCGTATTGTACTCCCCTCATATATACGCAATAAGTATGTCAGGAAGAGTATTGCCAGGACATGCACAGAGTAGTGGCAGAGGCCTAAATTCATCAGGCACAGGCAGAGGTCGCACCAGAGTAGGGGTTTGCGGCAGCTAAAGTCGCAGCGAGAGACCTGAGCTCCTGGTGTCAGCCAGTAGTCGTGTCGCGACCAGCAACCCAGCAGCCGTGATTGATCTGTTCACTCGGTCATCCACTTCATCTCAAGTGACATCCGACACCCCAAGTCAACAGTCGGTGGGTTCCTCGCACTCAACCCTCAGTTGGCATGGCCCTCCTGCTGCTGCTGCCACCTCCAGGCTCTGTCATTGTGCTGCTCTATGGTCTCCTCATGCTACTGCTACCACCTCCAGGCATGTGCCGCAATAGGGTCTCCTCATGCTGAGCTGCCAATTCCAGCCTCTCTCATTTTGCTGCTCTATGGTCTCCTCATGCTGATGCTGCCAATTCCAGCCTCTCTCATTGTGCTGCTCTTTGGTCTCCAAATTCTGATGCTACTGCCTCCACGCTCTGTCATTGTGCCACCATATGGTCTCCTCATACTGATGCTACCATCTCCAGGCACTGTCATTGTGCCGCTATATGGTCTCCTCATGCTGATGCTGCCACCTCCAGGCTTTCTAATTGTGTTGCTCAATGGTCTCCTCATGCTGATGCTGCCACCTCCGGGCTCTATAATTGTGCTGCTCTATGGTCTCCTCATGCTGATGCTACCACCTCCAGGCTCTCTCATTGTGCTGCCATGGATACTGCAAAACATAATTAAGGTGCTGGTCCCCAGTTTCAGTAATTCCTTGCATTAGGGTCACTTTCAGGACTCCTGATGCCACCTTCAGGCTGTGCCATTCAGCCACTATGTGGTATCCTCATGCTTCAGCCACCTCCAGACTGTGCCATTTAGACACTATATGGGCTCCATATGCTTTCCCCACCTCCAGGCTGTGTCATTCAGCCAATATATTGTTTTCTGATGCTGCTGGGACTGTCTTGGATATTACCTAATTTTTTTTTTTGGTAGCACTAGCAAACATACATGCCTAATAAAGATTTCAAAATTGATCTTTTAATGTTAGGGGTTGTGAAGCCCTCTTATGTACGCCCTCTTATGATCCAGGCTGTGTGTTTCAGGAACTACTTGGCATAACTGATGCTGATGGGCCTGTGCCTGATTTTTTTTTTTTATGTTAGCACTAGCTAACATACATGTTCTGTACAGATTTCAATATTCACCTTTTAATGTTAGGGGTTATTAAGCCCTCTTGTGTACTTCTGCTGCTGCCTGATCCAGGATGTGTGTTTCAGCAACTATATGGTTTAGTGATGCTGCTGGGCCTGGGCCTAACATTTTTTGATGTTAGCACTAGCTAACATACATCTTCTATTCATATTTCAACATTAACACTTTAATGTTAGGGGTTGTGAAGCCCTCTTATAAACTCATGTTGATGCCTGCTCCAGGCTGTGTGTTTCAGGAACTACTTGGTTGATGCTGCTGGGCTTGGGCCTTACATTTTTGGATGTTAGCACTAGCTTACATACATGCTTAATTGAGATTTCAACATTGATCTTTCAATCTTAGGGGTTATAAAACCCTTTTGTGCACCCATGCTGCTGACTGCTCCTGTCTGTGTCATTCAGCAACTACATGGTTTTTATGATGCTGCTAGGCTTGGGCCTTAACCCCTTAATGACGCAGGACGTATATTTACGTCCTGCGCCGGATCCCGCGATATGAAGCGGAATCGCGCCGCGATCTCGCATCATATCTCGTTGGTCCCGGCGCTCATCAACGGCCGGGACCCGCGGCTAATACCACACATTGCCGATTGCGGCAATGTGCGGTATTAACCCTTTAGACCGCTGCTTCTAAAGTGAAACTGAAAGTGACCCTGCTGCTCAGTCGGGCTGTTCGGGACCGCTGTGGTGAAATCGCGGTGTCCCGAACAGCTTACAGGACACCGGGAGGGCCCTTATCTGCCTCCTCGGTGTCCGATCGGCGAATGACTGCTCCGTGCCTGAGATCCAGGCAGGAGCAGTCAAGCGCCGATAACACTGATCACAGGCATGTTAATACACGCCTGTGATCTGTGTAAAAGATCAGTGTGTGCAGTGTTATAGGTCCCTATGGGACCTATAACACTGCAAAAAAAAAAGTAAAAAAAAAGTGTTAATAAAGGTCATTTAACCCCTTCCCTAATAAAAGTTTGAATCACACCCCTTTTCCCATAAAAAAAATAAAACAGTGTAAAATAAAATTAAAATAAACATATGTGGTATTGCCGCATGCGTAAATGTCCGAATTATAAAAATATATAATTAATTAAACCGCACGGTCAATGGCGTACGCGCAAAAAAATTCCAAAGTCAACAAAAGCGCATTTTGGTCACTTTTTATACCATTAAAAAAATTATAAAAAGTGATCAAAAAGTCCGATCAAAACAAAAATCATACCGATAAAAACTTCAGATCATGGTGCAGAAGATGACATTTTTAAACGCATAAATTTTCCTGCATGTAGTTATGATTTTTTCCAGAAGTGCGACAAAATCAAACCTATATAAGTAGGGTATCATTTTAACCGTATGGACCTACAGAATAATGATAAGGTGTAATTTTTACCGAAATATGCACTGCGTAGAAACGGAAGCCCCCAAAAGTTACAAAATGGCGTTTTTTCTTCGATTTTGTCGCACAATGATTTTTGTTCCAATTCGCCGTGCATTTTTGGGTAAAATGACTAATTTCACTGCAAAGTAGAATTGGCGATGCAAAAAATAAGTCATAATATGGATTTTTAGGTGGAAAATTTAAAGGGTTTTGATTTTTAAAAGGTAAGGAGGAAAAAACGAAAGTGCGAAAACTGAAAAACCCTGAGTCCTTAAGGGGTTAAATTTTGGATGTTAGCACTAGCTTACATACATGCTTAATTGAGATTTCAAAATTGATCTTTCAATCTTATGGGTTATGAAACCCTCTTGTGTACTGCCGATGCCTTCTTCTGACTGTGTCTTTCAGGAACTACTTGGTTTACGTATGCTGCCGGTCTTGGGCTTTACATTTTTGGATGGTAGCACTAGCTAACATACATCTTCAATAGAGATTTCAACATTCATCTTTTAATCTTATGGGTTGTAATTTTTTTAAGACTGAGGTCCTTTGGCCATCGACATCATATTACCTGTGGAATTATCACAAGAATCCAATGTAACGTGTTGGAGCAATAGCAATGAACCATAATTGATTAAATGAAACATTCGTACTTTCATAATCAGGGGGGCACTGAGAGGCAGGGGTTGGAACAGGTGGTATCTCCCCTAGTGGAGGACCGCCAGCTCGATGCTCACCAGAATGGGTAATGAAAAAATTTAATTTTCACATCAAATTACATTAAATATGACATAAAAGATCTCTTTATCCTCTTCAATTTTGACACCTTACGGTCTCCCTGCTGCCACATAGACGCTTTGCAGCAATGATTCTAATGGCAATGCCTGCAATCTGCATGTCATATTGAATAACAGTATGATTTCACTAACCCAGCACACTCCCTATGCATGTTACAGCAAGGCAAAGTGTTCTCCACCCCTACTGGGGCTCTCTGTAGGCCAGAAATAGCCGTTTTTAATATAGTTTTGCGGCAAACTTTTCAAAAAAAATTGGCAAATCGGACAAATCGAAATTTTGAAAAGTTCGCTCATCTCTAGTAAAGGTACGGAAGGGTCCATCTGTATTACTTTAGTTGCTTAGTTTTGAGCTCCTCACCCACCCCTCTGCTATCTAGTTCTTGTACACTGGTATCCTAAAATGCATAAAGCCTAAGCCTATTGGTTAGCAGTTTTAAAGGGATTGTCCAGGGAAAAACTTATTTTTATATATCAACTGGCTCCAGAAAGTTAAACAGATTTGTAAATTACTTCTATTAAAAAATCTTAATCATTTCAGTACTTATGAGCTGATGAAGTTGAGTTGTTCTTTTCTGTCTAAGTGCTCTCTGATGACACGTGTCTCGGGAACCGCCCAGTTTAGAAGAAAATCCCCATAGCAAACCTCTTCTACTATGTGCAGTTCCCGGGACAAGCAGAGATGTCAGCAGAGAGCACTGTTGCCAGACAGAAAACAACAACTCAACTTCAGCAACTGATAATTATTGAAAGGATTAAGATTTTTTTAATAGAAGTAATTTACAAATCTGTTTAACTTTCTAGAGCCAGTTGATATATAAAAAAAAAAAAAAAAAAAGTTTTTTTTCCTGGAATACCCCTTTAACCCCTTAAGGACGCAGGACGTAAATGTACGTCCTGGTGAGGTGGTACTTAACGCACCAGGACGTACATTTACGTCCTAAGCATAACCGCGGGCATCGGAGCGATGCCCGTGTCATGCGCGGCTGATCCCGGCTGCTGATCGCAGCCAGGGACCCGCCGGCAATGGCCGACGCCCGCGATCTCGCGGGCGTCCACCATTAACCCCTCAGGTGCCGGGATCAATACAGATCCCGGCATCTGCGGCAGTTCGCGATTAAAATGAACGATCGGATCGCCCGCAGCGCTGCTGCGGGGATCCGATCATTCATAACGCCGCACGGAGGTCCCCTCACCTTCCTCCGTGCGGCTCTCGGCGTCTCCTGCTCTGGTCTGTGATCGAGCAGACCAGAGCAGGAGATGACCGATAATACTGATCTGTTCTATGTCCTATACATAGAACAGATCAGTATTAGCAATCATGGTATTGCTATGAATAGTCCCCTATGGGGACTATTCAAGTGTAAAAAAAAATGTAAAAAAATGTAAAAGTAAAAGTAAAAAAAAAGTGAAAAATCCCCTCCCCCAATAAAAAAGTAAAACGTCCGTTTTTTCCTATTTTACCCCCAAAAAGCGTAAAAAAACATTTTTTATAGACATATTTGGTATCGACGCGTGCGTAAATGTCCGAACTATTAAAATAAAATGTTAATGATCCCGTACGGGGAACGGCGTGAACGAAAAAAATTTTTAAAAGTCCAAAATTCCTACTTTTTTAATACATTTTATTAAAAAAAAATTATAAAAAATGTATTAAAAGTTTTTTATATGCAAATGTGGTATCAAAAAAAAGTACAGATCATGGCGCAAAAAATGAGCCCCCATACCGCCGCTTATACGGAAAAATAAAAAAGTTATAGGTCATCAAAATAAAGGGATTATAAACGTACTAATTTGGTTAAAAAGTTTGTGATTTTTTTTAAGCGCAACAATAATATAAAAGTATATAATAATGGGTATCATTTTAATCGTATTGACCCTCAGAATAAAGAACACACGTCATTTTTACCATAAATTGTACGGCGTGAAAACGAAACCTTCCAAAATTAGCAAAATTGCGTTTTTCGTTTTAATTTCCCCACAAAAATAGTGTTTTTTGGTTGCGCCATACATTTTATGATATAATGAGTGATGTCTTTACAAAGGACAACTGGTCGCGCAAAAAACAAGCCCTCATACTAGTCTGTGGATGAAAATATAAAAGAGTTATGATTTTTAGAAAGCGAGGAGGAAAAAATGAAAACGTAAAAATTAAATTGTCTGAGTCCTTAAGGCCAAAATGGGCTGAGTCCTTAAGGGGTTAAAGTGTCCCTGACATTTTAAAAAACTTTGAAATGTCACAGATTATTATCCTATGTCATAGATGTATTATCCTACAGCGATCCTAGTCCAGCTTAGCTGGATGGACAGCTTTTCCTAAACAACAGGTGTACTTAAAGTCCATATAACAAACGTCCAGTCCCTGGTACTGACCACACAGCTAATAGAATAGTGCATTTTGTTATAAATGAAGTATGACAACTATGAAATTGGCGCTGGCTGTATCTGTACATAGATCAGTGATTCCCAACCAGGGTGCCTCCAGGTGTTGCAAAACTACAAATCCCAGCATGCCTGGACAGCCAAAGGCTGTCCAGGCATGCTGGGAGTTGTAGTTTTGCAACATCTGGAGGCACCCTGCTTGGGAAACACTGACATAGATAGATACAATACCTTAAGGTTCCCTGTAAATTCTAGAATATATGTAGGACAACTATATCATCAAATGTGCAGCTCTATGAATCAAACAGCTGCCTACCGAAAGATATATTCCAGGGAAGTATTGTGCCGCTGTTCGGGATCCTGTCCAGACAGTCTACTATAGACAGTGCTGTGTGTTGCCGTCTTACTCTAAGAGGTTCTTTTTCAATTTTACAAATTGCACGCATATGATCAGGTCTATGGATACAGTTTTTAGGTTAAACAAAAAACGTCAAAGTTACATTTCTGCAATGTCAATGTTGCCAGTGTAATGTATCCAGACACAGAGGATTTTTTTTTTTTTTTTTTTGTAAAGTTGCTATGTTTATCAGGCATTTTCTTCACCTCCCTCACTCTCCCGCTGTCTGCTTATCATTCTGCAGATCAAGCTGCACTTAAGCCATTTAGTCTGCAGTCAGTCTGACTGATACCTTTGTGGGCTGGGGGCAGTGACCATGTTGATGCCAGTCACTGACCAAGCATATCTCTCATTTTCTGCCCGTCAGATCCATTTTCTTTGGCTGATTTAGAATAAAGGTGAAGGACCTTGTTTAGTATACAACACAAGCTTTCAGGCAAATGGTCATGGATTAGAAAGAATACCAGGGGTTATTTATCATTGCGTTCTATTCCTTTTTTTGGTCTACATCTACAAATTTTGTTAAATTTCGCTTTAATAATGTTTTTTATTTTTTATTTTTTCAAAATCTAAAATCCGTAATTTTGACATTTTGGTGTTGCTAGACCATTTTTTAAAGTGATGGATGCAGTGGACACAAATTTATTATCTGCTTGTTTTTGATTTTTGTGCAAATTTTGCCACAACTGGCGCAAAAAAAAAAAAAAAAAACGCAAATCTAGACCACCTGAAAAAGAGAGAGAGAGAATACGGTAGAGAATAAAAACATTTAAAGACATAAAAAGTTTAAAAAAAACGTGCAAATGAAAAGTAAATCAGTTGTCCATCAGAAACAATCAGATATATATTTTTTAAGGTACCAAAAAAGGAATGGTAAAGACGTAAGAAACAATATGATTGTTAGCAATGGTCTAAGGCTGCTTTCACACTATAAAATTCATCCGTTAAAAAATCTGTTATAAATATCCGTTAGAAAATCTTTAAAAAAGAATGTTAAATGTCCGTTACAAAATCCCATTAAAGTCTGTGTGATTTTTTGATTATCCATTTTGGCCCGTCATGAACAATGGACGTTAGTTGTGACGGAAGAATTAATGGAACATGCTCTCATTTTTCTTCCATCACAAGCAAGGCCGGCCTTAGGTGTTCAGGCGCCCTGTGCAAGCTAACCTTGTGGCACCCCCCCCCCCCCCCTCCCATTACCCCATAAACATACACAAAGAGGAAAAAAAACTTTGTAACAAATATTTTTTTTATATATTTAATCATTCCCCTACCTTCTTAATCAGTCCCATGTCCCCCTTCACCAGTCCCCTGCCCCCCTTAATCAGATGCAGTATAGTTCCCCACATTAGGTGCAGTATAGTTCCCCCACATTAGGTGCAGTATAGTTCCCCCACATTAGGTGCAGTATAGTTCCCCACATTAGGTGCAGTATAGTTCCCCACATTAGGTGCAGTATAGTTCCCCCACATTAGGTGCAGTACAGTTTCCCCCACATTAGGTGCAGTATAGTTCCCCCACATTAGGTGCAGTATAGTTCCCCCACATTAGGTGCAGTATAGTTCCCCACATTAGGTGCAGTATGGCTCTCCACATTAGGTGCAGTATAGTTCCCCCACACTAGGTGCAGTATAGTTCCCCACATTAGGTGCAGTATAGTTCTCCACATTAGATGCAGTATAGTTCTCCACATTAGGTGCAGTATAGTTCCCCCACATTAGGTGCAGTATAGTCCCCCACATTAGGTGCAGTATAGTTCCCCCACATTAGGTGCAGTATAGCTCCCCCACATTAGGTGCAGTATAGTTCCCCCACATTAGGTGCAGTTTAGTTCCCCACATTAGGTGCAGTATAGTTCCCCCACGTTAGGTGCAGTATAGCTCCCCCACATTAGGTGCAGTATAGTTCCCCCACATTAGGTGCAGTTTAGTTCCCCACATTAGGTGCAGTATAGCTCTCCACATTAAGTGCAGTATAGTTCTCCACATTAGGTTGGCAGTATAGTTCCCCCACATTAGGTGCAGTACAGCCCCCCACATTAGGTGCAGTATAGTTCCCCCACATTAGTGCAGTACATTTCCCCACATTAGGTGCAGTATAGTTCCCCCACATTAGGTGCAGTATAGCTCCCCACATTAGGTGCAGTACAGTTCCCCCACATTAGGTGCAGTATAGTTCCCCACATTAGGTGCAGTATAGTTCCCCCACATTAGGTGCAGTGTAGTTCTCCACATTAGATGCAGTATAGCTCCCCACATTAGGTGCAGTATAGTTCTCCCCACATTAGGTGCAGTATAGCCCCACATTAGGTGCAGTATAGCTCTCCACATTAGGTGCAGTATAGCCCCACATTAAGTGCAGTATAGCTCTCTACATTAGATGCAGTATAGCTCCCCACATTAGGTGCAGTATAGCCCCACATTAGGTGCAGTATAGCTCCCCACATTAGGTGCAGTATAGTTCCCCCACATTTGGAAGAAGCAGGTTCCCTTCCCCAAATTCGGTAGCATTGTCGTTCCCCCATCCCCCGCCCCCCGACTCACACACACACACACACAGACAGGCAACCACACATGCACACACACATGCACACACACACACACACACAGACAACCACACACAAACACATGCACAGACACGCACACATACACATAAACAACCTTACCTGACCTGCGCTGCACTTTTCTTCTGTCCGGCAGTGGCGGATGAGTGACATCACTGAGGTCCTGTGCGGGTCTGCGGAGGTACGTCACATGTGCGATGTCCCTCTTCAGACTCTGGCCGGCCAGCAAACTAGAGATGCGGAGGAGGGTGGGGTAAGTGAAACCTCCCTGTGTAATGAAGAAAACTGTGCCCTGAAGCGGAATGTGACTCTCCGCATAGGGACACAGTTGAGGGAGGGTAGTGGGAATGTAAGGAGAGGGAGCGGCCTGCAAAGCAGAAAACTGTGTCCCTGTGCGGAGGGTCACATTCCACTACAGGGCACAGTATTCTTCATTACACCGGCATTTAGCGCTGCTTGCCCGAAGCAGGGCTAAATTCCGGGCGTCGGGCAATACAAATTATATATACTTGGTGCGAGCTGTGTCGGCCGCACGGCGCCCCTGTTGCTATGGCGCCCTGTGCGGCCGCACAGCTCGCACACCCCTAAGGCCGGCCCTGATCACAAGAAATGGATAAATTAACGGCCGTTATTTTTATCATTGAAGTCTATGGCAAACAGATGAGCCTTTATGTCATCCATTTGCACCTGGTTTATAATATCCGTTATTACTTTTGAGCATGCTCAGAAGAGGTGACAACAGCAGACTTCTGCAGTGCTGAGGGGCTACTACTACTCCCATCATGGAACAGACTTGTTTCCATGATGGGAGTAGTAATTTCCTGTCTGAGGGAGTCTGCAGACAGCTGGGGAGGCTACATTAGTGTTTGTACTACTACCCCCATCATGGAGCAGAGTCTGTTCCATGATGGGGGTTTTAGTACAGGGGCTGAGGGATTGATCGCACCGGGTCTCATTTCTGAGACCCAATGCGATCAAAAGTTATTAAGCAGGGGATCGGGCGGCAACCCTGCAATGTATTGTGTGTTTTAACTTTCATTTTTGAATCCCCCACAGGGAATCTTGTATGGCCGATACTGAGGAGCCAATCAGGGCTCTCAGCGGGAGATTTAAAAATGAACATTGTGAGTAGCAGGGGGCCATATGTATATTAAAAGCGCTGTGGGGGGCAAGATATATAGTGCTGCGGGGGGGGGGGGCGACATATAGCCTATATATCTAACCCCCAGCGCATTTATAATATGCCCCCTGCAGCGCATTAATAAAGGTATGACCCCCCGCCAGCACATTTATACATATATACCCCCCGCCGGCTGCAGGCACTATGCCCTGATAATAGAAATACTTTTCATTCATAGTGCTGCAGGAGTATATGTATATAGATGCCCTGGGGGGCAGACATATAGCGTCATCTGCCCCCCCCCCACAGTGCATCTATATACATATGCCGCCACAGTGATATGTATGAAAAGTATTTCTATCAGCATCATCGAGCCAGCCAATGCTGCTGCTCGAATGCTTTTCACATATAGCACTGCAGTGGCATTTGTACATAGATGCGCTGCGCTACGGAGGGTATATTATACATGCGCTGCGGGGGGTATATATTTATTAATGCGCTGGCTGGGGGGGTATATATTTATAAATGCCCCGGCGGGGGTATATATATTTATAAATGTGCTGGCAGGAGTCATATATTTATTAATGTGCTGTGGGGGGCATCTTATAAATGAGCTGGGGGGGGGCAAGATATATAGGCTATATGTCTGCCCATCTGCATCGCTATATAACTTGCTTGCCACAGCACTTTTAAAATATATATGGCCCCCGCTGCCACTCACAATGTTCATTTTGAAAACTCCACAGGGAGCCCTGAATGGCTCCTCAGTACCGGCCATTCAGGACTCCCCGCGGGGGATTCAAAAATGAAAGTTAAAGCACATCATACATCGCAGGGTTGTGGAGCTTGCCGCCCGCTCCCCTGCTTAACCCCTTAATGACCACGGACGTAAATGTACGTCCTGGTTTGGCGGAACATCCCGCACCAGGACTTACATTTACATCCTGTGTATGACCGCGAGCATCGGAAGGGTGCTCGCGTCATACACAGCATGTTCCAGCTGCTAGCAGCAGCCGGGGACCCGCTGGTAATGGCCGACATCCGCGATCGCGCGGATGTCCGCCATTAACCCCTCCGATGCCGTGAACAATACAGATCACGGCATCTGCGGCATTGCCGCACTTTGATTGGATAATCGGATCGCCCGCAGCTCTGCCGCGGGGATCCGATCATCCAGCATGACAGCCGGAGGTCCCCTTACCTAGTTCTGGCTGTCTCCTGGGGTCTTCTGCTCTGGTCTGCGATCGAGCAGACCAGAGCAGAAGATCACCGATAATACTGAGCAGTGCTGTGTCCTATGCATAGCACTGCACAGTATTAGCAATCAAACGATTGCTATAGATAGTCCCCTATGGGGACATAAAAAGTTTTTAAAACAAGTTGAAAAATGTAAAAATAAAAAGTAAAAAAAAAAAGTGAAAAATCTCCTCCCCCAATAAAAATGAAAATTGTCCGTTTTTCCCATTTTACCCCCAAAAAGCGAAAAAAAGTTTTTTTAATAAACATATTTAGCATCACTGCGTGGGTAAATGTCCAAACTATCAAAATATAATGTTAATGATCCCGTACGGTGAATGGCATAAATGTAAAAAATGTAAAAAGTCCACAAATCCTGCTTTTTTTGTCACATTTTATGAAAAATTTTTTTTATAAAAATGATCTAAAAGTTTTATATATGCAAAGGTGACATTTAAAAAAAGTACAGATGACGGCGCAAAAATTGAGCCCTCATACCACCCTATATACGGAAAAAGGAAAAAGTTATAGGTGGTCAAAATAGGGGGATTTTAGATTACTGATTTTGTACAAAAAGTTTTTGATTTTTTTTAAGCGGTACAAAAATATGAAAGTATCTAGCCATGGGTATCATTTTAATAGTATTGACCCACAGAATAAAGAACACCTATCATTTTTACCGTAAAGTGTACAGTGTGAAAACAAAACCCTCCAAAATGTGCAAAATTTTGGTTTTCATTAAGATTTCCTCCCTAAAAATTTTTTTGGGGGGGTTCGCCCTACATTTTATGGTAAAATGAGAGGTTTCATTACAAAGTACAATAGGTTACGTAAAAGCAAGCACTTACATGGGTCTGTACATGGAAATATAAAGGAGTTATGGATTTTAGAAGGCGAGGAGGAAAAAACTAAAATTCTAAAATAAAATTGGCCTGGTCCTTGAGGTGAAAATGGGCTTGGTCATTAAGGGGTTAATAACTTCTGATCGCATCGGGTCTCAGAAGTGAGACCCGTGCAATCAATCCCTCAGCCCCTGTACTACAACCCCCATCATGGAACATACTCTGTTCCATGATGGGGGTAGTAGTACAAACACTAATGTAGCCTCCCCAGCTGTCTGCAGACTCCCGCAGCCAGGAAATTACTACTCCCATAATGGAAACAAGTCAGTTCCATGATGGGAGTAGTAGTAGTCCCGGCTGTGGGAGTCTGTATGCAGAGGTGCTACAGCCATACAAGAGGGATGTTACAACGGGTCTTAACAGATTAATATTTATTCAGCCGTTAGCACCCGTTATTTCATCCATTATTATACATCAGTTTTTACACAGAAAACGGAAGTTTAATAACGGATGAATGTTCATAGTGTTCAACTACGTTTCTGAAGACAGGAACCCCGGTGGATGTGGATCCGCTGGACCTGTGTGGCAGATGACTCAGACCGTACCAGGGAGCGGAGTCTAAGGTGCTGCTGATTTTCACCAGAGCCTGCCGCAAAGCGGGATGGACTTGCTGCTGCAGGTGGCACCCAGGTCGCTACCCCTGGGACGGCTCGACCACACAGGTGGCTGAGGAGATGCGAGGCACAGGAGGGATAAGGCAACTCATAGTCTGGATAGCAGAAGGTCAGGGCAGGCGGAACAGTAGCATAATCAAAGCGAAGCAGGAGTTCAGTAGGCAGGCGGCAGAGGAGCAAGGTCAAGTCACAAGACCAAGAGATCTGATACACGGCAAGGCAATACTGAGAAATACTTTCTCAAAGGCACAAGGCAACAAAGATCCGGCAGGGAAATGAGGAGGGTGGAGGAATTTGTAAATAAACCACAGGTGGATTACACTAATGAGCGTACTGGCCCTTTAAATCTTAAAGCTCTGGCGCGTGCGTGCGCCCAAGGGGATGGGGACATGCGCGCCGGAGCAGAGAGGCAGAGGCAGCAGAAACACCCGGAGAGTGACGGACTGGGGCTTGCATACGGGCGCATCCCGCGATGCGAGTCCCTGCCCTGTCGGCAGCAGAAGGTAAGGGGACCATGCGCTCTCAGCCAGCGTGTGTGGCCGGAGCGCATAACGTAACAATATATCTATGTGTTTTCCACCCAAGTGCCCGTTTAAGAAACAGCACATATGTGATTATTGGAGGAAGCATTTGTGACATACGACCTCTTGTCAGTAATACTTTAAAGGGATTATCCCATGAAAATCATTTATCACCTATACACAGGATAAGTACAGTTGGGCAGTGGCATAGCATGGGTAGGGCCTCAAGTGAAATGAGCACCAAATTTTACAAAATGCAGAAAGGATCGCATGACTTCTACATATTTCTTCCATCACCCAAGTAGCAGATGCTGTACTTGTGACATGACTCATCCCCTTCATATAAAAGCCTGCCTCCTCCTGGTCTCTATATGAAAAGCTTCCCCAACCTTTTAAATGTAAATTGAGCAGTGATGCATACATGTTTGTCAGTGTTCTCAAACTGTGGCCCTCCAGATGTTGCAAAACTTCAACTCCCAGCATGCCCAGACAGTCCGGGCATGCTGGAAGTTTAAGTTTTGAAATACCTGGAAGGCAACAGTTTGGGACCACTGGCATATGTCATGCTGGTCTCTACTGTACAGAAGCAAGGATCCCAGCTATAGACAGGAGTCTATGCCCTTGAAGGTACATTCAAATGAGTGCCATGGAAATAGTGCACACTTACAGTCATGTTGGTGGTTATTTCTTGTGTATAGCATACCTTAGCTCAGTGTTTTAATGTAATATAAAGTGACACAAGGGCACAAGAAACAGGGCTGGTTGTTCTTGACTTCAGTGAAGAGAAGTTTGGAGAAGAAGCCAACCCAAGTTCCCCTCTGCGCCACTTAATTTCTATTGTGCTGATAAAAAAGGACTTCTTTTCGGCTCTGCAAAAATGAACATAGTGGCAGGGAACATGAGTGACCGTTACTCCAGGAAAAGGATCTTGGGAGCCATAGTGCAGGGATCATTGGTGGCCCAAGCAGTGTAACACCCAGCTACTGTATCATCTACAGTGGATAGATGATAAATGTCCATCACCGACCCATTTATATCTTGCATGAGGAAGTGGTTGGGTAGCTGTAGAATGGAGCTTTAATTAGAGTAAAAGTCCAAAGTTCTCGGCTGACAACCATATCCAGGTCCCTATCTCCATTTACACAGAAAAATAAACAAAGCATTTCACTTCTTTTGCCTTGTCAGCTAATTCACGTTGAGGATGAGGATGTCATTCTTCTTAAGTGGTTTGAACTTTAGGAATTCAGACCAGCTCATGGCAGCTGTAAACCGACTACAGCATGTTCAGAATGTAAAACAATCCATTCTAATTGTAGAAAAGAGAAACTGTAAAACTTGGTTAAACCTTTTGTATATAGTTTATGCTTTGACAATTTAACAGGTTAAAGGAGTAGTCCAGTGGTGATTCAGTGGTGAGCAACTTATCCCCTATCCTAAGGATAGGGGATAAGTTGCAGATCGCGGGGGGTCCGACCCCTGGGGCCCCCCGCGATCTCCTGTACGGAGCCCCGACAGCCCGCTGGAAGGGGGCGTGTCGACCTCCGCACGAGGCGGCGGCCGACACGCCCCCTCAATACAACTCTATGGCAGAGCCGAAGCGCTGCCTTCGGCAATCTCCGGCTCTGCCATAGAGATGTATTGAGGGGGCGTGTCGGCCGCCGCCTCGTGCGGGGGTCGACACCCGCTATCTCGGCGGAGAGCCGGGGCCCCGTACAGAGAGATCGCAGGGGGCCCCAGTGGTCGGACCCCCCGCGATCTCAAACTTATCCCCTATCCTTAGGATAGGGGATAAGTTTTTCACCACTGGACTACCCCTTTAATAGCTCTTTACTACACAGAACTGCTTATTAGGGTCACTATAAGCACCATCCATTTCCAAGTCTAAAATCATAAAAAAAAAACGTTTAGGTACATTTACAATACATGATAAGCAAGCTGATGACTTGATGTAATACATTACAATAATACAGCTCCCAAAATGTACAATTTACCCGAATGGGGATAGCGGCAACAATATAACATAATAAGACTGGAGGAGACTGAAGACTGAACCGATCAGCTAAAGCAGAGGATAGATATTCTGTTTGGAGGACTCAGTAAGTCCTTGCATTACATGGATAGTCCTTTGATAGTCCCAAGACAAGCACAGATGCTTTCTTAGCATGTCCATTACTGTCTGGCAGGTACGTACTAATGTCACTTCATGGTGAATAACCCCTTTAAGATGAAGCTCTTTCCCAATCACAGTCTACTCACTTCATTCCCCTTGGAAGTATTTCTTTTTAGCACGACTGTTAACCTAGCAGTCTTGTCGCGTTGACTCACTCCCCATCTACCCATGCTTTGGTTGTTCAGTTTAAGAATGTTAAGCACATAAAACAAGTCCTCTGAGCCAACGTAAGCCGCATAAGTATTCAGACACTTGGTAGAGCCATTTCTTGATGCAGCTCAGGCTCATGCCCCATTCACATTCTTTTTTGCCCCATACTACTAGTCAAAAGTTGACCACCCACCAAATTCAGCAGGACCCGCTGACCCTCTAAAGCATATAGGGGCCTCAACACTTTCCCCCAACAGACAAATAGCCTTATATTTCAAGTGTTTTTTTTTTTATCATTTTTATGTAAATTTTATAGCAAGGTTTTTTTTTTTTTTTTTTTTTTTTTGCATTATTTTGCATTATTCTGCATGGTTTATGGGTGTTATTAATGCAAAAGAAGCACTACAAATTTGTCAAAATGCATGTAAGAAGTACATAAAACGGTGGCATTACATCAACAATAAATACATGTATATTTTAAGATGTAATACAACTGTTCAATGCCTTAAAATCAAATTTTGTATAATCCAGTGAACTTCGTAAAGGGTAGGGAATTCTCAGGCGCTGACAGGTACAGAGAGGCTTCAGGTAGAAGGATTCAGGTATAAAAAGCTTTATTCAGCCAAGATGCAACGCGTTTCACTGCGCTTGCGCAGTGAAACGCGTTGCATCTTGGCTGAATAAAGCCTTTTATATCTGAATCCTTCTACCTGAAGCCTCTCTGTTCCTGTCAGCGCCTGAGAATTCCCTACCCTTTACGAAGTTCAATGGATTATACAAGCTTTTATGGGAAGGCTGCAGACGAACACATAAATCTTTCTTTCTACATGTGCTAACCATTGTTGTGTATTTCGGTACACAACCGGAGCAGGTAAGAGACCACCTGTATCCCTGTCCGGCATTAGCACGTGTGATCCTCCACAGGGAGCGCCTTTGCTTTGTATTTTTAAAATCAAATTTGGGATGCTGGACAGCAGAGAGGTGACATCCTGACCCAAAAATACTGTACATTAGAACGTCATCAGCAAAGAGGTGGTACCTAAAGCCATGGGACTCTGATCTATCCCATGCCAAATGTATAGATGGAAAAGAACTGGGGCCCCAGGACAAGGCCTTGAAGGACTCCAATAGTGAGAGGATGAGATGAGAAGGTGGTGTATGCTTGCTGAGGTATGAGGAGATCCCGGAGAGGACCAATGTGACTTACAAGGGGTGAGAGAGTTTGTAGCAGGAGGGAATGTTCGACGGTGTCAAAGGCTGACAAAGGTGAAGAAGAAATCATACAGAATAATGGCATGAGGCTTTGATGGTCAGCAGTTCATTGGTCACTTTGGTTAGGGCGGGGGCAGTAGATTGTTAAATATGGAAGCCAAATTGTAGGTGGTCAAAAGTAAGTTGGAAGAGATGTGTAAGGACAGTTATCACTAATGGCTCATGGCTTCAGTATGTGCATGCTCCCCCCTCCCCCCCTTCATAAAAGTTCTATATAGACAGTATCCGGACACTTGAAGATACTCAACAAAAGGAAATTGTCAATTTTGGAAAGATAAATTCTCCCCATCCTATTATATACAACCTTCCTAAATAAATAATTTCCAATCTGTTTAAAAGCAGCATTGAGCCTGGAATGATCCTTCAGTCTTTATGCACGACTTAGTCATTGGGGAATGAAGTCACTATACTGATGAATATGGCATTGGCCACACAGTAAGTTATAATGTAGGTTGCCTGGTGGATTTGCGATGCTCCTGTTTATGCAGAAGCCATTGCCCACGCTGTAGGAAAATGACAACTTCACTAGCATCTCCTGATCTCATCCTCCCCATTGCCAGGGAAAGTTTTCCTGCAGGGTACGACTGCCTAAGGCTTCAGTATAAGCCAGGAGACAATATGAACAGCTCATTTGGAAGTTAAACTGAACATTTTTATCACCCACTTTAAGAAGTGAAATGTTGTTCCTCAGCACAAATGGAGCATCTGATAGTCCATACCTAGTAATTTAATTACTTTATTATGACCTCATCAGTCATTAAGCCGTTAGCCGTATGCGGAACTGACAAGCCCAAGCTAAAACTAGAAGTCATTACCAAAGAATGGAAGCTTTTCAGAGAACTCCAACTTCTTTCAACCGGTTTCCCAATGGGGCCAATTTACTAATATTAAGCTTTTTTGAGCTAAATAGAATTCGATGAAGACTGAGAAGTACAGCTTAAAAAGTTTAGAAGTGAATTTGAAATTAGTGGAGGTAGCGGGAGAGTCCCCAAACAGAGAGAATTTGTCCTAAAGAGCTAATTAATTGGGAATTATTACCGGAGAAAAATGCTTCCATTATCTTTTGCAAAGAGACAAAACAATATTTGGTATTACGGATCTCCGAAGAATTCCTGGTAACTTTGCAGTGTTTGTCTTGATGGTGCTGTACTAACAGTTTAGTAATTGAATTTTTTGTCTGTCTGCTTATGATCAGTCACTCTTTGTACATGAGAAATCAACTTTGCTAGAGAAAATGCGCACAATGCTGCTTGCCAGGATGCAAATTGTACATGCTGTAATAACTGGATTAAAGGGAACGTGTCATCAAAAATATGTTATCGCTCTGGTTGCTAAGCCTAATAATAAGCTAACACTTGCTGTCCTGTAGAGATCACTTTCTAATCGTCTCCTCCTTATCATCAAATACACGATTACAATGAAAGTATATAGATGAGATAAGATCAGGCCATTCACAATTCTACAGGGACTTCTCAACTCAGGCAATATGGCCACCCTTCATAATAATGATCTATCTATCTTTCTATCTATCTTTCTATCTATCCGTCTAGTGGCCAGTCATCTATACCAATTAAATCCCTGAGAGGTAAAGTGAATAACATCGACTGAATGATGGTACCTGATGGGTTAAGAGAAGGACAATGGGCAAGTATTAGTATTTGAACAACCCTGACAAGTACCAAATGGTGATAGCTAGAACTATTGAATGAACAAGAGGGTCATGGATGCCTAAAACCTTGTTTTCATGGCTAGCCTTTGAATGCAGTGACCCCCCAACCTACGATGGCCAACCTACGAGGCCATCGCATGTTGAAGGCAGCATCAACATACGATGCTTTTGTATGTCGGGGCCATCGCATAAACGGCTATCCGGCAGCGCAGACTGCTTCAGCTGCCACCGGATAGCCGTTTACGGTGCCCCGTGGGGTCCGCTGACAATCACTTACCTGTCCTCGGGGCTCAGGCGCGTCCTCTTGGGGTTCCCTGCATAGTCAGCGCTCTCCATTGTACACATCACGTCGCTGCGCACACCATCCCGTCATCCAATAGGAGCGGCGTGTGTAGCGACGTGATGGCGGCGACGGAGAGCGAGGATGCCGGGGAAGCAGAGGCCTTGCCGGAGCATCGGGGACACCCCAGTGATGCGGCGACAGCAGTGGAGGGCGACATCCAGGCAGCGGTGATGGTCCGTAGCAGTGGGGACACGTGAGTATAACCTCCAACACCAGTGGTCTTCAACCTGCGGACCTCCAGATGTTGCAAAACTACAACTCTCAGCATGCCCGGACAGCCAACGGCTGTCCAGGCATGCTGGGTGTTGTAGTTTTGCAACATCTGGATGTCTGCAGGTTGTAGACCACTGTCCTATACTTTACATTGCACGGATCCCTCAACATACGATGGTTTCAACAAACGATGGTCCATTTGGAACGGATTACCATCGTATGTTGAGGGACCACTGTAATCCCTAGTTGTCAGATCCTTACTCAATTATAAGCAGATCACAAAGTGTCTCTCTGCTTGGATGCCCAGTGTTCACCTGTTATCTGTAGGACAATGCGGCAGTTCAATTTCCCAGTAGCGTCACCACAAGGGAAATTAGGCATTACACAGTACCTGCTCAAATCAATGGATTATCTGTGTAATATAGGACAGGTCTTCCTCCATTCTGGCCAATATGAAGGATCCTGGACAGAGGACTCCTTCTAATAAATCCCAATTCCTAATTAGTGTAAATGAAAATTAATGTGCAAAGCTAAGTCCATTTTCACTTAAAGGGGTACTCTGGTGGAAAACATTTTTTTTATTTTTTTTATCAACTGGTGCCAGAAAGTTAAACAGATTTGTAACTCACTTCTATTAAAAAAAATCTTTATCCTTTCAGTACTTTTTAGCAGCTGTATGCTACAGAGGAAATTCTTTGCTGTTTGAATTTCTTTTTTTGTCTTGTCCACAGTGCTCTCTGCTGACATCCTGATGGCCGTATCAGGAACTGACCAGAGCAGGAGAAAATCCTCATAGCAAACCTATGCTACTCTGGACAGTTCCTGACATGGACAGAGGTGTCAGCAGAGAGCACTGTGGACAAGACAAAGACATTTCCTCTGTAGCATACAGCTGCTAATAAGTACTGGAAGGATAAATATTTTTTAATAGAAGTAATTTACAAATCTGTTTAACTTTCTGGCACCAAATCATTAAAAGAAAAAGTTTTCCACCGGAGTACCCCTTTACGGAGATATCAGTCTGGAGGGGGAAGAGGCTATTGCAGATTTTTTGTTAAGGTCCATGGGAGGAGGACCCTGGTTTATATTACCCATAAAACAAAATCCACCTGCATATTGAGCATGGAAATTCTCAAAATAACTACTCCAGTGGCATATATTTAGATTGTGAGCCCCAATGTGGATGGTACAGTAAGTGAAGCCAATCTTTGTACAGCACTGTGGAATAGGTTGGTGCTAATTTAATGAAAAAATGGAAGTGGCATTTCCTATAATATTATATAAAAAAAAAAATATCTAGTGGCTACAGTGCAACAGTTGTGCCAATGTCCGAGACCAGTCATTGGCTGCTTGGGGTAAACCGCAGATTTGCTGAGTATCTGCTGCAAATCTTTTGGAGATCATTTACAGAAAATGTGCAGTCTTTCTGCATTAAACAAATCAATGGGGGGGGGGGGGGTGCAGTTGCCCATAGCAACCAATCAGATTAATTTGTTTCATGCTTCAGAGGCCTTTTTAAAAAATAAGCTAAATCAGCTGCCAAAAATACCCTACCCCATTGTTTCTCAACCAGAGTGCCTCCAGCTGTTGCAAAACTACAACTGCCTCCAGATGTTGCCTCCAGATGTTGCAAAACTACATGTCCCAGCATGCCCGGACAGCCTTCGGCTGTCCGGGCATGCTGGGAGTTGTAGTTTTGCAACATCAGGAGGCACCCTTGTTGGGAACCAGTGCCCTACCATACGGTATACCACACTTATTTGATGCACAGGATTTAAAGCTGCAGATTTTAAGTTAACCAAATGACTGAACGCAGCTTCAAATGCTGCGCATTAAATATGTGCAGCATACTGTACGTGTGAATACAACCTACGGGTTTGGTCACATGAACTGTATGTTGATGTGTAAATTGCTGCATATTTGCTACTGTGTTTTTTTCTAAGACAATTGGTAGGAAAATCAGGTGCAGAAAATATGCAGCAAAATACAGCACGTGTGACCCTCCGCTAAGGGTGCGTTCGCACGGTAGTAACTAGCAGCGGGTTTCCCGCTGCGAGTTACGCTATCTTTCATATGAATGGGTCCGCGGACAGTCCGCAAATCTGACACTATTGCGGAATGTCTGTGGACCCATTTAAATCAATGGTTGCGTAACTCTCAGCAGGATTCCTGCAGCGGGAAACCGGCTGCTAGTCATAGCGTGCGAAAGCACCCTAAAGGGGTATTCCATGGAAATAACCTTATCCCCAATCCACAGGATAGGGGATTGGTGTCTGAATGCGGAGCTTCCAACAGCTGGGACTCCCACAATGTTTTATGGGACCCCAACCTCATCACTTTACTTTCAAGTCCATTGAGCTCTGGTTCCCACCCTCAGGGCTCAGGACCTGGCTACTCACTAGTCCCTAGAGCTCTCTTGCCCCCATCAGAGACAAGCTAGAATGGTCGTGATTGGCCAAGGCATCACTGCTTGTCACCGAAGAAGGGGACAGGCGCTCTCCCGGGACTGGTGAGTAGCTGGGCCAAATACAGGAAAACATTGGGTGTCACAGTAGTCTCCCCCCCCCCCCCATCAGACACTTATTCCCTATTCTGTGGACAAGTCTATTTCTCTGGAATACCCTTTTAATATGATTAATCTGCTCATTCTGCTACTATGTCTACTAGACTCTGAGATGGAGTTAAAGGGGTATTCCAGGAAAAAACTTTTTTTTATATATATCAACTGGCTCCAGAAAGTTAAACAGATTTGTAAATTACTTCTATAAAAAAAAATCTTAATCCTTTCAGTACTTATGAGCTTCTGAAGTTAAGGTTGTTCTTTTCTGTCTAAGTGATCTCTGATGACACCTGTCTCGGGAAACCCCCAGTTTAGAAGCAAATCCCCATAGCAAACCTATTCTGCTCTGTGCAGTTCCCGAGACAGGTGTCATCAGAGAGCACTTAGACAGAAAAAAACAACCTTAACTTCAGAAGCTCATAAGTACTGAAAGGATTGAGATTTTTTAATAGAAGTAATTTACAAATTTGCTTCTTTCTGGGGCCAGTTGATATATATATATATATATATATATATTTAAAAAAAAAAAAGTTTTTTCCTGGATAATCCCTTTAAAAGACAAAGCAATATATTAAAAAATAACATATTACAAGTTATTTTTGGAAAGACTTTGATGCTACAATATTCTCCTTTTGAGCCTGTGCGGTGCTGTTCTGTATAAGCCAGCAGGGGTTGTGTGTGTCTATGGCAGGCAGGCTCCGCGGCAGATGCAGAGAAGCCCTCTTTCCCGTGTACCCGTCCGCACTGTAATGAACTGAGTATTTACAAGGGATTTTCCTGCACTTCTTGGAACTGCGATGATTCTCGCTTAGATTATTAGAAATGGATGGCATCGCAGACAAGCAGCTCTATGCACAGATGTGGGTTTAAGGTAAAACTGGAGAAGATTTGCATATTTAGTTCTGCCTTGCAGCCTTCATTTAAAAGTGGAATTAATGATCTGGTAAATTATTGCTGTTGCGAGTCCCCAGCACCGAGGTATACAGTATTTGCACTCTGCTCTTAAAATCTAAGCCAAAGTTCAGCTGAAGGTCATATTATAACTAACTGTAGAAAGTCATGTGCCTCTCAACTTGGTTAGTAGTATGTCACTTTGAACAGCCCTTATCTTATACTATTATGACCTACCCGGTGCTGACAGCACAGAACAGGCTCCACAACCATGTGATGATTATTTAAGGCATCGCTGAGTACAACATGCAGCTGATATTAATCCAGTCTTTCAGGGATATCAGTCCTTCTATCAAAGTTTAACAGTCAAAGGGGAGGACTCGCGGAGGACGGGATGCTTGACATTTAAAGGCCAAATTGCATTTTGTTTTCCACTAAAACGCTTTTAGATTAAACTTATTAAAGTTGGGCAGCGAGTTTAGAACACATCGTACAAGGCGAATTATGAGACAAAATGAGATGCAGGTCCCACAACACCCAGAGTAAATCACATAGAGAGTCACAAATCTGAAAGGTTGGAGGCTTTTACTATCAGGACAGAGTTCCCCAACCGGTGGCTCTCTAGTTGTCACGAAAGCGCAACTCTGAATTCAACATGGATTTCTGCAGCTAAGATCCAAAGCTGATATATGTTTAACCTAAACCTATGATGGGTGCCACTTAGTAGCCTCCGTCATACATAGGGTCCCATTTAAAAAAAAAAGGTTCACAATACCACTGCATCAGTAGATACATAGAAATGAAGCACTCACCAGGTCTTGAGGTAAATCGCCAGCTCCTTTTATTTCATTTGTAGCTTACAGTGATGTGGTAGGTGCGACGGTCCGTTATCACGCTTGCGCGCTTCGTCAGGCCCCTCGAGGGGCCTGACGAAGCGCGCAAGTGCGATAACTGACCTTCGCCCATTCCCTTCCCCCACCTTCTTCACCTGCCCGCTCTCCCTTGCACCTAACACATCACTCGAGGGGCCTGACGAAGCGCGCAAGCGCGATAACGGACCGTCACCCATTCCCTTCCCCCACCTGCTTCACCTGTCCGCTCTCCCTTGCACCTACCACATCGCTCGAGGGGCCTGACGAAGCGCGCAAGCGCGATAACAGACCGTCACCCATTCCCTTCCCCCACCTGCTTCACCTGTCCGCTCTTCCTTGCACCTACCACATCGCTGTAAGCTACAAATGAAATAAAAGGAACTGGCGATTTACCTCGAGACCTGTTGAGTGCTTCATTTCTACGTATCCATGCATACAACTTTTGTATGTGAGCACAGAGAGGGTCAGTGTGTTGGAAAAGCCTAGCAGAAAGATTTAAATAGTGGAAGTTCAGTGCCGAACGCAAACTGTTCTGGACTGTGATCACTGCATCAGTGGTTGGCTCGTCATGGGAGGACATGTAATGGACAACACCAAATACTTCTGCTAGGCACCTGGAAATTATTCAGACAGAGACAAGATGTATAATGAAGATACCATCTGTGTCTGGATGGTGGACAAGGAAACTGTGGAAGCTCTTTGAGATGCTCATGTTTCTTGGTCGCTCAAACAATCCTCTCTATCGGTGGTCTCTCTGGGCCATCTAAAGCCTGTTCCTCATGTGTGCTCTCACGTAACCATGCTCTCACCAATGTCACAATTCTACAGATGCACATATAGATTAGAGGCCAAGTCAACACCTTGAACTTTATGGGGGAGATTTATCAAAACCTGTCCAGGGGAAAAGTTGCTGAGTTTCCCATAGCAACCAATCAGATCGCTTCTTTCATTTTTGAAAAGTCCTCCTCAGGTTTGGATAAATCTCCCCCTTCATCTTGTTCTATAAGCTATTCTTGAGCAATTCTTGCAGTATGGCGGGGGGCATTGTCCTGCTGATAAAGTCCACTGCCATTAGAGAAAAAAGTTGTCATGCAACAATAAGTTGGTGGTCTGTGTCAAAGTAACATCCAAAAAAATGCAAGAGCCCAAACCATCACACTGCCGCTTTCAGTTTGGATTTCATCCAAAGTCATCATAGTGCATTCTCTTTCCCAGATAAGTGACGTGCACCTGGCAGTCCACATAATATAAAAAGGCATGTCTTATTCTAATGCTCCATGTTCCAGTTCTCATGCTAATTGTAGAAGCTTTGGGCAGAGGACACCTGACAGATGTCAGTATGGACATCATGACCCTGTCTGGTATATATATATATATATATATATATATATATATATTATTTATTTATTTATTTTTGAATTGTTGTTTTTTTTTTTAAGTACAGAGTGACATTGGGACCAAAAATGATGAACACACAGAAAACTTTAAGTTAGTTTTTTGACCTGAAAACTCTTCATATGTCATCACCTTATATTTAAAAAAAAAAAAAGTCTGGAAAAGTCAGGAGAAACATTTTAATCTGTCACCTGGAATATCACATGAAAAGGGTGAATCAAGGGTAAGTGACTGAGAGTAGAGTAAGCTAAGAGAAAAATGTATTCTAGTGTTTTGTGGTTAAACAGGCAGGAAATAAGCTGTGGGCATCTGCAGATCTGTGGGGCTCCAGCCAACAGATGACCTCACTACATCACATCATTCACAGACAGGATACCCTAAAAAGCTAAGATCTGTCATATAGCATTAAGTACATTTATACACAACCATTTAAACAACATTGATCACAAGAACACTATTGCATCTATTTAACAATATTGCACAATTATCATGAACCTCCACCACACCTTAAGTTTAGAGAGCCCATATTGAGAGAAGAGATGGACAATCTGCTCAATGATGGATCTGGCAACATGCTGCCCATATCCAGATCTATGGAGAGGGAAAGAAGGCAGTGGCTAGAAAAAGCTAAAAACAGAAACTTTTTGTATATATTATTAGGCTAGGTTTCCACTTGTTTTTTTTTTTTTTTTTCTGGCAGTTTTTGGAAAACTGCCACTGCAGTTTTTGAGCCAAATTCAGAAGTGGATCCATAAGGGAGGAGAAGTATAAGTTCTTCCTTTATATGTCCTATTCCTTTTGAATACATTTCTGGCTTTGGCTCAAAAACTCTAGTGGCAGTTTTCCAAAAACTGCCAGAAAAAAAACCAAGTGGAAACCTAGCCTCAAGGAGATTTATCAAAACCTGTCCAGAGGAAAATTTTCCCAGTAGTCCATAGCTACCAATCAACTCAACTAGCTTCCTTTTTTTTTACAAGGCCTCTGCAAAATGAAAGAATCAATATGATTGGTTGCTATGGGCAACTGGGCAACTTTTCCTCTGGACAGGTTTTGATAAATCTCTCCCTATATCTCATCCCAGTTCTGTATTGACAGCTTACACTGTTCAATGCTGCTCTATAGGGTCCTCCATACTACTGCTTCTGATGGTATGCTAGAGATATAGCAGAGCAGGATTCCTCTTTTCAGTGTGTGCAGTGTTTTCCAGGCATCTCAGAACTTACCTACTAAATTAGAGCCTGCGTCACCGCTCTGCTCCCTAAGCAGACAGAGTAGAGCAGGGACATGGGCTGTCAATCATGTGGAGAGAGCGTGATTATAGTGCAGTCAACGGGACAAGGTAGGTATAGCTCCCCACCCAGGGGACTACTTATAGAGGTGGCAGGGGAAGCTTTACAGACTTCATATCCTCACCATATATGTCACCTGGGGATGGTGACAATAAAGATTTTACCATATATAACACTTTGGCACGCATTATATAAAAATTGGATGGTTGGTTTCCTTTAAGGACTCCAGACCCTTAAGTTTATCAACTTTTTGTATCTTTTTGCTACTTCACTGCACTAGACTGTAACATCAAGAAAGATTTGATGAAATGCACATTCTGTCATCTGGCCCTGCTCGTGACTGTGACACTTTCCTATTAATATACAGGGACAGTTCATTGTTTGTTTTACCTCCTTGTCCCCGGCCACTCCATGCATGCCACTCAGGACCGGTGCAGAAGACATGTATGAATTAGGTCAGCTTCTGTCAGCAAGTAAGACAATCTAACACTCATGCAGTTGAAGGCTACGGCTGGATTTCATGAGAGTGAGTCATAAAATGCCTTGTAATGCCTCTGGGAACAATATTATTGATTGGCAAAAAGACTCCTCACCCGAGCGCCTCCTCTTAACCAACCTTTTCAAGGCATGAGCTCTGTAGGAATGTGTACTGTACTGTACAAGCCTGTGCCATAAATAATACCATTAGCTTAATTCATGACTAAAAGCTAATAATTACAGCACAGGCTCTGATTATAGGTCTCTGAGGCTTTATTTTGCAATTTATAGTTACTCAATCCCTTTTTTTTTTCTACATATATACTTAGTATTTCTTCAGTTCACATATACAGTAAATTCTTAAATTCTTTGTATAAAGATGTTTTAAAAGAAGGAAGGGGCACACCCAGAAACTTAATTTAGTAGTGTCAAGGACTGACCAGGGGACAGGGAGAGTGAGCCCTAAACTGACCCTAAAACTGCTCTCCCTTCCTACTTGCCCATCCACCCTAAACGGTGGATCGACAACTGGGGTCCGGTTCCTTCCTGCGCTAAAGTGCAGTGGCGTAAAAACACATAATATGCATAGTCGGTCACAAACCAGAACAGGAACAGAAAACTACTAGACAACCAGATATACCAGACAGAATATAAATATAGGACACTGTTCACAAACAGGTACAAGTACAAAGGACAAAGATCAGATCAACTAAACAGGATATAAATATAGGACACTGTTCACACTGGGACACAGAACATACAAACTGGACTCCCCACTCCACTATAGGATTAGCCATTAACCCCTTAAGGACCCGGGGTTTTTGTTTTTGCATTTTTGTTTTTTCCTCCTTACCGTTAAAAGATCATAACTCTTTCAAAGTTGCACCTAAAAATCCATTTGATGGCTCATTTTTTGCGCCACCAATTCTATTTTGTAACAACGTCAGTCATTTTACCCAAAAATGTATGGTGAAACCGAAAAAAAATCATTGTGAGACAAAATAGAAAGAAAAAAAAAAACACAATTTTGTAAATTTTCGGGGCTCGAGTTTCTACACAGTAAATTTTTCGGTAAAAATTACCCCTTATCTTTATTCTGTAGGTCCATACGATTAAAATGATACCCTACTTATATAGGTTTGATTTTGTCGTACTTCTGGAAAAAATTATTACTACATGCAGGAAAATATATACGTTTAAAATTGTCATCTTCTGACCCCTATAACTTTTTTTTTTCCCGCTTATGGGGCGGTATGAGGGCTCATTTTTTGCATCATGATCTAAAGTTTTTAGCGGTACCATTTTTGCATTGATAGGACTTATTGAATTTTTTGGACCATGCGTGCACCATTGACCATGCGGTTTAATTAACCCTAGGAAATTAAAGTTACAAGCATATTAGGCTGAAAGAAGAAATAGGTTCCAAAGCAGTTTTAGAAGTTTTGCTACGTAATTTCCATAGTGTACACTGAGCAACAGAATCTCATTGAGATCAATAGGGTTCTGCAGCAAGTGATTTCATGTCATAGTTCATTCTGAATGTCTGTAGTGTGCATGAGCCCATTTTCCTGATGCTAGAATGTGCCATGATATTGTAAGCGTTGAGCTGGGTGTAGCTATAGTAGCTGCATGTCCAGAGATTGTGAGGACACCTAATAGGTGTCGGGAAGGGGGGGGGGGGGGGTTAAAGACCTGTCTGACCACCCAGTATGTAGGGGACCATCAGACTGTAACTCTAGTAAAAAAAAAAATTGTCACATCTATATCTTGCAAGAAGTCTTTCAATATGTAATTTTCAGATTTATACCAGATGGTATACCTTCTTCTTGATGGTACTATTTGTATAGTGATTCTGTTCAATTGTTCAATGTGTGGGGAGTGGACAAACTAATTTCTTCCTGTCATACAATATGTGAATATGCAGCTAATACAAATTAAGAAAGGATTCATTTTCATATTTTTCAAGTTAGTCTCCCTAAACATCAAATATTTGGGCTATTTCCCAGTTTTCAGTATGTAAGGATAGCAGCAAAAAGGTAGCTCAACATATACTGCCACCATACTCAGAGGTTGCCCATTGACTGAACGTTGGACTGAAAATTGTCTACTAGTGATTATGATTGGTCTGTTTCCTGAACATATACTCAAAAACTTTATAGACTAAAATTTTTGAGGTTAGAAAGAAAAGAAATAAATAAATAAAAAAAAGGCCATAGTCACTGGTAGAATATGTTTGGCTCAGTAAAGGTAATAGGTTCACCAAAGGATAGGAGATAAGATGTCTGATCGCGGGGGTCCCGCCGCTGGGGACCCCCGCAATATAGCATGCCGCACCCACCTGTTTATGCTCCGGAAGCGCTGGAGGGTCTGGGTCCCGACCACCGGAACGGAAGTCCGTGACGTCACGACTCCACCCCCATGTGACGTCACGCCCCGTCTAAATCAGTCACGCCCCCTCCCATAGACTTGCATTGAGGAGATGGGGCATGACGTCACACAGGTGGAGTACCCCTTTAAGGAGGTTGTAACAGGTCGCTGATTTAGTCTAATACCAGTGCCCTGCCTGTTAATGAGTTGTGTGTGATAGTGCAGCTCACTCGAATTCACTTCAATTAAACTTATTTATCCAAAAATTGTGCCCACATGTAAAATCACTATATATAGTTAAAAATGGTACCATCTTTTGGGATGTAATAACCAAATGATTGTCTTCATAAGGTGTATAAGCTGCATGTGTAGTTCACTGAAGTAGACAAAAAAACTAGAGGATAACTAGCTGTGCAATGAGATCAGCAACTTTGGAAAATGGATAAGTTTTTATTTTGGGGTAAACCCTTTAACCCCTTAAGGACACATGACGTACTGGAACGTCATGTGTCCACTCCCGATCTATAACGCGGGGCCACGGCGTGGCCCCGCGTCATAGCGGGTCGGGCCCGGCCTCTAACAACGGCCGGGACCCGTGGCTAATAGCGCGCGGCATTGATCGCTGTGCCGCGCGCTATTAACCCTTTAGACGCGGCGTTCAAAGTTGAACGCCGCGTCTAAAGTGAAACCGAAAGCATCCCGGCTAGCTCAGTGGGCTGTTCGGGATAGCCGCGGTGAAATCGCGGCATCCCGAACAGCTTACAGGACAGCGGGAGGGCCCCTACCTGCCTCCTCGCTGTCCGATCGCCGAATGACTGCTCAGTGCCTGAGATCCAGGCATGAGCAGTCATCCGGCAGAATCGTTGATCACTGGTTTCTTATGAGAAACCAGTGATCAACATAGAAGATCAGTGTGTGCAGTGTTATAGGTCCCTATGGGACCTATAACACTGCAAAAAAAAAGTGCAAAAAAAAAGTGAATAAAGATCATTTAACTCCTCCCCTATTAAAAGTTTGAATCACCCCCCTTTTCCAATAAAAAAAAAAACACAGTGTAAATAAAAATAAAAATAAACATATGTGGTATCACCGCGTGCGGAAATGTCCGAATTATAAAAATATATCATTAATTAAACCGCTCGGTCAATGGCGTGCGCGCAAAAAAATTCCAAAGTCCAAAATAGTGCATTTTTGGTCACTTTTTATATCATTTAAAAATGAATAAAAAGTGATCAATAAGTCCTATCAATGCAAAAATGGTACCGTTAAAAACTTCAGATCACGGCGCAAAAAATGAGCCCTCATACCGCCCCATACACGGAAAAATAAAAAAGTTATAGGGGTCAGAAGATGACAATTTTAAACGTATTAATTTTCCTGCATGTAGTTATGATTTTTTCCAGAAGTCCGACAAAATCAAACCTATATAAGTAGGGTATCATTTTAATCGTATGGACCTACAGAATACATATCAGGTGTCATTTTTACCGAAAAATGTACTACGTAGAAACGGAAGCCCCCAAAAGTTACAAAACAGCGTTTTTTTTTTTCAATTTTGTCGCACAATGATTTTTTTTCCCGCTTCACCATAGATTTTTGGGCAAAATGACTGACGTCATTACAAAGTAGAATTGGTGGCGCAAAAAATAAGCCATCATATGGATTTTTAGGTGTAAATTTGAAAGAGTTATGATTTTTTAAAGGCAAGGAGCAAAAAACGAAAATGCAAAAACGGAAAAACCTCCGGTCCTTAAGGGGTTAAAGGTCTGCTTTCCATAAAGGCAAACCATGCAGCATCTTTGGGAGACGTTCGATCCCTTTTACTATTGGTTGGATATAACCTACGCAGGACTCAACATTCCCACTTCAGGACCTACTGCTCCTCCTTATTAGGAAAAAAATCATACACTATCATAAAGTGCCCATTTTAATCGGGGCCCCTGCTGTTCTGTATATAACAGTATAATCAATGTTTTAAAAAAAATAACATTCTTTTGCATAGAAAAATAAACTTTTCCATATTGTCCTTCAGTCTATGACATCTCCTATAACACATTATTTTCAGGATGACCGTGAACTGTTCGATTGCAGATATAATATAGAGCTATTTGAGCCATCAGCATTTTATAAAGAAAAAATTATATTTCACTGTTAATGATTTTAATAATTACTGCGCTTCCCCCATAGGATACAGAGAACCTTTACATCAGAGGTCAATGTGGTAATCTTGGAAGCAGTTCCAAAGACATGTTCATTCATGTCCGTAAAGGTTACATGAAAGACACACTTCCAGAGTTCAAGTTTAAGGAAATACTTATTTGTAAAACTTTACTGTGTAAAGGAATGCTCTACATGGGTCCACAGTTTGGGCACCAGTACTCTACATGCTGTGAACAAAATATATAAATAGGGGGCTAAATGGGAGTGGTCTGGAATCTGTGACAAAAATGGTCATTGGCCCATGACCATCCAACATGGTTATAATACATTTAAGCTGAGTTGGGACCATGACTTTAAACAGCTCATATATCATTTATTTTGCATTTGCGCGTGAATTTCCCTCCATCAAAAAAAAGGAACACAAAAATGTCTTTAGTCATTCCGCAAAAAAATTTAAATAAAATCAAATAAAAACATTGGATGGCAACAGCCAAGTGATGTCATGCATTTCTTGATGCTTGACCACATTTTGCATCTACCAAGTAGAGTTGAAAGTAAGGCTGGGTTCACATATGTCCGGCATCCGACATAGGTGAACTCAGCCTATATTTCTACGCAAATGATGCCACAACTGATGAGAAGTCGTCATTAGTTGTATGGCATCCAGCATGCCCACCATTGTTGTTTTTCCCTATCCGATGCCCTCCAGCGTGCCCAACCATCTGGGGCAAAATTGAGATGCTGGATGATTGTGAACTGTCCCATTGAAATGAATGGGATCAATATTAGCATCGGTTTCCCTGCGGTGCACACCAGAAGGAAACTATGCCAGACAACTGATATATGTGAACCCATCAAACCAAGATGGCGAAAGAAAAGGGTTAGGCTGGGTTAAAATATGTCCAGCGTGAACCCAGCCTAAAACTCAACGCAACTGATGACAACATGCATCAGTTTTCATTGGTTGTTTAACATCCGGTGTCCATTGCTTCTGAATGCAGGCCAGGGGAACGCACCAAGATGCATTTCCCCTACCTGGCGTGTTCAATTTGAGACACCAGATAAATTTTAACTGTCCCATTCAAAGTAATGGGTTCAGTTCTAGCATCAGTTCCCTTCACTTTTAAGCAAGTTAGGCTGGGTTCACATGTATCAGGCGTCTGGCATAGTTTCCCTCCGGCGTGCACCCGATGGTAGAACTGATCCCATTATTTTAAATGGGACAGTTCACAATCATCTAGCGTCTCAATTTTGACGCCGGAAGATTTGACTCACCGGGGAGCACCGGACAGAAGAACAAAGAAACAATAGACGCAGGATTCCATACAACTGATGCATGTTGTCATCAGTTATAGCATCAGTTGCGTTGAGATCTAGGCTGAGTTCCCCTATGCCAGATGCCGGCCATATGTGAACCCAGCCCAACATGTTCCATATGCCAACTAAAAATATAATAGTGTTAAAGCAACTCTAACCCACACTCATTTGTGAGGGTGGGGGTTTTTGTCTGACATACAGACCACACAGGTGGCTGAGGAGATGCGAGGCATGGGAGGAATAAGGCAGCTCATAGTCAGGATAGCAGAAGGTCAAGGCAGGCGGCACAGTAGCGTAGTCAGGACGTAGCAGGAGGTCAATAGGCAGGTGGCAGAGAAGCAAGGTCAAGTCACAGAGCAAAGGATCAGATACACGGCAAGGCAACTCTCAGGAATGCTTTCTCTCAGACACAAGGCAACAAAGATCCGGCAAGGAAGTGAGGAGGTATTTATCAATGAGCCACAGGTGAATTACACTAATGAGCATACTGACCCTTTAAACCTTAAAGCTCCGGCACACACGCGCCCTAGGGGACAGGGACACATGGAGCAGAGAGGCCGAGGCGGGGCAGGAGAAGCACCAGGTGAGTGACGGACTGGGGCTCGCATGTGGGCGTGTCCCGCGATGCGAGTCCCAGCCCCGCCGGCAGCAGCAGGTAACAGGACCATGCGCTCACGGCCAGCATATGCGGCCGGAGCGCATAACGTAACAGATGGTATATGATGATAGGACATGAGGATGGGATATGAAAATGAGAGATATGAGGACAGGATGTGAGGTTAGGATACAAGGACAGGATATAAGGATGGGATATGAGACAGTATATGAGGTGTGATATGAGGCTGGGATATGAGGTGAGTGCTTTTATTTATAATTTTTTTTTGCTTTTTCTCTTCCACCAGGCAGTGCCAGGTACTCAGCAAGTGTTTTATTCTGTGTTGCAAAGTTTGTTATTCTATAAGTAACTCTAATTTTTAACCCTTTAAGGACTGAGCCCTTTTTACCTTAAGGACTCGGCCATTTTTTGCAAATCTGACCACTGTCACTTTAAACATTAATAACTCTGGAATGTTTTTAGTTATCATTCTGACTCCGAGATTGTTTTTTCGTGACATATTCTACTTTAACTTAGTGGTAAACTTTTTTGGTAACTTGCATCCTTTCTTGGTGAAAAATCCCAAAATTTGATGAAAAATTTGAAAATTTAGCATTTTTCTAACTTTGAAGCTCTCTGCTTGTAAGGAAAATGGATATTCCAAATAATAATTTTTTTTATTCACATATACAATATGTCTACTTTATGTTTGCATCATAAAATTGATGAGTTTTTACTTTTGGAAGACACCAGAGGGCTTCAAAGTTCCGCAGCAATTTTCCAATTTTTCACAAAATTTTGAAACTCGCTTTTTTTCAGGGACCAGTTCAGGTTTGAAGTGGATTTGAAGGGTCTTCATATTAGAAATACCCCATAAATGACCCCATTATAAAAACTGCACCCCCGAAAGTATTCAAAATGACATTCAGTAAGCGTTTTAACCCTTTACGGGTTTCACAGGAATAGCAGCAAAGTGAAGGAGAAAATTCACAATCTTCATTTTTTACACTCGCATGTTCTTGTAGACCCAATTTTTGAATTTTTGCAAGGGGTAAAAAGGAGAAAATTTTTACTTGTATTTGAAACCAAATTTCTCTCGAGTAAGCACATACCTCATATGTCTATGTAAAGTGTTCGGCGGGCGCAGTAGAGGGCTCAGAAGGGAAGGAGCGTCAAATGGTTTTGGGGGGGCATGTCACCTTTAGGAAGCCCCTATGGTGCCAGAACAGCAAAAAAAACCACATGGCATACCATTTTGGAAACTAGACCCCTCGGGGAACGTAACAAGGGGTAATGTGAACCTTAATACCCCACAGGTGATTCACGACTTTTGCATATGTAAAAAAAAAAAAAAAAATTTTTACCTAAAATGCTTGGTTTCCCTAAAGTTTTACATTTTTAAAAAGGGTAATAGCAGAAAATACCCCCCAAAATTTGAAGCCCAATTTCTCCCGATTCAGAAAACACCCCATATGGGGGTGAAAAGTGCTCTGCTGGCGCACTACAGGTCTCAGAAGAGAAGGAGTCACATTTGGCTTTTTTGAAGGAAATTTTGCTCTGGGGGCATGCCGCATTTAGGAAGCCCCTATGGTGCCAGGACAGCAAAAAAAAACCCACATGGCATACCATTTTGGAAACTAGACCCCTCGGGGAACGTAACAAGGGGTAAAGTGAACCTTAATACCCTACAGGTGTTTCACGACTTTTTCATATGTAAAAAAAAAATAAAAAAATTTACCTAAAATGCTTGGTTTCCCAAAAAATTTACATTTATACAAAGAGTTAAAGCAAAAAATACCCCCCAAAATTTGAAGCCCAATTTCTCCCGATTCAGAAAACACCCTATATGGGTGTGAAAAGTGCTCTGCTGGCGCACTACAGGTCTCAGAAGAGAAGGAGTCACATTTGGCTTTTTGAAAGCAAATTTTGCTCTGGGGGCATGCCGCATTTAGGAAGCCCCTATGGTGCCAGGTCCGCAAAAAAAAAACACATGGCATACCATTATGGAAACTAGAGCCCTCGGGTAATGTAACAAGGGGTTAAGTGAACCTCAATACCCCACAGGCGTTTCACGACTTTCGCATATGTAAAAAAAAAAAAAAAAAAATTACCTAAAATGCTTGGTTTCCCAAAAAATTTACATTTATACAAAGGGTTAAAGCAGAAAATACCCCCCAATTTCTCCCGAGTACGGCGATACCCCATATGTGACCCTTAACTGTTGCCTTGAAATACGACAGGGCTCCAAAGTGAGAGCGCCATGCGCATTTGAGGCCTAAATTAGGGATTGCATAGGGGTGGACATAGGGGTATTCTACGCCAGTGATTCCCAAACAGGGAGACTCCAGCTGTTGCAAAACTCCCAGCATGCTTGGACAGTCAACGGCTGTCCGGCAATACTGGGAGTTGTTATTTTGCAACATCTGGAGGCTCCATTTTGGAAACAGTGGCCTACCAGACATTTTTCATTTTTATTGGGGAGGGGGGCTGTGTAGGGGTATGTGTATATGTAGTGTTTTTTACTTTTTATTTTATTTTGTGTTAGTGTAGTGTAGTGTTTTTAGGGTACAGTCGCACGGGCGGGGGGTTCACAGTAGTTTCTCGCTGGCAGTTTGAGCTGTTGCAGAAAATTTGCTGCAGCTCAAACTTGCAGCCCGATACTTACTGTAAGCCTCCGCCCATGTGAGTGTACCCTGTACATTCACATTGGGGGGGGACATCCAGCTGTTGCAAAACTACAACTCCCAGCATGCGCTGACAGACTGTACATGCTGAGAGTTTTAGTTTTGCAACAGCTGTAGGCACACTGGTTATGTATCACGGAGTTTGTGACCTTACTCAGTGTTTCAAAACCAGTGTGCCTCCAGCTATTGCAAAACTACAACTCCCAGCATGTACGGTGCATGGTGTAAGGTGACTGCTGGGAGTTGTAGTTTGCAACAGCTGGAGGCACACCGGTCGTGAAACACTGAGTTAGGTAAAAAAAAACTCTGAGTTTCACAACCAGTGTGCCTTCAGCTGTTGCAAAACTACAACTCTCAGCAGTCACCGACAGCCAACGGGCATGCTGGGAGTTGTAGTTATGCAACCAGCAGATGCACCACTACAACTCCCAGCATGCACTTCAGCTGTTTGTGCAAGCTGGGAGTTGTAGTTATACAACAGCTGAAGGTACACTTTTCCATAGAAAAAATGCGCCTCCAGCTGTTGCAAAACTATAAGTCCCAGCATGCCCATAAGGGAATGCTGGGAGTTGTGGTGGTCTGCCTCCTGCTGTTGCATAACTACAGCTCCCAGCATGCCCTTTTTGCATGCTGGGAGCTGTTGCTAAGCAACAGCAGGAGGCTGTAACTCACCTCCTGCTGCTGCTCCATCGCAGGTCAGTCCCTCACCGCCGCCGTCGCTCCTGGGGACCCGATCCCAACATGGTCGCCGGGGATCGGGGTCCCCAGCACCCGGGGTCGTCTTCGCGCACCCGCTCACGCCCTCCGGAAGAGGGGCGGAGCGGGTGCGGGAGAGACACCCGCAGCAGGCGCCCTGATTGGTCGGCCGGCAATCCGGCCGACGAATCAGGGCAATCGTGAGGTGGCACCTCACCCCTGCAGGCTCTGGCTGTTCGGGGCCGTCAGAGACGGCCCCGAACAGCCAGTAATTCCGGGTTACCGGGTCACTGGAGACCCGATTGACCTGGAATCGCCGCAGATCGCTGGACTGAATTGGCATGATTACCCCCCTGGGCGTTATGCCGGGATGCCTGCTGAACGATTTCAGCAGGCATCCGGCTCCGGTCCCCAACCGGCTAGCGGTGGGGACCGGAATTCCCACGGGCGTATGGATACGCCCTGCGTCCTTAAGGACTCGGAATGCAGGGCGTATCCATACGCCCTGCGTCCTTAAGAGGTTAATATAACCTCCACATAACCCTATAAAAATTGTGTAAAGAAATTGTATGATGATGCAATTGCTTTCTTGATAAGCAGGAATGCTCCAATAATAACCCAGTACATAGCACATCACCGTATAGTGACAGCCTCTGTGAGAAGATCACTGACAGGACAAAGGCTGCTAGAAAAATCTCAGATTCCCAGCTGCTCTCCGGGATTTCTCACAATTCCAATTTGAAATTCTTTCTTCCTTGTACATAAAACATTTTTTAATTTGTTATAATGATGTGACTATGTGGGTTTGGGAATTGTATAAACGTGGTATCAACGTACATTTAGCCAGCAATAAGCCTGTTATTAAAGATACAGTGGTCCCTCAACATACAATGGTAATCCGTTCCAAATGGACCATCGTTGTTGAAACCATCGTATGTTGAGGCATCTGTGCAATGTAAAGTATAGGACAGTGGTCTTCAACCTGCGGACCTCCATATGTTGCAAAACTACAACACCCAGCATGCCCGCAAAGCCAACAGCAGTCCGGGCATGCTGGGAGTTGTAGTTTTACAACATCTGGAGGTCTGCAGGCTAAAGACCACTGTTATTGGAGGCTATACTCACGTGTCCCCGCCGCTCCGGACCGTCACCGCTCGTCACCGCTGCCCTGGATGTCGCCTTCCATCGCTGTTGCCGCGTCCCCGGGGTGTCCCCAACGCTCCGGCAAGGCCTCTTGTTCCCCGACATCCTCACTGTCCGTCGCCGCCATCACATTGCTACGCACGCCGCTCCTATTGGATGACGGGACGGCGTGTGCAGCGACGTAATGACGACGATGGAGAGCACCGACGATGCAGGGGATCCCGAAGAGGATGCGCCGGAGCCCCGAGGACAGGTAAGTGATTGTCAGCGGACCACACGGGGCACCGTAAACGGCTATCCGGTGGCAGCTGAAGCAGTCTGTGCTGCCGGATAACTGTTTATGTGATGACCCCCGACATACAAAAGCATCGTATGTTGATGCTGCCTTCAACATGCAATGGCCTCTGAGAGGCCATCGTATGTTGAAATGATCGTATATCGGGGCCATCGTAGGTCAGGGGGGGGGGGGGTCACTGTATTGGGGAAGATTTAGTAAAACCTGTGCAGAGAAATAAGGGCAACAGTTGCCTATAGCAACCACTAAAATTGCTTCTTAAATTTTTAAAAAGGTCTGTGAAAAATGAAAGAAGCAATATTATTGGTTGCTATGGGCAACTAGTCAATTTATTATCTGCAGATGTTCTGATAAATCTCCCTCATTATCCAGGATTAGAAAAACAGAGACAATTTCTTCCAAGAACAGCACCACACCTGTTCTCAGGTTGTGTGTGGTATTACAGCTCAGTTCCATTAATTGAATGGAGCCAAAGTGTTATACTTTACACATCCTGAGAACAGGTGTGGTGCTGTTTCTGAAAAAAAAAAAAATGAAAAAAAAAATAGGTCTGTTTTTCTATTCCTGGATATCACCATTGATGCAATTCAGAATACCACATGGACATGCTAGAATTTTACTATTAGGACAAAAATATGCTCTCCTCAATGAGAAGTAGTACCCACTACTAAGAATTTAAAACCAAGATCAATTATGCAATTTCACAGTCATGTATACTCACCAGGGACTACCCGATGACTCTTGGTTCAGGCAGCATGAAAGTGGTCGCATGTTTTCTTTAAATATGGTGGCAAGACAATATTTCCATTAAGATTTTACATTTTCCTCATGTTCTCTCATTTGGGCCTTGCTCACTTCTAAAATATACTGAAAGATAAATGCACTTCCTATGATATTGGCAGACGGCAAAACAAACGAAAAGTTTATTGGATTATGTTGTTGAATATATTTTTTATGAATGGGCATGGAGTAATGTAGGTAACTGATATAGTTAGCCGTAAGACGGCATAGCACCATCCTATCAATTCAATTCTTTTCTACAGAAAAAACTAATACCGTGTTTCTCCGAAAATAGGACCAAGTCTTATATTACTTTTAGCCACAAAAAACACACTAGGCCCTATTTTCAGGGTAGGGCTTACTTATTTACAGTACGGTATGCACATTGAACAACATGGCGGTTCAACGGTATTTACACCCCCCCCCCATTATTATCATGTGATGGGGCAGCTCTGAAGCCCAACGTCCCTCTCCCCCCCCCCCCCCCACCCCCCGGCCCGTTTATCAGCCCAGCACCCCACATTGGGGTAATAATCGTCGTTTGTCACCTGCAAGCCCAGCTTCTCTCCCCCCCAAATAATGATTGGCCGCTGCATTGTATCTATTCCTGTGCCCGGGCTGCAAATAGGGTATTGCAAAACAAACTTAAACTTATCGTACCTTCGTCCTCCGTTCCCCCGTTGCTAAGGAACCGGCCTCATGGTCCCTCCACTGTTATCGCTGCTTCCTGGTGTTGGGACGTCACAGAGCCTTCAGCCTATCACCGGCCGCAGCGATGTCCCGCCTCGGCCGATGATAGGCTGAGCCGACTGTCATGTAAGAAGCCGGCCGGCTTCTAACATCACAGTGGGCTCAGCCTATCATTTGCAGAGGAGGGACATCGCTGCGGCCAGTGATAGGCTGAAGGCTCTGTGACGTCCCAACACCAGGAAGCAGCGATAACAGAGGAGGACAGTGAGGCCGATTCCTTAGCAACGGGGGAACGGAGGATGAAGGTAAGTTTAAGTTTGTTTTTTAATATCTGCAGCCCGGGCATTGTCTAGGTCAGTGGTCTTCAACCTGCGGACCTGCCGCTGTTGCAAAACTACAACTCCCAGCATGCCCGGACAGCCAACGGCTGTCCGGGCATGCTGGGAGTTGTAGTTTTGCAACAGCGGCAGATCCGCAGGTTGAAGACCACAGGCCTAGGTCTTATTTTCAGGGTAGGGCTTATATAATACAGCTAGGGCCTATTTTTAGGGTGTAGGGTGTATTTTCAGGAAATGTAAAATTGCTTACAATTTTTTTTATAATTTTAGATTTTATTTTTTTATAATTTTACAATTTTATTTTTTTATAATTTTAGATTAAAATCCCCACATTCTGTTGTATTACTGGTTTGCTCTATACTATTAGACTTATAAAAAAAAAAAAAAAAAAACATTTACAAAGAAAAAAAAATAACGCTATAAATTATTTTAACCAATACCTCTTGATCCCCAAACCCCCTTCCCAGAAAAAAAAACAATAAACATAAATAAATAAATAAAAATGTTACATACAATTCGGTCAGGGGATTCGACTGGATCCGCAACCGTTCTCCATAGATTACTTTGACAGGAAGGCTAATTGCAGTGTCAGAGTTAAAGATCGACTTCTAGTTATGCATAAAATGTGCTAAAATATTATTGACTATACTAAAAAAAGAAGCATAACATATACATCTCTGGAGGCATTTTCCGGTGGGAGCTGTCAAATAATTTTTTTTCTCCAGCCGCTGTATAAGTCGAGGTAAATACCTTTGTGTGCATTCTCAGCCCTAATTACGAGCCGCGCTATATGTAAACTATGGAACTCAAATAACAGAACAATATATAGCGGCTGTAGAAAGGCTTTTATGGCCTCGTAATAGCTATGATTTGCTGGGGAATATGGGACCCAAGTGATAAAAGAAGGTTAAGGTATATTGTAACAGTGTGAATACTATGCTTCCTTATTTACTCAGTTATTCATGGTGCATATGAATCTGTTTACTGGGTACAAAAAAAATAAAAAATAAAATAAAATAAAAAGACTAAAATTGACTAAAAACACCAGTGGATTTTTATGTTATATGTACTTTTTTTTTCTTGTGTCTCTTTTTTTTTTTTTTAAATGATATGTTTTAGAGCCTGTATTTTCTGGTCTCACAAATCAACAACAATTCTTTCATACACTTGCTTTGTACAGGGAAAAATGCTACAAAATCCAACAACAAGACAACGTAATTATAGTCAAGGCCTTTTTTAAGCAAAAATAAAAGCCATAAACTTACAGAAAATCAGATAATCAGATGCTATACCCAGTGCATGCTTTCTTCTGGAAAAATCTTTACTGACACCCCTCCCCCAAAAAGGGCATCTCAGGTGAAGAAAAACAGAAAATAATTTCTGTTAAACTTTAAAGGGGTACTCCGGTGGAGAACCTTTTTTTTTTTTTTTTTTTTTTTTTTTTTAGATCAACTGGTGACAGAAAGTTAGACAGATTTGTAAATTACTTCTATTAGAAAATCTTAATCCTTCCAGTACTTTTTAGCTGCTGAATACTACAGAGGAAATTCTTTGATTTTGGAACACAGAGCTCTCTGCTGACATCATTGTCCATTTTAGGAACTGTCTAGAGCAGCATATGTTTTTTATGGGGATTTTCTCCTACTCTTAAAATAGACAGAGATGTCAGCAGAGAGCACTGTGGTTATGATGTCAGCAGAGAGCTCTGTGTTCCAAAAAGAAACATTTCCTTTGTAGTATTCAGCAGCTGATAAGTACTGGAAGGATTAAGATTTTTTAATAGAAGTAATTTACAAATCTGTTTAACTTTCTGGCACCAGCTGATAAAAAAAAAAAAGTTTTCCACCAGAGTACCCCTTTAAGGACAACGGACGTAACTGTACATCATGATGTGCTGGGACTTGGTGCACCAGGGCATACATTTATGTCCTGTACATGATGCAGGCACCAGATCATGGCCCAAAATGAGCCCTTATACAGCCCATATATGGAAAAATGAGAGCGTTAAAGGGGTCAGAATAGGGTGATTTAAAACATACTAATTTTGTTTAAAAAGTTAGATTTTTTTTTTAAGTAGAACAATAATAGTTAAGTGGAAACTTGGGTATTATTTTAATCCTATTGACCCACAGAATAAATAAATCATGTTATTTCTACACACATGTCATTTTGCACTGCGTAAAACACTAAACCCTCTAAAAGGTGAAACATTTTTCTTTTCAATTTCCCCACAAAATATAACTTTTTTGGTTATGCCGTACATTGTATGGTAAAATAAAAGGTGTCATTAAAAAGTACAACTGGTCACGCAAAATAAAGCCCTCATTTGTGGATGGAAAAACAAAAAAAAGTTATGGATTTTAGAAGCCAGAAAAAACAAAAATGCAAAAATGAAACTGACTTTGTTCTTAAAGGGGTTATCCATGAAAAAACTTTTTTATATATATCAACTGGCTCCAGAAAGTTAGACAGATTTGTATATTACTTCTATAAAAAAATCTTAATCCTTTCAATAATGAAAAGGATTAAGTTGAGTTGTTGTTTTCTGTCTGGCAACAGTGTGCAGTTCCCGAGACAAGCAGAGATGTCAGCAGAGAGCAGAGTAGAAGAGGTTTGCTATGGGGATTTGCTTCTAAACTGGGCGGTTCCCTAGACACGTGTCATCAGAGAGGACTTAGACAGAAAAAAACAGCTCAACTTCAGCAGCTCATAAGTACTGAAAGGATTAAGATTTTTTTAATAGAAGTAATTTACAAATCTGTTTAACTTTCTGGAGCCAGTTGATATCTAAAAAAACGTTTTTTTCCTGGATAACCCCTTTAAGGTTAAACTGGGCTGTGTCCTTAAGGGGTTAAATAAGACTAAAGTGTGATAAAAAAAAACTAAAAACGTAGACACCATATACACCGTAAACATAGACACCGTAGGTCAATTGTCCCTTTGTTTTCTGAGGAGCATCAGTGAAGGAACAATATAAAGGGCCATTATTTAACTTGAGGTACTGAAAATTCTGTATGCTTTTGGCAGATCAATTTTTTTTTTTGTAGTCAATGGGAACAAAACAAAACAGGTCTTAAATGAAAAGTTTGGAACATTCCTCTAATGGGTATCACGCCAGGATTGGTGACGTAGTATGAGACATAGATCTGTGAATCAGAGTTATTATCATCTATTCCCCATCTATAGGTTTTTAACATTAACATTCCTAAAGTGAAGTGATTTAAAAGGCTTATCAAAGACTTATAAATAAATAAATAAATAAATAAATACAATAAGAAAAGGAGATATGCAGCCATAGACACTTATCCCCTATCCACAAAATAGGGGATAAGTGTCTGATCGCGGGGGGTCTGACTGCTGGGACCCCCCGTGACCTCCTGTACAGAGCTCTCTTGTGCAAGAGATGTGTCAGCCGCAGCATGATGCCGAGGCCGATACGCCCCCTCCATGTATCTCTATGGGAAAGGCAGAGATGCAGTGTTTCTGTATCCCCACCTCTCCCATAAAGCTGTATGGAGGGGGCATGTTGTTGACCTCAGTGAGGTCGCCGAAACGCGCATTAGCCAAGCAGAGCCGCGGCAATTCCGGGTTCTCATTTGGGAGATCGCAGGGGGTCCCAGTGGTCGGACCCTCCGTGATCAGACCTACAGATCGGGAATAAGTGGCAAAGACTGCAGTACTCCTTTAAGGATTGTGTCGGACATTGTTTGGAAAATATTTGTAACCCAAGGCACAGCATACTTTTGTCTTTATTGGTATGACTTGGTTCTCTATGTAGTTTTTATGTCTTTATAACAGAAGCTGTGTATTAATGGCTCTAAGTTGACCCTGTGACCAACACTTGACCGTAACTTCATGCGCAGATCTGGTATTGATCAGTTTTCTTCAACTCAGCATAGAACTTATGAATATATGATGTCCCTTCTGAATAAGTAAAAGTATCCCTTGCTAATTTTTCAGAACACAACATGGTCATGTCATCTGTCAATAGCGACATGTAAGGAGAATGATAGAGAATGGGAGAGACTGCGGGGTGCAATTGATTACCATGTCATCCAGAGGCACATCCTAACAGACTGCCTATGTATAGAACATAAACATACAGCAGTGCTTTAGAATGCTAGAATACTATGATATTTTAAAGCATTGTACTAGCGATCACATGATCACTGCTTGAAGTTCCCAAGTTGGACAAAATAAAGAAAGACATATTATAAAATATTATTTTGCTAACAGCTCTCAAAAAAAAAAAAAAATTAAATCCTTCCCTTCCCAGGACTTATGCATAGTCCTATCTGTGGATACATTCCCACAAATAAATGTATGTATATGTCCTGTCTATCTCCTACTGTCAGGATCCCGCTGCAGTTGCCAAGGCGGAGATTGGGTCGGTCATGGCAATGTTAACCACATAGATACAAAGATGTCATGATTAGTACTGAGCTTGGCATTCCTAGTATTAACAGGGGGAAGAGCTCCTCCTCTCTCCCATCAGCAACCCCACAATGTAATAGCGGGGTCCTGATGGTTGCTATGGCAGCAAGAGGCCAGAATATGGCCTCCTGTCTGCCAAGTATGGAAGTCTGTAAGGTCCAGGCAACCTGTCAGTGTATACTGACACTTATAATATGCTACAATACAGATGTACTGCAGTATATTATAACAGCAATCAGATGTAAAAAACATAAAATAGTATTTTTCAATAAAAAAAAGTAAAGCATCAAAAAATAACTAAGTATCCCTTTCCCAATAAAGCCCTGTATTATCATAAAAAACCTCAATACGCAATATATATCGCCATGTTTATACGTTTATACCTTGTACTATTAAACAATAATGTTATTTATCCAGCACAGTGAACACCGGTGAAAGGATTGATCCAAAGGATAGGGATAAGATATCTGATCACCACCGCATCTGATTGCCACTGATGGCCGCCACGCCCCTCCCATAGACTTACATTGAGGGGGTGGGGACCTGTATTATGAGTCATCAAGCGCGGAGCGAACTTTGCTACATGCAGCTGATGACAGGAGGCTGCAGGAGAGATTGCGGTGGTCTTCAGATTCGGGGCCCCGTGATCAGACATCTTATCCCCTATTTAGATAGGGAATAAGGTGTCTAGGGGCGGAGTACCCTTTTTTTCATATGAACTGGTTCCAGAAAGTTCCACATTTGTAAAATATTTCTATTAAAAAATATCTTAATTTTTCAAGTACTTATCAGCTGCTGTATGCTACAGAGGAAGTGGAGTTGTCCTTTTCAGTCTAACCACAGTGCTCTCTGCTGACACCTCTGTCTGTGTCAGGAACTGTCCAGAGTAGGAGCAAATCCCCATAGCAAACCTCTCCTGCTCTGGACAGTTCCTGACATGGGCAGAGGTGTCAGCAGAGAGCACTGCGGTCAGACAGAAAAACAACTCAACTTCCTCTGTAGTATACAGCACCTGATAAGTACTGGAAGGATTAAAAAAACATTTTATAGGTTGTTTTAAAAAGAGACCTGTCAGATCTGAAAAATAGAGTTAAGTCATTAAGGTCAAAACAGGCCTCATCATTAAAGCTTTATATAAAAAAAAAAAAAAAAAAATATATATATATATATATATATATATATATATATGTCCATATATATATATATATATGTATATATATATATATATATATATATATATATATATATATATATATATATATATATATACACATTCCGGTCTTCCTTTTGGAGCAGATTTCACAAACATGATGCCCAGAGGATGACATGCATATACTAAGGCCTGTGGTCGTTTGCATGGCTGTTGGATGATGTCTGCTCCAAAAGAAAGCACTGGGTTCTGATCGGAGTATGAACATGGGACCAGTGCTGGATCAGAGAGGTAACTGTTGGTTTGATATTTTAATTTATTTTTTCACCCTTTTTTGAAAAAAACTAAACAAAAACAAAACAAAAACAAAACAGTATAACTGCATATTGCCTAATGACAAATAAATCCATTATGGGTAGTTGCTTATTCTTCCTGCAACACAATGGCTATATCCATGATGAACTGTAAGACCTCGCTCACATGGCAGAATTTCAAACCGTAATCCAGTGAAAATATTCAGCTCGGAAATTCCATTGCAGCAGAGTCCTGTGGTTTTCAATGGGATTCTGCTGCACCATGCCTGCCAAGGAACTTCTGCAACAGAAAAATCTTCTGTGGAAATTCTAATTCAGACTTCTGCAGAAAGAAATAATGTGTCTTTTAGTGGAACCACTCATTAATGCATTGCCATCTTTGGAAAGGGCACATTTCCGAGTACTTCTTGCGCCGGCATGTCCTGCGCACACCCGTTGATTGCAGAATGTCTGACAATATGTAGTTATTCTCTAATACATTTAAATCAGACATTCCAGATAAAAATGTCTTGGTCATTAATTGACATACAAACATAGAAACATAGAACGTGTTGGCAGATAAGAACCATTTGGCCCATCTAGTCTGCCCAATAATCTGAATACTATGAATAGTCCCTGGCCCTATCTTATATGAAGGATAGCCTTATGCTTATCCCATGCATGCTTAAACTCCTTCACTGAGTTTGCAGCGACCACTTCTGCAGGAAGGCTATTCCATGCATCCACTACTCTCTCAGTAAAGTAATACTTCTGATATTACTTTTAAACCTTTGCCCCTCTAATTTAAAACTATGTCCTCTTGTGGTAGTTTTTCTTCCTTTAAATATGCTCTCCTCCAGGTATTAAGCAATTTTTCGGTTCCCTAAAAATAGAATGTGCTTTTTGTTTTCCTCATTATTTAATGATTGTTACCTATACTGTGGCTGGAGAGAATTAAGGCAACAAATGTTTATTTTGCCATTTTGATCTGAAGTACTCAGAGGTCATTTTGGAAGGAAAATGATTTGCATACTAGACCAATAATGAAATGTAGAAGAGAGGCAAATTTCTCGTTAATCTAAAAAATATTCCAATTAAAAAGTGTTAATTCCCACTATGTCCTATTAGAAGAACCTCTTTTTAAGTGACACTTTTGTGCCCTCACAGTTTAAGACTCATTTCTAGGCTTCACTGTGAGACATTTTCCTTTATTCGAGCCCAATCAGCATTAGACGTTGAATTACGCACAGATGTTTGATAAAGAAATCCAAGCAGCAAACCTACAACCCCCTTACATCAAAGTCACATTCTGAAGGTTGTATGGCTTGTGTAATGAACTGTTAGATTATAAGTGCTTATGTTTAAACAGTGGATGAGAAAGATAAATGAATGACTGTACATTACCGGCAAGGTGAAGTTGTTAAGATTTACTTTGCCTAAACACAATGGTTTGGAGCTTGCATGAGTTCTCTTGTGAATCGCTAGGACTGTTATTTCGGAATTTGGTAATGACAAAGTTACACATCTTAGGATGTATTATTTATCTATATATGTTCTTGAGTCGTCTCTTATGCAATTGTTTGTTAAGATAGCTATAAACATTATGTTACAGGGAGCCTGCCATCAATTTTATGCTGCCTAAACCATGAATCATGGGGACGGGTAGACACAAGTGACTTCTCCTTTGTCCTTGTAATGCCCCTCTCACCCTTGGCCTTAATTGATAGATGTTTCCCTATATTCAAACAGGCAGAGATCTATCAATCAAGGCCGGTGGGGCGAGAGAAGTCACTGAGGACCATTCCTTATTGGCCAGCTCCTTTTAATTCCCATGTCAGCATGATCTGCCAACCTTCTCATGTGTAGGGCATATGTCAATGGAAAAAAGGACCATCCAGTTGGATTTTAATGTACCCGATTCTTGTGTTCTCAGAGTAGATGTTACGCCGAGTGCTCCGGGTCCCCGCTCCTCCCCGGAGCGCTCGCAACCTCTTCGCAATTGCAGCGCCCCGGTCAGACCTGCTGACCGGGTGCGCTGCAATATCTCTCTCAGCCGGGATGCGATTCGCGATGCGGGAGGCGCCCGCTCGCGATGCGCATCCCGGCACCCGTACCTGACCCGTTCCCCGTCGGTCTTGTCCCGGCGCACGCGGCCCTGCTCCTTAGGGCGCGCGCGCCGGGTCTCTGCAATTTAAAGGGCCACTGCGCCACTGATTGGCGCAGCAGGCTTAATTAGTGTGTTTCTCCTGCACTCCCTCGCCGGATCTTGTTGCCATTGTGCCAGTGAAAGCGTTCCTTATGTGTTCCTAGCCTGTGTTCCAGACCTCCTGCCGTTGCCCCTGACTACGATCCTTGCTGCCTGCCCTGACCTTCTGCTACGTCCGACCTTGCTCTTGTCTACTCCCTTGTACCGCGCCTATCTTCAGCAGTCAGAGAGGTTGAGCCGTTGCTGGTGGATACGACCTGGTTGCTACCGCCGCTGCAAGACCATCCCGCTTTGCGGCGGGCTCTGGTGAATACCAGTAGCAACTTAGAACCGGTCCACCAACACGGTCCACGCCAATCCCTCTCTGGCACAGAGGATCCACCTCCAGCCAGCCGAATCGTGACAGTAGATCCGGCCATGGATCCCGCTGAAGTCCCACTGCAAGTTGTCGCCGACCTCACCACGGTGGTCGCCCAGCAGTCGCAACAGATAGCGCAACAAGGCCACCAGCTGTCTCAACTGACCGTGATGCTACAGCAGCTATTACCACAGCTCCAGCAACAATCTCCTCCGCCAGCTCCTGCACCTCCTCCGCAGCGAGTGGCCGCTTCCGGCTTACGATTATCCTTGCCGGATAAATTTGATGGGGACTCTAAGTTTTGCCGTGGCTTTCTTTCGCAATGTTCCCTGCACTTGGAGATGATGTCGGACCAGTTTCCTACTGAAAGGTCTAAGGTGGCTTTCGTAGTCAGCCTTCTGTCTGGGAAAGCTCTGTCATGGGCCACACCGCTCTGGGACCGCAATGACCCTGTCACTGCCTCTGTACACTCCTTCTTCACAGAGATCCGAAGTGTCTTTGAGGAACCTGCCCGAGCCTCTTCTGCTGAGACTGCCCTGCTGAACCTGGTCCAGGGTAATTCTTCTGTTGGCGAGTACGCCATCCAATTCCGTACTCTTGCCTCCGAATTATCCTGGAATAATGAGGCCCTCTGCGCGACCTTTAAAAAAGGCCTATCCAGCAACATTAAAGATGTGCTGGCCGCACAAGAAATTCCTGCTAACTTGCATGAACTTATTCATCTTGCCACCCGCATTGACATGCGTTTTTCCGAAAGGCGTCAGGAGCTCCGCCAGGATATGGACTTTGTTCGCACGAGGCGGTTTCTCTCCCCGGCTCCTCTCTCCTCTGGTCCTCTGCAATCCGTTCCTGTGCCTCCCGCCGTGGAGGCTATGCAAGTTGACCGGTCTCGTTTGACACCTCAAGAGAGGACACGACGCCGCATGGAGAACCTATGCCTGTACTGTGCCGGTACCGAACACTTCTTGAAAGATTGTCCTATCCGTCCTCCCCGCCTGGAAAGACGTATGCTTACTCCGCACAAAGATGAGACAGTTCTTGATGTCAACTCTGCTTCTCCACGCCTTACTGTGCCTGTGCGGATATCTTCCTCTACCTTCTCCTTCTCTGCTATGGCCTTCTTGGATTCCGGATCTGCAGGAAATTTTATTTTGGCCTCTCTCATCAACAGGTTCAACATCCCGGTGACCAGTCTCGCCAGACCCCTCTACATCAATTCTGTTAACAATGAAAGATTGGACTGTACCGTACGTTACCGCACGGAACCTCTCCTAATGTGCATCGGACCTCATCATGAAAAAATTGAATTTTTGGTCCTCTCCAACTGCACTTCTGAAATTCTTCTTGGATTACCGTGGCTTCAACGCCATTCCCCAACCCTTGATTGGTCCACAGGAGAAATCAAGAACTGGGGTACTTCTTGTCACAAGGACTGTCTTAAACCGGTTCCCTATTGACCTCCTCCCGGGTACTACTCCACCCCGGGGCAGAATCTATCCTCTGTCTGCTCCAGAGACTCTTGCCATGTCGGAGTACATCCAGGAGAATTTAAAAAAGGGGTTTATCCGCAAGTCCTCCTCTCCTGCCGGAGCTGGATTTTTTTTTGTGTCCAAAAAAGATGGCTCCCTACGCCCTTGTATTGATTACCGCAGACTTAATAAAATCACGGTAAAAAAACGCTATCCCTTACCTCTTATCTCGGAACTCTTTGATCGCTTACAAGGGGCCCACATCTTTACCAAACTGGACTTAAGAGGTGCTTATAATCTCATCCGCATCAGGGAGGGGGACGAATGGAAGACCGCATTTAACACCAGAGATGGACACTTTGAGTATCTGGTCATGCCCTTTGGCCTATGCAACGCCCCTGCCGTCTTCCAAGACTTTGTTAATGAAATTTTTCGTGATCTCCTATATTCCTGTGTTGTGGTTTATCTGGACGATATTCTGATTTTTTCTGCCAACTTAGAAGAACACCGCCAGCATGTCCGCATGGTTCTTCAGAGACTTCGGGACAATCAACTTTATGCCAAAATGGAGAAATGTCTCTTTGAATGTCAATCTCTTCCTTTCCTAGGATACTTGGTCTCTGGCCAGGGACTACAAATGGACCCAGATAAACTCTCTGCCGTCTTAGATTGGCCACGCCCCTCCGGACTCCGTGCTATCCAACGTTTTTTGGGGTTCGCCAATTATTACAGACAGTTTATTCCACACTTTTCCACTATTGTGGCTCCTATCGTGGCTTTAACCAAGAAAAATGCCAATCCCAAGTCCTGGTCCCCCCAAGCGGAAGACGCATTTAAACATCTCAAGTCTGCCTTTTCTTCCGCTCCTGTGCTCTCCAGACCTGACCCATCTAAACCCTTCCTATTGGAGGTAGATGCCTCCTCAGTGTGAGCTGGAGCTGTCCTTCTACAAAAAAATTCTTCCGGGCATGCTGTGACTTGTGGTTTTTTTTCTAGGACCTTCTCCCCGGCGGAGAGAAACTATTCCATCGGGGATCGAGAACTACTGGCCATTAAATTGGCGCTTGAGGAATGGAGGCACCTGCTGGAGGGATCAAAATTTCCAGTTATCATATACACTGACCACAAGAATCTCTCCTATCTCCAGTCTGCCCAACGACTGAACCCTCGCCAGGCCAGGTGGTCGTTGTTCTTTGCCCGTTTTAACTTTGAAATTCATTTTCGCCCTGCTGACAAGAACATTAGGGCCGATGCCCTCTCTCGTTCTTCTGATGCCTCTGAAGTAGAGGTCTCTCCGCAACACATCATTCCTCCTGACTGTCTGATCTCCACTTCTCCAGCCTCCATCAGGCAAACTCCTCCAGGGAAGACCTTCGTTTCTCCACGCCAGCGTCTCGGGATTCTCAAATGGAGACACTCCTCCCACCTCGCAGGCCATGCGGGCATCAAAAAATCCTTGCAACTCATCTCTCGTTTTTATTGGTGGCCGACTCTGGAGACTGATGTTGTTGATTTTGTGCGGGCCTGTACTGTCTGTGCCCGGGATAAGACTCCTCGCCAGAAGCCTGCTGGCCTCCTTCATCCTCTGCCTGTCCCTGAACAGCCTTGGTCACAGATTGGTATGGACTTTATTACGTACTTGCCCTCATCCCGTGGCAACACAGTTGTTTGGGTGGTCGTTGATCGATTTTCCAAGATGGCACATTTTATTCCTGTTCCTGGCCTTCCTTCAGCGCCTCAGTTGGCAAAGCAATTTTTTGTACACATTTTTCGCCTTCACGGTTTGCCCACGCATATCGTCTCGGATAGAGGCGTCCAATTCGTGTCTAAATTCTGGAGGGCCCTCTGTAAACAGCTCAAGATCAAATTAAACTTCTCTTCTTCTTATCATCCCCAATCCAATGGGCAAGTAGAAAGAATTAATCAGGTCCTGGGTGACTATTTACGGCATTTTGTTTCCTCCCGCCAGGATGACTGGGCAGATCTTCTACCTTGGGCCGAATTCTCATACAACTTCAGAGTCTCCGAATCTTCTGCTAAGTCCCCATTTTTCGTGGTGTACGGCCGTCACCCTCTTCCCCCCCTCCCTACTCCCCTGCCCTCTGGTTTGCCCACTGTGGATGAAGTGACTCGTGATCTTTCCACCATATGGAAAGAGACCCAAAATTCTCTTTTACAGGCTTCATCCCGGATAAAAAGATTTGCCGATAAGAAAAGAAGAACTCCCCCCATTTTTGCTCCCGGAGACAAGGTATGGCTCTCCGCTAAATATGTCCGCTTCCGTGTCCCCAGTTACAAACTGGGACCACGCTATCTTGGTCCTTTCAAAGTCTTGTGCCAGATTAACCCTGTCTCTTACAAACTCCTTCTTCCTCCTTCTCTTCGTATTCCCAATGCCTTCCATGTCTCTCTCCTTAAACCACTCATCATTAACCGCTTCTCTCCCAAACTTGTTTCTCCCACTCCTGTTTCCGGTTCTTCTGACGTCTTCTCCGTGAAGGAGATCCTGGCCTCCAAGACGGTCAGAGGAAAAAAAAAATTTTGGGTGGATTGGGAAGGCTGTGGCCCAGAAGAGAGATCCTGGGAACCTGAGGACAACATCCTAGACAAAAGTCTTATCCTCAGGTTCTCAGGCTCCAAGAAGAGGGGGAGACCCAAGGGGGGGGTACTGTTACGCCGAGCGCTCCGGGTCCCTGCTCCTCCCCGGAGCGCTCGCAACATCCTCGCAATTGCAGCGCCCCGGTCAGACCTGCTGTTAGCGCAGGATTAATGGCGCACATACGTGGACAACTTCCGGCACCAATAAGGAGTTCAGAAGTATGAATGAACTCTGCTGGTTGGTCAAGGATGCTGTCAATCAAGTGAATATAGCAGGATGCATCCTGGTCTAAATTCTATTGGCCAGGAAGCGATCAATCAATAGTCTGCATGGGACTGTGACCAATGAGATGTCATGATAATACAGGAAGTGACATGTTTCAATGACGTCAGAAACAGGAGGTTATTTAAACCCCTGCAAGGCTTGTTTGCACGCCATTTGCCTCTTAGCCCTTGATAAAGCCACAGCCTGTGGCGAAACGTCGGGCGGGCAATGTGTTAGATTTTTAATTGTCTCACACCATAGATTGTGGACTGCAGCCACAATCTATCTTTTCAATTCACTTAATATAGCATGCAGTGTCATGCCAATCAATGCATTATGGATCAATATGTGTGAGGTTATTTTAATCTTGGCTCATTAAACGTTAAGTTTTATATTGGGTGGGAAATTTAGGGTCTTAGTGACCGCTTAGCGGTCAAATGTTAATAATATTGGATTTACCCTCCACTCATAGGTCCCCCTTGTTGCACTATTAATTGGAGTTAATCACTCCTTCTTGTGGACCGTCAAGCTTATTATGCACTGATGGCTGGATTTCTGTCCAACAAACCTAATTTAGAGCACTCTAAAGCTGATGCTGCTCATGTCTTTTCACTTCAGAATCTCCCTTTTAATCAAGTTGATATAAATTCAGCTTTTAGGGATTTACAAAAAACGTATAAACAATACTATCGGTCTTGGTGGGAGATCGCTAGTCTCGAAACATATCTTCAGCAAAAAATTGTTTACCGTGGCTTAAGAATTAATATCACCCCTAATTCACATCAAAACGAAACTGAATTCATACAAGGTTGGCAACAACTTCTAACTGAAAACTCCTTACGTATGTTACAATATTTATTAGATTTTGAGAAGGTTGCATTTACAAAAATTGGTACACAGTTGGAAACACAAATTAGTGAAATTCAAATATTTCAAACACAACCTGAGTATCCCTTATTAGAGCAAAAACTTAAAAAACACCTGGATAGTTTTCTAAGTGATATTAAAGAAAGGAAACATAGAAAATACGTACGAGACAAAAGGGATTTTGAAACAGGACAGATTTATTTAAAATCACAACAACAAGATTTTCAGGGTAACAGATATACAGATATTTCTGATTCTGAATACTCAGGTACTGAGGATAGTGCTAACGTCCAGAGTGGCCCTAAGAGGTTTCACCCTAGATCGAGATCTAGGAGCAATAAGAGACGTCAACCTTACAGGAAAAATACGGGCACTTTTAAATCTGAGAGTACCCCTAAACCACAAGGCCATCTACAACCATGCCCACCTTATACTACTCAAGGAGGTGGTCATCCCTCCATGCACTCACATGGATTATTATCCTCTGCTATATCCAATCCTGCAGAGGTACAAATGACCCCAATGATGCCTGGTCCTATAGCAACAACAGCTGCCCCACGGGTACCTGGCATTCCAACGATTACCCATATGGGAGGATTACCACAGAATCCCCCTCATCCTTTTTTAGAACCAGGGGTCCAATTGAGGGATCGCGACAAATGGGGATACAATCCAATTCCCAGATAATAACTGATGCTACCAGTGACCAATTGTAAATTTGTAACCTGTCATCCCTAGTTTTGAATGAACATCATTTGTCTGTATTACAAAAGGGGTTATCATTTACTCCTACACCACCTTGTAACATTTTCACTTGGACTAAAGATATAAATTTATTTGGCAGAAAGCTTGCCTTACATAAATTTCACAAAAACCTTGCTACTAATCCTGCTGTGAACAGACAACAAGATCAGCAAGTTGTTACTATGCTAGAACAGCTAGAAGAAGAAAGTGAGACAGGAATTGTTTCAGTTGAAGCTCCCTTCTCTAATCTTAAACCTAAGTCAATTTTTACACCATCCTTGTCACAATATTCTAATATCGATACTTTTGTCAAGATGGTTACACATGAGATCAGTTCCCTAAGGTCAAGGACTCCCCATATTCCATCTAATTTATCTAGAGAAGAAATCCGAGCACTTGATGAAATACAACAAAATAATGAGATTGTCTGCAAACCTTCTGATAAAGGAGGTAACATCGTCCTGATGGATAAAAGTTATTATAAAGCTATGGTAATGAGATTGTTGAATGATAAAGATACTTACCGTAAACTTGACCATAACCCACTTCAGGAGTTCAATCAGAATTTACGTACAATTTTACAAGAGGCAAGAACAGACCAATTGATAACAGAAGAAGAATTCAAATATCTCTTTAATCCATCGCCAACAATAGCTACTTTTTACGCCCTTCCCAAGGTGCATAAACGGAGTTCCCCTATCCCTGGCAGACCCATTGTTTCAGGGTGTGATAATATCACACAAAACATTAGTCACTATGTAGACCAGTTCTTGGCCCCTTTTGTTTCCTCCCTTCCGTCCTTTATTAAGGATACCAAGGATACTGTGAAGAAATTACAGGAGATCACATTCCCTCCGGGTACTCTCATAGCCAGTTTGGATGTGGAATCTCTCTATACAAACATCCAACATGAACAGGGACTTAATGCTGTACAATATTTTCTAATTACTAAAGGCCTTCAGTACACAGCACACAATCAATTTGTTTTGACTCTTTTACGTTTTCTACTTACTCACAATTTTTTCCTTTTTGATAGGCACTTTTATTTTCAGTTGAAGGGCACTGCTATGGGCACTCCTTGTGCACCGAATTATTCTAATTTATTCTTAGGGTGGTGGGAAGACACTCACGTTTTCTCTGACACTTTTCAAGAATTCAATTCTCACATTTTATTTTGGGGTCGTTATATAGATGATATATTGATTTTTTGGGACAGCACTACACAATTATTTCAATCCTTCGTTCAAGCACTTAACACTAATTATATCAATATGCACTTTACTTCTGAAATTCACGATAAATTTCTTCACTTTCTTGACCTCACTATCACCATCGATTCACTTGGTCACATTCACACTTCTATATATCGTAAACCCACGTCAACTAATAGTTTTCTTAATTGGAAGAGTTATCACCCTGTACCATTGAAGAGAGGTATCCCAATCAGTCAATATCTACGAGCTAAAAGGAATTGCTCTGATCCTCTTAAATTTCAAGAAGAATGTGATCTCCTGTATAGACGCTTCACCAATAGAGGATATCCCAAGAAAATCCTCCATAAGGCTTTTGCCAGAGCTAGGGCTACTCCAAGATCTGAATTATTACGTGATCACAATGTGGCTAAAGATAATAGTGGCCAAAAGATCATTAGGTGCATCGGAACTTTTGATCAACACAATCAAAAAATCATGAATATACTAAAGAAATATTGGTCTATATTACAGGTGGACAATGACCTTAGGGAGGTGATCTCTACTCACCCCTCTATAACTTACCGTAGAGGACCTAACATTCAAAACCAAATAGTTAGGAGTCTTTATGCAGAGGAGTCTGCATCCAGTTGGTTGAAATCATCAATCCAAGGATCACACCCATGTGGACGGTGCAATTTTTGTAAGTACATGCCACGTACAAAAGAATTCTCTAATCCGATTGATAATCGGAAATATCAAATTAGGGATTTCATTACCTGTCAGACGATGGGAGTAGTGTACTTAGCCACGTGCAACTGTCCTAAAGTTTATGTAGGAAAGACAGTCCAACAATTGCGTAGGCGCATTTCAAAACATATAAGTACTATTAACACCTATCAAGATACGCCAATTGCGAGGCATATGAGGACTGTACACAATGATGCTCCCTTTGAATTACGTTTCTGTGGCATTACTCAGTGTAAACTGGGTCCGAGACGTGGCAATCTTAACACCAGACTGCTTCAAGAAGAAGCCCGATGGATTTGGAGATTAAAATCCCAAAGTCCAAATGGACTGAATGAAGGCTTCACCTATGCAGCCTTCTTGTAGGACAGGAATCACTCATTACAATTGATACTATACAGAAGAGCCGTTATGAGCCTTTTACTAATAACTACTCTCATGATTATTTTCCGTTTGATGATATGAATTAATTATGACTAAACCCATGCAGAACATGATGAGTACTAGTCACCTTTTTACTATTGATCACACGATCTTAGCGGTATTATGAATAATACTCCTTTGCCTTGATGTTCTATACCACTGTTGCCAGGTTAGTTGCCCCAATGTCGCCAGGTAGTAACTAATTTAGTGTTCTCGAATTAGGTTAGCGATACTCCTGCTGCGCAGTTGTGTGTCAACATTGAGTGGTTGTATTGTGTATCACAGTTTCTATAACTATAGCCATGTGCGCACCATAATGCAATGAAGGTAGAAATCGGCTAAGTGCCGGCGCATATGTCTTTCGCGCAGCTTCCTGGTTAGTGGCTGTATATGACTAAGTATTCGCGCACGTTCCTTTGCGCATCCGCACTGCGCATGCGTCCATACCGGAGGTTCGGGAATCTATTAGTTAGCGCAGGATTAATGGCGCACATACGTGGACAACTTCCGGCACCAATAAGGAGTTCAGAAGTATGAATGGACTCTGCTGGTTGGTCAAGGATGCTGTCAATCAAGTGAATATAGCAGGATGCATCCTGGTCTAAATTCTATTGGCCAGGAAGCGATCAATCAATAGTCTGCATGGGACTGTGACCAATAAGATGTCATGATAATACAGGAAGTGACATGTTTCAATGACGTCAGAAACAGGAGGTTATTTAAACCCCTGCAAGGCTTGTTTGCACGCCATTTGCCTCTTAGCCCTTGATAAAGCCACAGCCTGTGGCGAAACGTCGGGCGGGCGGGCAATGTGTTAGATTTTTAATTGTCTCACACCATAGATTGTGGACTGCAGCCACAATCTATCTTTTCAATTCACTTAATATAGCATGCAGTGTCATGCCAATCAATGCATTATGGATCAATATGTGTGAGGTTATTTTAATCTTGGCTCATTAAACGTTAAGTTTTATATTGGGTGGGAAATTTAGGGTCTTAGTGACCGCTTAGCGGTCAAATGTTAATAACGCTGCAATATCTCTCTCAGCCGGGATGCGATTCGCGATGCGGGAGGCGCCCGCTCGCGATCCGCATCCCGGCTCCCGTACCTAACCCGTTCCCCGTCGGTCTTGTCCCGGCGCGCGCGGCCCCGCTCCTTAGGGCGCGCGCGCGCCGGGTCTTTGCAATTTAAAGGGCCACTGCGCCACTGATTGGCGCAGCAGGCTTAATTAGTGTGTTTCCCCTGCACTCCCTCGCCGGATCTTGTTGCCATTGTGCCAGTGAAAGCGTTCCTTGTGTGTTCCTAGCCTGTGTTCCAGACCTCCTGCCGTTGCCCCTGACTATGATCCTTGCTGCCTTCCCTGACCTTCTGCTACGTCCGACCTTGCTCTTGTCTACTCCCTTGTACCGCGCCTATCTTCAGCAGTCAGAGAGGTTGAGCTGTTGCTGGTGGATACGACCTGGTTGCTACCGCCGCTGCAAGACCATCCCGCTTTGCGGCGGGCTCTGGTGAATACCAGTAGCAACTTAGAACCGGTCCACCAACACGGTCCACGCCAATCCCTCTCTGGCACAGAGGATCCACCTCCAGCCAGCCGAATCGTGACAGTAGATAAACCACTGCCAGAGGTGTCTGAAAAGCTGCTTGCTCTTTTCTCCTCCATTAAATATAGATTAAGGTCAGTGAAGCCAGAAGTGAAAATCCATGGTGGGGATTGGGAAAGATAGTTGTCAGTAATACTTCAAATGTTGTTTTATTTATTTATTTTTTGAGAAGGGTGTATGATGTCCAGCTAAAAAGAATGTATCAATGAGTTCTTTAGAAAAGTGAGAACTTGTTTAGACCTACATACTTACAGTGGAGTAAGGAAGGGGGGAGGGAGTACAAAATCACTCCTGGCCTCTAGTAATGAAGGGTTTTCTGCCACATAGTAAGACACCTTATAGAATTGTGCATGATAGGCAGACATGTTTCACATTGGGTGCACATTAGCCTTATCAGCCAACCCATCACTTTAGATGGGCTGGCCATCTAAAGTGTATGAAGGCCTCCCAACTTTCCCCTGACAACATGACTTGTTGCATTACAGCAGGAATAGATATGAGCAATCGTCTGACACCTTTCTAAAGTGTATGGCCATCTTAACTTATACCTATCTCTGGGGATGTTGAATGGCAAGCAGTATGGTTGCTACTCTATAACTGCTGAAAAATCTATCAAGTAGCCAAGACAGATATTGCTGTGACATTAGGCGCCTTGCTTTCTCTCTGTAGCAATATGGCAAAAGTAGATGTCGGAGCTCATTGATAAAAATAAATAAATATATATATATATATATATATATATATATATATATATGTGTACACCGGGAATGAAAGTCAAAGTCAACGGTAGGATCTACACATAGTGGGGATTCCTCTGAAGTCCAGCCCAGTCCAAGTAGTCAAGTCAAGTCTGTCAGATACTAAATTCAAGCATAGCTGCATCAATCTATATAATAGCAACTACAATTCTGCAAGCCTATAAGCTTCCCTAGGTTCACTCTGCATCTCCTTAGTGCCTATCTGAGCTGTATAGCACCTTGTCTATCTAAGTAAAGCATACCAGTTAACTGTAACCTTGCGTCGTAGTGATTATTTAGCGTCGGGTGGTGTACAGGTAAACTGCGCCCTGGCTGCCCTTCCAAACCTGTCACTATATATATATATATATATATATATATATATATATATATACAGTATACATTACTTGTCACCTTTCTTGTCATAAAGCATGCGGTTATCATACCAAGCATACATTTGTATACATTTCAGACTTGTGTGTGTTCACAAAAGGAGATTCTTTATCATGTTCACAGAAGAGTCTCATGGGATCTTTATAGGTTAAATAGCCTTGATAGTGAGATCAATCAAATAAGAAAAAAACACTAGAACCATTCATTATTTTACCATTTAAAAAGGTTAAAGAAGGGTAAAGATGGTATTTCTTTCTATGCTGTGCCAAAAAGATGGGGGTTTAAAAAGTACAATAATACATTTCGGAGACCTCCTTTAAACCGCCAATGGATTCCAAAACAATGGAGTCATGTATCTAGCTGTTTCTAAATATAAAATTATGCTCTTGGGAAGAAGGAATCCTATATCTGAGTGTTGTATTGTATCAGCAGTTCTGTTCAAGGGTTACTCTACTGCCCAGCGTCCAGAACATTGAGTTCCGAACACTGTGTGCAGGCTTCCGTGTTCAGGCCTGCCCCCTCGTGACGCCACGACCTGCTCCCTCAATGAAAGTTTATGGGAAGGGGGCGCGACGGCCGTCACTCTTCCTCCCATAGACTTGCATTGAGGGGGCGGGACGTGGTGTCACATGACAGGGCGGGATGTCATGAGGGGGCAGGCATGAACACAGAAGCCTGCACACAGCGTTCAGAACTGAATGTTCCGGACATTAAGACCAGACATTTAAGACTTCAGAAGAGTAGGATTTAGAGGTAGTGATTTTTCACAACTTTAAAATAAGTCACCTGTGAGGCCTTATAACCAGTAGATTATAACCAGTAGAAAGATTGTGATCTCCTGTAAAAACATGTAGTGAGACCACATATGGCATACTGTGTCCAGCTCTGGAGGACTCACCTACAAAAATGGTGAAAGACCTTAAGCATAAAACTTATGAAGAAAGACTTAAAGGGGTACTCCACTGGCCAGCATTCAGTACATTTAGTTCCAAAAGCTGTGTGCACGCTGCGGGGGTCGGCTACGCCCCCTTATGATGTCACACCACATCCCCTCAATGCAGGTCTATGGAAGGGGGCGTGATGTCCGTCACACCCCCCCCCCCATAGACTTGCATTGAGTAGGGAATGGCCTGACGTCATGAGGGGCAATAGCCGACCCCTGCAACGTGCACACAGTGTTCAGAGCTAAATTTTCCGAACGCTGGCCAGTGGAGTACCCCTTTAAGGGACTTAAAGGGGTTCTCCCTTTTTTATACTGTTTTTTGTTATTATGTTTGTGTGTTATGTGTGTATAAGTATGTGTTTTTTTTATGTGTGTTGTGATTATGTATATATGTATTTTCTTACCTTTTGTTAAGATCCGGAAGCTGGCCTCTTTTTCTTCCAGTGGCTTGCTGTGCACCTCGGCCTCCGCCATGTTGTGTTTGGTAAGTGGGATGTCGGGGGGTGTGTTCTTGCTTCTGTCCTTCCTATCTTCTGACGTCCGAGGTGAATCTTTTCTTCCCATTTCTTCCGTGGCTCAGCGACGAATCTGCGGCCTCTTCCGGCGCATGCGCAGGTAGTTTTTTTTTTTTTTTTACCAATAAAGGTTTTTTGTCTAATTGACAAACTGTCTTTGCATGTGCGAGTACGCAAGTGCTACGCTAACAGCGTAGCGTACGTTAGGTCTACGCTAATAGCATAGATTCGCGCAAGCGCAGACAGTTTGTCAATTAGACAAAAAAAACTTTATTGGTAAAAAAAAAAAAACCTACCTGCGCATACAACGGAAGAGGCCGCAGATTCGTCGCTGAGCCACAGAAGAAACAGGAAGAAAAGATTTGCCTCGGACGTCAGAAGATAGGAAGGACAGAAGCAAGAACACACCCCCCGACATCCCACTTACCGAACACAACATGGCGGAGGCCGAGGTGCACAGCAAGCCACTGGAAGAAAAACGGCCCAGCTTCCGGATCTTCACAAAAAGTAAGAAAATACATATATACATAATCACAACACACATTAAAAAAACACATACTTATACACACATAACACACAAACATAATAACAAAAAACAGTATACACAAGGGAGAACCCCTTTAATCTATATAGTCTGGAGGAAAGAAGGGAAAGTGGGCACATGATCAATACCTTTAAATACGTCAAAATGTTAAATAAAGTTCAAGAGGGAAGTGTTCTTAATAAGAAACTAAACACAGGAACAATTGGGCACAATCTAGTGTTAGTTGGGGCAAAGATCAGGAGCAACATGAGAAAATTTTATTTAACTAAAGGGTAATAGATGCTTGGCACAAGCTTTCAGCAGATGTGGTTGGCAAATCCACAGTTAGTGAATGTAAACTGCACGGGATAAACATGCATCTATCCTAAAATAACATTTACTAACATTAAACCTGGTGTCTGTGTTTATTTAACCATGTTGAGTAGTTTTTGGTTTTAGCCTGGTTGCATGATACCTCTATGAACACTTCAACAGCTATTAAAGCGCAGATGAACTATCATATTCATAGACAGACAAGCCTGGTATCACCTGATCTGACTCTCACTTCTTTTGATCATTACCTATTACAACATTTCTGTATAGTGACATGGATTTAAGCAGTAAAACATCTCCCTTCCTCAGTATTGATATTCTGCACAAATGTCAATGAGTGTCAGGCTGCAGCAGACTCTGGCCTTTATGTGCGAAGACGAATTTATTTTTATGAGCATACATAGGGTATGGGAAGTGTGCCAACTGGTTCTGAACGTTGTCCCACATAAGAAAGTACACGTCGTTCTAAGGGTGAGGGATTAACACTTGCTAAATCAAATCTTGTCTGTATGTAATTTATAGTGGGAGACTTTAAACCAGAGCCTTGTGCGAGTAACCATCTCAAAACTTCAGCACTTTTTCCAGATTGAATAAATCCTGTTTCTAAATTTACACCCCTTCTCTGTCTTATGCTTCAATCCTAAATCTATAATTATCGATAGGCTGATCTCATTTCATGTGGGGCATCAGATCATCTCCAGGACCTCAAGGCTATTGGCCCAAATAGGTAAAAAGTTATAGGACACTTGCGTAGAACCAAAGGTAACATACAACATGTACTTTTTTTTTATAGCCTGGAATGTAAGGCCTATAAATCCTTACAAGGGGATTGTACTCTAAGATATTGTATTATTAGCATATTAGAAACACAATAACATAAAGTTACATAACATAATGTTACAATTTAAAGCGCAACTGTCACGAGTTTTTAGCCCCCCCCCCTCAGACCTCCTCCTTCTTTTATAACTTCAGATAGGCGTGGCTTGGGGTTCGCAAAGCCCCGCCGCCACGCCTCTCCTCTCCTTTCAGCGCTGGGACTGCTGTGTAGTAAGACGCAACATATGCGCCCCTCCTTTCCACCTGCGTATTGAGCACATAGACAGCTGGAAGTTCGGAGAGAACGAGAGGAAGACCGGAGGACGCGGAAGGGGACGGGGGAGTGCTGGGGCCCAGCCCGGTACTTACCTCATCCCTGAAGACCCGCATCCCGGCGGCGGTGGCGACAGGTGAGTGGATCTTCAGCGGCAGCGCGGGACCTTTGCAGCAGTCCAGACTGCCGTAAAGTGATCTGGACTGCTCCATCTGGTCCCCTTACACTAAAACTCTCAGCATGCCCAGACAGCCCTTGGTGTCTGGGCATGCTGGGAGTTGCAGGTTTGCCACATCTGGAGGTCCACAGTTTGGAGACCACTGTGCCCTTCCAGATGTTGTAAAACTACACATCCTCCGTGTGCCCTTACTGTCCAGGCATGCTGGGAGTTGTAGTTCTGTAACATCTGGCCCTTCAGATGTTGCAGAACTACAACTCCCAGCATACCTGGACAGTTTTGGCATACTGGGAGTTGTAGTTTTGCAACATCTGGAAGGGCACAGATCGGGAACCACTGTATTAGTGGTCTGCAAACTGTAGTCCTCCAGATGTTGCAAAACTACAACTCCAAGCATGCTGGGAGTTGTAGTTCGGCAACATCTGGCTCTAAAGATGTTGCCGAACTACTACTTCCAGCATGCCTGAGAATGTTTGGGAGTAGTGGTTTTGCAACAACTGGAGGCACACTGGTTGGGAAACATTGTCTGTTTCCTAACTCAGTGTTTCCCAACCCGTGTGCCTCCAGCTGTTGCAAAACTATAACTACCAGCATGCACTGATAGACTTTGCATGCTGGGAGTTGTAGTTTTGCAACAGCTGGAGGTTCCCCCCCCCCCTGTGAATGTACAGGGTATATTCACATGGGCAGGGGGCTTACAGTGAGTATCAGGCTGCAAGTTTGGGATGCAGCAAATTTTGTGCAGCAGCTCAAACTCGCAGCGGGAAACTCGCTATAATCCCCCGCCCGTGTGACTGTACCCTAAAAACACTACACTACACTAACACAAAATAAAATAAAAAGTAAAAAACACTACATATACACATACCCCTGCACAGCCCCCCTCCCCAATAAAAATGAAAAACGTCTGGTACGCCACTGTTTCCAAAATGGAGCCTCCAGCTGTTGCAAGACAACAACTCCCAGTATTGCCGGACAGCCGTTGACTGTCCAAGTATGCTGGGAGTTTTGCAACAGCTGGAGGCACCCTGTTTGGGAATCACTGGCATAGAATACCCCTATGTCCACCCCTATGCAAATCCCTTATTAAGGCCTCAAATGCGCATTGCGCTCTCACTTTGGAGCCCTGTCCTATTTCAAGGCAACAGTTTAGGGCCACATATGGGGTATCACCGTACTCGGGAGAAATTGCCTAACAAATTTTGGGGGGCTTTTTGTCCTTTCACCCCTTATGAAAAGGTGAAGTTGGGGTCTACACCAGCATGTTAGTGTAAAAAAATAAATTTTTTACACTAACATGCTGGTGTTGCCCTATACTTTTCATTTTGACAAGAGGAAAAAGGGGAAAAAAGCCCCCCAAAATTTGTAATGAAATTTCTCCCGAGTACGGAGTTACCCCATATGTGGGCGCAAAGTGCTCTGGGGGCGCACAACAAGGCCCAGAAGGGAGAGTGCGCCATGTACATTTGAGGTGATTTGCACAGGGGTGGCTGATTGTTACAGCGGTTTTGACCAAAAAAAAAAAAAAAACCCACATGTGACCCCATTTTGGAAACTACACCCCTCACGGAATGTAATGAGGGGTGCAGAGAGAATTTACACCCCACTGGTGTCTGACAGATCTTTGGAACAGTGGGCTGTGCAAATTAAAAATTTTGCACAGCCCACTGTTCCAAAGATCTGACAGACACCAGTGGGGGGTAAATGCTCACTGTAAACTTGCTGTCCTGGCACCATAGGGGCTTCCTAAATGCGACATGCCCCCCGAGCAAAATTTGCTCTCAAAAACCCAAATATGACTCCTTCTCTTCTGAGCATTGTAGTTCGCCCGTAGTGCACTTCAGTTCAACTTATGGGGTACCTCCATACTCAGAAGAGATGGGGTTACAAATTTTGGGGGGTATTTTCTGCTATTAACCCTTGCAAACATGTGAAATTTGGGGGGAAACGCACATTTTAGTGAAAACTTTTTTTTCTTTTTTACATATGCAAAAGTCGTGAAACACCTGTGGGGTATTAAGGCTCACTTTATTCCTTGTTACGTTCCTCAAGGGGTCTAGTTTCCAAAATGGTATGCCATGTTTTTTTTTTTTTTGGCTGTCCTGGCACCATAGGGGCTTCCTAAATGCGACATGCCCCCCGGGCAAAATTTGCTCTCAAAAAGCCAAATATGACTCCTTCTCTTCTGAGCATTGCAGTTCGCCCGTAGTGCACTTCAGGTCAACTTATGGGGTACCTCCATACTCATAAGAGATGGGGTTACAAATGTTGGGGGGGTATTTTCTGCTATTAACCCTTGCAAACATGTGAAATTTGGGGGGAAACACACATTTTAGTGGAACTTTTTTTTTTTTTTTACATATGCAAAAGTCGTGAAACAGCTGTGGGGTATTAAGGCTCACTTAATTCCTTGTTATGTTCCTCAAGGGGTCTAGTTTCCAAAATGGTATGCTATGTGTTTTTTTTTTTTTTTTTTTTGCTGTTTTGGCACCATAGGGGCTTCCTAAATGCAACATGCCCTCCAAAAACCATTTCAGAAAAATGTACTCTCCAAAATCCCCTTGTCGCTCCTTCGCTTCTGAGCCCTCTACTGCACCCGCCGAACACTTTACATAGACGTATGAGGTATGTGCTTACTCAAGAGAAATTGGGCAACAAATACAAGTATACATTTTCTCCTTTTACCCCTTGTAAAAATTCAAAAATTGGGTCTACAAGAACAAGTAAAAAATTAGGATTGTGAATTTTCTCCTTCACTTTGCTGCTATTCCTGTGAAACACCTAAAGGGTTAAAACACTGACTAAATGGGGTCTTTTATGGGGTAATTCTAATATGAAGACCCTTCAAATCCACTTCAAACCTGAACTGGTCCCTGAAAAATTGTGAGTTTGAAAATTTTGTGAAAAATTGGAAAATTGCTGCTGATCTTTGAAGCCCTCTGGTGTCTTCCAAAAGTAAAAACAAGTCAATTTTATGATGCAAATATGAAGTAGACATATTGGAAACCATCCAAGTAGAAATAATATCCGGCACTGCTGTGCTGGGAGTGAACATGCGTCTGTGAAACAGGTATAGTGTGGATACAGTCCTAAGGGTGGTGCTAAATCTTGCAAGAAAAGAAGGAGTTCTACCAACATGGCAATGAAGGAGAAATGATGGCACTCACCCCAAAGATGGACTTGCATGGATGACTTTATTGTGTGCTCGTCAACCAAAGTGCATGTGCATAGCAGCGTTCAGCGTTCAGGCAGGTAAAGGCAGGCAAGGACGCCGGGAGACCCAGCGTATAGATTACAGCTGTCTAGCACTTCCGTGCTTCGTAAGACCATTGAAAATGTGAATAAAAATGTTTTTTATTTGGAATATCCATTTTCCTTACAAGCAGAAAGCTTCAAAGTTAGAAAAATGCAAAAATTTTCAATTTTTTCATCAAATTTTGGGATTTTTCACCAAGAAACGATGCAAGTTACCACAAAAATTTACCACCATGTTAAAGTAGAATATGTCACGAAAAAAACAATCTCGGAATCAGAATGATAACTAAAATTGATTAATATTAATGTTTAAAGTGACAGTGGTCAGATGTTCAAAAAACGCTCTGGTCCTAAGGTGTAAAATGGCCTGGTCCTTAAGGGGTTAAATACATTTTTTTCCATCACTACTGTATCTTTTTTTATATATTTTTTTTTAATGGTACCCAACGAAATTTTTCAAAAGAATAAAAACCGCCTGCAAAATCGCTAAAGTTAAAACCCACATGTCATTTTTCTTGGAGTTTTTTTTACTCCCATAGACTTCTATGGGAGAAAAATGACACGATTTCAGGGAACAAAAGCCATAGGCTAAGTTTTTTGTGTGCATTTTCCCCCCCAAAACACCAAAACAACCCCTATGGCCCAGATGTTAGCTGTAAATCAATGAGAAATCTCAAAATTCTTTTTCCATTTTACGTTTTTTAGTTTGGCGTTTTTTTTTTTTTTATCCTTTTGGCATTTTTTCTCTCTTTTTAGCTCCTTGACGGTTTTGCTAAGTCGCAGCATCTTGAGCCTATGATGTTTTTTTTCCCTGAAGTCGTGGCATTTTCCTCCCACAGAAGTCTATGGGAGTAAAGAAAATGCCAAGAAAAATGACATGTGGTTTTTAACTTTAGCATTGTTTGCAGGCGGTTTTTATTCTTTTTTGGACTTTAGCAATCAAAAAAAGGGATGGAGATACCTTTTTTAATAATTTTTTTTATGGTACAATCAAAAAATATATATTAAAAAAGATACAGTAGTAATGGAAAAAATTGTATTTAAGAAATGTTTATTAATTTTTAAACAGGGATCAATTTATGAGCAGGCAGGGCACTAAAAATATAGCCAACAATAATAAAAATGTAGTGTGTGTGTGTTTTTTTTTCACTTTTTGTTTATTTTTTCATTTTTTAGGTAGTACTACTACTCCTAGCATGGAACACACTGTTCCATGATGGGAGTAGTAGTACCTGTACTAATTGACAGATCGCCCCGGCTGTCACTTCTGACACCCGTTGCGATTCCCCTTTATAATGTATAGATGCGGCTGGCCACTCTTCTATCGTCCCCTGCACTGACATACATATATATATATATATATATATATATATATATATATATATATGTATATGTACACCTATTCACATTTCCCACAGAGAGCTGTGATTGGCCAGACGGTTCCAGTGAATCACAACTCTCTGTTGGAAATATGAATAGGTGCATGTATATGTCAGTGCAGGGGACCATAGAAGAGCGGCTGGCTGCATCTATACATTATACAGGAGGATCACAGTGGGTGTCCAGAGTGACATCCGCTATTCGCTGTCCTTAACTGTAGGTACTACTGCTACCAACATGGAGCACCCTCTCCCAACTTGGAGCACACTCTGAGATCAACCTTCGTCCCTGAAATGCAGAGCGCAATTCTCCTGCGCTCGCATCTCTGCTCTATGCACGATGGTGGCAGCCAATCCCCACTTTCAGCTTTATTATGGACGATCGCATCGGGTGTCAGGAGTGACACCCAAGGCGATCTGTCTATTAGTACAGGAACTACTACTCCCATCATGGAACAGCGTATTCCATGCTGGGAGTAGTAGTACTACCTAAAAATATAAAAAATAAGGAAAAAAAGGGAAAAACACACACACTACATTTTTATTATTGTCGGCTACATTTTTAGTTCCCTGTCCGCCCACATAAATTGATCCCTGTTGAAAAATTAATTCAAATGTTGTTATAAAAAAAACATGAATTTTGTTAAATACATTTTCCTCCATCACTACAGCATCCTTTTTTTTTTTTTTGGTACCCAAAAAATGTACAAAAACGTCAAAGGGGCCAAAAATGCAATTTCCACTCAAAGGCAAAAAAATGCCAGTACAAACGCAAGAGTAAAATGCCAAACACAGGAAAATGTTGCGGTGTTTTTTCTGGCGTTTTTTTTCTTGCATTTTTTTTTGGGGCCACAAATCGCAACGTTGCCATAGGCTAAACATGCTGCGACTTTGCAAAGCTAAAAAAGAGTGAAAAATCGCCAAAAAGGAATAAAACGCCAAACTGAAAAACACAAAGTGGAAAAAGAATTTTGCCATTTCTCATTGATTTACAGCTGGACGCAGCTTTTTTTCAATGAAAAACGCCATGTGGCCGTTTTGGCATTTTATTAGGGAAAAACTAACACAAAAAACCAAGTGGAAATTTAGCCTTAGAGATGTAAAAACAGGTCGTTCTTCACAACCTACTGGAACTAAAGGAATTTATGTAAAGGTCTCAGTGCCAGACATCACAGGGCACCGTCAGAGCTCAAGGGAATGCAGGCCTCAATGAGTTATAGCCGTTTAGGCAGCATAAGAGGGGCCTACACATAAATAGGCAAATCATATTAATGGTATGTGTGATATAGGTGTATTAATGGGCAATGTCCAGTGTCCATTATACTAACATCAATGACTATAGACTGTAGACATTAGGCCTTCACATTTCAGGACCTATATTCTTTCAGTATAGCGTAGACCCTGAATATAGTTATTCCACATTTATATTTCTCTACAATTGTCCTTCTCAATGCTCCACTGAATGCCATATTCTCTCTATACAAGTTAATGGAGCTATAATATAAAAATGTATTTTACAATTGAATGACATCTGTATTATGGACCAATATGTTTGTCTGGAAAATGGCAGTATACTGTATACTGATACCAATACAGACTGTAATGGATATATGAAATGTGTAGTTTATGTAATATGTTTCCAAAGCCTTTGTAAGTGTTATGATTACCATTTTATCTTTTTATCTATGGCTCAAAAGAGCCCTCAAATTAACAAAAAACAAACTGAAAAAGACTATTAGGCCTCTGTTCACACTATTTTACGGTTTCTTTCCTAAATGGAAGGTAAAATAATCCCGGCACTTGCTGATTACCGCTGAGTTATTGCACCGTGTGAATAAAAGACGTTACTACTTGCATAAGAAATCAGCGAGTGCTGGGATTATTTTACCTTTCAAGTATCCAGCTTTCCGCGAGCACCGCCACTCACCTGAGTGCCGACTCCTTCCCACTTTGTCTTTCCTAAATGGAAACCATGACTCATTGTCTGTCCGTCACATAATGCTCAAATCAAGTACAATAACAACAACGCGTTTCGGCCAATGCCTAAGGCATTGGCCGAAACACGTCGTTGTTATTGTACGTAATTTGCACCATGTGAATAAAACACGTTACTACTTGCATAAGAAATCAGCGAGTGTCGGGATTATTTTACCTTTCAAGTACCCAGCTTTTCGCAAGCACTGCTACTCACCTGAGTGCCGACTCCTTCCCACTTTGTCTTTCCTAAATGGAGACCATGACTCATTGTCTGTCCATCACATAATGCTCAAATCACGTACAATAACAACAACGCATTTCAGCCAATGCCTAAGGCATTGGCTGAAACGCGTTGTTGTTATTGTATGTGATTTGCACCATGTGAATAAAACACGTTACTACTTGCATAAGAAATCAGCGAGTGCCGGGATTATTTTACCTTTCAAGTACCCAGCTTTCCGCGAGCACCGCCACTCGCCAAAGTGGGAAGGGGTCGGCACTCAGGTGAGTGGCGGTGCTCGCGGAAAGCTGGGTACTTGAAAGGTAAAATAATCCCGGCACTCGCTGATTTCTTATGCAAGTAGTAACGTGTTTCATTCACATGGTGCAAATCACGTACAATAACAACAACGCGTTTCGGCCAATGCAATTGTCTGTCCGTCACATAATGCTCAATGTTGATGACCAACAATTTTGTATACTTATATTGGGATCCATCATGAACTGCTGCAGTCTCCTTTGCCTACCCCCAAAATCTCTGAAACGCATTGTAGAAACCCAAGCAAGATTTTTGGGATGGGAGATGAATCTTATGCCAACATATTTATCTACTATACCATTTTTGAATCAATTTGTATTTAAAAAATGAATATTGTGGTGCTATATTTAGATTGTTAGCCGGCTGTCAGGTTAGGGCACTATGGCGGTATATGACGTGTGGTTACAGAAGTTGGCAACAGGATCACATTATTAATGTGGGTTTTAAGACTTTTGCTTTAGTGCTGCCACTTGTCACAGCAAAGTGAGCAAAGCATCACAGCCACAAACTCTTGACGCATTAGTGGCAGGTGCTGTTTTTAGTCTTCAGACAGAGCCAGCAGGACTAATCCTTCTCTTGGAAGCCTTGCTGTGAATTGTTTTCTAAGGAAGTGTGACTCTTTTTATGACAACCATTAACTGCATTTCTTTAGTAAACCGGTCGAAATAAATTGTGCTTTGAGTGGTTAGAGATTCCGATTGGAGGGTTCCGTGTCAGACCTTACAATAGCTATCATGATGTCCAGAGGCATAACTTGTAGCTTCTGGGACCCAATGCAAAATCTGCAACAGTGCCCCATGTGCCATTTATCATACTGGTCTCTTATGGGGCAGATGTGTCTTGGGGCTGCCTTAGGCACCATGACCCCAGTGCGACTTAAACCCCTCTAACCACTATAGTTAGGCCCCTGATGACATCCATGTAAGTAAAGCTAGCAAACTGCAAGGAGTCTACAGTAAATCAAAGCTATGTTTATTTAATGATGTTGTTTAATGAAGAAGTCTCATGCCCGACAGTACAGAAAAACTTATCTGATATATGGAGGGGGTGTGTCAGCCTGTGACGATCGCAGGGTGCCACATCGCTCGAATCCCTCACGATCGAAAAGTTATCCCCTATCCTGCGGATTAGGATCCTTTTTCTGTACTGTCGGGCATGAGACTTGTCCTTTAAAGGAAACTGTCACCAAATTTTACCCTATGTAATTGGTGGCAACACGTTATAAAGTAAGATTTCTCACCATGACCCAGTGATTTCAATTAGATTCTGCTGCACTGTTCACAGGTCAGAATTTCCACAGTAGAAACATCTGCCACGGAAATCCTGATTCCAGCGTCCGCAAAAACATTCAACCTGCATTGCCTTCTTTAAGAAGGCCTAGCACTGGCATGTTCTGCCAGTTAGAGATGAGTGAAGTTACAGTTATTCAATTTGTCGCAAACTTCTCTGCTCGGCGGTTGCTGACTTTATCCTGCATAAATTAGTTGAGCTTTCAGGTGCTCCTGTGGGCTGGAAAAGGTGGATACAGTCCTAGGAGAGAGTCTCCAGCCCACCAGAGCACCAGAAAGCTGAATTAATTTATGCATGTTAAAGGCAGCAACTGCCGAGCCGAGAAGTTTGTGACGAATCAAAACACTGTAAGTTTGCTAATCTCTACTGCCAGTGATCTGCTGTCTGTAAAATGTTTGCACATTTTTGGTGCAGACATTCCACCATGTGAACAAAGCCTAAGTGGGACTAAGTGACTACTTTGTGTTGTGGTATGCCTCAATGACTACTGAGGCTCAGAAGCACACAGAACGGAACACTTTTTAAACAAATTTTCTGCATGAAGAAGGACATCCTGACCTGGTGAGGAACATCATTTTACCCTTAATAATGTGTTGTCACAAGTTACATAGGGTAACCGGTGACCGGTTCACTTTAAAAGGATTAGAAAAACATAGCTGCTGTCTTCCAAAATGGAGTGCAACACCTGTCCACAGCTTCAGTATTGAAAGTCTCTTATGCATTTATGTTTTCTGTCTGTCTGCTACTGGATAAAAGCAGCAACTCATATTCTTGTGTTCCTATAGAGGTGACAACTACTATGGCTAAAGAAATGATAAGATTACTGTAAGCAGGGGCATACCCATGGTAGGGGCAGTGTATCAGCTACATCTGGGTCCTAGTGCCTGAGGGAGCCTAATGATCCCTTTGTCACATAAGAAGACACTAGTATTATAAAAAGCACATGGTTAGCAGGAATCCTGTTACACACATTGCATTAGAGAAGATTTAAAAGGAATGTATCACCTAGATTTGTTTTATAGTATCTGGGCCTGAAACATGTTCTTTCTCTCTAATCAATATATTTTGTTTGTATTTTTTATGTTATTAAATTTTTTGTTCATTATTATGGGGGAGCGGCCATCTTGCCTGAACATTTTTTTTTTTTACAGCATTTAGAGATATGCTTTACACTAGGACCCATGGACTTAGGCAATAATAGACTGAAGCTGTCCCATTGACATGAATGGGAAAGGTACCTGGGCATGCTCTGTGATTTTTAAAGTGGTTATTTTACAGGAAGGGAGGGCTGATCTGTGAGCAACAGCTATTGTTTGTACCTCTGTTATTTACATACTGGTGTCACCTTTCACTGTACTCCTGTCTGTGATAATAAGGAGGACACTGCTGGGAAAGACCTGCACAAAAAAGAAAGTCTCAGATTAGTTTTAGGTCTAGTGGCCAGAATGAAAACTGCAACATTACAAAGAAAAAAAAAAAATCTTAGAAAATATATTTAACATATAACTTAAAGGGGTATACCAGGCAAAAGCCTTGTATCCCCTATCCAAAGGATAGGGGATAAGATGTCTGATCACGGGGGGCCCGCTGCTGAGACCCCCCGCGATCTCCCTGCAGCACCCACATTCTATGCAGGGACTGCCTCTCTAGTTTTGGAAACCTCCAGGTTTCCGGGACTGTGGACGTGATGTCACGCCACGCCCCCTCCATTCATGTCCCATAGACATGAATGGAGGGGGCGTGGCGTGACATCACATCAGGTTTCCGAAACTGGAGATCCAGTACCCGCATAGAATGCGGGTGATGCATGGAGATTGCGGGGGGTTTCAGCAGCAGGCCCCCCGCAATCAGACATCTTATCCCCTATCCTATGAATATGTTTGCCCGGAATACCCCTTTAATTCAAACAATATGTCATTCTCTGGTGACACATTGCCTTTAAGTTCCACCTCTGACTGTAGAGAATTACAATTCCAGAATCTTCCATTGTTAATTCTTAAATCAGTCTCTATGAAATGCTGTTTTCTTGTAACCGCGTCGTCCTCCATTCACTGACCTTTAATCCTTTGCTTCAAATACCCCAACAGCGTGACACCTCTGAGAACACCACTCCATTCCTGAGTCAACCAGTTCTGTGGCTAGATTTTGCATATTTAGTTAACTTTAATCTACTTTCTACTAATCCTTATTTCGAAACCATATTTGGCCGCTTTGTGCTGGGAAAGCCGAGGCTGTCATGGCAATGCTTTGGTAACCTCATTTACATGTACTCGGATCAATCACTGACCTGCTTTGTTTAAACAAGCTTATTGAATTAGACAAGTACAATTAACTGTGTAATAGTTACTTTGCTTTCAAGTGCGCTTTTCCTATTTCCCCCCCCCCCCTTTCCGAGCCTCTCCTTGTTCCTCTCTGTCCCTGCACATAGCACAGATCCTAGAAATCTCATCCTAGATTCACTGCCAAGAGAGGAGGATAAGAACAACAGATTGGACTAATTTGACAATCTGGAGAAAAAAATATTTTATTTCCTTAAATGAAATGTACTGTAACTAATACGCATAAAATACATGTTTACATTTTAACATTTGCTTTATGTTCCAGCAATTTCGGCGAGATGCTTAAAAAAAATATGTCTTTACCAATGTGCGCAGAAGAGGCATTTGCGGATTCTTCATTACCGGTTCACATTAATAGGAAACCATATTCTTTGTTAAGGAGGGTTTAACCCCTTCCTGAGCTTCCAGCATAGACAGAGTTAACCCCAGACATTTGTGAGTAAACTAGGATCACCAACAGATGATCTGGCTGAGACTTTGCCTCTTACTAATCATTGGTTATGTAACCAAGAAGTTAATCTTAGCAACACTGCTATGTTATTAATAAATGGAGGTTTATAATACTGTGGCTGTGTATTTAGCAGGTAGCTGTCCAGTGGCTTGCATCTGAAATTCCTTTTAAAAAATTGATTTGTATTGGCGTGTGCGATTCTGTGCTTGGCTCTCATTCATTCCATTGACAAATTATATTTAAAAAATACCTTAACCCCTTAAGGACTAACCATTTTGGCCTTAAGGACTCAGACAATTTAATTTTTACGTTTCATTTTTTCCTCCTCGCCTTCTAAAAATCATAACTCTTTTATATTTTCATCCACAGACTAGTATAAGGGCTTGTTTTTTGCGCGACCAGTTGTCCTTTGTAATGACATAACTCATTATATTATAAAATGTATGGCGCAACCAAAAAACACTTTTTTTGTGGGGAAATTAAAACGAAAAACGCAATTTTGCTAATTTTGGAAGGTTTCGTTTTCACGCCGTACAATTTATGGTAAAAATGATGTGTGTTCTTTATTCTGAGGGTCAATACAATAAAAATGATACCCATTATTACATACTTTTCTGTTATTGTTGCGCTTAAAAAAATCACAAACTTTTTAACCAAATTAGTATGTTTATAATCCCTTTATTTGATGACCTCTAACTTTTTTATTTTTCAGTATAAGCGGCGGTATGGGTGCTAATTTTTTGCGCCATGATCTGTACTTTTTTTTGATACCACATTTGCATATAAAAAACTTTTAATACATTTTTTTATAATTTTTTTAAATAAAATGTATTAAAAAAGTAGGAATTTTGGACTTTTTTTTTTTTTCGTTCACGCCGTTCACCGTACGGGATCATTAACATTTTATTTTAATAGTTCGGACATTTATGCACGTGGCGATACCAAATATGGCTATAAAAAAATGTTACGCTTTTTGGGGGTAAAATAGGAAAAAACTGACGTTTTACTTTTTTTATTGGGGGAGGGGATTTTTCACTTTTTTTTACTTTTACTTTTACATTTTTTTAAAAAATTTTTTACACTTGAATAGTCCCCATAGGGGACTATTCATAGCAATACCATGATTGCTAATACTGATCTGTTCTATGTATAGGACATAGAACAGATCAGTGTTATCGGCGATCTTCTATTCTGGTCTGCTCGATCACAGACCAGAGCAGGAGACGCCGCAAGCCGGACGGAGGAAGGTGAGGGGACCTCCGTGCGGCGTTCTGAATGATCGGATCCCCGCAGCAGCGCTGCGGGCGATCCGATCATTCATTCAAATCGCGCACTGCCGCAGATGCCGGGATCTGTATTGATCCCAGCACCTGAGGGGTTAATGGCGGGCCATTGCCGGCGGGTCCCTGGCTGCGATCAGCAGCCGGGATCAGCCGCGCATGACACGGGCATCGCTCCGATGCCCGCGGTTATGCACAGGACGTAAATGTACGTCCTGGTGCGTTAAGTACCACCGCACCAGGACGTACATTTACGTCCAGCGTCCTTAACCCCTTAAGGACTCAGCCCATTTTGGCCTTAAGGACTCAGACAATTTAATTTTTACGTTTTCATTTTTTCCTCCTCGCCTTCTAAAAATCATAACTCTTTTATATTTTCATCCACAGACTAGTATGAGGGCTTGTTTTTTGCACGACCAGTTGTCCTTTGTAATGACATCACTCATTATATCATAAAATGTATGGCGCAACCAAAAAACACTATTTTTGTGGGGAAATTAAAACGAAAAACGCAATTTTGCTAATTTTGAAAGGTTTTGTTTCCACGCCGTACAATTTATGGTAAAAATGACATGTGTTCTTTATTCTGAGGATCAATACGATTAAAATGATACCCATTATTATATACTTTTATATTATTGTTGCGCTTAAAAAAAATCACAAACTTTTTAACCAAATTAGTACGTTTATAATCCCTTTATTTTGATGACCTCTAACTTTTTTATTTTTCCGTATAAGTGGCGGTATGGGGGCTCATTTTTTGCGCCATGATCTGTACTTTTTTTTGATACCACATTTGCATATAAAAAACTTTTAATAAATTTTTTATAAATTTTTTTTTTATAAAATGTATTAAAGTAGGAATTTTGGACTTTTTTTTATTTTTTTTCGTTCACGCCGTTCACCGTACGGGATCATTAACATTTTATTTTAATAGTTCGAACATTTAGGCACGCGGCGATACCAAATATGTCTATAAAAAATGTTTTTTACGCTTTTTGGGGGTAAAATAGGAAAAAACGGACGTTTTACTTTTTTATTGGGGGAGGGGATTTTTCACTTTTTTTTTACTTTTACTTTTACATTTTTTTACTTTTTTTTTTACACTTGAATAGTCCCCATAGGGGACTATTCATAGCAATACCATGATTGCTAATACTGATCTGTTCTATGTATAGGACATAGAACAGATCAGTATTATCGGTCATCTTCTGCTCTGGTCTGCTCGATCACAGACCAGAGCAGGAGACGCCGGGAGCCGCATGGAGGAAGGAGAGGGGACCTCCGTGCGGCGTTATAAATGATCGGATCCCCGCAGCAGCGCTGCGGGCGATCCGATCGTTCATTTAAATGGCGAACTGCCGCAGATGCCGGGATCTGTATTGATCCCGGCACCTGAGGGGTTAATGGCGGACGCCCGCGAGATCGCGGGCGTCGGCCATTGCCGGCGGGTCCCTGGCTGCGATCAGCAGCCGGGATCAGCCGCGCATGACACGGGCATCGCTCCGATGCCCGCGGTTATGCTTAGGACGTAAATGTACGTCCTGGTGCGTTAAGTACCACCTCACCAGGACGTACATTTACGTCCTGCGTCCTTAAGGGGTTAAGGGGTTAAAGGGGTACTCCGGTGGATAACTTTTCTTTTTAAATGAACAAATGCCAGAAAGTTAAACAGATTTGGAAATTACTTCTATTAAAAAAATCTTAATCCTTTTGGTACTTTTTAGCAGCTGTATGCCACGGAGTAAATTCTTTACTTTTTGAATTTCTTTTTTGTGTTGTCCACAGTGCTCTCTGCTGACACCTCTGTCCGTGTCAGAAACTATCCAGAACAGCATAGGTTTGCTATGGGGATTTTCTCCTGCTCTGGACAGTTCCTGATACGGCCATCAGGTGTCAGCAGAGAGAACTGTGGACAACACAAAAAAAAAAATAAAAAAAATAAAGATTTTCCTTTGTAGCATACAGCTGCTAAAAAGTACCAAAATGATTAAGATTTTTTAATAGAAGTCATTTACAAATCTGTTTAACTTTCTGGCACCAGTTCATTTATAAAAGAAAAAGTTTCCCACCGGAGTTCCCCTTTAAGGAATGCTGGAATTAAAAGTCTTCATCTCCTATATGACTCTGCAGACGTCCAGGGCTCGGTGCTTGCACCAAACGTTTTTTCTGTCTTTTAAAAAGCCTGTGTAAGCTGGAAAGACAGCAGAATATTTTGTTTTTTCCTTTACTGGGATGTATAATTAAAATATGGTAATAAACTAAGATAACGGACAAAAGAGATAAAACATAAACACCTGCGGCAGAGTTCTGATAGGAATGTTTCGTGGCTGTTAGTAGGAAGTAGAGAAATGGGATTTTGTGTGTTACTTATAAATGTAAGAGATGTATTGTGTCACTTACTTTTACTTTTTCACTGTATCTGTACGGCATGGTAGGTGTAGGGGCTTCTGCCTGGCAGCTACTTTCACTATACAAAAACCAAGAACAGACAGGCGAGCCGACATGTGCCAACACGGGCCCCTCTTCTTGGCATTACTAGCTGGGTCAGCTGGCCCAAATGGCAAATGGCCTGCCAGGAATTCTCCCATTAGGCAATTCTAGCCCTGGAAAGGAGCAGAGGAGCTTAGCAAGCTAAGCCAGCCTGGTTGCCAGGATAGACCACAGCTGCTCTTTGTGGTAGTGACACTAAGCAGAAAGGAAGGTGGTGAAGCTAAGGCCGGCATAGTTGAAGAAAAAATGGTGACAGAGAAAACCCAGAGCAACTGATCAGCTCATAAGTGATCATAGTAATTGAGTGCAGTCTTCTGTGAACCATTTCATTCATTCTGCCTAAAGAACCACAAGTAATGTGCAAACTTTTGTGCTATTAAAGCTATGATGTGTTGACCAACCCTAATGATTCCAGGGGCCATTATATGTGCCTTAAAATACCCAAAAAGTTAATCCATCAGCTCTTTATCATACTCTGAGCTGCAGACATGGACAAAGAGCTGATCTGTATAATAAATACATAATACCTGTCTCTTAGCTTATGCCTGTTTGCAAAGTTGTAAAGCTATGTTTTCCTTCCAAGCTCAAGAGTGAAAGTAGTCTTGCTGAGCTGCAGCATGCATCACTCTTTACTCCTTCACCCCACCCTTTCTGCGTTTGGCTTGCAGCACTAAGTATTGTACAATAATCATGCATGACAGGGAGGAGTGGGGGAGGGAGGAAGCATGCATGTTGCAGTTCAGAATGGCCTGAATGAGTTTGAAAGGAAAAAAAAAATATTTTTGCAAACAGCCTCATTGGTGAGGGTCTGTCTGTTAAGACTTTTACCATTCCTTGTAACAAATCCTAGCTATAATCCATATTATTCCTCATTGACCAAATTTTAGATCAAAATTAAAATCACATCTCTTTTTGGGTGATACATGTGGGAATGCCCTATAGGTAAATAATACTGAAGGAACAAAATAACTGCAAGATTCCAATGAAGGTCATCATTGTGTGTTCATCATATACATGTACATATTCTATGCCATAATAATATATAGAAAAGTGTTGATAGAGATGGAGGGTAGGATGGTAATGTAGAAATTATGTTTATCGGAACAACTTGTGGAATCCAAAATGCTGGGGGGAAAAAATGTCACATTTGTTATTTTTGTGACAAAATGATCATTATAGATTCATGGATTCATTATAGATTCATGTTAGTGACAAGCTGATTGATCTGCCACATGCTATGTATCTGTTTTCATTTGAGACAAGTCTGTTACTTTGGTGAGTCGTGTGCTGGTGAAGCGCATGTTCTGTCCTTCTGGCAGAGAATACATATAACATATAATAAGGTGCATTTCATTGCAGTATACAACTTTTTCTTCCTGAATATAATGTACAACTTTTTACAAGTTACGAGTCAATGTGATTCTTAGTAAAGAGGTGATATAATAGATGGCTTTAGCGTTATGTTTATTTTTCAGACCCTGCTACACACTGGCAAAGCTCCTCTCCATCCTTTGAAGCCACAGTACCATGTTTTGAACATATATATGTATATGCTATATTCTAGCCTTAATATAAAAAAAAAAAATAATTGGTACATAAGGCATTTAAAGAAGGAGGTTATAATTTGTATGTATGTGTGTGCATGGGCAGTGCTAACACAAACCCAACCAGCCCACATGTGATATTGTACCCCCACAACACACCTGCTTTTTCTTTAAATGAGAACACCATACTTTCATAACAAGAAGAAAAGTGTAAAAACAAAAACAAAGAAAAACCTCTAAAGTCAGGAACAGATGTACAATCCATTTTGGGTCAGAAATAGTGTATGCTATGTCTATACAAGCATCAATATAACCAACTATGCCTACAGCAACATATTAATGGCTATGTTACAGGTAAAACTAGATTTTTGTTAAAACTGGTTTTCCCTAGTGAAAACTAGTTTTGACTAAATGCCTTTGTGAAAAATAGTATTGACTGCTTTTCCCCAGTGAAAACTAGTTTTGACTGAATGTCTTTGTGAAAACTAGAATTGACTGTTAGAACGGACTGCTTTTCCCCAGTGAAATCTAGTTTTTACTGAACGCCTTGAGTAAACTAGAATTGACTGCTTTTTCCTTGTTAAAACCAGTTTTTACTGAACGTCTTTGTTGAAACACCAGTTTTTACTAAACGCCTTCGTACAAACTAGAATATTTACTGAACTCACTTGTACAAACTAGAATTTATGCCTTTGGGAAAACTAGAATTGACTGTTTGTTTTGCTTAAGGTTAAAGGGGTAATCTGCCTCTAGATGTCTTATCCCCTATCCAAACTTGCATTGAGGGAGCGGGACAATCCTCCAGCCCCTGCATCAGCAGTCATCAGCTCGCTCCGTGCACCAGATAACAGGGGGTACTGCAGGAGAGATCGCGGGGGATCCCAGCGGTGGGACCCCCGCAATCTCCCCTGCAGCACCCCCTGTCATCTGGTGCATGGAGCGGTGACTGATGACTGGCGATGCAGGGGCCAGAGGATTGTCCCGCCCACTCAATGCGAGTCTATGGTAGGGGGCGTGGTGGCCATCATGCCCCCTCCCACAGATTTGCATTGAGGTGGCGGGGCTGTGATGTCACGATCCTCCGTCCCCTACATCTCCAGTCATCAGGCGAGATCGGGAGGTGGGTTCCCAGTGGCAGGACCCCACGATCAGACATCTTATCCCCTATGTATAGGGGATAAGATTTCTAGGGGCGGAGTACCCCTTTATATTGTAATATCACTGTGTGCATTAAAGTAAATATGCAGTGATGTCACTGCGTTGGTTTGGGGTAGTATAAAATGGCAGGGGCCAGGGGCACAGTATTTATACTCTTACCTTTGTAAGGCTGGGTTTACCCTACATTTTGTCCCATACGGTGGTCGACTATGATTTCAGGTCCGGTGGAAATCCGCATACGGGGCAAATATGAGCCAACTGGAGTCAGCGTTTCACTCCGGTCTGCTCATTGAGATGAATTACATACGGGACATCATACAAAGGCACACGGGAGCGCAAGTTTTCAGCTGCCCCTGCCGTATGCGGTCCTGTATGGGACAAAATGTAGTGTGAACCCAGCCTAACTTGCTAAGGCTGGGTTTACTCCATGTTTTTGCCATACTGTTTTAAATCAGTTTTTCTAAAGAAAACTGTATGGCAAAAAAACGGATGGAACAGTATAGGAAAAAATTAAACCGTACGCGTTTTTAACCCGTATACTTTTTTTTTTAAAGTGCATACGGTTCCGTGCATTTTTATAAAAATAAAATAAAACATACGTTTTTGAAAATGTTGTCCATTTTTTTTTATGGAAGGGGTGTTGGGTGTGGACGTTAGGATGCAAATGTGCATGTACAAAGTAAAAACTGTATACGGTTTCCCGTATGGAACCATATACATGTGCGTTTCCCATTGATGTTCATGTTAAAAAAAAAGTATGCGGTATGTGACGTGGTCGGCCCGCACAAGCGTGCTTAGCGGAGGGGGTATGTGGTTATGTGGAGGCAGCATGGTCAACCTGCATGAGCATGCTTAGCAGAGGGGTACACGGCGTGGTAAACCCACCACGAGTCAAGCGACGTTGCACAACCAATAAGAATCATTCTCCAGCACCACGTGTAAGCTAGATGAACTTTGACCTCTGCTGAAACAGTTTGAACTGAGTCATTTTGTTAAAACTAGTTTTCTCTACTTTAATCCAGTATCAATTGACATTTGGTTTTTGATTAGCAGTAAATTCTAGTTTGTACAAAGGCGTTTAGTAAAAACTGGTGTTTCAACAAAGGTTTTCAGTAAAAACTGGTTTTAACTAGGAAAAAACAGTCAATTCTTGTTTTTACAAAGGCATTCAGGAAAAACTAGTTTTCACTTGGGGAAAGCAGTCAATACTAGTTTTTACAAAGGCATTTAGTGAAAACTAGTTTTCACTAGGGAAAAACAGTTTTAACTAAAAACTAGTTTTAACTGTAACAGCTAGATACACTGTGCCTCTGCAGAAAACAACACACACATAGTGCCCCAAAATATGACAGTGCCACATATAGGAATCTTAAAAATGACACAAAGTTACCCTCAAAAATATGAAAGGGCTACAAGCAGTTCCCCCACCCCCCCAATTGCCCCCATGCATACTATGACAGTGTTGCATTGTGCCCCATCCCAAGATAGTACAACAGAGAACTCCCCAGCACAATACTGTGCCCCAATACCAAGAAAGGATCATATTGTACCACCCATTCCAAATAGTGGCACACTGTGCAACTCCATGTTAATATAGTATTATACTGTAAGGTTATGTTCACATGACGGAATTTCCATAATTATGCCCAAATTCTACTCAGCAAAGCTTGCTGAATGGAACTGTGGATTTGCGGAACTCTGCCAGATTTGCAGTGGAATTTCTTTGTTCTCAGAACCCAGAATTCCAACCAAATTCAAAACCCCATTGACTTCAATGAGATTTTGCCTCAGAATTCTACAAAATATAAGACTGGTCTTATATTTTTGTGAAATGCCGAAAAAGGAATTTCCACGGTGAAATGTCAACCGCAAAACATTATTTTGTCGGAATGAGAATGAGGAATCTCATTAAAATCAACAGTAAATTTCAGTTGAATTTCAGGCGGAATTCTTCTTTGCATGTGAACATAGCCTAACAAATAAGTCCTACAGAACAATGCAGACAGTGAAATGAGACCTTTATTTTACCACCTGAGTCTTGGGAGAAGTCTCAGATCGCCGGGGCAGGGAATCTAGGAATTCTTTGCACCCATCACCACTGCTGTTAAGGTATTAACATAAAGGAATGTAGATATGGGTTCGCATAAGCTAATTCATGAGAATCAACTAATTTTGGAGAACCAGCTGGATCTCACCCTGGCAAGTGGTTCACTGAACCATTCTGAGCCTGTCACCTCGATGGATGCTTTATTATGACTCTGTCAAAACTGATCAATAAAGGCAAGAGGCCTTTAAAGTTTAAGAACCTAAGTAGCACGCATCCAATTTCATAACTTTGACTCAAAAGGAAAAGTTAAGACGCTTAAATGGGATATATCTGAGACCCTTTGTTCTACCATAGGTGTTGTAGGATAAAAAATTCACCTTTCTTCCTCAAAAAAAAAAAAAAAAAAAAAAACACCCCAGCTCTCCCCGGGAGTGGCGTGTCATGACCGTCTGCCCACTCCATATATCTCGACGGGAGAGTTTTCGGCAATCTTCAGCTCTCCGATGTCCCATATCTCCCACTATGTGGAGGATGCGTGGCGGCCCCCGCTAAGTGTGGGGATCATGATGCGCTACTCCCAGGGAGAGCCAGGGCCCCATACAGGAGATCTTGGGTGGTCCCAGCAGTCGGACCCCCCGGGATTTAAAACTTATCCCCTTCTCCTTTAAACAGGCTCCAGTACAGTCAAATGTGCTTATAGTGCTGCTTATTTTGCTGCAGATTTTCCTACCCATTTAGTATGATCCACCAAAAATACTGAGCAAAATACTATGTGTAAACATGGCCTGAGATTGAATACATCGATGGAAATGATATGGTAATTTTACAGCTTCTATCTCACCAGTCAGTACTGTACAGTCTGGATCGGACGATATGTACATCTAGAAAACAACCATTAGAACACACAATACACCATAAAGTTAAGCTTGTCATAAAATAGAAAAATAACTTTATTTAGATGGAGAATGGTTAATGAATCCATGAAAAGAAACCACATAACATTTATTCTGCACTAAACACTGAATGAACTGTGTTCAGTCAGAACGGTGTGGGCCATAGAATACCACAATGTGATGTAAGGAGATTTATAGCTCTTACACCCCCATATTGAACAAAATAATAAACAGACCTTAGTAAATATGCCATATAAATCATTGTGCTAAGAACTCCCAGTGCCGGGGAGTATAAATGTCTGTGTAAAACAATTTAGAAAGAAATGGTAAAACTGAGATATATTGGCACTGCAGTGTGGGTACAATGTCTCATTCCTATATTAGTATTTTGCTTAACTCTTTCAGGATCATGGATCATTGATACCTTTACACAGGCTACATTTTGTACTTTTAGTATATTAATAATTCTTTATTTATTGAGTTCACAGCGCTGTACAATGAAATTGGTCCTTCGTCTCATCTGGTGGACATGTAAGAACTCCAGCAGTAAGTCCCCCCTACATTGCCCATCATACTTTGCTGCTGCTTTTGGTGTATGTATTGGACCTGTCTAGTAGTCCTCTTTTGTCCCTAAGCCCACTATACTTGCTAGGTATGCAGGTTAAGTTGCAGGTGCCCAGAGGACCTCATAGTTAGGTGTATCAGCTTCTTGTTGCTTTAACGTAAAGGGCCAGCTACTGCCAACTTGTCAATCAACGACACCTTCTGGTCCCCGACCTGCTCTCTTTCCCCAGCTGCTACCATGCTGCTTCTCTTTCTCCTGTGGTTCCTAGTCTGGCAAATAGGGTGCATGTGTGTGCTCTCTCCGCAGCTTAAAGGTCTAAGGTGTGCATTTCAAGTTAGTCCACCTATCCTGGCCCTACACTACCTATTTCCAGCTGCTTCACCTGCACTGCAAACTTGTTATTGAGCAACATTGTAGTCTACCATAGCAGGTGTTCTAAAGAGCTGTCTGATTCTAGTTCCTGCTCTTTACCTATACCTGGTCTCCTTGACCTGGATCGTTGACCTTAAAGGGGTACTCCACTGCCCCAGCATCTGGAACATTTAGTTCTGAATGCTAGGTGCGGGCTGCAGGGGTCGTGATGTCATAGCCACACCCCCTCCCAAAGACTTATGTTGAGGGGGCATGGCGTGATGTCACGATCCCCCCAGCCTGCACACATCGTTTGGAACTAAGTGTTCCAGACACTGGGGCAGTGGAGTACCCCTTTAAACCTGAGCTATCCGCCACAACCCTTTTGACTGTTCCTGACTGAGCTGTCTGCTGCCTACTCATACTCTACTCTAGTACCTAGCGATACCTTTGCATGACCTTTTTTTGCAACTCTTGGGAAGTGACTTGGAACCCTCTAGGAGATAAATTCAGCTTCCAAATCCTGGAGTTGGATAGAGGATAAAACCTAAATGGTATTTCCTGACTTTCATCCAAAGTCAAACCAGTTGGTTAGCCCTGCAGGTCCATATTCATTGCTAGTGTTGCTCGCGAATATTCGCAATGCTAATTTTATTCGCGAATATCGCATATTCGCAAATTCGCAAATATTCGCAAATATAGCACTATATATTCGTAATTCCGAATAATCGCTTTTTTTTTATTTTTACAGTACACATCACAGTGATCATCCCTCTCTGCTTCCAGCTTTTGTGGTGTAAAGAAGGCTCTAATACTACTGTGTGAGACTGGTATGCGCATTTTTCGCATATGAGAAAATTTGCATATGCTAATTTCCGCATATTCAATTTCCGCATATGCTAATTTTTATATGCTGATTTTCACATATGCAAATTTTTGCATATGCGAAAATTAAACGCGAATATTACGAATATGCGAATTTAGCAAATATACGACGAATATTCGTCCATATATTCGCGAAATATCGCAAATTCGAATATGGCCTATGCCGCTCAACACTATTCATTGCATGCTAATGTCCCATGCATTGGAGGTATAACCTGGCTCACTTATTGCACATATGCAACCTATAACCCAGGCAGAGTCTACAGCCAGCCCGTATGTAATTAGCGATGAGGCTTACATTGAAAATGAAAATAGGTCTGGCAACCTCACACATCTACTTGTAATAGAGAAATTACAAAGATGACTCTTATCTTTGCAATGTTTAATGTTTTTGAATAAATTAACCTTTATGACTCATGTGGTGACCCACGGTGTATGGTGGGACCACGGGGTGTAACGGTGTAGGTGGTGGGGCCAGATGGTATTAACCCCTGGGGCAAAAAGTTGTTAACCCCTAGTGTTCGTGACGGCAGAGTGGTTTTCGGGTACTGGAACCAAACGAACAGTATTTCCGCTATTCCAATGGCTAGTTAGTGAAAGGAGAGTGATGAAGCGGGGCAAAATGCGTTGGAGTGTGAGGTGAAGGAATACTGGAGTATGCCACGCTACATATCCCTGTATGCTGCTATGATGCAGCACTAGTGTATTTGTGTTGCTTTATTGTGCAATTGGGCAATGTTTTGCTGGACATAGATTGTAAATTTATAAATAATTGCTGTGCACCTTCTATATATTGATTGGATATTTATTGTCTATTGTAATAAGTCTATTGTAACCAGCCTTGCCATATACATGTAATCCTATTTGCATTGATACATGTATTTATTATCTACTCAGTGTTCCCCCACTACGCTATTTTTAATCTTGTCTGAGTGTCATATAGTTTTTATGGGGGGTTTATTTGTTGTCATTATCAAGTTTGTGACTATTTAATAAATATATTTTGGATACCATTTGTGTACATGGACTTGACTATTTGTAGTGACTATTTGTAGTGACAGCAGACATAGACTTTTGACTTACTGGAATGACTGTAGCTTTGTGGCCTTCCAGATGCTGGTCACTAGCACTGAGATCTCTGGTGTTTGCTGTGCTCAGTAGCAGGTGGTAAGAGAAGAGAGTCAATTGTAATGGCCGCCCCTTTATATAGTGGGGGGCTGGACTAAAGCCCATTGGTCAAGCTGCGGGTCATAGGTTAAGCTGGTGCTCTCTGAGTAACATCATGTGACAACATAACATAACATGTGACACTCCACAGGCCCTGCAGACCTCTCAGAGGTCCTTTGGACTAACTACACTGTCACGATGCCGGCTGGCAGGAGGTGGATCCTCTGTGCCAGAGAGGGATTGGCGTGGACCGTGCTAGTGGACCGGTTCTAAGTCACTACTGGTTTACACCAGAGCCCGCCGCAAAGCGGGATGGTCTTGCTGCGGCGGTAGTGACCAGGTCGTATCCACTAGCAACGGCTCAACCTCTCTGACTGCTGAAGATAGGCGCGGTACAAGGGAGTAGACAGAAGCAAGGTCGGACGTAGCAGAAGGTCGGGGCAGGCAGCAAGGATCGTAGTCAGGGGCAACGGCAGGAGGTCTGGAACACAGGCTAGGAACACACAAGGAAACGCTTTCACTGGCACAATGGCAACAAGATCCGGCGAGGGAGTGCAGGGGAAGTGAGGTATACATAGGGAGTGCACAGGTGAACACACTGATTAGAACCACTGCGCCAATCAGCGGCGCAGTGGTCCTTTAAATCGCAGAGACCCGGCGCGCGCGCGCCCTAGGGAGCGGGGCCGCGCGCGCCGGGACAGGACCGATGGAGAGCGAGTCAGGTACGGGAGCCGGGGTGCGCATCGCGAGCGGGCGCCACCCGCATCGCGAATCGCATCCCGGCTGGAGGCGGAATCGCAGCGCACCCGGTCAGTGGATCTGACCGGGGCGCTGCGGGAGCGAGAGTGTAGCGAGCGCTCCGGGGAGGAGCGGGGACCCGGAGCGCTCGGCGTAACAGTACCCCCCCCCTTGGGTCTCCCCCTCTTCTTGGAGCCTGAGAACCTGAGGACCAGATTTTTATCTAGGATATTGTCCTCAGGTTCCCAGGATCTCTCTTCAGGACCACAGCCCTCCCAGTCAACCAAAAAGAAGGTTTTTCCTCTGACCTTTTTGGAGGCCAGTATCTCCTTTACAGGAAAGATGTCAGAAGAACCGGAGACAGGAGTGGGAGAGATAAGTTTAGGAGAGAAACGGTTGATGATGAGTGGTTTAAGAAGAGAAACGTGAAAGGCATTAGGAATACGAAGAGAAGGAGGGAGAAGAAGTTTATAAGAGACAGGATTAATCTGGCACAAAATTTTGAAAGGACCTAGATAGCGTGGTCCCAATTTGTAGCTGGGAACACGGAAGCGGACATATTTAGCGGAGAGCCATACCTTGTCTCCGGGAGAAAAAATGGGGGGAGCTCTTCTTTTCTTATCAGCAAACTTCTTCATGCGTGATGAAGCCTGTAAGAGAGAATTTTGGGTCTCTTTCCATATGGTGGAAAGATCACGAGTTATTTCATCCACAGCGGGTACACCAGAGGGCAAGGGAGTAGGGAGGGGGGGAAGAGGGTGACGGCCGTACACCACGAAAAATGGGGATTTGGAAGAAGATTCAGAAACTCTGAAGTTATACGAGAATTCGGCCCATGGTAGAAGATCTGCCCAGTCATCCTGGCGGGAGGAAACAAAATGCCGTAAATAATCACCCAGGACCTGGTTAATTCTTTCTACTTGCCCATTGGATTGAGGATGATAAGCAGAAGAAAAGTTTAATTTAATCTTGAGTTGTTTACAGAGAGCCCTCCAGAATTTAGACACGAATTGGACGCCTCTATCCGAGACGATCTGCGTGGGCAACCCGTGAAGACGAAAAATGTGTACAAAAAATTGTTTTGCCAACTGAGGTGCAGAAGGAAGACCAGGAAGAGGGATGAAATGTGCCATCTTGGAGAATCGATCAACGACCACCCAAACAACAGTGTTGCCACGGGATGAGGGTAAGTCTGTAATAAAGTCCATACCAATCAGAGACCAAGGCTGTTCGGGAACGGGCAGAGGATGAAGAAGACCAGCGGGCTTCTGGCAAGGAGTCTTATCCCGGGCACAGACAGTGCAGGCTCGCACAAAATCCCCAACATCCGTCTCCAGAGTCGGCCACCAATAGAAACGAGAGATGAGTTGTACAGATTTCTTGATGCCCGCATGACCTGCGAGATGGGAGGAGTGACCCCATTTGAGAATCCCGAGGCGTTGGCGTGGAGAGACGAAGGTCTTCCCTGGAGGAGTTTGCCTGATGGACACTGGAGAAGTGGAGATCAGGCAGTCAGGAGGAATGATGTGTTGCGGAGAGAGCTCTACTTCTGAGGCATCCGAGGAACGAGAGAGAGCATCGGCCCTTATGTTCTTATCGGCAGGCCGAAAGTGAATTTCAAAATTAAATCGGGCAAAGAACAGAGACCACCTGGCCTGGCGATGATTCAGCCGTTGGGCAGACTGGAGATAGGAGAGGTTCTTGTGATCGGTGTAAATAATAACTGGAAATCTTGATCCCTCCAGCAGATGCCTCCATTCCTCAAGTGCTAATTTAATGGCTAGAAGCTCTCGATCCCCGATGGAGTAGTTCCTCTCCGCCGGAGAGAAGGTCTTAGAAAAAAAACCACAAGTAACAGCATGCCCGGAAGAATTTTTTTGTAAAAGGACCGCTCCAGCTCCTACTGAGGAGGCATCAACCTCCAATAGGAAGGGTTTAGATGGGTCAGGTCTGGAGAGCACGGGAGCTGAAGAAAAGGCAGACTTGAGCTGTTTAAAGGCATCTTCCGCTTGAGGAGGCCATGACTTAGGATTGGCATTCTTTTTGGTTAAAGCCACGATAGGAGCCACAATGGTGGAAAAATGTGGAATAAATTGTCTGTAATAATTGGCGAACCCCAAAAAACGTTGGATAGCACGGAGTCCGGAGGGGCGTGGCCAATCTAAGACGGCAGAGAGTTTGTCTGAATCCATTTGTAGTCCCTGGCCAGAGACCAAGTATCCTAGGAAAGGAAGAGATTGACATTCAAACAGACATTTCTCCATTTTGGCATAAAGTTGATTGTCACGAAGTCTCTGAAGAACCATGCGGACATGCTGGCGGTGTTCTTCTAGGTTGGCAGAAAAAATCAGGATATAGTCCAGATACACAACAACACAGGAATATAAGAGATCACGAAAAATTTCATTAACAAAGTCTTGGAAGACGGCAGGGGCGTTGCACAGGCCAAAGGGCATGACCAGATACTCATAGTGTCCATCTCTAGTGTTAAATGCCGTTTTCCATTCATCCCCCTCTCTGATGCGGATGAGATTATAAGCACCTCTTAAGTCCAGTTTGGTAAAGATGTGGGCACCTTGGAGGCGATCAAAGAGTTCAGAGATGAGAGGTAGAGGGTAGCGGTTCTTTACCGTGATTTTATTAAGACCGCGGTAGTCAATGCAAGGACGTAGGGAGCCATCTTTTTTGGACACAAAGAAAAATCCGGCTCCGGCAGGAGAGGAGGATTTGCGGATAAAGCCCTTTTTTAAATTTTCCTGGATGTACTCAGACATAGCAAGAGTCTCTGGGGCAGAGAGAGGATAAATTCTGCCCCGGGGTGGAGTAGTGCCCGGGAGGAGGTCAATAGGACAGTCATAAGGCCTGTGAGGAGGTAGAGTCTCAGCTTGTTTTTTGCAAAAAACATCCGCAAAGTCCATATAGGCCTTAGGGAGACCGGTTACAGGGGGAACCACAGGGTCACGGCAAGGAGTACTGGTAACCGGTTTAAGGCAGTCCTTGAAACAAGAGGGACCCCAACTCTTGATCTCCCCTGTGGACCAATCCAGGGTTGGGGAATGGTGTTGAAGCCAGGGTAGTCCAAGGAGAATTTCGGAAGTGCAATTGGAGAGGACCAAAAACTCAATTTTTTCGTGGTGAGGTCCGATGCACATTAGGAGGGGTTCCGTGCGGTAACGCACGGCACAGTCCAATCTTTCATTGTTAACGCAATTGATGTAGAGAGGTCTGGCGAGACTGGTCACTGGGATGTTGAACCTGTTGATGAGAGAGGCCAAAATAAAGTTTCCTGCAGATCCGGAGTCCAAGAAGGCCTTAGTGGAGAAGGAGAAGGTAGAGGCAGATATCCGCACAGGCACAGTAAGACGTGGAGAAGCAGAGTTGACATCAAGGACTGTTTCACCTTTGTGCGGAGTCAGCATACGTCTTTCCAGGCGGGGAGGACGGATAGGACAATCCTTCAGGAAGTGTTCGGTACCGGCACAGTACAGGCAGAGATTCTCCATGCGGCGTCGTGTCCTCTCTTGAGGTGTCAGGCGAGACCGGTCAACTTGCATAGCCTCCACGGCGGGAGGCACAGGAACGGATTGCAGAGGACCAGAGGAGAGAGGAGCCGGGGAGAAAAAACGCCTCGTGCGAACAAAGTCCATATTCTGGCGGAGCTCCTGACGCCTTTCGGAAAAACGCATGTCAATGCGAGTGGCTAGATGAATGAGTTCATGTAGGTTAGCAGGAATTTCTCGTGCGGCCAGAACATCTTTAATGTTGCTGGATAGGCCTTTTTTAAAGGTCGCGCAGAGGGCCTCATTATTCCAGGAAAGTTCTGAAGCAAGAGTACGGAATTGCACGGCGTACTCGCCAACGGAAGAATTACCCTGGACCAGGTTCAGCAGGGCAGTCTCAGCAGAAGAGGCTCGGGCAGGTTCCTCAAAGACACTTCGAATTTCCGAGAAGAAGGAGTGTACAGAGGCAGTGACGGGGTCATTGTGGTCCCAGAGCGGTGTTGCCCATGACAGAGCTTTTCCAGACAGAAGGCTGACTACGAAAGCCACCTTAGACCTTTCAGTAGGAAACTGGTCCGACATCATCTCCAAGTGCAGGGAACATTGTGAAAGAAAGCCACGGCAAAACTTAGAGTCCCCATCAAATTTATCCGGCAAGGATAGTCGTAGGCCTGAGGCGGCCACTCGCTGCGGAGGAGGTGCAGGAGCTGGCGGAGGAGATGATTGCTGAAGCTGTGGCAGTAGCTGCTGTAGCATCACGGTCAGTTGAGACAGCTGGTGGCCTTGTTGCGCTATCTGTTGTGACTGCTGGGCGACCACCGTGGTGAGGTCGGCGACAACTGGCAGAGGAACTTCAGCGGGATCCATGGCCGGATCTACTGTCACGATGCCGGCTGGCAGGAGGTGGATCCTCTGTGCCAGAGAGGGATTGGCGTGGACCGTGCTAGTGGACCGGTTCTAAGTCACTACTGGTTTACACCAGAGCCCGCCGCAAAGCGGGATGGTCTTGCTGCGGCGGTAGTGACCAGGTCGTATCCACTAGCAACGGCTCAACCTCTCTGACTGCTGAAGATAGGCGCGGTACAAGGGAGTAGACAGAAGCAAGGTCGGACGTAGCAGAAGGTCGGGGCAGGCAGCAAGGATCGTAGTCAGGGGCAACGGCAGGAGGTCTGGAACACAGGCTAGGAACACACAAGGAAACGCTTTCACTGGCACAATGGCAACAAGATCCGGCGAGGGAGTGCAGGGGAAGTGAGGTATACATAGGGAGTGCACAGGTGAACACACTGATTAGAACCACTGCGCCAATCAGCGGCGCAGTGGCCCTTTAAATCGCAGAGACCCGGCTCGCGCGCACCCTAGGGAGCGGGGCCGCGCGCGCCGGGACAGGACCGATGGAGAGCGAGTCAGGTACGGGAGCCGGGGTGCGCATCGCGAGCGGGCGCCACCCGCATCGCGAATCGCATCCCGGCTGGAGGCGGAATCGCAGCGCACCCGGTCAGTGGATCTGACCGGGGCGCTGCGGGAGCGAGAGTGTAGCGAGCGCTCCGGGGAGGAGCGGGGACCCGGAGCGCTCGGCGTAACATACACATTAATGTACTGACTATAATCCTATGACAATAAATGATACTGCAGGAGAGCCCCCGGGTCACTGAGGAACTCAATCTGACAGGGTCTAAGTGTAGTGCAGGACCATGTCCTGTACCGGGACATTACACTTATTTAGTATATTAATTGGGGATTTTCCTAGTATTATGACGGAAAATATGGATTTTATAAAAGACAGGAGGCGAGCATTATATGCATTTTCCTTCTTTACTGCAGAAATATAGCAGCCCCTAAACAGTTAAATTTCACAAGAAAAAACTTTAAACACACAAGGTGAGACTTGCAGGTGTGACCACCTAACTTGACAGATACAGGTAACCAATGAGAATATAGGACCCCTTAGATAAGGTCCAGGTAAAGCATATACTTCCTCTTTCTTTGTGCGGATAGATAAGTTCAACATAAAGTTCATTAACTAAAGTCCACTAAAGGTTTCAGGAACTCCGATAGTTGTAGGACAAATGTAGCAAAAACTATAAACAGCTTGGAATTCTTCAACAGTGAAGTTGGAGGAGAACTTGAGAGAAGAATGAGGTCATCATCCAATAAAATATAAACTGAAGAACGTAGATCGACATCCCTGGATGATTAATAAGCTGAAATACATCAAAATATAATAATTAAAAGGGTGGTAGAGGGTGGGATAATGCTCGCCTCCTGTCTTTTATAAAATCCATATTTTCCGCCATAATACTAGGAAAATCCCCAATTTTATAGCAAGACAGGATGCTCGCATTATATGCATGTTTAAAGTTATAAAGATACATTCACAATAAAACTAGAATATATAATCAGTTATAATAATGACATAGATACATGGGGATCAGGCCCATAATAAAAGGTTTTAAAAGTTGAATCTGAAGACCAATTAGCTGCTTTCAGAAGATCAGATAAAGATCCACCTGATTGAATTATTTTAGTAGAGACTGCTCCTCTAACAGAATGAGCCCCAAATATAGTAGTATCTATACCGGCCAAGGACATGACATTTCTAACCCATCTAGCTAGAGTTGCAGAAGAAACAGGTAAATGAGGTTTACAGAAAGAGATGAGTAATTGAGAAGAAGAATGTCGAAGTTCTAAAGTTCTAGTTTCATAAGACTGAAGACATTTGACTACACATTATCATTATGTGGAAAGGATGGATAGAACGCTTGACGAATATTAGTTTTCGTTTTTTTATATATATGAAGAAAGAAACTCCTTGAGGAGAGAATTGTCTTTGAGATATGTCCAGAATCCTGACATCTGAAATTCTCTTAATGGAGATTAAACAAAGTAATGTAGTTAATTTAAAAGAAAGAAATTTTAAAGATAGAGTATCATTATCCTGCCAAGAGTTGAACAAATCTAGAATTAAATTGACACCCCAAGTGGATTGATATTTGGGAGTGGGTGGACGTTTGAAACGCATGCCTTTTAAAAGTTTACAGACAATCAGACGTTTTCCAATAGGAAGAGAATTTACTGGAGAATGATAAAATGATATGGCTGATCGATACAGGTTTAACATACGATACGCCTTTCCTGAATCAAAGGAGGCCGAAAAATTATTTAAGATACAGGGGATAGGTGCAGATATGGGATCCAGATCCCGTTGTAGGCACCAATCAGACAAAGTCTCCAGGCTGATCTGTAAGCGATGCTTCTGATAAGATATCCCTAGTTGATTGAGAAAACTCATAGTCCGATGAGATTGACCTGAGATTAACCAAGCTACAAGTTGGAGTTGTTGCGACACAATCAGTGGATGTGGGTTCCCTAGAGGATCTAACAACAGATTGTTGAGATTGGGTAAAATCCTTGGATAATCTATTAACATCCCCAATATTTGGGGGAACCAAGGTTGAAATGGCCACCAAGGAGTTATTAGAACTACCGAAGCCTTCTGAGCTGAAATCTGGAAAAGTAATCTGGGAATCAGAATGAAAGGGGGGAACGCGTACAGCCTCTGATTTGGCCAAATTTGTATGAGAGCGTCCGTCCCTAATGATTTGGGGTCCGGGCGCCAACTGAAGAATCTCCGAACCTGACGATTCAATCTGGAAGCGAATAGGTCTAGATGTAGGGGACCCCACAGAAGATGAAGTTGATGAAACACAGAAGGATCTAATCTCCAGTCGCTGTAGTCCTTGAGATAACGAGAATTCCAATCGGCAATTGTATTGGAAAGACCCGGAATGTATTCTGCCTTGAGTATGATTTCTCTGGCTAAGCAAAAATGCCATGAATCTTTGACGATGTTCACTAACATAGGGGAATTCCTCCCTCCTAGACGGCTGATATATTGGACAGCTGAAATATACCACATCTACCACAATAGAAGTAGATGTCGTATGTTCCTCTACATATATATCACCCTCAGTTTCATTAGGCAAGTAAGAGGGATCATTTCCATCCGTAAAGTCGGAGTCATTGTAAAATTCTCCATCATCCTGTTCTCCATCATAATACTCATAACTCTCCTCATAATCATATTCCTCCGATATGGGTATATTAGAGGTTTGATTAACCCGTGTATCAATTATCTCCAGGTCCAGGATGTTGCACATTAACATCAGTATGACTGCATTTATTAAGCAGATTATCATCAATATTTTGGACTTTCTCTTTGAAAACAACTTGCCTATGCTTTTTAGGTATAGGATCGACATGAGAGGAAAGTCTCTTTTTTGTATGACCATGGGAACTAAGAGATTGGTGCGCCAGGTGTGCTGAAGATTGACAAATTGCTCTGGCTACAGAATCTGCAATGATTTCCTGAACCGCTGCCATGGCACTATTAACGGCAGTGTGAACAGATCTAGAGACTGAATGGTCTACTAACAACTGCAGTTGGTCATTGATTACAATATCAGAATTAGAGGACTTTTGCTGTTCAGTAGATATATTGAAGGAGAAATTGGCAAGTCTCACCTTGTGTGTTTAAAGTATTTTCTTGTGGAATTTAACTGTTTAGGGGCTGCTATATTTCTGCAGTAAAGAAGGAAAATGCATATAATGTGAGCCTCCTGTCTTGTTATACAATTGCAATTATCAAATGCAAAGCCAGGAACAGAGAAAAAACGCAGGACATGTATAAAGGGAAGACTGAGCCTTCTGCTTTTTCACATCCATTCCTGGCTTTGTATCCAATAATTGCAATTTAAAACCTAAACAAGTGCTCAAGCAGCCTAAGGCCAGTTTCACATGCACACCTGACCTGACTGTAAGTCTAAGTTCCCAAACTAGTAGTATTATATATTTACAAAATACAAGTAAAACATTTCCCCAAAAGGCCTGCAAAATATGTGATGAAAAATGGCTGGCATTCATGGTTTTGTTTTAAAAACACTGAAAAAATTGAGTGTGGGAAGAAACCATGAGCTTTTACATTTTGAGGCAGTGAAAAGGAAGCCTATACAGGCACACTATAAAATGAACATTCAATGTAGAATGGTATTTTATGACAACCATTTGGCCCAAATTTTCTCCCAAAACTTTTCAAAAACCTTTCCTCTTTGTATTTTCATTATAAGATGCTAATAGATCTCTAACTCTATTACTTTTACTATCTACAAATGTGCTTATCAAACAATCCTTCACCCCAAGACCCCTTGTATGTTTGTTATAATACTACAACTACTACAAATTATTATAGATATTATTAGTAGTTAAAGGGGTGGACATTTATAGCATATCTATAGTATGCCCCAGCTGAGGAACCAGGACCTATATCTAGATCAAGGACCCCACAGCCCCCTCAAGTCTGCTGGCAGCCTAAGGCTAGATTTCCACTTTAGAACATTTACATTTCATTATCATGAAGTGTTCTTATTTAGAGCACTTTGTGCATTGGTCACTGAGTTATGTATGAGTTTTTGTGAAATATCTCATAAAAGTCTCACAAATGTTGCACGGGTTAGATTTAGAAGTTATCACAGGGCAAGTCAACCATGCCCTAAAAATTGCTCTATGGGCCATTGTGACATTTGATTCAATTGTCGCACGGCCACTTCTCTGCTATATTTAACCAGAATGAAGTACAGCAGTTCTTTGGGGATTCATCAAAGTCTGTGCACTATTTGATAAATTTGGCACACGTTTGCCACTTTGTTCGCAACACTTGTGCTCTAAACAAGTTCAAAATAAGGCTTCGTAAATGTCCCTTAAAGTATGTAAGGTTTAAAAAAGACAAGAGTCCATCGATTTCAGCCTAGAACCCTATTGTGTTGATCCAGAGGCAAAAAAAGGCAAAAAAAAAAAAAAAACATCAGGCTGATGCCAATTGCCCCATGACAGAGAAAAAATCCCTTCCCGACTCCAATATGGCGATCAGAATGAATCCCTGGATCAACATTCTATCCACATAGATCTAGTATTCATAACCTGTAATATTATATTTTTCCAGAAAGACATCCAGGCCCCCATTGAACTTATTTTTTGAGTCAGATATCACATCATGTAGCAGAGAGGTCCATAGTCTCACTGCTCTTACAGTAAGAATCACTGTCTGTGATGATGGTGAAACCTTCTTTCCTCTAGACATAGAGGATGCCCCCTTGTTTTGGTTACTGGCCTAGGTATAAAAGATCACTAGAAAGCTCTCTGTACTGTCCATTCATATATTTGTACATTGTGATCAAATCGCCCCTAAGACGTCTTTTCTCTAAACTAAATATATCTTAGCTTAATAACCTGTCTTGGTCCTGTAATCCTCCTATACCATTTATTATCTTTGTCTCCCTCCTCTTCACCCTCTCCAGTTCAGTCATGTCCTTCTTATATACAGATGACCAAAATTGGACACAATACTCCATGTGAATGTCCTTGTCACGAGCCTCTATCCCTCTCTTGATACATCCCATGACATTGTTAGCCTTGGCAGCCGCTGCCTGGCACTGATCACTAAAGTAGAGTTTACTCTCCGCTAATACCCCCAAATCCTTTTCTGTAGTAGTTTTACTTAATGTCTTATTATTAAGCATATAATTGTACATTTTGTTTAATGGCTCAAGTGCATTTATCCACATTAAATTTAATTTGCCATGTATGTGCCCAAGCATCCAGCTTCCCCAGATCCCTCTGTAATTAATAAATATATTGAAAAGAAGTGGAACCAGTACTGACCACTGTGGTCGCCACATGTAACCCAACCAGAGTAAGTTTTGCTTAGTTGTATAGCTAGAGGTATAACTAGCAGGAAGAGGGAGATCAGGATCCAACTGTACAGAAATCTAGTGAAACCAGGGGTCAAGTACAGGGGAAAAAAGTGTCGGAACTCACCCAAGGTTTCCACTCAAGGGCTGGTCCTGCAGGACTCATGCAAATGGAAACAGTGCTCCTGCTGTGAAAAAAAGTGAAGGAACTCAGTTCCCACAAGTTTCTGCAGGGTTTGAGCCCTGAGTCCATCTGGAATACTGTCTAGCTCTGAAGACCTCACCTACAAAAAGATACTGATAAAATAGAAAGGGTCCAAATAGGGAATAAAAATGATGGAAGTTTTTAAGCATCAAACTTATCTAAAAGACTTAAAGGACATCTGTAGTGCAATATAACTTAGCCCCTATCCGAAGGATAGGGGCAAAGTTCTAGATCACAGGGGGTCCAAGCGCTGGGGCCCCCTGGGATCTCCTGGACGGGGCCGCAGTGTATGCACAAAAGGAGATACATAGAGATACAAGGAGGGGGTGTGTCTACCGCTGCTTTCTGCTGGGGACAAAATTGCACTTCCTGCAGACTGCTGCGGCCCCAGCTCCCGGACACCCCGTGAACTATACATTATCCCCTATCCTTTGGATAGGGGATAAGTTATGTTGTGCTGGAGTAATCCTTTAAAGAACTAAAATTGTATAGTCTGGAGGAAAGAAGGGAAGGGGAGATCATGATTGAAACCTTTACATATATTAAGGGATCAAAAAAGTTTCAGGAGGGAAGAATTTTAACAAGAAACTAAATGCAAGAACAAGGTGCACATTTTGAGGCTAGTTGGGGGACGATCAGGAGAAACAGGAGAAAATATTATTTCACTGGAAAAGCAGTAGAGCAAGCTTCCAGCAGATGTGTTTGGTAAATCTACAGTAAGTGAATGTAAACCTGCCTGGAATAAACTTATATAAATCATAAGATAAAAATACAGAAAATTATGCAAGTGCAGACTAGATGGGTCAGGTGGTCTTTTTTCTGCTCACAATGTTTCTATGTAACAATTTTTCCCAGAACCATTAAATTCACCTCAGTGCAGTTAATAATAATAATCACATACTGTAGCTATATATGTATTACATGTTTTATTCTAATTTTTGCTATATTCCGTGAAATATACAATACTGGTCATGTGGCTTTAGTCCAAGTACATTGTAATAATTCCTCCTCCCTTGCAGACGCACCACTCTTCCACCAGGTCTGTATTCATCTGATCCACATCTCATTGTGTCGTACCTTTTGCAAATGTAATTAAGATTTCTTTTCTAGCAGACTCCAGCAATCATCGCCGTATTGATTTGTTTTGTTTTGTAGTCACATTAAAGACATTATTATGATAAATAATGGGACATATAGCCTATAATTTTGCCTCATTGTTAAGTCCGATGATGTGTCTACTGAAATAGCAGTTCATTGAGATCCTAGAGTCTTGTATGTGTGTATTGAGCAAACATATAGTTTGTCTTTTGGTAAAACCATGTTGATATCATAAGTTATCTTTGTTTTCATAGGACTGGTTATATTATGAAAGTTGCTATGTTTAATGCCAGCTTATTTCTTTGGAGAACAAATAGTACATGACCGATTTCTCCCTCCCCCAAAATCATCAGTCCGGAATAGTTGGGAGGCCCCCAAACAAATTAGATAGTTGGCCAAATGTGATAGCATTTTGTATCAGTATTTTGAGCCAAAACAAGGACTGGATTCTATACACAGGGAACTATAAAAATATATTTATACTTGTATTTATATTTTGTAACTATACTACTTTGCAAGTCCTACTTAGGACAGACACTGTAGGGACTGATGTATTTAGTTATAGAGGACTTCAAATGAAATAAACCTCCTCTCGGGATAAAGGGTTACTACAGTGGAAAACATTTTTTTTTTAAATCAACTGATGCAAGAATGGTAAACAGATGTGTAAATGACTTCTATTTAAAAATCTTAATTCTTACAGTACTTATCAGATGCTGTATGGTACAGAGGAAGTTCTTTTCTTTTTGAATTTCTTCTCTATCTGACCACAGTGCTCTCTGCTGATACCTCTGTCCATGTCAGGAACTGTCCAGAGCAGGAGAGGTTTGCTATGGAGATTTGCTCCTACTCTGGAGAGTTCCTGACATTGACAGAGGTGTCAGCAGAGAGCACTGTGGTCAGACAGAAAGGAAATTCTAAAAGAAAATAACTCCTCTGTAGCATACAACAGTTAGTAAGTACTGGAAGGATTAAGATTTTTAAATGGAAGTAATTAACAAATCTGTTTTAACTTTCTGGCACCAGTTGATTTAAAAAAAAATTAAAAAAAATCTACCGGAGTACCCCTTTAAAGCATTAATGGCAGTGACATATTAGATGACAGGTTCACTTAACCTCTTTGGGACGCAGGGCGTACAGGTACATCCGGCATCCCCGATCCTTAAGGACCCAGGACGTACCTGTATGCCCGTGGGAATTCCGATCTCCGCTGCTCACCGGGCAGGGACCGGACTGAGATGCCTGCTGAAATCATTCAGCCATTCAGCAGGCATCCCGTGCCAACACCTGGGGCGGGGGGTCCTGAGTCAATTCAGACCGGCGATCTGCAGCGATTCTGGGTCATACGGGTCTCCATCCAAGACACCCTCGATCCCCCTGAAGGGATAGGAGTGAGGTTGCAGGGGTGTCACCCCTCCAATCCTTGCTATTGATCTGTCAGAAGCGACCGACCAATAGCAACCAGTGTACCTCCAGCTGTTGCAAAACTACAACTCCCAGCATGCACGGTCTGTCCCAGTGCATGATGGGAGTTGTAGGTTTGCAACAGCTGGAGGTTTGCCCCCCATGTGAATGTACAAGGTACAGTGAGTCTCCTGCTTCAAGTTTGAGCTGCGGCAAATTTTCCGTCTCAGCTCAAACTTCTAGCGGGAAACTCACTGTTAACCCCCACCAGTGCAAATGTACTCTAAAAACACTACACTACACTACACAAAATAAAGGGTAAAACATTACATGTAAACACCCTTACACTGTCCCCTTCTCCCCCCAATAAAAATGAATAACGTCTCGTACGGCAGTGTTTCCAAAACGGAGCCTCCAGCTGTTGCAAAACAACAACTCCCAGCATTGCCGGACAGCCAGTGACTGTCCAGGAATGCTGGGAGTTTAGCAACAGCAGGAGACACCCTGTTTGGGAATCACTGGTGTAGAATATTTTTAGTATCGGAGGCAAGTGTAATGCTTGCATCTGGGTCCGGAGCCCTGTCGTATTTCAATGAAACAGTTTAGGGCCACATATGGGGTATTTCCGTATTTAGGAGCAATTGCATTACAAACTTTTGGGGGGCTTTTTCTCCTTTTACCCCATATAAAAAGGAAAATTTGGGGTCTACACCAGGCTGTTAGTGTAAAATAATGAAAAAAAACATTTACACTAACATGCTGGTGTTGCCCCATACTTTTCGTTTTCACAAGATGTAAAAGGAAAAAAAGACCCCAAAAATTTGTACTACAATTTCTCCTGAGTACGGAAGTACCCCATATGTGGACGTAAAATGCTCAGCGGGTGCACAAGGCTCAGGAGTGAGAGCGCACTATGTACATTTGAGGCCTAAATTGGTGATTTGCACAGGGGTGTCTGATTTTACAGCGGTTCTGACATAATCACAAAAAAAAAAAAAAAACATGTATGACCCCATTTTGGAAATGACACCCCTCACGGAACGTGACAAGAGGTGTAGTGAGCCTTAACACTCCCCAGGTGTTCGATAAATTTTTGTTAAAGTTGGATAGAAAAATGGAAAAAAATGTTTTAACTAAAATGCTGGTGTTACCCTAAATTTTTCATTTTCACAAGGGACAATAGAAAAAAAGCCCTCAAAATTTGTAACCTCATTTCTTCTGAGTAAGAACATACCCCATATGTGTATGTAAAGTGTTCTGCAGGCGCACTACAATGCTCAGAACAAAAGGAATGCCATTGGGCTTTTGGAGAGTAAATTTGTCTGGAATTTAAGGTCACGTATGTTTACAAAGCCCCAATGGTGCCCCCCCACATGTGATCCCATTTTGAAAACTACACCCCCTCACATAATGTAATAAGGGGAACAGTGAGAATTTACACCCCACAGGTGTCTTACAGATTTTTGGAACAGGGGTCCATGAAAATTAAAAATAAAATGTCTCATTTGCACAACCCACTGTTCCAAAGATCTGTCAAATGCCAGTGGGGTGTAAATGCCAGTTCCAAATTGGGTCTGGTTCTGGAGCCCAGTTCCATTAAAGTACATGGAGCCAAGTTGTAATACCACATCCAACTTGGAGACAGACAGGGAGCATTCTTTTGAAATAAATTAGATCTGTTTTTCTTTTCTCGGATAACTCCTTTAACCCCTTAAGGACCAAGCCCATTATGACCTTAAAGGGGTACTCCTCCGCTCTGTGTTTGGAGCAAAATGTTCTGAACGCTTAGAGCCGGCACCGGGAGCTCGTGGCATCATAGCCCTGCCCCCTCATGATGTCACACCCCGCCCCCTCAATGCAAGTCTATGGGAGAAGGTGTGATGTCATGCCCCCTCCCATAGACCTGCATTGAGGGGGCTGGGTGTGACATCATGAGGGGATGAGGCTATGACGTCACAAGCTCCAGGCACCGGCTCTAAGCGTTTGGAACATTTTGTTCCAAACTCTGAGCGGCAGAGTACCCCTTTAAGGATTAGGCCAATTTTTGTATATTTGTATATTTCTATTATATTTCCATCCATAGACCCATATAAGGGCTTGTTTATTGCATGTCCAATTGTACTTTGTAATGACACCTCTAATTTTACCATAAAATGTACAGCGAACCCAAAAAATATTTTTTTTAGTGAGGAACATTAAATGAAAACCACAATTTTGCAAATTTTGGAGGGTTTCGTTTTCACATTGTAAACTTTACAGTAAAAATGAAGTTTTCTTTATTCTGTGTGTGAATACGATTAAAATGATCCCCATGATTACATATTTTTCTGTTAGGCTAAGTTTCCACTTGTTTTTTTTTCTGGCAGTTTTTGGAAAACTGCCACTGCAATTTTTGAGCCAAAGCCAGAAGTGTATTCAAAAGGAATAGGACATATAAAGGAAGAACTTACACTTCTCATCACTTATAGATCAATTTCTAACTTTGGCTTAAAAACTGCAGTGGCAGTTTTCCAAAAACTGCCAGGAAAAAAACAAACAAGTGGAAACTTAGCCAAAGTGTACTGCTTTTAAAAAATATCAAACTTTTTGTACAAAATCAGTACGTTTAAAATCGCCCTATTTGGACCACTTATAACTTTTTCATTTTTCGTATATGCGGCTGTATACACGTTCTTTTTTTGAGCCATGTTCTTTACTTTTTATTGATACCACATTTGCGTATATGAAACTTTTAAATCACTTTTTATTTTATTTTTGGGGAATAAAATGTGACAAAAAAGTAGCAATTTTTTTTATCTTTTACGTTTACACCGTTCACTGTACAGGATAGCTAACATTATATTTTGATAGTTCGGACATTTACGCATGTGGCAATACCAAATATGTTAAATTTTTTTCACGCTTTTTGGGGTAAAAAGGGACAATTTACATTTTCATTGAGGAAGGGGATTTTTCAATATTTTTTTATTTAAAAAAAATGTTTTACTTTTTTTTACACTTTTTATGTCCCTATAGGGGACTATCTATAGCAATCGTTTGATTGCTAATACTGTTCAGTGCAATGCATAGTTATAGCACTGATCAGTGTTATTGACGATCTCCTTCTCTGGTCTGCTCGATCTGATCTTCTTCTCTGGTCTGCTCAGAGCAGAAGACCCCTGGAGAAGGCCGGAGGGTGGTGAAGGGAACTCCGGCCAACATTTCAGATGATAGGATCCCCACGGGTGATCCGATCATCCATTTAACCCCTTAAAGACCAAGCCCATTTTGGCCTTAAAGGGGTTATCCAGGAAAAAACTTTTTTTTATATATATATCAACTGGCTCCAGAAAGTTAAACAGATTTGTAAATTACTTCTATTAAAAAATCTTAATCCTTTCAGTACTTATGTCTAAGTAATCACTGATGACACGTGTCTCGGGAACCGCCCAGTTTAGAAGAGGTTCGCTATGGGAATTTGCTTCTAAACTGGGCGTTTCCCGAGACACGTGTCATCAGAGATTACTTAGAAAAGAACAACCTTAACTTCAGAAGCTCATAAGTACTGAAAGGATTAAGATTTTTTAATAGAAGTAATTTACAAATCTGTTTAACTTTCTGGAACCAGTTGATATATAAAAAAAAGTTTTTTCCTGGAATACCCCTTTAAAGACTAGACCAATTTTATTTTTGCATTTTCGTTTTTTCCTCCTCGCCTTCTAAAAATCATAACTCTCTTATATTTCCATCCACAGAACCATATGAGGGCTTGTTTTTTGCGTCTCCAATTGTACTTTGTAATTACATCACTTATTTTGTACGGCACAACCAAACAAATATTATTTATGTGGGAAAATTTAAAAGAAAAACACAATTTAGCAAGTTTGGGGGGTTTTGTTTTCACGCTGTACACTTTCTGGTAAAAATGACTTATTTTCTTTATTCCGTGGGTCAATACAATTAAAATGATACCCATGTTATATGCTTTTCTATAATTGTACCGCTTAAAAAAAATCGCAAACCATTTTAACAAAATTAGTATGTTTGAAATTGCCCTATTTTGACCACCTATAACTTTCTCATTTTTCCATATATGGGGCGATCTGAGGGCTAATTTTTTGAGCCATAATCTGTAGTTTTTGATAGTACCATTTTCGCTTAGGTTTTACTTTTTATAAATTTTTTATAAATGTTTTTTGGAATAAAATGTGACAAAAAAAGCAGCAATTTTGGACTTTTAATTTTTTTAATGTTTATGCCATTTACCGTATGGGATAATTAACAATATATTTTAATAGTTCAGACTTTTACACATGCGGAGATACCAAATATGTGTATAAATTTTTTTATTTACGCTTTTTTGGGGGTAAAATGGAAAAAACAGACATTTTACTTTTTTTATTGGGGGAGGGGATTTTTAATTTTTTTTAACTTTTTTTTATTTTTTTACTTTATTTTTACACTTTTTATGTCCCCACAGGGGACTATTTATAGCAATTAGTTGATTGCTAATACTGTTAGGTGCTATGTATAGGACATAGCACTGATCAGTATTATCGGTGACATTCTGCTCTGGTCTGCTTGATCTCAGACCAGAGCAGAAGACCCCGGGAGACAGCTGGAGCCAGGTGAGGGGACCTCTGGCCGCCATGCTGGATGATCGGATCCCCGCGGCAGCTCTGCGGGTGATCCGATCATCTATTCAAAGTACCGCACTGCCGCAGATGCCGTGATCTGTATCCATCACGGCATCTGAGGAGTTAATGGCGGACATCCGCGCAATCACAGATGTCCTCCCTGATGACCGCTCTGGTGCTCGCGATCATGGCGGGGTGCAAATGTACATCATGGTGCGTTAAGTGCCACGTCACCATGACGTACATTTAAGTCCATTGTCGTTAAGGGGTTAAACACACAAATTGTCACAGATGCTGTGATCTGTATTGATCACAGCATCTGAGGGGTTAATGGCAGACATCAGTGTGATCACTGATGTCCGCCATTACCGGTGGGTCCCCGGCTGCAGTGCATGACTCGAGCACCGCTCCGATGCTCACGGCCATGTACAGGACGTAAATGTACGTCCTGGTGCGCAAAGTACCTCCGCACCAGGATGCACATTTACGTCTGTGGTCGTTAAGGGGTTAAAGAAAGTTGTTTGGTATGACAGTGGCCATTTATCAAAGGCTTCAGGCTTGCCACTAATGTGAAGTCCTGCCTAAGGAAAGACCTATCAGGTTGCCTTTAGCATATCATTGACAAGTACAATAAGCATATAATACACTGCAATATAGATGTATGAAATTGTGATATCTTGAAGATCTGTCTAATCTAAATTTACCTTATTCTTTGTAGATAAGTAGATAAAATCATAACAATTAAACAAAGCTACAATTGACAAAAATATGCTAAAAACTAAAAGAATCAATACAATAAGTTCTATAAAATGGGATAATTTAAAAGTGTTTTCTTATTAGGAAGGTCTAGGTTCTGCGTGGTCTCTGGGAGGCCTTCGCGTGGACCAGGTCCAAATATCTAGCAATATCCTGCTGCACAGATGCATGGGAGGTCTTAAAAGTGAATAATTGAAGAATAACTGAGGCTTTTAAGTGAATATTGCCATCTTATTTCTGTTAAGTTAAATGATAATTAGGATTTCTTCACTGTTCGCAATTTCATTGTAAATGTGCTGTAGAAAATACACTATTAAAGACGAAATTCTAGCAACACTATTTAAATGATCTATAATGATCCAGATCCTTTTGTTTCCTAATGCAGATACTTATAATCATTTAACCCTTCCTTACTGTTTTATTTTGTGTTTTTACTCCTATTTTAAAGGCCATGATTTAAGGTAGCTTTTCCATTGCTGACTTTTTATTTGTAAACATAAAAATTCCATTCATCTTTCACATCCAATAAATGGATGGTTAATGCACTTTGGATAATAAGGCTTTGAGAACAACAATAAGAAATAGCTTTCTATAGAATATACTCAGTATTCCGTGTACAGTATTTATGGCATATACTTATGTAGTATGCTTCAGTGCTCAGAGCTGCTAAAGCTGATGTCACTAAGCCAACAGCTAACAATAAAAATTCCCTACTGTGAAAAAAGTGTATAATAAAACAGAGCAGGAGCTTCATATTGTATTTAATTTTCATTGATCAATAACTAAAGGGTTTATGCGGGAAGCTCTGAGGAAACTGTCAAATGGAGGGTTTTGTAATGATGGTCCTTCGTGGAAGTGAATCTATGACATAAACAGGCCACTATATATGTACATATTTATAAATGTAATCATTTTCTGACACTGGTTAAAAAGAGAAAGGGATATAGAAAAAAAACAAAGGCCAAGAACTGGCTTCAGAATCAGGAAAACCCAGGCAGATGGAAAGACTTAGAGGACCATGTTGCAAGGTTCTACTGTAGGGTAGAGAGGATGTGTACTGTTAGGCCATTTATACTCACGAGATAAATGTCTTGCCAAATGCTATTTGCTCTGAAAACTATTTAACACAATTCCATAAACACATTGGGAAGAGTTGGAATCCTACATGTCAAATTTCTCTCAAGCTCTATCAGGTTGAATTGGGACCTTAGCTGAAAGCCATTTTTAGGTCTCTCCAGAGATGTTCAATTGAGTTCAAGTCAGGGCTCAGCTGGGCCACTCAAGGACATTCTTAGACTTGTCCATAAACCATTTCTGTGTTGTCTTGGCTGTGTGGTTAGGATCCTTGTCATTTTGAGAGTTAAAGGGGTACATTCCCCCCTAGACATCTTATCCCCTATCCAAAGTATAGGGGATATGATGTCTGATCACTGGGCTACCGTTGCTGGGGACCCCCGCAATCTCAGCTGCGGCACCCCAGACATCCGGTGCATGGAGGGAACTTCGCTCCTTGCCCGATGACTGGCAAAGCGGGGCGGAGGCTTGTGACGTCACGGTCAATGCTCGTGACGTCGTGATGCTCCCTCAAAGCAAGTCTATTCCCATAGACTTGCATTGAGGGGGCGTAGCCATGACGTTACCAGCGGGGCACGGCTGTGATGTCACGAGGCACCCGATGCTCTAAACGAATGCTGGGTGCAGCAGGGAGATTGCGGGGATTCCCAGCGACGTGACCCTCCCGCGTTTAGACATCTTATCCCATATCCTTTAAATGGGGATAAGATGTCTAGGGGCGGAGTACCCCTTTAAACCATGGCCCGAGTCTCAGGTCCAGAGCACTCTGGATGAGGTTTTCATTAAAATATCTCTGCTTTTTGCTCATTTCCCTTAACTCCGACCAGTCTCTTTATATTAATTGGTAAAAAGCACCACCCCTGCATGATGCTTTCCCCACCATGTAAGGATGGCATTGGAAAGGTGATAAGCAGTGCCTGGTTGCCTTCAGACACAACGCTTAAAAGTGAAGTGGATTGTGGAGTGCTGAAATGATGGTGGACCTTATGGAAATTTCTCTCATCTGTAAATGGGATCTTTGGAGCTCAGCCAGAGTGACCATTGGGCTCTTGGTCATCTCTCTTAGCAAGGCCCTTCTCCCCAGATTACTGACTTTGGTGGAGTGGTCAGTTCTAGGAAGAGTCCTGGTTGCTCCAAACTTTTTCAATATAAGAATTATTGAGGCCACTGTGCTCTTGAAAACTTTCAGTGCAGCAGAAATATTTTATACCTTTCTCCAGATCTGTCTCTCCACACAATTCTGTCTGTGAGCTTTACCAGCAGTTATTTCCTCCTCATGGCTTGGTTTTAGCTCAGACATTGCTTGTCAGTTGTAAGATATTATATAGACAGGGCTGTGTCTTTCCAAATCCTGTCCAATTCACTGACTTCACCACAGGTGATTGCAACCAAGGTGTAGAAACATCTCAGAAATGATTAAGAGAAATAGGAGGAACCAGATCTAACTTTCACATGTCATAGCAAAACGTTTGAATACTCGTGTCCATGCAAAATTTAAGTTTTTAATAAATTTGCTACATTTTCCGAAATCTTATTTTCACATTCTCATTATTCTCATATATTGAGTGCAGAATGGTATGGACAAAATTATTATTTATTTTATTTTAACAACACGTCCCAACATAACTAAATGTGAAAAAGTGAAAGGGTCACACTATAGAAATTAGCTTGACAACCTAAAATGTCCATCTATGTCGTTCACTTCCAATATTATTGATAAGATCTGCATCAATTTTAACTCTTTGGGGACAACTTGACCATTTGTAACCTCTGCGGTTGGGGAAAACAACAGTCCAGAAGGGAAGATTTTCTTTCCCTTTCTATTGTTTCTCTCACGTTGATTCCCCTTTCTATTGAAGTACTTTCCTGGGAATTGTGACACATAGATAGTAGACATACAATAGTTTTTGTTTATATACAAAATGGTGATCTTTATACAATCTCAAATGGTTCCAAACCTATTAAATCAGAACTAAATGTGTAGTTCATTAAACCCTTTAGGGGTGTCTGTGCTATATATCAGATTCTTTATTTAGAAAGTGTCATTTGAGTTTGTAAAGTTAAAAACAGTTCCTTGGGTTAAATTAATTTTAAGGAGATATCTACGACAACATTGCATTGGTGTTTAGATGATATTGCTGCAAATGCACTTTGCTCAAAGAGTATTCAGTCTATTTTCTATTATGATTTTCTATTATGATTTTGTATGGATTTTTGGAGGTTATTCCAAAAATCCATACAAAATCATAATACAAAATAGCTTTCAAGGGAAAATCAGCCATTTTCAGGGGTATAGGGAGAACCATGGACTCATGCAGCCAACCTTCAAATAATTTTTGGATATCTTTCTCCTTGATGAACTGTACTGAGAGGTGTTGTCTTTATACTACTATTTGACCAAATTTTCCTCCATACTTTTTTTTTTTATGAATTTAGATTTGCGGTGCATTTCAGATACTGATATAGGAATATGTTTAAAATTATTTCCATTTAGAAATGTACACTACAGTCCACGAGAGGTTTTGTACCCTCTTTCACTGTACCTGTTGATTTGATGAAGTGATGAGCGGCAGGGGCCATATTCGAATTTGCAATATTTTGTGAATAAATGGATGAATATTTCTCCTATGTTTGCATATTTGCTATGTTCATTCTCTCTTTTTTTTTTCATATGAAAATTCGTAATGAAATTTGCACAGTACACATGCACGATTACATCTTTCACCTAAAAGAAGGGAGGGATCAGTGTCCTCTGACTGGAAGTCACATATTCGCAAAAAAATTTATATTTGTCATTACGAATATATATCACTATATTCTAAATATTCGTGAAATCGCGAATTGACGATATTCGCAGTAAAAATTAGCATTTCGAATATTCGCACTCAACACTAGTGACTACCATGACCAAACATCAATGTTGTACAAAAAGATTAGCTACAGCAGTCAGCTGACATTTCATTTCATTTCTACAGTCTGGGTCTACCTGCACTATTTCATTCTGGTACAGGTACAGGTCTTAAAGGGGAACTCCGGTGGAAACAAGTGGAAAACAAATGCTTTCAAATCAACTGGTGCCAGAAAGTTACAGATTTGTAAATTACTTCTATTAAAAAATCTGAAGCCTTCCAGTTCTTATCAGCTGCAGAATACTACAGAGATAAAAAGCTCAAATAAGAAGAGTTACACCAAGCCTCCATTAGCCGCATGGCAGGATATAATGATGTAATCACCAGCAACCAGAGGCTAGCCTGGGCTGACATTAAATAGACACACCCAAAAGGCTATTGGCTGACAGAGGCTTCGGCTGAAAAGGCCAGAAATATTTAACCGTTCCCTGGCCAGGAAACATAAAACTGTTCACACACAAGCAATGCAATAGCTGTGTGTGAACACAGACCAATACAGACATGACAGAAAGTGTGTTGTCCCTGGAGACTAAACCTTTTTTTTTCTCCAGGTGGAGGGAAAGTCCCCTTGTTTTTTGAGGAGATCTTACTTGAAAGAGTTTTCCCCATTATTATTATTTTTTATGGTTCATTTATATACTTTAACTAGCCGAGTACCCGGCGTTGCCCGGTGTTTCCTTCCTAATCCTTGTTGGGGAGGAAAATAAACAAAAGAGGAAGCTTTTTACTTCATATCCCGTCCTCAAATATTGTTGTCATATCCCGACCTCCTATCCCGTCCTCCTTTCCCGTCCTCCTATCTCGACCTCCTTTTCCGTCCTCCTATCTCGACCTCCTATCCCGTCCATCTATCCCATCCTCCTATCCTGTCCTCCTATCCTGTCCTCCTATCCAGTCCTCCTATCCCGACCTCCTATCCCGTCCTCCTATCCAGTCCATCTATCCTGTCCTCCTATCACGACCTCCTATCCCGTCCTCCTATCCAGTCCATCTATCCTGTCCTCCTATCCCGTCCTCCTATCCCGTCCTCCTATCACGACCTCCTATCCCGATCTCCTATTCCGACCTCCTATCCTGACCTCCTATGCCGGTCCTCCTATCCCGGTCCTCCTATCCCGGTCCTCCTATCCCTGTCCTCCTATCCCGTCCTCCTATCCCGTCCTCCTATCCCGTCCTCCTATGCAGACCTCCTATGTCGACCTCCTATGTCGACCTCCTATCCCGTCCTCCTAACTCGACCTCCTATCCTGACCCGTAATATGTGTACCAGTTATTGAAATTTCTCCAGCCGTACGGAAGTTATGTTTGAACACACATTTCCCATTGATTTGCATGGGACTTTAAACAAAAACCCCAACCCTCACAAATGGGGGTAGTTAAGGGTTAAATTAACTATCCTATATTTTAAGTGGACATATAAGTAACATGTGACCAATTATTATCAAAATATCTCGAGCCGTTTGGAAGTTATGCAGTAACATATATTTCCCATTGACTTGTATGGGACTTAAAACCTAAACCCCGCCCCTGGCAAACAGGGGTGAGTAAGGGTTAAATCACCTATCCTATGTTTGTTGTTGACATATAAGTAACATGTGTGCCAAATTTCATGTTAATATCTTTAGCCGTTTGGACGTGATGCTGGAACATACACACATACATACATACATACATACATACATACACACGTTGAGTTTTATATATATATATATATATATATATATATATATATATATATATATATATATATATATAAATTGATCAAATCCCCCTTTAAAGATCTCTTCTCAAGACTAAACAAATATTGATCAAATAAATTTAGAAAGGGTTCAACTGTAGGGTACAGAGGATGCCTACTGTTAGACTACCCATAATCATGACCTAGATGTATTCAGGTTTTGGTGGGGTGTGGCGAGATATATAGTTGGCTTTCACATTCAGGTTTGTGTATGTAGAGGATAGTGAATGATGGGGATAGTGAACTATGACGGTTGTTGTATCATGTGCTTTGATGTAGAGTCTCTTAAAACCCCTATTTCACATAAGCTGTCCTTTGGACACAAGGCCCCAGGAAATAACACCTCCAAAGCCAGGGTTTATAGAGAACAATCTGAATGCTTCAGATGCAATTTCAACACAAAAGAATAACACTTTGGAATACTTCAGATTTGAGATTCAGTTCTTGAGATACACTTTGTAGTTTAGGAGTAATTGGTAAATTGTCACTGGTTACAGCAAAAAAGTCATTTGCAGATATGGTTGTCCTGAGATTTGTAGTTTACTGAGATTTAGGCTTGTTTCTCACCTGTTGTATGTGCTAGACTCAGAGTCTAGGTCTACTCTGGGTGATATAAATTTCCTCTTTGGCATAATCCAGGTTGTGTTTCACTACACTTGGAATGCGACCAGTGACTGAAACTCTGCACTAGATATGAAGTCCAATGAAAGTCCTGGTGAACTGTGATAAGATCTCTTCCCTTACTTATGTTTCCTTGGGTTATCGAAAACACTACTTTCTTTAAGTGCATCCAAAGAGGATATTCCCAGACATGAGTACGTTGCTGACTAGGCCAGTTCTGTAGGAATAATACATATAGTTTTTCTTTGCAATCATGCCTTTCCGAATATGCATTTCTCCTGAATGATACCCCTAGTACCTCTGTAGCAGAATACACTAGGCAGGATAGAGATGTGCTGGAACAGTGTTAAAACATTGAAGGTAAGAGAGCTGACCAGAGGCCAGACTGAACATGTGCTTTTAGGATCCTCCCTCAATCCCTGGGATTGGGGTGGAGACAAGACAGACCTTAGCCCTAATTGGCCGAGTGTAGGACATGTGACAGATTACCAAATCTCTTACAGTGAGAATAGACTTTTGGATAGTAAATGTTAACCCCTTACACTATATTTATGTCCCAGCACTGAAAAATACATTTGTAATGTTATACATTTTAGAGAGAAAGGCCTCAGCCTTTTGACAGAGCAGTAACCTTTGTGACTACAGCCACCTAAACCATGGAGATGATTCTGCTCTGGGACACCACATTGGCATGGACTGGATATATGTGAAGAACCAGTAAATTAAATCAAGAATCTGGCACTTACATTGTAGGTAGGTATTGTTGCACATGAAAGCCTTAGTAATTTTCAATGTAACAGAAGAGTATCTCTTCAACTGTTTGCTAAAGGCAAATATTTAATATCATTAATGGTCGGTTTTGTAAATATCAGTTTTGAATCCATGTACAATGTGCATACACTCCAGCACGTACATGGCTAGTATTATTTCATGAATAAATTGATATTTTGCTCATGTCTCTGAGTAAAGCTGGGACTACACATTATAAATCTGTGGGAGGGAAAGTCTGTTCAGCCAACAGCTATCTTCCCTTATAGGCATGCATGCAGGGAGAATTGGAATAACCAGGCAACTCTTGTGCTACTTATTTCCTGAGGAACAAAGAAAGTCTGTATGCTGATGTTATGGGACCATTAGGTTGCCCTCATATTAAATCTACCAATTTGACCAAATTGATATAGTGTATAAAACTTCATGAATAGTCAATATATGTCAGGTTGGTTGTGAATTTTTATAGCCTGTGAGAAATGTATCTGGATAGGTCCAGAGAAATGAATAGATCCAGGGAAAACGTTTCCTGAATATAAAGGGGTTTTTCCACCATGGTGTGATGGCATAGTACTAGGACTCTCACCAATCCGCAAAATCAACCAGCGCTGCTTGACCTTTGTTACTTCTAAAAATGACCCTCCAGACTCCACCTTTCTAAGTCTCATTTTCCTAATTTACCTGTTAATCTTCCTTCCATCACTGATGGTATACTAGTCAGGGTTCCCCACAACACTAGGCAAGGGGAACTTTGAGGATGGAACCTACAGCTTCTGCAAGTTAACTGAGTAGTTTCACAGTTGATTCTTTTTTAAAGTGCAACTGTCACCTCCGTAAGAGGTACGGAGGTGCAGACACCAATAGTTAGGACATAATGAGATGTAACAGAAGGTACCTTTATGTACTTTGCCCACAGTTTGTAAACTTATATCCCAGCTGTTTAGGAAGTCCGCCGAACAGTCGGAGAGACCGGCACAGTCCTCCTCTCTGTCCTGACCTTTTAGCCTGAAGTTCTATATGCCAATTGTGTCGGTCAGGGCAAGGCATCCCTCTGCGACTCAGCTGGCCTCTCTGATTGTTCAGGAAACAGTTTACAGTATACGAACTGCGGACAAAGTAGGTAAAAGTACCTTCTGTTACATCTTATACTGTAACTATTGGGGTCTGCATCTATGTACCTCGATCAGTGGTGAAGTGGCACTTTAACAGTGAAGAGTATGGGGGAGATTCATCAAAACCTGTCCAGAGGAAAAGTTTCTGAGCTGCCCATAGCAACCAATCAGATCGCTTCTTTCATTTTTAAAAAGGCCTCTGCAAAATGAAAGAAGCAATCTGATGCTGTATAATAACGCATGTATAATTGTATCTCTTGTTATTTTGATATTGCCATAGTATACGTGATACTATTTATTATGAATTTAATACATTACGTAATGGCATTTACCCTCTAAGCCTAAAGGAAGGGCAATTTTTTTTTAGCCATAGTTCTCTAGAGCATATATCTATGAGCTTTTCTTTCCCCCTTTGCTTTCCATAGGATGACTCAATTTTCATAGATTTTGCCTGGACATGATATTTACATTATAAATTCATGGAACTGAATTAATTGAACAAAAAAGAAATAGATAACTAAATAAATAAAATGAGTCACTTTATATGCGAGAGTGTTATGTGTGGTATGGCATATTTTATAAACTTGTGCAGCTTTGGATGGCGGTTTAGGAATCAGGTAGAAATTTCAGGCAAGTTATGGTAGAATAATTTGAACTACCGTATTTTTCGCCGTATAAGACGCACTTTTTCTTCCCCAAAACTAGGGGGGAAAAGTTGGTGCGTCTTATACGGCGAATACACACACCTATAGAGGCAGTCTCTGCGGCCATCAACGGCCGGGACCCGCGGCTAATACAGGACATCACTGATCGCGGTGATGCCCTGTATTAACCCTTCAGACGCAGCGATCAAAGCTGACCGCCGCGTCTGAAGGGAAAGTGACACTAACCCAGCTGCTCAGTCGGGCTGTTCGGGACCGCTGCGGTGAAATCGCGGCGTCCCAAACAGCTTACAGGACACCGGGAGGGACCTTACCTGCGTCCTCGGTGTCTGCTCTGTGTCGGGATCCCCTGCATGGCCGGCACTCTCCTTCGACGTCATCGCGTCTTCGCGCACACCGTCCCGTCATCCAATAGGAGCAGCGTGTGTAGTGACGTGATGATGGCGACGGAGAGCGTGGATCCAGGGAAAGAAGATGACCAGAGCGTCGGGGACACCACGGGGACGCGGCGACAGCGATGGAGCGACATCTAGGGCAGTGGTGACAGGTCCAGAGCGGCGGGGAGAATGTTAAGCCTCATGATAGTGAACAGGCTAAGCGGTTAAGGATGTCGTAATAGTAACATCATCCAGATGGGAGCATGGTGGTTGGGCAAAAAAGTGTGGGATCATTGGTGCCCTCAATGGCCCTCATTTACTATTGCAAACCCGACATATTATGTCGGGTTGTGTGCCAGATTCTGTCGCACTGCGCCAGAAATTCTGTCTGCACAAGAATTTGCGCCAGAATTTAGAAAAACCTGCCTAACTCTCTATTTTACTGAGAAAACATGAAAAAGGGGCATGGCCGTTGGAAAATGGGGCGTGGTCACAGAAAAGGGGTGTGTTCCTGACATTTTGACAAAAACCCAACATATTTACTAAGGTTTCCAAGAAAATGTAGTGGATTTGAGCTGAGGAAAACCCGACAGATCAGAGCATGTGTAAAAAAAGCAAAATGTAGGGAAAGTGGAAAATGTAGGGAAACCTTAGTAAATACCATGAAAAAAAAACTGTAGGGAAGGAACCTACACTTCATTCTTAGTAAATCAGGGCCAATGTGTACTGGCTCTGCTAGAATAGGAAGCCATAACATTCTACCCCTTTACTACCATCTGGTAAGGTGCTGTATGTCAGACAGCTGTGAATATCGTAGTATGAGTATACAATGCAGTATCCAATCTGCCACTCAAAAAGTGTTTCTGCATTTATTCTAGAGTCTATATTTACTGTAGGATGAGGTAAAGCAAGGACCCATCCTATATCCATGTGGTGTCCCGGTGCCGCATCCTATACGGTACCTATGTATGTGTGGGTCCCCATAGCCAGAGTCCCTAGGACGTAGGGATCCCTGTCACTTAATTAACCCCTTGTCGCCTCTATTTCTACTAATAGATCAGTGGTCTATATAAGGTTAATGTAAATATAATGATGTATCTGTAAATAAATGGTTAATTACCTGTGCCATAGCGTTGCAGGACCTGCGGGTCATGTGACTAGGGGAACTCTATGGTATTAAGCTTAAGGACCTTTGGAGGCCCTGTGACGTAAGCAATCCCATTACTCTCTGTAATGGTGAATGGCAGATGCTCGGACCAATCGGATTCACCCCGCCCCCTGCCCATATAAGGGAGCGGCGGCCATCTTTCTCTCTCTTACCTCGTGGGCTGTCATGAGAGAACGATCTGCGTAGCAACTAACGCAGTAAGTTAGGCCCGAGCCTTGTGGCAACGGCTGAACAATTCTATGTCTAGAGTGTATCAATCCCCAGACACTTCAGCATCACCGGACCTAATAATACCCCTAAATCCGGACGGATCTGCAAATATCTACCCTAAATTCAGAGACTGTATGACTAGCTCAAGGTCCACGACAACTGACACTCACTAAGCAAGATAAGGACTGTTTGTATGAGACTGTTACTGTGCCTTGGATACTGCAAGCACTTAAGTAAAGTTGTTCAAGTTCAAGTTCAATCTCTTTGTGGACCTTCAGTCATTTCATGCACCTATCGTTACTGGGAAGGGCGGCGATAGGCCGGAGCATTGACTCAGCTTACCAGCCCTCAGCCTGGCGTCACGAACGATAGGGTTAACATTAATCCCTCCTATACTGATACCATACCACCACTACCATACACCCCCCCCCAAGGGCTACCACATCCATCTATATGCCCATCCGTAGTCATGGTTTATAATCACTCTTGTTATAGTAGAAGTCATCTCTTCTTAGTTAGCCTGTATATACACAGCAGCCACATTGAGGAAGCAGAGCTGGAGAAAGGAGGGAGAGATCAGCAGTCTGAACCAATGAGAGGCAGGCATTGTGCTTCAGACAACCTCTGAAGATCTCTCTACTATAGCATCTGTATGTTGTCATAAGATAAGGATAGCCCCTTTAAGAAATGAACATTCTTTAAGATCTGAAATCATCTTCCCTGCTGTTTTTATTTGTTTTGCATTATGTAAAGAACTTTTTTTTCCCATCATGATATGTCAACAAAATGTCACCAAATTCTCCACCTCTGTGGGAAATAAAGCAATAAAAAAAAATAATCAGATTGACATTTTATGATCTTGTAGTTCATTATCAAATATACTGTATAAATAAATTGTTCCAAAATGTAATTATTTTGAAAATTATAGACAATATACAGCTTGATAAAAAAAAAAAAAGTTTTGGGATAGTTTATATTAACATCTGCCCATAATATAAAGGTAAAGAGGCAATTTGATATTTAACCCCTTCCCGACCTATGACATACCTGTACGTCATGGGTGGCAAGGTGTTCCCGACCCATGACATACAGGTACGTCATGAACATTTTTGCCGCTACTCGCGGCATCCCGCAGCGCCCGGTAAGATGGTGGCTATCACTGATAGCCAGCCATCTTACCATGCGACCACGGGGGGTTTCATCCCCCACCCCCCCAGCGATCGCTGCTATCAGCTAGTCAAATCTGACTAGCTGATAGCAGTGTTTCGCTGTGAGAATACTTAGCAGCGGGGTGTGTGAGTCCGGATCACGGGGATCAGGACACACACTGCTCTGCTAAGTGTCCCTGACCTGTTCCCCGGCGTCACTTACCCGGCCATGCGAAGTCCCGCATAAATTTTTTACACTGACATGCTGGTGTTGCCCTATACTTTTCATTTTCACAAGAGGTAAAAGGGAAAAAAGACCCTCTAAATTTTTAATGCAATTTCTCCCGAGTACGGAGATACCCCATAAGTGGGCGCAAAGTGCTCTGGGGGCGCACAACAAGGCCCAGAAGGGAGAGTGCACCATGTACATTTGAGGTGATTTGCACAGGGGTGGCTGATTGTTACAGCAGTTCTGACAAACGCAAAACAATAAATATCCATATGTGACCCTATTTTGGAAACTACACCCCTCACGGAATGTAATAAGGGGTGCAGTGAGCATTTACACCCCACTGGTGTATGACAGATTTTTGGAACAGTGGTCTGTGAAAATGAAAAATAAAATTTTTCATTTGCACAGTCCACTGTTTCAAAAATCTGTCAAACGCCAGTGGGGTGTAGATGCTCACTGTACCCCTTATTAAATTCCATGAGGGGTGTAGTTTCCAAAATGGGGTCACATGTGGGGGGGTCCACTGTTCTGGCACCATAGGGGCTTCCTAAATGGGACATGCCCCCCAAAAACCCTTTCAGAAAAACTCACTCTCCAAAATCCCATTGTCGCTCCTTCCCTTCTGAGCCCTCTACTGCGCCCGCCGAACACTTTACATACGCATATGAGGTATTTCCTTACTCGAGAGAAATTGGGTTACAAATTTTAGGGTGATTTCTCTCCTTTTACCCCTTGTAAAAATTCAAAAATTGGGTCTACAAGAACATGCGAGTGTAAAAAATGAAAATTTAGAATTTTCTCCTTCACTTTGCTGCTATTGCTGTGAAACACCTAAAGGGTTAAAACACTTACTGAATGTCATTTTGAATACTTTGGGAGTGCCGTTTTTATAATGGGGTCATTTATGGTGTATTTCTAATATGAAGACCCTTAAAATCCACTTACAACCTGAACTGGGCCCTAAAAAATTACGATTTTGAAAATCTTGAGAAAAATTGGAAAATTGCTGCGGAACTTTGAAGCCCTCTAATGTCTTCCAAAAGTAAAAACTTGTAAAATTTTTTATGCAAACATAAAGTAGACATATTGTATATGTGAATCAATATGTAATTTATTTGGAATATCCATTTTTCTTTCAAGCAGAGACTTTCAAAGTTAGAAAAATGCTAAATTTTCCAAATTTTAATGACATTTTTAGATTTTTTACCAAGAAAGGATGCAAATATCAGTGAAATTTTACCAATAACATAAAGTAGAATATGTCACGTAGAATATGTTACAGATTTGTAGATTACTTCTATTAAAAAATCTTAATCCTTTCAGTAATTATGAGCTTCTTAAGTTAAGGTTGTTCTTTTCTTTCTAAGTGCTCTCTGACAACACCTGCGCCCAGTTTAGAAGCAAATGCCCATAGCAAACCTCTTCTAAACTGGGTGTTTCCGGAGACAGGTGTCATCAGAGAGCACTTAGACAGAAAAGAACAACCTTAACTTCAGAAGCTCATAAGTACTGAAAGGATTAAGATTTTTTAATAGAAGTAATTTAAAATTTGTTTAACTTTCTGGAGCCAGTTGATATATAAAAAAAAGTTTTTTCCTGAAATACCCCTTTAACCTTGTGTGGTCACTTTTACAATTCAGATTACTTGAAACATAACCAGAAAATTGTGAACTGTTTTACTAACTGGCCAGGTGCAAATTGGGTAACCATTTTCTCTCATCTCACTAGAAGTCTTAAGTCTAATAATTTTACTTTGTGGTGTTGTATTTGTTTTTTGTTGTTGTCATCTGTATTTTCTGAGATGAAGACACTGTTTGACAGCTGTTTGGCTATAAAGGCAAACTGTACATTTCCCAAAGTTTATGGTGGTTGCCAATCTTATAAAAATGCCTTTTAATTTCTTAGTGTCAGGAAGGCGGGGCCGAGTTGTTCAAGTTCAATAGCCTGTGCCTTTAGCTCTTTGCATCAAACAGATTCCCTTTAAATTGGCACATTGCAAACCCTTAATAAAGTCATATTATTTAGCCTGTTATTAATAATTCTGGTTACGAAAATGTTTCTTAGTTTAAGGGCTCATGTATGCAATGTTGGCATAGTGTATCACACAAACCCCTGTTATTCCACAGGGTCATAAATATGGTGGTATGTGAAAGCATTTTCATGCATGTAGTGTATACAGTGGATTCAGCATATTGGATGGACATACAACCAGAGACATTGTTTTCAGTGTTTCTAGGGAAGGGATACGGTCTGATATAAGCCGCCCATTATGGAATAGTTTTGTTCGTACAATTCTTCGCCATATGGTACACAGCAATTACAGACTTGTCTGTGGTCATGTGTATGTGGTCTCTGTGATTTATGGGGTTACAACATGAGATCCTTTACAGGTCATGTCCAACTTCCAAAAGGAATTAAAAAGTTGGCCTCCTGCTTGTGTCACCTGTAATTCTATACTTGTGCAAGGGTGAAAGTGACTAGAGATGTGTACTGGACCTTTAGTTTTCTAAGAACTTACTACACTCCTTGTTCATAGCTTAATTTATTTTATTTCTTTTTTGCTGTACCGCGGAACATAGATCATAGCCTGACAGGTTCATGAGTAGTTAAAGAGACGCATGTCTTGTGGCCAGCATTTAGCTGAAGAATGCAGTAAGAATCTTGTCTTAGTTGATACAGCATGACAGATGTGTTGACTATATAGCGAGTTATAAACAAAGTGTGATAACTATACGTACAGCCTAACAAATGTACTATGAGAAAATTGAGCAAATAAAGTTCCTAAAGTAAATGTTAACCATAGACCTGCTAATGGAAATGTATGTCACTAAAAGCTAAAAATGGTTTCCTTCATCAGAAAGGTAAGGTACATTCTCGGTAGGAGAATGTATTAGGAATACTACTGTTAGCTGTAAAGGTAGGTACTTGCTCCATAGTAAAAGTACTCTACTAGCTTCTCAGTACTCTTTTTGCAGTCTCTGCTGCTTCTGGTTTTGTCAAATCACCCATCTGAGGGAATTTTGAGGGAAGGGGGGGTTCCCTCAAATTTCCCTTTTTGCACCTCACTTTTTCATAGACTGGAATTAGCAGTATTTAACTTGATCCCTTATTGAGCTGCTAGTCCATAATGGAACTGAGCTGTTTTTTCTAAATTAATGAAAGTACAGGGGAATGGGAAAGGAGCATCAAAATATATCACAGAGTTTCTTATGCAAAATCTGTTGAGACAACTGGGACTATTTTAGTACTTTCCTATCAACAGAATTGTTCAACTGTTTAAATGTTCCATACACATTTACTTGGGGTCCCTTCTGTATATATGAATCTCTACAGATCTAAATAGAAAAATTCTGTTAGTGTCCATTAGAAAAAAAGAGGTTATACTTAATCGTATGCGGCTTCAAAGACCGTATTGTCTCCTAGAAGCATTGCATGAAAGCACAGCGCTGAACTACTTGAGCTGCTTACAGGTTTGTATTGTAAACCTGAATTGTAGCTGATGTGCCTCTACTCGTGAGCATGAAGCCTCTCGTTCTTTTCACTTTCATGGTTGGAAAAACATCTTGTAGGAAGGATATAAACGTTAGCAGTTTTTTTTTATGTTGTTTCATTCCTTTATTTGCTTGTTGTTTATATAATGTTGCAAGTTTTGAGAAAAAAACTAACAAACATTAAAGGTAAATAAGATTTACAAAATGATTAGACCAACATCAATAGTCCATAGTCAAATGAATTATAAAGTCGAATGAATTATAAATATGACCCTGACATGGGTATTCCTGACAATACAAGGGTATTCCTGAGGGAAAAAATATATATTTCAAATCAAGTTATCCAAATTTGTTAATTAAATAAAATTAAATTTGTAAATGTATAAGAAATTCCTCTATATTTTTCCTACCTCTATAAGAAATTCAAGCCTTCCAGTACTTACCAGCTGATATATATCCTGGAGGAAGTCATTTAGTTCTTAATCTGCCATGGTGCTCCCTGCTGCCACCTCTATCCGTGTCAGGAACTGTTCACAGTAGAAACAAACCCCCAGAGCAAACCTCTCCGGCTATGGACAATTCCTGACACAGACAAAGGTGGCAGCAGGGAGCTCCATGTTGGATTTAATAGAACTACTTGACCTCCTCCTTTTAAAAACGGAGGAAATTTACAAACCTGTAAAACTTTCTGAAACCATATAATATGAAAATCATTTTTTCTCCTGCAATCTCTTTCAAGGGGTCTTTCTATATTTTTACTTGATGGCCCGTCCTCAGGATACCAATGTATCATTAGTTGTTGTGTAACTCCTGGAACTATTAAGCAGAATGAAAAGGCTGTTGCATCTGTTGGAGCACAATGTTCTCAACTTTTTCTTTTCTATCCAGTCATATTAATGTGCACATGGCTTTTCCAGGGACAGTAGTTCAACCCTATTATTCTGCTGATTGTTGAGGGTCCCAGTGGTCTGATCCCGACTAGTCAAAGACCTCTTAGGGTGTTGTTACATATGTCCGGTGATCTGAGTCAGTTTCGCTCCGGTGCTGTAGAAAAGAGGGAAACGAAGTATTCAATTGATTTGATTTATTGGATTATTCTGGTGTCTCAATTGAGAGGCAAGATTTCTGGACACACTGGATGGGGGAAACACCTCTTCCAGCGTTACCCATCCAGCCTGTAGAAATAACTATGCTCCAGATCATGCCACAATTGATTCACTCTGCCATCAGTTGTGGCACCGGTTGCAACCAATGACTTGGCTGAGTACTGAACCGGATCGATGGACATACAGTGTGTAATGGCACAGAAGTTGAATTAACCAAAAGTAGGCCATAAATTGAAAATCTTAGAAAGCCTATACAAAAACCTGTTTTCTTCAATCTATTGATAGACAAATACCCTCAATGTCTTCTTCTAGCCACTTCTATTTCCATTCCAACAAGAGAGTGAGGAGTTTCCTATGTCAAGTTTATTGTGTAGCAAATTTACAATAGTGATAGAATGTTAAACTGAATGGCTATCTGCTTCTCTCCCCGGTGCTATAGATTTAACCTCTTTCTTTGAATTATAAGTCTGTTAATCTTGGTTTTAAGTTTCTTTAATCAATGCGGTAACATATGTAAAGTAGAACGAAGTAAATCTTTCCTCCCACTGTTCAATGGAGACTATCAAGCTTTGAATAGAAAGCCACATTTCAAAGCTTCAGTTCAAAACCTGAGCGGCACCATACTGGCCCTAAATCAGGATGTTCCTAATCTGATTTACTGTGCTCATATAATACAGTAAAGACACCTTGATGCATTCATGTTGGCTTGCAAGGTGAAACTGCCCAATATGCTCTTTATCTCAATTCACTTTCTTCAATACAGATTTAAATGTTCCCTTAAAGGGACATTACCTAAGAAACAAAAACATGATCAATCCCATGTGGCTAGAGAGTGTCTCTACACCACAAGATATGTTATCCAACAATGTTTCCATTGCTAAGTCAAAATTACCTTCATGGCCAGACAATGAAAGATTGATTTGATTTGTATGTTTTTTCTTACACATTGTAACCCCTTAAGGACTTGCTCCATAAATGTACAATGCTGCTGACTGGTATTTTGCGCACACATTGGCAAACAGTACCAGTGCAGCTATAAAGTTATAGCAGGTAAGAACTGTCTGTTAGAAGCAACTGGTGACTCACCGCTAATGGCGACCATCATTGATCAAGCTGATTTCCACAGTTAACTCTTAAGGTGCTGTGATCAATGTTCAGGGGGCTCATTAGACCCCCACAGTGCATTCGTGGGGGTCTCATGAGTTCAAATGGTGCCCAGAAGTCTCTTACAATTCTTAATGCCACCAGACTATTGTTCTTGTGATACAGTCGGCCAGAGCAGGGTTTTATCAGTAGAGCCCGATCCCCCCCCCCCCCCCTTTCCTATAAAAAAAAAAATTAATATTGCTGTGTGCGAAAATGTCTAAAGTAAACAGCAATTTAAAAAAGTCTCATTAAACAAAAGTGGTACCGATAAAAACTACAGATCATGGCACAAAAAATTTGCTTCATTTAGCCCCATATACTAAAAAAAATAAATATATATATATATATATATATATATATATATATATAAAATAAACTTTTAGGGGTCAGAATAGGCAATTTTAAAGGGAACCAATCAGCAGATTTTAGCATATATAACACTTGGCAATGCGTTATATATGCTAAAATCGTTATCCTCACCATCCCCGGGGTTGGTGAACATATTAAGTTATAAAGTTCCCCCTGGCCGCCCGGAAAGTTGTCCTCTGGGCGGGGACTTACACTTAACAGCTTTGCTGCGGCCGTGGTCCGCCCAGACGTCTTGAATGACGGCTCGCATCATCACTCTGCTCCCCTAGCTTTATAACTTGATATCTTCACCATCCCTGGGGGCACAAACGTCTCCCAGAGATGGTGAGGATAACAATTTTAGCATAAATAACGCATTGCCAAGCGTTATTTATGCTAAAATCTGCTGATTGGTTCCCTTTAAGCTTACTTATTTTGTCAAAAGAGTATGACTCTTTTTTTAAGCAGTCCAATAGTATAAAAACTATGTAAACAATAGTAAAATTTTCATCACATTCACCCAAAGAATAAAAACAGCATGCCAGTTTTCCCATAAAGTACACTGCAAAATTGTATTCTTTTTCCAGTTTCGTCCTCACATTTTTTATTTCCTGTACATTTTATAGTAAAATGAAAGGTGTCATTGCAAATTACAAGTGGTGTCCTCAAAGCCAAAACAGGCCATGTCCTTAAGAGGTTAAAAGTTTCTATGAGGCTTATACCCAAGTACAAAGTAATTGTACAGATTTTCTTTAATCTTGGCAAATATTCAGTTCTCTGCCTGAGCCCTGTATTCTAATACCCTGGGCAAGGTAGGGAGGCTTGTTGGTGGCAAATCTACCATCACTGCTGGCCTCCAAGACACATGCCCTTTCGACTCCCCCTCCCCCCTGCAAACATTCCTGGTAAAGTATATGGCATCAGTCATCACTATACTCCGCCAAGTCAAGTAGCAAGACTGGTTCATGTGTGACCATCCACAGACATGCTTTGTTCAAATGTTATAGCTTGCTAAATTATCATTTTGCTAAGATGGGTGCGGCTATTCTAGAACATAATTATTTCTTCAGCATCCCAAGCAAGTCACTGCCTGGAGATATCTATAACTTGCATGTTACTCACTGAGCAGTTTTCATGCCTTTACAGTTCATACTGAACTATTATAAGTGAGAATGCTTCTTATTTAATTCAATTATTTAATCAATAAACATGTTATCCAGGGTTAGGGATAAAAGGAAAACTGGAACAGCATCCCACGTTACCATGGACTGTGTTTGATATTGCAGGTCAGCATGACGCACCAAATTTAAGGATTTAAGGAATATAGGATTTTCCTATGAAGCAAAGATGGTAGCGAAGTTAAGCTGGTAAAAACAGATGTGTATCATACACTGTACATGTACTTCATGTAAAGGAGCTGGCTTATAGGTAAAATCACCTACATCATGAATCTGATCACTTCCTGGTTTCCACTCTAAACTATGACCCTGCTGTTGCCAAACAGCAGAACACAAAACTTTCCCACAACCCCCTTGCATGCATACACACAGACAAACCAGGGATATGCAGTTGAACTAAGTATTTCTGACCGTCTCAGTGGTTGGCCTAAGATGGTTGTAACCAAGGGCAACAAGACAAAACAAAGCAGGCGCTTGGGGGATAAAAAGTATATATCCCTTAAATGGTACAATTATTAGCAATGCTTATTAGAAACTAGCTAAGTACCTGGCGTTGCCCGGTTTCTCCTACCTAATCCTTGTGGAGGAGCAGCAACAGAGGAAGTACTTGTCCTCATATCCCGTCCTCATACTCTGACCTCATATCCTGTCCCCATATCCCCTCATATCCCATCCTCATATCTTGACCTCATATCCCATCCTCATATCCCATCCTCATATCTTGACCTCCTATCCCATCCTCATATCCCATCCTCATATCTTGTCCCCACATCCCATCCTCATATCCCGACCTTATATTTCTTATATTCATAAATCTATATAGAGCATTTTTAAGTGTATTTTCTCATGCAAAATCTTGCCCAATGATATTTTCTGCGTTCTTTTTGTGCGTTTTTTTTGGTGGAACTTTTTCTAACGATGTCACCCTTCATGTGTACCGTAGAGCCATTTTTCCCGTAGACATCGATTTACTAACTGAGTTATTTTTTTTTTGACGCACAAAAAGAACGCAAGTCTCATATTTTTGAGCAAATATACACCACCTCGGAGGACACGTACCAAAGTGTCTATTTTGACAGAGTAAGGACTGCAACTCCCATCATGGACAGACTCTGCCCATGATGGGAGTCATAGTCCAGGGGTTGAGGTGCAGATCGCAGCAGGTCATTATCCAGAGACCCACTGAAATCCACATTTATTAATATAACAAGCCAGCTTCTATATACATCGCTCAAAATTCATAATCCCCTCCACCGGGAGACGGGAGCTCTGATTGGTCAATAGCTATCCACCAATCAGATTTCCCGTGAATTATGACAGTGTATATAGGAACACAGGAGCGCAGTGTAGCTGCATGTACCGCCGGCTTTTTAACCTAAATGCGGATCGCATCAGACCATTCTCTGGAGATCTGTTGCGATCCGCATTTATTAGCCTCCCTGGCGGTATGATTATGTGTGGAAATTTGAACCAAAAGTGGTACAATTTTTTGCATTGAAATTTCACATCTCCCCCCCCCCCCCCCCCCCATTTCACATCGCCCCCCGCCCATTTCACATCTCCCCGGTCACATTCCCCCTCCCTTGTCACATTCTCCTCCCCCTTGTCACATTCTTCCCCCCCTGTCACATCCCCCCCTTGTCACATTCTTCCCCCTTGTCACATTCCCCCTCTGTCACATTCCCCCCTTTGTCACATTCTTCCTCCCTCCATGTCACATCCCCCCATATAACATTCCCCTCCCCCCCTTTGTCACATTCTTCCTCCCTCCATGTCACATCCCCCCCCCATATCACATTCCCCTCCCACCCTTTGTCACATTTTCCCCCCCTTTGTCACATTCTCCCCCCCCCCCCTTTGTCACATCCCCCCCCCTCCCCCCGTCACATTCATCCCCCCTTGTCACCTTGTCTTGTTCGGCAGCAACACACACTAGGTTTGCTGGGCAGATTTCAAACCTAATGTATTTCCTGTCGAACAAGTCCTTTCCCCTTCAGCCAATCACTGGCTTGACACGTGACACCACTGCTGCCGGTGATTGGCTGAAAAGGGAAAGGTCCTACAAGATGAATAATGAAGAGAGCAGGGACCAGAGCGCACGGAGGGGAACGGCATCTGCAGGTACCGGGAGAAGGTAAGCAGAAGGCTTTTTTATTTTCCTCCTGGTGGCCTTTTATACTTAGCTCAGTGTTTTTCTACTAGGGGGCCTCCAGCTGTTGGGAAACTACTATACCCAGCATGCCCGGACAGCCTTTGGCTGTTCGGTCATGCTGAGAGTTGTAGTTTTGCAATAGCTGGAGGCCCCCTGGTTGGGAAACACTGACTTTTAGTATTTTTCTTTACCTGCTCTGGCCGGCCCCCGCCATGGGAGCCGACCCGAGCAGATAATCGCATGCTTTCCCGGGGGCCGTATCGCTATATCGCAAAAAGCGCAATTTGATTGCTTTTGCAATATATCGTGCAGCTAAGCCGGCAACTCTGCAATTCTACCCCGAGCGTGACTCGGGGTTACCGCTCCTGGAAGGGAAAATTAACCCCGAGTCACGCTCGGGATAACCGCTAAGAAGGTAAACTATACAAGCCGGCCTTACATGCGTCTACATCGCGCTCCCTGACGGCTCCTATATACACTGTCATCATTCATAATCCCCACCGCCGGGAGACGGGAGCTCTGATTGGTGGATAGCTATTGACCAATCAGAGCTCCCCTCTCCCGGCGGCAGCGATTATGAATTATTACAGTGGATATAGAAGCCGACAGCTGCGCAGTTAACTTAAAGGAGTATTCCAGGAAAAAACTTTTTTATATATATCAACTAGCTCAGGAAAGTTAAACAGATTTGTAAATTACTTCTATTAAAAAATCTTAATCCTTTCAGAACTTATGAGCATCTGAAGTTAAGGTTGTTCTTTTCTGTCTAAGTCCTCTCTGATGACACCTGTCTCTGGAAATGCCCAGTTTAGAAGAGGTTTACTATGGGGTTTGCTTCTAAACCGGGCGTTTCCTGAGACAGGTACATAAGTACTGAAAGGATTAAGATTTTTTAATAGAAGTAAATTACAAATCTGTTTAACTTTCAGGAGCCAGTTGATATATATAAATATTTTTTTTTCCTGGAATACCCCTTTAAATGCGGATCTCAGCGGGTCTCTGCAGAATGACCCAGTGCTATCTGCACCTCAGCCCCTGGACATGGGGCAGAGTCTGTCCATGATGGGAGTAATAGTCCTAAAAGTCCCGCATCCGGGGAATGTGCAAGTGCCATCCCTCAACTACTCCCATCATGAGACAGGCTTTAACCCATGAGAGAAATAGGAGTCCAAGGGCAGAGGGACAGATCTCTGTTCACATTATGCGTTTTGAGTTTTATATATATATATATATATATATATATATATATATATATATATATATATATGGATAGATATGGTTCATTTCATATAATGCATCAGTTAAATGGGTACTGTCAGAAACAAAAACTTTTCATATGTTGTACATCTTGGCAAAGCATTAAAGGGGTACTTTGGTTGAAAACTTTTTATTTTTTTTTATTTTTATCAATTGGTGCCAGAAAGTTAAACAGATTTGTAAATTACTTCTATTAAAAAATCTTAATCCTCCCAGTACTTATTAGCTGCTGAATACTACAGAGGAAATTATTTTCTTTTTGGAACACAGAGCTCTCTGCTGACATCACGAGCACAGTGCTCTCTGCTGACATATCTGTCCAGAACTGTCCAGAGTAGGAGAAAATCCCCATAGCAAACATATGCTGCTCTGGTCTGTTCCTAAAATGGACAGAGATGTCAACAGAGAGCACTGTACTAGTGATTCAGCAGAGAATACTGTGTTCCAAAAAGAAAAGAGTTTCCTCTGTAGTATTCATCAGCTAATAAGTAATGGAAGTATTAAGATTTTTTAATAGAAGTAATTTACAAATCTGGCACCAGTTGATTAAAAAAAAAAAAATGTTTTCCACCGGAGTACCCCTTTAACATTTCTAATATACTTCATAAAATTTTTTTTATCCTTTTTATATAAAAATAATGACTTATATATATATATATATATATATATATAAAAAAAAAAAAACACTAATGAAGTATAAGCTGGGACAAAGTCCAGGAAGTAAGTGCGTGACTAGAACTCCTCTGTGCTGACTCCTGTCCTGTCTATCAGACTCCTATCTGACAACAGAGAGGAGAAGGTTACAGAGCAAATTGGATAAAGAGACCCATCAAAGTAGAGCATATTCAGGGAAGAAGTGAATGCATTGTGAGTGAGTGCGGGCTAAGTTCTTGCCTAAGACTCCCTCATTCCTGAGCAGTGGATATCAGAATGAGTGAGCAGGACTGACAGATTTGTGATCAAAATACATAACCTAAAAACACAAAAAAGCCATGTAAATAATCTGCATTACCTAGTGAGTAACATATATGAGCATTATTTTTTTTCCTGCGATATGACAGGTACACTTTATGACCTATTTACCTTTGGGAGAAAATCCCTTTAAGATGAAGTGCAATAACAAACTCATATTGTTGAAAATATACATAAAGGAGTATTGTTGACTTTTTAGAAGTCCCCGGCAACATTTGACATTTTTTAAAATCCTAGAATACCCCTTTTTTAGGCTGTTAAAGGGGTACTTCACTGGAAAACATATATATGTATATATATATATATATATATATATATATATATATATGTATATATATATATATATATATATTTTTATCAACTGGTGTCAGAAAGTTAAACAGATTTGCAGATTACTTCTATTAAAAATTCTTAATCCTTCCAGTACTTTTCAGCTGCTGTTATGATCCACAGCAAGTTATTTTCTTTTTGAATTTCCCTTCTGCCTGACCACAGTGCTCTCTGCTGACACCTCTGTCCATTTTAGTAACTGTCCAGAGTAGGATCAAATCCCCATAGAAAACCTATCCTGCTCTGGACAGTTCCTTAAATGGACAGAGGTGTCAACAGAGAGCAATGTGGTCACGCAGAAAGGAAAATTAAAAAGAAAAGAACTTCTTGTGGATCATAACAACAGCTTATAAGTACTGGAAGGATTAAGATTTTTTAATAGAGGTATTTTACAAATCTGTTTAACTTTCTGGCACCAGTTGATTTAAAAAAATTAAAAAAAAAAAAAAAATGTTTTCCAGTGGAGTACCCCTTTAAGTCTTGTAGCTAGGAGTCTGGAAAAAAGGGGTTTTCCAGCCATATGAAATTGATGCCCTATCTGTAGAACATACCATCAATATTGTATTGGCAGGGGTCTGACTCCTGGTACCTACCTGGAATGGGCAATTGTGCTTTAGAAAGTATTGCAACCTCTTCAATGCTACTTTTACTAACGGCAATGCAAGGTACTGCAGCCTTGTCCAATTCAACAGGGTAATGCTGCAGTACCTTGTACCACCACTATAAAAAAAAATACAGCAATAAGGGGTATGAGCATTGGAGAATTTACGGCATTTGCAAATGCACCACAGCCTCTTTCAAATGTTGACCAGCAGGGACTCCAGAATTTGGACCCCTTGAAATCATTGGCGCTGGATGCCCATGTGCAGTGGCCCATATTAATATTTGCAGTATTCTATACAGTGACCCCCCCCCCCCGATCTACGATGGCCCCGACATACGATCATTTCAACATACGATGGCCTCTCAAAGGCCATCGCATGGTGAAGGCAGCATCAACATACGATGCTTTCGTATGTCGGGGCCATCGCATAAACGGCTATCCGGCAGCGCTGACTGCTTCAGCTGCCACCGGATAGCCGTTTACGGTGCCCCGTGTGGTCCGCTGACGATCACTTACCTGTCCTCGGGGCTCCGGCGCGTCCTCTTCGGGCATCCCATGCTCTCCATCGTCGTCATCAAGTCGCTGCGCACGCCGTCCCGTCATCCAATAGGAGCAGCGTGCATAGCAACGTGATGGTGGCGACGGAGAGCGAGGATGCCGGGGAAGCAGAGGCCTTGCCGGAGCGTCGGGGACACCCCTGGGACGCGGCGATAGCGATGAAAGGAGACATCCAGGGGAGCGGTGACGAGCGGTGGGGACACGTGAGTATAACCTCCAATACCAGTGGTCTTCAACCTGCGGACCTCCAGATGTTGCAAAACTACAACTCCCAGCATGCCCGGACAGCCGTTGGCTGTCCGTGCATGCTGGGTGTTGTAGTTTTGCAACATCTGGAGGTCCGCAGGTTGTAGACCACTGTCCTATACTTCGACATTGCACGGATCCCTCAACATACGATGGTTCATTTGGATTTACCATCGTATGTTGAGGGACCACTGTATATACCTTTACACCAGTCTTCACTAGAGTTCTGGTATTCATGAACCAGGAGGCACAGCATGAACTGTAGGCACTCTACACAGTCATAAAAATGCATTATGTTCTATAAAAATGAAGAGTATCTCTAACCAGTGTTGCATGTGCATATCATTACACGTTAAAGGGAAGTTTAGACATATAATAGGGTACAAAATGTGAGATATTTAGAATTTATTCCTGCAAAGCCTAGTTAGCTTTTTATAGAACATATTACTTCAATGCTTCGTCCTATCACATACCATGTAAATCCGTCCACAAATGTGTGTCCAGTAGGTAATTGGAATCTATATCTGTTTTTGAGCCTCTTATTTTACATTGTACAGTCTCCGGGGCATCATTTACACCACAGCCACTGGCCAGACCTAAATAAAATGGATGTTGTTATTCACTTAAAATACACTCACTGGATATACGTCAGGTTTGTTGGCAATTGAAGTTGGCATTCGGCGCTATAAAAATCTATAGACTGTGATGCCATCTGTTTAACCAAGTGAATATTGACCAATGTACTATCAAGCATGCTGATAAAATGGACACTGTCTAGCTTCGGAATATGTTTTATTCAATATGAGTCACAAGAGATGCATTATTGAAAAACGTGTGCAGACATCAAGCAGAATGAGGCTGAAGAGGTTTCAGCCTTCGCAATAGAGAGCTCCATTTTACAGGAGACACATCTTATAAATGAGAGCCATTCCCAGCATCCTTATAATTCTTTAGTATTTATGATTGCTGCAAAATCGGTTCCGTATCTCTGGACATTATAGGTTTATACCACCCAGCAGGCCATAGTTCCTGGAAAGAACTGATGGGAAGGCGATACGCTGGGTGTCTCTGGTTAGCTAGTATAATTTTATTGATCACTTAAAGATAGTAGGTTAGCCAGCAGATTGTGCTGATATAAGGAGCCACTAAAGGGAAAAGAAAGGGCTGTATTTTCTTTACTGGCTCTTCTTCAAACAAGGCAATAGATCCATCAATCATTGTCGGTTCATAGTTCTACTTTTTACAGGCGCTTGTTTGCCGCTAGTTAAATTCCAGACAACTATGGAAATGATCCTGCTTGTTCTTATCTATACTGTTGTCTACAGGCTCTGGGGTGTTGGGGCACTTCAGTATAAATCTCTAAGGGTGTGTTCACACGAAGAGTAATTCATGCTGAAAAATTTACGGGCGGGAAAAATAATTTTATTTTCGCGTGAAATTTGCTCGCAATTCGCACGGAATTGCGCACGGAAATAGGGGAGAAAGAAGTGAAGGGTTTTTCAGCCATTATTTTTTTACCATTGACTTCAATTGATTTCTGCTAGCGGATTCCGCTTGAAGAATGAACATGTTCTTTCTTCAAGCGGGAACGGAATTCAGCGTCGAAATTCTGCTAGCAGAATTTCCGCAGTGTGAACAGGACAGCAGAAATAACATTAAAGTCAATGGGCAGAAGAGATGAGCATTAATTTGGAGCGGAGAATTCAAGAGGAATTACTCGAGTAAATTACTTTTGAATTACTCCGTGTGAACGCACCCTAAGGCAGGCAGTCCAGAGGGAATCTGGAAACATTTTGGTATAATCCGAGGGATCAGCTGCGGCGGGGCAAATGTAGCGGGCACATTATTAAAATTCTCTAAGGCACGTAATCTGGGGGAAAATCCATAAATAATGTCTGTAACATGCTTTAGAGTATAAATATCTCTGAAAGCAGGAACTCTTCTGTCAGCAAAATGACAAAATGGAAATGCTGATGTATATGTGCATGGACAGGTCCCATTGACTTCAATGGCCTGAATCTAGTCAGCCAGTGACTACGTTCAGGTCGCTTTTCAAAGTAAACATGTTTTGGCTCAAAAGTAAGGTGTGATGCACTTTTAAGTCCAACCCTGTATATGTTCGGAAAATGACCTGAACATAGTCACTAGCTGAATACATTCAGACCATTGAAGTCAATGAGGTCTATGCCTGTCCTCATGTTGACATTTTGCTAAAATATATGTGACTTGGCTGGCTCAACTGTAATGTGAACAAGCCCAAAATGCAAAAGTTGGATTTAATCTTCTCCAACAATCAAGGTGAAAATCCCAGTAGGTTGAATTAAAGCAGTTCCTCAGGATTAGAAAAACATAGTTGATTACCTACAGAAAAAAAGGGCCACGCTTGTCCTCAGGTTGTGTGTGGTATTACAACTCTATTCCATTCACTTCAATGGAACTGAGCTGCAATACTACAGACAATCTGAGGACAGGCTCCATCCTCTATTGCAGGGGGGGGGGGGGGATCCAAATTAGCAATATTGAGTATAGCTGAACAATGGAAACACGGATCATAATAAGTGTTACATCGTTTTACTCAAGTTCACCCCCCACTATAACCCTGTGTATTGGGCTTAGAGCGGGTAAACCAGCTGTCAGATTCCCTTTAACACAATATGTTACATGATCTCAGATTTGCTTCTGTTGTTATCATAAGAACTTGTTTATGTTACTTTTTTGTTTTTGTTTTGTTAAATAGTGTTTATTAGATTTTCAATAAGAAAAGTACAATATTGACACAATCTAAAAAAAGAGTACAATAAAGCAGAACAAGTACAAATTCAATGATGTCTATGGAGCTAAGCAAGACTTGTCTTTGAGCGTTTTAATAATTTACAATGAAGTATTAAAAAGATCCTTATGAATATCTATTTTTATGACTTGTTTCTTTAGACCAAGACTTTTCATTTTTTATTCTTTTTGCACAATGACAATAAAAATACATACTGCATTGTAACGCTTCATCATTTTTGTTGATTATTTCAGTGAATAGGATTTTTTTTCTATTAACATTCTTTTTATTTGTCCCTTTGTTCCATCTTGTCCTTTGGACTGACAAGGTACATGTTTTTGATACAGGATATTTCACACAATGGGCACATAATGAATAGTCTCATGTACATTTAAAATCTTCTGCCACTAAGGAAATGAGGAGACACATCTTAAATGATATTCTTTTTGTAATTTTTGTGTGTATATTAGCTATTTATGGATTACTATAAATACATTGATGCATAATACATGATGAGAACAGTGCATTCTCCAAAGTTTACCCAGGAGTGATCTTTGATCTTCCAGATGTCACAATGTCTTTTTTAGGAGCCTTCATATTATTCATTCTCTTGTGTTACTTTTGTTGAACTTTCTGACTTTGTTGAAATTGTAAAATATACAGGAACAGATTTTTGCAGATACACATTAGTGCTAATAAAGGGAACACACAGGTGGTATCATGTGTCTAGATGGCCCAAAGACCCTTGGGATTGCATATTTATGCCAATAAATACTTCTTCAAGACAATGGAAGAAAATCAGTCAACTTTGTGTTATTGTCCATAAAAAAATAATTGTCAGTAGTTGGGTTCACGCATAATATTTTGGTCAGTATTTTCAGCTGTCAAATCTGATTTGATAGCCTATTCTGTTTCAGCCCTACACTTGCTTTGCCAAATGGTCTGCACTAGTACTAGTATCAGAGAATATAAGCAGCCATGTAGAGAGCATGGACATTCACTGAGCTGGCCCACCTAATGTGACTCATTGGCAATGGAAATGCCTACACTATCGCTGCTTATCTCCAGATGGCCTAACACAGTCACTGGACTGAACAATCTGTGCCGGGCCCAGTGAATGTGAACTGAGCAGCGAGGCATATGGTATATGCCTTGTGACTTGGAATCAAACAAATTTAAGCATGGTGTCTTGTTGATTAACACCTGCATGCCGTTTATACATTCTACCAGTAGTTGAAGGTATGTTAGCCCCTATAATGTGTGCATAAGGACCCTATTACACGCAGCAATTATTGGCCAAACAGGCTTTTATCGCCCTGAGTAATGGGGCCAACAAAAATCAAAGGAATTAATAACTTAGCTGATTTCTCCATTTTGACTTGCTAAAAAAATCCTTGTTTGTTGGCCGCACATCTCCCCGTGTAATAAGGGATGTTCGGTCAAGAAATGATGATAGCAAAGGGTCCCATGGACATTCCAGCGATTGTTAAAGGAAATATCCAGAATTAGAAACTTATCCCCTATCCTATCCCTTATTCCCCAGTGATCTCCCGTACGAGACCCCGACTCTCCGGCCAGAGAACGCGTATCGACCACTGCACGAAGCGGTGGCCGACACACCCCCTCAATACATCGTTACGGCAGAGCCGGAAATTGCCAAAGGCAGCGTTCCAGCTCCTCCATAGAGTTGCATTGAGGGGGCGTGTCAGCTGCTGCCTCGTGCAGTGGTCGACACCCCCCCTTCCCACGGGCTGCTGGGGCCCCATACGGGAACTTATCCCGTATCCTTAGGATAGGGAATACTTTTTCAATCCTGGATATCTCCTTTAAGCTGTGTAATAGGTTCTTTAAATAAGCGAAGATCTACAAGATTGGCGCTCATTTACAGCAAGCATCTCAACAGGACCTTGAGACATGGAAACTAGATTGCAAGGGGACAGTGAGGGATAACAAGCACTATACAGTGGTGCCATATAAGTCAGAAGACACAAACAACATATTTACCATATATTCATCATTTAGTTATACTTTTTATTTTAAAATAATTACATTTACCAATAAATATTATAGTTTAATGTTCTAAGCTTACTTGGGTTTTGGAACAGTTGAAGTCTAGTAATTTGGGTTTAGAATAGAAAGAGAACAGTCTAGTAGCTGTTCTTTGCCCATGTTATATAAACTTACAAGATTAGGTTTCATAGGTCCAATGTCTTGGCCCAAATTTGACTCAAGACAAAGTGGCAGAAGTGCCAAGAAATATGCAGTACAAGAGTAAGAGGAATGAAGACAGCTGATCCAAGGAGCAGGACTGTCAGCAGAGCTTTGTAGAAAATAAGCAAAGGTCAGGGCAGGTGAAGCAGGTTCAGAAATAGAAAACCAAGGGGCAGAAGAAGACATATTGGTGCCTTGGCAAGGTCAGTAACAATGTAAACATGTAGTTTATCCCACCAGGGGTTATTCTTTGTACATGACCCTCATGTTGGAACTAACATCTTCCTGTTACAAAGGTTAAAGTACATCAGAAGAAATACTAGTGCACGACATTCCAGACTTGACATTCCCTAAGCTTGCTGATAAATACATGCAAATATATACTGTGTGCATAATTATTAGACAAATTGTATTTTTGAGGATTCATTTTATTATTTAATAACGACAGGGCTCCTTGTCAATCCAAAATGTTGATAGACCTTTAACCTGAATATTTGAGAAGGTAAAAGTGAGGTTTTGACTTTCTTGGGAAAATATTTTGTGTGCACATTATTATTGGTCAACTATTATTGAATAACTAAATAAAAAACAAATATTTTCCCATCTCACTTGTTTATTATCATATGTTAACCGGTTGGAGATTGAGGGCGTACAGGTACGCCCTTGCATCCCGATGCTTAAGGAAGGAGGGCAGACCTGTACACCCTCCGTATTTCCATTCACCGGTGCTCGCAGGGTGGTGATCAGAACGGGATGCCTGCTGAAATCATTCAGCAAGCATCCCATGGCAATGCCTAGGGCGGTCCTGAGAACCCCTCCATAATGGTCAATTGTGACTGGTGAATCACGTTTTATCCAGGCTGATCGGGTCTCTAGTGTTCAGATCGCCAGGAAAATAAGGGTGATCAGCACTGTCTGAGACAGCTCCGATCACCCTGAAGCATAGGAGTGAAATGCCAGGGGTGCCATGTCCTACTATCCCCTGGAATTGGCCGGTCAGGACTGACTGGCCAATGGCACATTAGGGGTGGGCAAGCAAGGGTTAAACTGATGATCCCCCACTCTGCCCGCATGTGGAAGTCCAGGCAGAGCAGGGGAGGGAGGCGATTACATCGGTGGACAGCGGGGGGCAGCTTACCCGGCAGCGGAGCCGCGGCGGGCTGCGGACGGTAAGTGATCCGGCTGTTAACCTCTAGAAGTTGCAAAACTACAACTCCCAGCATGCCCAGACAGGCTTTGGCTGTCTGGGCATGCTGGGAGTTTTAGTTTTGCAACATCTGGATGTCAACAGTTTGGAGACCACTGTGCAGTGGTCTCCAAACTATGGCCTTCCAGATGTTGCAAACCTACAACTCTCAGCATGCCCAGACAGTCCAGGCATGCTGGGAGTTGTAGTTCTGCAACATCTGGCCCTTCAACTCCCAGCATGCCTGGACAGTCTAGGCATGCTAGAAGTTGTAGTTTTGCAACAACTGGAGAGAGACACAGTTTGGAGATAACTGTATAGTGGTCTCCAAACTTTGGCCCTTCAGATGCTGCAAAATTACAACTCTCAGCATGCCCAGACTGTCCAGGCATGCTGGGAGTTGTAGTTCTTCACCATTTAGAGGGCCAGATTTGCACAGCCTACTGTTCCAAAGATCTGTCAAATGGCAGTGGGTTGTAAAGGCTCACTGCACCCTTTCTTTTATCACTGAAATTTTATGATTCATATTAGGGATGAGAATACAATATTGGAAAACATTTCCCTCCATTCTTCCCCATCTATCTGACCCACTTCTTGCTTCCATTTATCCCTACTTTTTGGAGGAGATTATTCCAGGGAGGATCTAACCAGTCCCTTATATATATTACCGAGTACTTTTATAGAAGAGGAGCGAAGCACAAATATATAATCCATTAGCTCATGTCTGTTCATTACCCATCTAGGATTATTTTTCTCCTTTTCAAATGCACTTTTAATTTGTAAATACCGAAAAAAAATTATTCTGATTTAAATGATATTCCTGTTTAAGTGTTCTCCATTCTTTTAACGTGTTCTCTACTACTAAGTCTTCAACTCTAATTATCCCCTTATTCTCCCAGTCTACATATCCTTTTAGTTTCAAAATTTCTGGAAAATGTCCATTTCCCCACAAAAGTGTATAATGCATACTCCACTTAATACCCAGTAATCTTTTCGTGAATTTCCATACTTTATTAAGCATGTTACAAGTGGGGATTCTTCCCCAGTCAGTGTGCATACATCTACCACCTTCAATTAACTCAACTGTGCTACCTCCTTTACTACCCATTTTGGAAAGAAAGACTTTAACAACATCGTCTTCCTTAATCATATATTCAATTTGTGAATCTATAAAATACAATTGCATATTTGGTATACCAAAGCCTCCACTACTCAAGGGAGGGCTAAAAAATGTGTGTTTCCCATGCCATAAAAAATCCTTAATCTCGCTCTGTATTTTATTAAAGTGGTGTTCCCCTAACCAAATAGGTTCAGCTCTTATCATGTGCAAAACCATTGGGAAGATAATCGTTTTTATCAGAACAATTCTTTCAGCCATATTCATGCGCAGTTTTTTCCATATTTGAATTTTATTTCTTACTTTCGGTCTCAATGGAACAATATCCAACTGAGCAAAATCTTCTATATTTCTAGATATTTTAATTCCTAAGTAGTCTAGGGCCTCATTTTCTTGTAACACATGTATCTCTTCCTGAACGCCCTGGCTATCTCCTGACAACATTAATAGCCCCAATTTCTTCCAGTTAATTTGAAGACCAGAGTATTTACCAAAGTCCTTAATCAAATCAATGATACTAAATAGTTTTTCTTTCGGATCTGTCACAAATAGTACCACGTCATCCGCATAGAGCAGTATTTTCTCCTCCTCTCCCTCCACACCAAACCCATTAAACAGCCTAGAGACCCTAATTAGCTGCACAAGAGGTTCAATGAAGAGGGAGAAGAGGAGCGGTGACAGGGGGCAGCCCTGCCTAGTTCCTCTCTGTAACCGCACTACCTCCTGAGAGATAACATTGTTAATATTAATTTTGGCTCTAGGGGATTTATACAAAGCCTTTAACCCTTGTAAAAAATATTCATGTGCTCCACTATTTTAAGGAGAAAGCCCCACTCCACCCTGTCAAACGCCTTTTGGGCATCAAGAGACAGGATGGAGCAGGGACCCCCAGCATTCTGTACCTGCATATTTAGGAAAACCCTTCTTATATTATTATAGATATTTCTTTCCTTCATGAATCCTTTTTGTTCCTTCCCTATTAATTTATCAATCACTTGTTGCAAGCGCCTAGCCCATATTTTAGCTAGAATTTTCTAGTCTGTATTTAGGAGCGATATTGGACTAAAGTCGTCCATTACACCACTTTCCCTACCTTTCTTAGGAATCAGTACAATAATGGCCATAGTTGGGGATAACTCCCCCCTACTCAAGGATTCATTATACACCTCTAACAGACATGGCAGTAGCAAATCACTAAAACATTTATGGACTTGAAAAACCAGGCCATCCGACCCCGGGGCAGAGTTATGTGAAAAGGATTTCAGAGCTAGTTCCAATTCAGCTACACTAATATTTTCCCCCATCTTATTCTTTGCCTCCTCATTAATCCTACGGAGCCCAGTCTCATCCAGAAATTTATCAATTTCCCCCTCTAACACATAACTTTCCCTGAAAAAATGTAACTGCTACATTTGTTATTTCCTGCTGTTTCGCACATTCTCTTCCATCTTTTATCCCAGCAATCATTTTTTTCCCTTTCTGGTTTATAATCCCCAAAAAAGTCTTGTTTGGTTTACCTGTTTCCACATAATGTCTTTGTTTCTTAAAAAAAAAAGGTGTGTTGGGCCTTTTCTAAAGCGATTTTACTGTACATGTCTTGCGCCTGTTTTAACTGACCCCAGTTCTCTGTGGCAGGGTTATTTTCGTATGTACTTTTGGCTACAGCTATTTTTTCCATTATGTCCTTCTCCTTCTCCTTACATTTCTTTTTAAACCTAGCAATATTTCTAATGAGAAGCCCCCTCAAAAAAGCTTTTAGAGTATCCCAAACTATTAAGATGTCTGCTGTCCCTTTGTTTATTGCCCAAAATTCTCTGATCTCAGTACTTACCCCCTTTGTTATATCCTCTATTTTTAACCAATGGGATATATATACACACTCCTTATTGCTTCCTGTTTCTTAGTCTCCTTAGTCAAGGCCATTCCTGCGCTATTAATCAGGACGTGATCGATTCTAGAAGCTGTTTTGTGAGTAGCATTGTAACACGAGAATGTCCTCTTATACGGGTATAAACTTCGCCACGCATCTTCCCACTCAACCTCCTGGCACCAATTATACAGGAGAGTATTACTATTTCCCAGATTTCTACCCTGCCTATCCATCTCCTTATTCATAACGCAATTCATGTAACCCATTACCCATAGGTCAACAAAATCCTTCTCTTTTTGAAACTCCATTGGCACTTGCAACACTTCTGTTGAAAAGGGAGGAGGAATATATGTAAATGCTAAGATGGAAAACCTACCCTCCCATTTAACATGAAGAAATACAAATCTACCTCTGCAGTCAACTTGGGATTTTAACACTTGCATATTTACTGCTTTATGAATTAAAACTGACACCCCGGATGAGTATTCTGAGAAGGTAGAGTACACACTGGGGTTCTTACACAAAATAGGGAAAATAGTGGATTCAAAGTGCCCAAAGTGCTACATGGAAGGGGCAGATCTGCTACAAATGGTGTGGGCTTGCCCAAAACTGTGCTCATTCTGGAAAGAGGTATATAAAACTGTAGAGGTAAAACTGGGAATAAAGATATTGTTTGATATTAAAACTGCCATTTTGGGGATAGGATTAAGGGAGAAGGAAAAGAATAGTGTTACAATCAAGGTCTTTGGAATGGCGAGAATTATGATTCTGAAGAGATGGTTTGCACCGGAGGGTCCATGCTGTGCTGAATGGCAAAGGGAAATAGTACAAATGAGAAGCTTTGAGGCCATATATTATAGAGGGAAAAAAATGGGACGGAAAATAGAAACTGAATGGAAGAAGTGGGAGGACGCATCCTAGCTGGTAATGGGTTGGGGGGAGGGAAACTGGATGGGAGGGTGGTTTATTAATTTTTCTTGAAAAAAAAAAGGAGTAGATTTGTGTATGTATTTTTTTTTTTGTAATCATGTATAATGAGAAATAAAAATTAAATAAAAAAAAAGTCAAACAGGCAAACGGTTAAGATCCATGGAAAGCTCAGTAGAACACAGTTGCTGCAGCTGCTGTTTTAATATCCGACCCCAGGAGGTGCGATCACCGGCAACACAGCTGATTGGACTGACTGATTGGTCAGCACGGCTTTTAGCAGTATGGCCCATAGCACTGAGCAGAGTTGGTCATCATAGAGACTCCAGAATGCTCCTGGCTGTGCCCTGCAGGGACCGGACATGTAAAGGGAGTGAAGACCAGTACATTTATGACATATCCACTTACCTAATGACTGAAAGGTAATGGTAAAAGACCATATGCAGGTCACATATGAATGTCTGTATATGGTTAGAGTCAGGCAGATACATTTGTGGGACAAAATGCACCCACTGTATAGGATTCCTCGGCATTACTTAAAATTTCCTTTTAGTTAGAATTATTTCAACTAATCCATGATGCAGATATAGACTTGGCCATTAAAAATCAGATGACTATTTATAGGATTCTTTCAAAGGACAAATTATTATTATTATTGTGTAACAAGTCAAAGAAAAAGTTCACAGAGTGCCTTTGTTTTATGTTTTATGTTCTGTTAAAGGATGGCATCCGCATTAGAAATCTATGAGCGTCTATTAATCTCAGTCTCTTTAATGTGACTGAAGATTTTAATTTTTATTGAAGGATTTTTTCTTGCAAAGGAAACAGGCTTTAAAGAATGGAGCTATAGATCATAACTTAGAGCTAACGGACTGCTTTATTTGTAGTTGACCTCTTGTATTTTACTTTAATATTATGACATTGTCATCATTGAATGTTCCTTTCATCCAGAAACTTCCTGTGCTGCTGTAAACATTTAAGCTGTCCTATTGGCTTAAGTCCCTAATCAAATAGGTTATACAGGATTAATAAAAAGTGTCTGCCACTCCTGTTCAAGAATTAGATTTAGTATTGTAGTTTAAATGGTCACTGTTATTTCAAACAACTTCCCACCATGTGATAGCCTGGTAACCGCTAGATCGGCATGGGCTGAGGACCTACAAGCTGAGTCAGTCTATCTGCTGAAGATGATCCACAGTGCCCCTTAAAGGTAAATCTAGGCTTTCCCTTAAAGCTCTGTACAGATGTCCCTTGTGTGAATACTAGGGATGAGCCCACGTTTTAAAAAAGTATGGCAAAAGTTTCTAGTTCTTTTCAATTAGTTATGTCCAATAGCCCCCAAAACGTGTGTATAACACTATCTAAGATCCCTTAAAACCCTGTATAACACTGCTAGGTGAGCTAGGTATATACGCTGCTCAACAAAAATAAAGGGAACACTAAGATAACACATCCTAGATCTGAATCAATGAACTAATCGTATTAAATACTTTTGTATTTACATAGTTGAATGTGCTGACAATAAAATCACACAAAAATTATCCATGGAAATCAAATGTATCAACCCATGGAGGTCTGGATATGGAGTCACACTCAAAATCAAAGTGGAGAACCACACTACAGGCTGATCCAACTTTGATGTAATGTCCTTAACCCCTTAAGGACCAATACAAATCAACCTGTACGCCCCTGAAAGACCAGGCCTGTTTTTTCAAATCGGGGATGTCTGTCTTTATTAGAGAATAACTCTGGTATGGTTTTGCCAATCACAATAATTCTGACATTGTTTTTCTGTCACAAGTTGTCCTTCATGTACATAGTAAAAGTAAGCCGATATCATTTGTATTTTTTTTAACAATATAAAAAATCATGACATTTTTACAAAAAATTTAGATTTTTTGCTATTTTAACACTAATAGGTTGCATATATTTATACATACTGACCAAATAGTTTATAAAACTTATACTTTCAAATGTCTACTTTATATTGACGTCATTTTTTTGTTTTTAATTAACATTTTAAATTAGTTAGAAGCCTAACAATTTAACTTAAAATTTAGAAAATTTTTAAAATTTGAAAAGTACATCTTTTTTTATGTGCTATGCAAGGTTTGCAGAAATGAAAAGGTAGTAGAACATAGGAACACCCCCCCCCCCAAATGACCCCATTTTAAAAACTAGACCCCTCAAGGTATTCGCTAGTGGGTACAGTGAGTATTTTAACACCATAGTTTTTTGGCAGGAATTATTACAAAGTCAGTGTTAAAAATTTGAAATTTGCAATTTTTCACAAATGCATCATTTGGGGGGCATATTTTTTGTACATCACTTCTGATATTGAAAGAAATGCACCCTATATTTTATTTAGCTGCTTGTCCCATGTTCGAAAATACCCCCGCTTTAGCCATATATGGTTCCTTGGCCGCGTGGTAGGACTCAGAAGGAGAGGAGCGCCATTTGGCTTTAAGGGCAGAACAGTACCCCCACCCCCACAAGTGACCCCATTTATATACCGCACCCCTACAAGTTATTGGCTGGACCAGGGACCTCTCTGATTGGTCCTTGGTCAGCTGGCAGTATAACGCGTCTGTTTGTAATAGTTAAGGCTCCTGATGGATATATCTGCCATGTTGTGGGAATAAGCACCCGCTCATGGCGAATATATCCATCACTGCTGCGGCTGGGTAGCTCAGCGTGTCCGCTCATGACTGCCGGCGAGAAATCCGCCGCTATGAGTGGACACACAAAGCTACCCAGCCGCAGCAGGGAGCTCATTACCGTGACTGCATAATGTGTAGGATCACATGGTGGACATCCGCAGTATATTACATGCTGCGGATGTCCGCCAATGCGATCCTACACATTATGCATTTTTTTTATTAGATTCATTTAATAAATGTATTTTTAATATTTATTTATTTATTTTTTACACTTTTATTAAATTTTTATTTATTTTTACACTTTTATTTTATTTATTTATTTTCACACTTTTTAATGCTTTGGAATACTTAGTATTCCAAAGCATTAGGAAAGAACTAATGTCCAAACTTGGACAGAGGTGCCTTATTAAAACATAGCTTTTACTAGAATTGATTAAGAATAGATGGAATAAAAAAAACAAATAATAGTGCACAAAAGTGGTGGAAAACAAAAAAGATACAGAATATACTATCTGTTATGTAGCAGTAAATACAGCCGTGTGTTCACACAGATGGTACAAAATATGCTCCTATTTATTATCACAGTGGAGTTTTGATTTAATAGAGTACACCATACTCCACTGACTTTTCAAAAGCAGTGCTCGCTAATCACAAACACGTGCTACTAAGTCCTTATTCCCAACGCGTTTCCATGCGGGCAACCGATACAGATTGCTATTCCCCGCACTTCATCAGGGGATATAGAATATAGCATAAGAATATTGGAGCAATAGCCAAGAAATAATGAGATTAGAAGGAGGGGCCCATCATCATATCAACAAGGTATATAGTCGCATATGGATACATCCATGGGCAGATTAAATCACCCTCAAGAAAAATGATCCCCAAGTAAGTCTTATCTATCCAGCCATCTGATATAGTAACCCCATGCTTCTGGGTAAAACAGACCTGTGGAGACAAAAAACAAATAAAGATTTCCCTTAGCAACACTGGGCTCACTTACCCCCTATGTCGCCCCTCAGGGAAATTAGAAATATTTACTTACGGGCTGCTGGATAGGTAGGAGAGACCCCGGGGAACCGACTACTGAAATAACAATATATCCGTGCTCAATTCATCTATACACAAAAAGCCGCAGGGTATCATCTAAATCGTAAGCACTTAGTAAAATAATCCTAGAGGGCGTACATACCGTGTTGGCGAACAAAGCAATAAGCTGTCCCTGCAGTGGCAGGGGGTCCCGGAACGGTGTCCAGGTAGTGAGCGTGTTAGGTGAACACGCCGGCGTCTCACTAACACCGGCGCGCATCCTATTTACGTCATCGGAGGCCCGTCCCCATGACGCCGCGGCTGGGGGCGCGGCCTCCACACGGAGCCGGATAATAAACTGGCCTTGATCCGGCCCATGATAGGTAAGACGGCGGATGCGATACCGGTTACTTGTCTACAAAATTATAAACCAATAGACTCCTGACTTAGGCTAAACATAGGGACATTCAAAACCTTATACACTATCAGCAAATTCACTATATCCTTATCTCGTCATTGTCATCTATAGCATAAAGCCACCTTATGTTTGTTCATAAGTACCGCTAGGTGTAGCCGGGATTAGTATCTACCATCACCCCTAGCAACCGACATAGGAAAAAGCATATATACCCATGAAGGAGTTTAATCCAGTGTAAGTTATGATGAGTGGGGGGGTCATTCTGGAGGGAGGCATGTGGGGGAAACTCGACGTAATTAGCCCGTCATTCACGGTGAATAATAAGAACAATTGGGAGAAGTGGCAGAGTATTAAATATAGGTTCCACCGGTATTGTTGGTTAGTGTTTATATCCTTAATAAAGATTAAATGAGGTAGAGTCTTCAGATTCCCATTATGCCACAACGTTAAATGTTGGTATGATATCCCTACTGGGTGAACAAAAGGTTATAAGGTAGGGAAAGGCATAAGGAACAATAAACATAGGGAAGGTAGGGGGGAGGAGGGGAGGATAAGATTTTCTTGGGATCAAAGGGTATGGACCGGGTGCCCTAGAGGGTGTGAGGATGCAGCTCCAAGGGGGTTATCAGCTCCAAGGGGGTTATCTATCTGGCCCACTGCAGCTGTGGAAGGAGGTATGTGGGGAAGACGATACGAGAATTTCGACGACGGATACTTGAACATGTGGGAGACGTTCGTAATAGCAGAAATACCCCCGTTGCTACCCATATCAATACAATGCACAATGGTGACATGTCACAGATGAAGTTCGCCGGTATTGAGTTGGTAAAACCACCACCAAGAGGTGGTGATTGGGATAGATCCCTACTGCAACGTGAATGCAGATGGATCTATAGGTTACAGACTATGACCCCTGGGGGCCTCAATGAGCAAATTTCTTATACATGTTTCATCTGAACTAGATCGATATGGGGGTTGTTTTCTTGGGATCACTATCCTAGGGTGGCCCTGGTAGGCAGTTAGTGGAGATCCCAGTGGATCTTTGTCTAGATGGCCACCCTCTAGACAGGGTGTTATAGGGTAAACATAGGAGGTTCCTGTTTATCCGGTACCGCCCTTATTAGGGCGTCAATGCCGCTTAGGGCTAGGCAATAAAGGATAGGAGGTTACAGGGAATGAGTAGGACTCCCTAGGCCCCTGTTAATATATCTCCATCCTCACACCCTCTAGGGCACCCGGTCCATACCCTTTGATCCCAAGAAAATCTTATCCTCCCCTCCTCCCCCCTACCTTCCCTATGTTTATTGTTCCTTATGCCTTTCCCTACCTTATAACCTTTTGTTCACCCAGTAGGGATATCATACCAACATTTAACGTTGTGGCATAATGGGAATCTGAAGACTCTACCTCATTTAATCTTTATTAAGGATATAAACACTAACCAACAATACCGGTGGAACCTATATTTAATACTCTGCCACTTCTCCCAATTGTTCTTATTATTCACCGTGAATGACGGGCTAATTACGTCGAGTTTCCCCCACATGCCTCCCTCCAGAATGACCCCCCCACTCATCATAACTTACACTGGATTAAACTCCTTCATGGGTATATATGCTTTTTCCTATGTCGGTTGCTAGGGGTGATGGTAGATACTAATCCCGGCTACACCTAGCGGTACTTATGAACAAACATAAGGTGGCTTTATGCTATAGATGACAATGACGAGATAAGGATATAGTGAATTTGCTGATAGTGTATAAGGTTTTGAATGTCCCTATGTTTAGCCTAAGTCAGGAGTCTATTGGTTTATAATTTTGTAGACAAGTAACCGGTATCGCATCCGCCGTCTTACCTATCATGGGCCGGATCAAGGCCAGTTTATTATCCGGCTCCGTGTGGAGGCCGCGCCCCCAGCCGCGGCGTCATGGGGACGGGCCTCCGATGACGTAAATAGGATGCGCGCCGGTGTTAGTGAGACGCCGGCGTGTTCACCTAACACGCTCACTACCTGGACACCGCTCCGGGACCCCCTGCCACTGCAGGGACAGCTTATTGCTTTGTTCGCCGACACGGTATGTACGCCCTCTAGGATTATTTTACTAAGTGCTTACGATTTAGATGATACCCTGCGGCTTTTTGTGTATAGATGAATTGAGCACGGATATATTGTTATTTCAGTAGTCGGTTCCCCGGGGTCTCTCCTACCTATCCAGCAGCCCGTGAGTAAATATTTCTAATTTCCCTGAGGGGCGACATAGGGGGTAAGTGAACCCAGTGTTGCTAAGGGAAATCTTTATTTGTTTTTTGTCTCCACAGGTCTGTTTTACCCAGAAGCATGGGGTTACTATATCAGATGGCTGGATAGATAAGACTTACTTGGGGATCATTTTTCTTGAGGGTGATTTAATCTGCCCATGGATGTATCCATATGCGACTATATACCTTGTTGATATGATGATGGGCCCCTCCTTCTAATCTCATTATTTCTTGGCTATTGCTCCAATATTCTTATGCTATATTCTATATCCCCTGATGAAGTGCGGGGAATAGCAATCTGTATCGGTTGCCCGCATGGAAACGCGTTGGGAATAAGGACTTAGTAGCACGTGTTTGTGATTAGCGAGCACTGCTTTTGAAAAGTCAGTGGAGTATGGTGTACTCTATTAAATCAAAACTCCACTTTGATAATAAATAGGAGCATATTTTGTACCATCTGTGTGAACACACGGCTGTATTTACTGCTACATAACAGATAGTATATTCTGTATCTTTTTTGTTTTCCACCACTTTTGTGCACTATTATTTGTTTTTTTTATTCCATCTATTCTTAATCAATTCTAGTAAAAGCTATGTTTTAATAAGGCACCTCTGTCCAAGTTTGGACATTAGTTCTTTCCTACTATCTATTGCCGAGAGGTTTAGTGACTACTAGGCACATGTATGGCCTGAAACTCCTTACATACATTTAACTATTTTATTCCAAAGCATTGCAGTTATATGCTGCCTGCCAGTTTTCACTAGCAGGCAGCATAATAGGACGTGCCTCTGGCACGTCCTTTCAGGCAATGCCCAGGGCAGACCTGGGGGTCTTTGTAGGACCCCCAGCTGCCAAGGTATGCAGCAGCACCCCGCGATGCTCCGGTCAGAAGTGACCGCGGCTGTAAGGGTTAAACTGTCGGGAGTGAAGTGAACTTCACTCCCGGCAGTGCGGCAGGCCCCGGCCAGCCGCGGCCACACACAGCACCCCGCGATCACGATGCTCTCCCTCTGTCATAACATTTACAGCCCGCGGTCACTTCCGACCGCGGCTGTAAGGGTTAAAACTGCCGGGACTGAAGTTTACTTCGGTCCTGGCAGTGCAGCAGGGTCCCCGCTGTGTGATACAGCCGAGTCCCTGCCGCGATCTCGTGGGTGCACTGAGCAGCACTCACGAGAATAATGGACGAGTATAGATGTCCAGGTGTGGGAACGGCGGCCAACCTGGACGTCTATACTCGTCCATGGTCGTTATCGGGTTAAAACAAGTCAAAATGAGGCTCAGTAGTGTGTGTGGCCTCCACGTGACCGTATGACCTCCCTACAATGCCTGGGCATGCTCCTGATGAGGTGGCAGATGGTATCCTGAGGGATGTCCTCCCAGACCTGGACTAAAGCATCCGCCAACTCCTGTACAGTCTGTGGTGCAATGTGGCATTGGTGGATGGAGCAAGACATGATGTCACAGATGTGCTCAATCGGATTCAGGTCTGGGGATTGGGCGGGCTAGTCCATAGCATCAAAGCCTTCCTCTTGCATGAACTGCTGACACACTCCAGCCACGTGAGGTCTAGCATTGTCTTGCATTAGGAGGAACTCAGGGCCCACCACACCAGCGTATGGTCTCACAAGGGGTCTGAGGATCTCATCTCTTTACCTAATGGCAGTCAGGCTACCTCTGGCAAGCACATGGAGGGCTGTGCGGTCCCCCAAAGAAATGCCAACCCACACCCTTACTGACCCACCACCAAACTGGTCATGCTGGAAGATGTTGCAGGCAGCAGTATGTTCTCCACAGCGTCTCCGGACTCTGTCATGTCTGTCACATGTCCTGCAGCTGGGTTGTTGCCCTCCTACGGCCTCCTCCACGTCTCCTGATGTATTGGCCTGTCTACTGGTAGCACCTCCATGCTCTGGACACTAAGCTGACAGACACAGCAAACCTTCTCGCATTGATGTGCCATCCTGGATGAGCTGCACTACCTGAGCCACTTGTGTGGATTGTAAACTCTGTCTCATGCTACCACTAAAGTGAAAGCACCGCCATCATTCAAAAGTGAGCAAAACATCTGCCAGAAAGCATAGGAAATGAGAAGTGGTCTGTAGTCACCACCTGCAGAACCACTCCTTTATTGTGGGTGTCTTACTAATTGTCTATAATTTACACCTGTTGTCTGTTCCATTTGCACAACAGCATGTGAAATTGATTGTCAATCAGTGTTGCTTCCTGAGTGGACAGTGTGATTTCACAGAAGTGTCATTGACTTGGAGTTACATTGTGTTGTTTAAGTGTTCCCTTTATTTTTTGAGCAGTGTATTTATGTACTTCTGAGCTGTTTTTAAAGCAAAGTTAATTTGAATGTTACAACAGCATGTATGGTTAAGGTTAAACGGATGGAACCTGGGGGATTTTTTTTTACACTTTTTAAAATTAATATCCAAAACAGATTCATTTTTAGAGGCAGATGACTGATGGTGTGTATCAAATTAAGCAACAGCTTTTTCCAAGTAGTCCAAAAATGATCCCTTTTTGGGAGTAGCAACAGGTTTTGTGCCTGAAAAGTAAGGAAGCATTTGCCTTTTACAAGTTGTGAGAAATAATTCCTGTTTTGGGGCATAGCCTCTAGGGCTGGCATTCTAGAAAGTGCACAAAATGACACAAAGCCATCTATTCACCAATTTATCACAATTAGTGTAAGACAAAACAATCTGTCACACTTAACTTCCAAAACAGATTTTGTACAAACAGAACAGATGCAGAATGTTCTCTGCTTATTATATATGTGTTCTCCTACTCCTGTCTGTGTTGTTTACTGCTTCGTGTCCCTCGCAAAGATTTTCGCCTAACACCTGATAACTTTAAAATGGCTGCTAAAGCTATGTGCATAGTCTTTTATAGTGGCTTTAGTATCACTGCTATACTGCTTCCAGATTGGCTGTTTGAATGGCATCATGGGATTTTCTGAGGTCATGTGATTTTTTCTCCTTTTACTTGGCTGATGTTATTTTAGCAGGTTCTGCCAAACAGAACAGCCCGAAGTTAGAGTTCTAACCGATCTAAACTTTAGCAAATTTCTATCCAAACTCAGGTTCTATGTAATCTACCCCTCCCTTTAGCCTCTGAGCAGCAGCAACAGGAGCAGTTCAGTGATTAAAGTAACCTTTTCCTTGCTGTTATCTTGCTGCCGTTGTTTCCTTTTGCTCAAACAACGATTCACTGGTCCCAACCCCAAAAAAGAAGAGAATAGGAAATAGCTGTACACTATGGAGGGGTCTTTCATGGGCTCAATAACAGTAGCAAAAGCACTAAAATAACCTTTTAACCCCTTTGAAGGGTTAATCTAACAAGATCATGCAGGTTTCTACAAAATCTTTTGAAACACTAGGTTAAAAAAAGCTGCTGTACCAGTGCTAACAATGTCTCATTTGCACTTCCTGGTGTTATCTTTACCCATAGGATATGCTTACTCAGCCAATCAGTGGCTGTCACACTAATCTGCTTTAACCAGTGATTGGCTGAGTGGGCATTTGTTTGTGTTGAGACAGGACTAGGAAACAATGATCAGCAGGAAATCAGTGAGCATCAGAATGCAATGGCAGGGGATTGGACGGGTCAGTAATGTCTTGTTTTTTGTTTTGTTTTTTATTTATTTTTTTTAATTTATTTTTAATTTTTAATTTTTTTTACTGACCCCAATAAAAATAAAAATAAAAAAAACAGATTGTAAACCTCTTTAAAGGAAAATTGTCACCAGTTTCACCCCCACTAACCTGTTGATACAGGTGTGTGGTATGGGTAACACTGATCATAACCATACTTACCTGTCCCCGTTTCGTAGTCCTGCTGACTCGTTATCTTCTTCGTTTGGGCGGCAGGCTTTGTCATGTATTGTCATTGCAGATAAAGCTTCTGGCTCTGGATGACCTGTCCTTTTATGCAATACACAGACAACTCACTTATTATGTAATACCTACATTCCACTGTTGTGGCACAGTAAGGAAATTGAACACTTTGTGCCAGTCTTCACCCACAGCTTATAGATGATCGGTGCAGGCCTCAGCGGTGGGACACTTTATGATCTTCCTATTGTCAAGGGACCCTTCAAATACAGTTAGGAGTTCTAAAGTAGAGAAACCCTTTCACAATGAATTCAATGAAAAAGTACAGTTCACCATTATTAAAGGGAAACTCTGGTACATAAGTTTTCATCTCCAATCCACATGATAGGGGATAAGTGTCTGATCGTGGGGAGGGGGGTTTGGAAGTTGGTGGTCCAACCCTGGCTCTCCTCATGCATGAATCGACCCTGCTCTGGGCACAGTTGACTGATGTCTACCACACACAGGGGTGGCCAACATGACCCCTCCATGGATCTCTATGGGAGAGCTGGAGATGCAGTGCTTAGTGCAGTGGTCATCAGTAATCCGTGCAGTAAGCGGAGGTCACTCCATGCAGAGCCTGGGTACCAGTCAGAAGATCGTGGGTGGTCCCACCAGTCAGACCCCCCGATCAGACACTTATCCCCTATCCTATGAATAGAGAATAAAATATTATGTACTGAAGCAATATTGTTGTCCAAATAGGAATTGATGTGGTCCGGTATTCGATATATTTGTATCATTCATTTAGATAAGTCGTATTATTTTCATAGGGATGTGCACTCAATGACCAAAGGATGCCATGTTTCTACTAGTCTACACTTACACCATTGAGAAAAAATTTAATAACATGAATGCACGTGAGGTGGATACACACCTAGGTTACATGCACTTGTAAGAATACTGTCTTAAATGACTGTATGTAGGCTGTCAACTGTAATAACCATTCATTAAATTTCAAGTAAAGGTAACACCAGCCAAGTGCCGAAAGTTCCATTGAAGATTTACACACAAACACTGTACCAGCCCCTCCTTTTCTACAACTAGGAACATGCCTGGTATTGCAGGCTCATAGATCTGTTAATTAACATGGAAGATAGAATATTATTTTGCCAACTGTCTATGCAATGAAATAACCAGTCTATTAGCTACTAATACCAACAATATTTATTAAGATACTAGATTGAATGGGCTGCTTAGTTGTTGGTTACTACTAGAGATGAGTAAATTGTACAAATTCACTTTTTGGGGGGTAAATTGTGTAAAGGAACAAAGAATCTACTCTTGTGCATTGAGCAGCAATGTTGCATACACTGTATGCGTTGCTGCTCAGTTAAAGAATACCTTCAGTTATAAAGAAAAAATATTATAGTGCAGGATTGTGCACTATAATTACTTGATCAATCACAGAGTGGGTAATGGGGATGGAGCACTGAGCCAAGAGAATGTATCCATCAGCAGATTCTGCTATATAAGATATAGCTATACCTAATATATACTATACTTCTTTACTGGTAAGTAGAGATACCTCTGTGCCACTTTGACAATGGGCTTTCCCTGCCTAAAACACCAGCGCTATTACTTACCTCCAATGATGCCCAGCACCACCAAAGAAAAAAAGTCAGCTCGCTGCCATGTAGAAGGAATGTACAGGGTGGGCCATTTATATGGATACACCTTAATAAAATGGGAATGGTTGGTGATATTAACTTCCTGTTTGTGGCACATTAGTATATGTGAGGGGGGAAACTTTTCAAGATGGGTGGTGACCATGGCGGCCATTTTGAAGTCAGCCATTTTGAATCCAACTTTCCTTTTTCAATAGGAAGAGGGTCATGTGACACATCAAACTTATTGGGAATTTCACAAGAAAAACTGTGACGTGCTTGGTTTTAACATAACTTTATTCTTTCATGAGTTATTTACAAGTTTCTGACCACTTATAAAATGTGTTCAATGTGTCAATGCAACCTTCTTCTCCCACTCTTCACACACTGATAGCAACACCACAGGAGAAATGCTAGCACAGGCTTCCAGTATCCATAGTTTAAGGTGCTACACATCTTGTATCTTCACAGCATAGACAATTGCCTTCAGATGACCCCAAAGATAAAAGTCTAAGGGGGGCAGATCGGGAGACCTTGGGGGCCATTCAACTGGCCCACGACGACCAATCCAGGAAACTGTTCATCTAGGAATGCTCGGACCTGACACCCATAATGTGGTGGTGCACCATCTTGCTGGAAAAACTCAGGGAACATGCCAGCTTCAGTGCATAAAGAGGGAAACACATCATCATTTTCGCATATCCAGTGGCCTTGAGGTTTCCATTGATGAAGAATGGCCCCACTATCTTTGTACCCCATATACCACACCATACCATCCATTTTTATGTTCCAACAGTCTTGGAGGGATCTAACTAATGTGGGTTAGTGTCAGACCAATAGCGGTGGTTTTGTTTGTTAACTTCACCATTCACATAAAAGTTTGCCTCATCACTGAACAAAATCTTCTGCGTAAACTGAGGGTCCTGTTGCAATTTTTGTTTTGCCCATTCTGCAGCACCCGAAACTACGGATACTGGAAGCCTGTGCTAGCATTTCTCCTGCGGTGTTGCTATCAGTGTGTGAAGAGTGGGAGAAGAGGCTTGCATTGACAATCCAACACAATGGGCAGCACATTGAACACATTCTATAAGTGGTCAGAAACTTGTAAATAACACATGAAAGAATAAAGATACGTTAAAACCAAGCACATTATTGTTTTTCTTGTGAAATTTCCAAGAAGTTTGATGTGTCACATGACCCTCTTCCTATTGAAAAAACAAAAGTTGGATTCAAAATGGACGACTTTAAAATGGCCGCCATGGTCACCACCCATCTTGAAAAGTTTTCCCCCTCACATATACTAATGTGCTACAAACAGGAAGTTAATATCCCCAACCATTCCCATTTTATTAAGGTGTATCCATTTAAATGGCCCACCCTGTAGATCACTGAGACATATAGTATCTGCTGGAAGCACAGATGATAGCAAAACCCAACCAATTTCTGGTGTAGCTAATGGGAAAAAGGAGAGAAAAATGTATTCAGCTCAAAGGGTAAAATTCCAAGATTTATTAAAACATGGTTAAAATTGATGGTGAAAAAATGACACAAAAGTATAAATAAAGCTCCAACGTGTTTCGAACTGTATACAGTTTGAAATACTGGAGAGTTTCCTTAGTGCCTTTATCTTAGTAGGGTACATCTTTTTGAGGCTTTTAAGATCACATAATTTTTTATACTTTTTAGCTCTCAGGTTGTGTAAAATGAATCAGCTCTATGATTCTTTTGTGACATGATCAAGATCAGACCTGCTGGGTATTTTTAGGTATTATGTGGGAAATATGCTTTCATCAGAATTCCTACTGAAAAAGCCAGTCAAAAAATGGCCACTAGTGATCCACCTGCCTCCTGGGAGACATACCAGTCCTGCAGTGTCCAGTGGTCATCGACACTTCATTGACACCATGAGTGATTGACAGGTCTGCAGGTTGGTCCAGAGGTGCTATGCTTGCTCCCGACCCTCTGTGAGTCAGAGCAGAGTGAAGGAGGGGGTGGAGGGGGAGGAGTCATCACAGTGAGGAGAAGACAGGGACATGCCCCATGCCTCTGCATGGACAGAAACCTCACTGAGCAATGATGGCAAGTAAATAAGGCCAATTCTGAGAGATACATAGGTCGGAGACACATAAAAATTAGATGTACATGATCAGGATGAGGTACTGAGCAACATATAACAGTTTTATTTGGGAGGGATCTGACAGGTACACTTTAATATCAGACAGATGTATGTGCATGTCGTTTAGCAAATGTGTCCCATAGGGCCGTGCACCAAAATCTGTGCATACCAGAAACATGCACAACTAAAAACCAGCCTATTTTTACACCAGTACTCTTTTACTGTATTGTGCACCATAAATTACAATTACTGTCCACACACTAAATATATGTGTTCAAAACTAAAACTCATAGGTGGGAACACCCACTTTTTGAGAAGGGTATAAAAAAGATTTATCAGTCATAAATAGTAGAATTTTTGCCACATGATGATATTAAATGTAACATGCACCAAAATAATTTGCAACAGATATTTCTCTGTCGGCCAATGTAAAATTTCCCCCAATGTGTGAATAGACAGGCCAGGGTTTGGGGAAAGCTTTCATATCAGCTTTTATATCCAGCCTGAGGCCACCACTATTTTATATAAATCAAACAGTTGTTTTTTATTTTTATTTTTTTGCACCAACAAGAGAATCTAGAAATTCTTGTTCATGTATTGAAGATTTGGGTTTTTCCTCACAGCATGTTCTGGGTTTACGTTAGGTTTTTTGGTTCTGTTGCATGTAAATGTTTAAAACACTTGAAAAGCAAAAAAGTATATGTTAACTGAGACTAAAAACGGATACAACAGAATTAATTTCCCATTAACTAATACTATTAAAAAAAAATAAAAAAATTCAAAGATTGCAACATATAGTTTTTGTACACAAAAGCATAGTTGACTACATTTTTGTATACAACAAAATCGAACTTACTGTAACTAAAACAGTAACACAGTGTGAATCCACTGTTATGCATCTTCTGATTTTTATCTTTTTTATCTCATCACTAAATGACAGTGAGGGCATCTTAGGAAAGAAGAATCCCTTTAAGACCAGTTGAGCTTATGATGTTTAAAGGGGTTGTGCACAAAAAGTAATTTATCCCCTATCCATTGGATAGGGGCTAAGTGTCTGATCGCGATGGGTCTGACCACTGGGACCCCTGAAATCTTCTCAATGGGCTCTGCTCTCTCAGAGGGGCGCATGTTGGGGACGGTCCCCACTCCATACTTTTCTATTTGAGTGCCAAAAAAGCCTGAGTACAGCACTCGGGCTTCTTCACCGCTCCCATGGAGAATGAATGGAGCATGTGCCTTCTCAGCTCCTCTCAGAGACCCAGTTAATAGAGGGTTAGTTACTTTTTGCTGGACAACCCCTTTAAACATTGAATTGAGAATTCCAGGATCTGTATAGATTTGAGGATTCTTGTAATCAGAAAACTCTCAATCAGAAAAATCTCATTCCTCGGTAGATAAAGTTGGTTCTCAAAATTTGCAGATAATTAATCTGGACCATTTGTGGAACTTTAATGAACAGATGTTTTCACATTTTTCTTACCTTTAGTTAAGCAAAAGATTACAATTCAACCCAATATCATGACTTGCTATCAGAATGCATGGAAGGCCGATCACTAGCCATGTTGTGATCTCATACCGTACATCACAGAGTATATTGAGTTTTGAGATAAGTTGAAAAAGGATTGATCTGTATTTATCTTAAAGGGGTACTCTGCCAAAGGATAGGGGATAAGATGTCTGATCACGGGGGTCCGACCGCTGGGAACCCCTGTGACTCCTCTCACGCCTCCTCTCATAGACTTGCATTGAGGGGGCGTGGCTTGACATCATGAGGTGGCGTGAATGTGACATCACAAGCCTCTGGTGGGAATTTCACTCTGTGCATTGGATGAATGGGATGCCGCAGCAGATATTGCGGGGGTCCAAGCAACGGGACGCCCGAGATTATGCATCTTATCCCCTATACTTTGGATAGGGGATAAAATGTCTAGGGGCAGAGTACCCCTTTAAGAACATCCATCAAAACTGCCTATTATTGTTGATTGGGTTTCTGCCTTCTTTGCATGTACCACAACCATCCATTGGGTCGTCTATTTTAGGCTCAGTACACCACATTTACACATAGGTTAAAGGGAACCAATCAGTAGACTTTAGCATATATAATGCTTGGCAACACATTACATATGCTAAAATCATTATACTCATCATCCCTGGGGGAACATTTGTGCCCCCAGGGATGGTGAAGATATTAAGTTATAAAGTCCCCCCCGGCCGCCCAGCAAGTAGCCCCTTGGGTGGGGACTTACATTTACCAGCTCTGTTAGCTGCGGCCGTGGCCCCACCCTGATGGCATGAATGATAGCTCACTTCAATACTCTGACGCGAGCCGTCATTCAAGCTGTCAGGGTGGGGCCACGGCAGTAGCTAACGGAGCTGGTAAGTATAAGTCCCCGCCCAGGCGGCCAGGGGGGACTTTATAACTCAATATCTTCACTATCCCTGGGGGCACAATTGTCCCCTGGGGATGGTGAGGATAATGATTTTAGCATATATAACGCATTGTCAGGCATTATATATGCTAACATCTACTGATTGGTTCCCTTTAAGCATGCCTAAATAGTTCTGACTAGAGTTGAATGAACTGGGGATGCAGCTCACTGAACTCTCTAAGGCTGGGTTCACACTACGTTTTCTCCCATACGGGAGCGCATACGGCAGGGGGGAGCTAAAAGCTCTCGCTCACGTATGTCACCGTATGCGCTCCCGTATGTCATTCATTTCAATGAGCCGGCCAGAGTGAAACGTTCGGTCCGGTCGGCTCATTTTTGCGCCGTATGCGCTTTTACAACCGGACCTAAAACCGTGGTTGACCACAGTTTTAGGTCCGGTTGTAAAAGCGCATACGGCGCAAAAATGAGCCGACCGGACCGAACGTTTCACTCCGGCCGGCTCATTGAAATGAATGACATACGGGAGCGCATACGGTGACATACGGGAGCGCGAGGTTTTAGCTCCCCCCTGCCGTATGCGCTCCCGTATGGGAGAAAACGTAGTGTGAACCCACCGTAACATTGCCAGGGAAGCTCGCGCAAACCTGAATGTCGGGGCTGATCTGTCCTTGCAGCTAACCACCATTAGTACAGCTCAGCCCAAAAAGGAAGGTGTTAATAAGTGCTGCTGAGGTGTATACATTATAGCCATCTATATGGCTTTGTAAGGCATACAATGAAGTGAGTGATACCATCTCGTCGCTGTTCGGGCCTCTTCTTATGTAGCCCTGCTCCACTGTGACATCATTGCTAGATGTGGGGCTACACAAGAAGAGGATTCACTGGTTTACTACGAGAAAAGCGAAAGTTGTCTATACTATTGTATTAGAACGTTAAAAGGTCCACCATGGTAGCTAGAGGCCATCAGTGTATACACATTCTTAAACTGTGTCCCTCAAGATGTTGCAAAACTTCAACTCCCAGTACGCCCAGACAGCCGTTGGCTGTCCGGGCATGCTGGGAATTGAAGTTTTGCAACATCTGGGGGGGGGCACAGTTTGAAACCACTGGTAGATACTGATGACATACAACAGTATTAAATGAAATCTGTCATCAGTGTCACCTGCACTTACCTTAGAGCGTGGGCGGAGCTTATGTGATGTCACCACTGCTGTTTTCTGGCAGTGAGACCCAGAAGAGAACAGCAGTAGTGACATCACTAAGCTCTGCCCATGCTCCAAGACAGGCCCGGAGCTGAAGATACCAAAGAGGATTGCCAGAGAACCACAGCACGGAACGGGACAAGGTAAGTACTTTTGTCATCAGTGTCACCTGCACTACCTGTCTGTTGTGACAAGTTAGTGCAGATGACACTGATGACAAATTTCTATTAAGTGACACATTGTAAATGAAGCCCAAGCTACCCCTTACATACTTAAATTCCTATTATTGAAAACATTTACAGTCTATTCAATAGAGGTGCAGCATAATTTTGAAAGGAGCCGTAACCTTCTGAGAGCTACGCGGAGCAGTGGACTTAATCAATTAATTAGGTATATAAAGTCAGGCCGGGATATTAATGCAGTCACCTGCATTGTGAAATGCCATTTGCAATTTTATTATTCATGGCTTCTCCTAAACTAGTTTAGTATTATAAATAATTGAATTCTTCTTCACAACGATATTACTTGTTGGGAGAAGGGAATCAGAGGTGCTGGTGCCAGTCCATCATTACAAGTCATTTAGATCATAATCTGTTGTCCTTAACTCATTGATCACACAGAGGAAACAAAATCCCTATAATTATTCGACTATAAAATATAGGTATGAGAAATTTACCATGAAGATTACTGGACATGAATGGATTATTTCTTAACACAAATTCTAAACAGTAACCCATCCCCCACATACCATAAAATGTTACCTGTTATCAATGTTATATATCAAAAGTTTTTTCTGGGACAACACATATAGATAGGCACTCAATATGAGTTTGGTTGTGCTCCGACTCCCAGAACCCCACACCTCCCCCATACAAAAACATTGAGCCCTGCAACATTATTACTCAATAGACACAGGTCCATATGTTGGTCAATGGCTTTCCTAGGTATTACAGTCATCCCATTCACTTGATTGCACACTTATGTGCTTATATATTAAGTGCCATCCTAAATAAGTGTACATTGTGCAAATAGGGAATGCTGAGTATGCTAGTGAGTGCAAACTCACTTGGTTGATATTAATGTGCCTAAGCGTCATAATCCATTAGGAGACTTGGGAGAATATATTTGGGGTGACGTTCTGCATGTCTGAAACCCTCAAAAACTGTACTTTTACCAATATCACCTGGCCTAAGTGTGGAGATAGGAAGAGATCATACTTAACATTGTGTATTGTACATATCCACTTGGTGGAACTATTGCATCCAAGTGGTTTACTTTCATAGGGAGCTCCTGATCCAGTGAAGCACCGCCACAGTGGTGACCCTAAATAATAATAGCGCTATTAACTGCCTACTGGATCTTTTTTCTAATATTCAGATTTTAATAATTACTATTACTTTTGAGCAGTTCTCATGTTGTTAAAAAGTTATTACAAACTTATCATTTATCCACAGGATTGTTTAAACAAGAAAGAAAAGAAAACTAAATAATAGAAAAGGCAATACTTTATTAATTACACTTAATACACAATACACCGAAACCCTCTAAAATCAATTAAAATATGCCCATAAAAGGCAAAAAACTCCATATGGGTTGGGGGCCATGGATCCCACCCCCAGGGTGCTTAAACCCCAATACTGTGTGTGCAACTGTCCCCAATAAACTACCTGTTTAGTATGCAGTCCTATGTAAATCCAACTCCTGCCTCTTAGAACCCAGTCACAGTTAAATAACTACTAATGATATGCAACCTCACAATTGCAGGGTGTCACACAATAGTAGACATCAGAGGAGTAGAGGGGGGGTTCAAAAAGTGCGCCAGTAGATAAGCGTCCTGCTGAAACTTCCACAGTTCTGTCTTCCGAAGACAACTTCCTTAGGAAAGGACATAGGTTTCTGGTTGTGGGGGAGTCAGACTGATGGGACCCCCTGCAAATCTAGAACAGAGCCCATTTCTTACCTCTGAGCGATCCTGTCCTCACCTTCTGAGATGGTAATCACGGGCAGCAGTAATGTCACAGCTAAATTGGCAATTGGCTGAGCCAATGTCACTGCTAAAACCAGTTTGTCTTGGAAGGTGGTGGCCAGGTTGCTCAGAGGTAAGAGATGAGCCCTATTCTGGAGACCACTCCGTAATCAATCACTGTGAATCCCCGATCAACCCCATTAAGACTAATGTAAAGTGTAGAGTAATACCTCTCCAACAGACAACCATTTTTTTCTAGGCTAGATTCTAGACATATATTTTTTTTCTGTTTCCACAAATAAATAGGAGCTTCCACAACACATAAAACACCCTCATGTTGAATATAAAGGTGGCAATATTTAAAGCTGACTTTTTTTTTGCTGACTTCCCCAGTTTTGGTTAAAAAGTGGTGCATGATACATTTTGAAAAGAAGTTTGCCTTGTTTGCAGCATGTAAAACACTTTTTAAAAGGGGGATGGCCTTGGAAATGGGATTAAGTACACAGTATAAACTGCATCAGATTTTTAAACAGCATGATACACTGTTAGTAAAACTAAGTTAGTAAAACTAAGCAAGTTTTTAAATACGTGCCCCAATAGGTTTGGGGGATGCCTCCAATCCTTAATGTCTATAAACAATGCCACATCTTAATGGACGCATCTCACAATGGTCAATTGTCTTGCAGGATATAACCAGAATTTAAGTTTCATCATATTAACTATCTACTGGCCACCTTCTTTGAGAGGTACACTACTCAAAAAGACCATTATAAATGACATTTTGGGCAGCTGCCTCAAAGAAAAGAAAAAACTTTGCCAATAGAGAACTGTTGTGCGTACAAGGGTGCATCATGCCCCCTCCCATAGACATGAATGGAGGGGGCGTGGTATGACGTCACGTCCCCAGTACCGGACGTGGAGGTTTCCGAAACTGGAGATTCAGCGCCCGCATAGAATGCGGGTACTGCAGGGAGATCGCGGGTGGTCTCAGCAGCGGGCCCCCCACAATCAGACACCTTATCCCCTATCCTTTGGATAGGGGATAAAATATTTTTGCCCGGAATACCCCTTTAACTGTGCGCTGGATTTTATTACAGTGACTTAATACAGCTCCATTTGGGCATTTAGAACTATTTTCGTGGTGTTTAAAATTATTGTAAAATTTCCTAAAGAAGTTAGAATTTTCATGAAATGTAATATAATTTTTGAGCACATGGTGGAGGTTCCCTACTGAAGATACTCAAAAATGTATAAAAAGCAGACACAAAGAGCATTTCTTGTTCTTGTGGGCCAGACGTATCCATGCATTACATTACATAGATAGCTCTTTATTTTCATTTTAACTATTTCATTTATTTTCTGCCTGGTTTCCCCAAAGATTCCAGGTGAACACTGGCAATATCCCAAATAGAATACCCTATGATAAGGTTATCATCAAACCTACCCACAAGTGGTGTGTAATGTAGACAGTAAAGTCATAAGTGGTAAGGATAATCCTTGCTCCAATAAAATGAATGCTTGTAATGCTTTATTAGCAAAACAGCCTCCATGCATTACGCATTTCGGAAAATATCCCTTCATCAGATGATTAAGGCATATTCTTAAAAGGCATAATGTATGGAGGCTGGGTTTGCTAATAAAACATTGTGAACAGTAATTTTATTGGAGCAAGGAGAATCTTTTCCACTTGTTACTTTGCTAGCTATATTAGATTCTGGGGACACTAGGTTGGAACCACAAGCATTATTGAAAGGCTGCCTGCAGCTCCATGTATTTTATATAGGCTCCACAGGGTGAACAGTTTCACAGTCTGTTTTACTATTTATTTTACTGAGGGTCCTACACCATGATGTGCACCATTACATTTACAGTCACAAGTGGTGTGCAGCATTGCAGCTCAGGCCTATTCACATCAATGGAGCTAAGCTGCAATAGACTTATTAATCATGTACAACCCAAATTCAAAAGGTAAAATCCTAATTTATGCATGTAATTGATGTATAAGAAATACATATCTATTCAACTTTGGATTGAACAATACCAATCATATAGAACAAAGGGAAAATGTACTAATATTGCCTGATTCTGAGTGCAGGTCGTGATATAGGGTAGTTTCTTATAGATCACTATTTTCATTCTCATTTTGAACTTTCTTGTGCTTCTACTTTATCTTCTTTGTATGCAGTATTTTAGGTTGAAGCCATATTGTTTTTTTAAGCTAACTGAATGGGCAGCAAGAGTGGCATTCTGCAGTAAAAAAAAATATCTATGACATAAGTCTGGGTTCCCATTGCCTTTCGCATCCGACCTGTTAAGTGTCTGATCAGCTCTCTCTCTTTTTTTTTTTTTGAGCCGATCGGAGCCTAAAAAGGGTCGGATCCAAATGGCAACTACTGTGTCTCGACAGACCCCATTTAGTTGCATGGGGTCTGTCCACGATCTGGTAATTTCACAAGAATTTAGTGGAGCACTATTTTTTTCTCTGCTAAACTCCCATCCTTCTGGCCGGATTACCGGCAGAACTCCAAATAGCGGAACCCGACGGCAATGTGAACGAGGCCTTAGTTGTATGATGTTATGTATATCCTATCTGACGTCAAGTATAGCATTCAGAATAAACTCCTGCATCAATGTATATACAAGGTACTACAATGTATATACAGGAATTCTGTTAAAAACAAACAAAGAAATAAAACAATTTAAACAGGTAAATAAATATGTAAAAAATGTAATAAGGTAACAAGGGTTAATAGAACTGTGTGCCCGTGACCTGGTCTACTTGAAAACTATGTCTATTGCCCTTGTATCTACTACAAAGTAATTAAAAAAAACATTGCTGGTTATAACAAACTGTGCACGTGCATAAATTACCCTTTATATTACTAATCTCTTATTGCCCCCTATATCTACAAAACATTGCAGTATTACATGCCAAGCAATTACCCACTAGATAGGAACAATTTACTACAAAACAGATAATAAAATTCAATCGTTGGTGGGGGTTGTACTCACTTGCACTTTGCTTCTAGACATAATGTATAATTCAAGTTCAGTCAGGTTAGAGGTAGCAGGGCCGCAGAATGCAGACTGCCTTTCACTTTCATACCCCTTGGAAAACGTTAATTTGGTAAAAAGAAAAATTGAAATCTCCCTGTTGGACGTGTCTGTGACAATGTGGAGCAGTAAGAAGCATTCTGGAATGTGTCCAGAAAAAAGCATGGCGCAGGTCCCCAGGGCATAACGTATGCTATCTCCAGAAACTTTTCTAAACTTGGCACTGTCATGATTGACAGCCGGCACCAAAATGTTCATTATCCAGCAGCTAAAGACATGTACGTTTGAGTACCTTTGATTGTGCCAGTACATGTCTGGATTATGTCATCCAGCTAAGATTTGCTTAACCCTTAGAATAGTGGATTGAAACCTTTCCTCTCTACAGTGCTATAAAACCAGTATAAAAGTAAATCTCTATTCAAATATTATGGAGAGAAATAGGGTACCATATTCACATTTAGTATCAAAATGATAGATATTGTAGGGGGGGGGGGGGGGGGCTATACGTTTCAACAGGATTTCTCATATAATAAACCACTGAGTAAACCACTGAATAATAATACACTAAATAATGATATCGCACCACCACCTTCAACAGTACTGAGAAAAATTATACAGACTAGAGATTGTTGCCTGGCCAGAATTTCCAAAAATGTAGCACCTATCTGTACACAGCTGCCCTTTGTGTCTAGAAATGAAGATACTGGTGGGCTTTGATGTAGATGTTAGGGATATTGTCTTGCCATACAAAGAACTACCAAAGCTTTAAAGGGGTACTCCGCTGCCCCACATTCGGAACATTTTGTTCCAAACGCTTGGAGCGGGTGGCGGAGGGTTGCGACGTCATAGCCATGCCCCTTGTAACGTCACACCACACCCCTTCAATGCACGTCCATGGGAGGTGGCGTGGCGGCCGCCATGCCCCCTTCCATAGGCGTGTATTGAAGGGGTGTGGCGTGACATCATGAGGGGTGTGACCATGACTTCACGACCCCAGCCACCCACACCCAGCGTTCTAAACAAACGCTGGGTGCTGCACAGAGATCATGGGGTCCCAGCAGGGAGACCCCCACAATCAGACATCTTATCCCCTATCCTTTGGATAGGGGATAAGATGTCTAGGGCAGAGTACCCCTTTAAATGGGTTGTCAAGGAAAAAAATGTAGATGTGGCTAGGGGTAGTGTAAAAAAAAAGAGCTTCAGTCACCTACCCCGATCCCCACCGCTGCTACACAAAAATTCTTAGCCCTTATTTATCACAGCTTATTCCTGGTTCCTGATGGCATGTCCTCCCCGCAAAAAGTACTCACTCAGCCAATCACAGGCTGAGGCAGGATGCAGTGGCCAGTAACTGTCTTTGTGGAACAGGTCCTGCTTGGACAGCATGTCACCAGGAACCATAAAGTAGCGGTGAGGAGCGGTGACCAGAAACGTCTGTGCAGCAGCTGCGGAAGATCAGAGTAGCTGAGTATATTTTTTATTTTTTTTTATTTCACAACACCCCCAGCCAAATATAACATTTCCCCCCCCCCCTGTAAAATCCCTTTAAGATACCTATACACATATACTGTACATGTAATAATATATAGCCAACAACTATCTCTCACTAAGAACAAAAGGATCGGGCAGTTGAAATCCAACATGCTGAATCCTTCTCTACCACCTAGTTCGACAGGTTCAGAAAGACTTTTTCTAATGTTTATGGGGACCTTTACAGACAATACTTCCTAGGAAAATGTATACAAATAAGCTGTCCTATAGGAGGAAAACCATCACTAATGCCACCTATTGAAGGAAACGCATTTGGACATGATTAGGCATTTCAGCCAAGCCAGCGTCTTTATATGTAGACAGATGTGTATGATTTTTGCCCCTAGTCAGAACATAGTGAGTTATGCATACCTTTTTTTTACAGGGATCATGGCATGTAAGACTTCCTGTGTCAGTTGTTATTCTTCACAAAGAGAAATAGTACTCCTGGAGATATACAAAGGTTACTAACAGGGTGGTACAATAAAGAAAGACACTTATCTATGAGAAGTTGCTTTAAAATTTACTTCTCACACAATCACACACTGTTTCACACATAATATGACTGTTGATAGACCACTAATACATCACTGAAAAATGCATAGTTACTAAGAAACAACACAAATCATAAAAAAGTAATGCCAACCAGTTTAAGCAACTTGAATAAGTAAGAATCACATGGGAAGATGGCACAATCATTGTATGGATTATCCCCTGGATTGGGCAACAGTGGTTGACTGCTCATTGGGGAAATGGAAGACTCTCCCCAGTCACTCTCTCTTTATCGAGGTGTGGGCCCAAAGAGCATCAAAAGGAAACTGTGTGAGCTGATGAGCGACTATGCTACCCAATAAGGCGTATAAAGCAGCAGCTACCAGCAGTGGTATGATGTCATGCTCCTATGCACAGTGCAAGATCTGTACCAGAGCCCACCATCAAATGTCATAGTATGTGTGGACTTTATACTAAGTAGGATATATTGTCCAATGGCATTAGTCATTTATAATCTAATGTTCTCCTATGTGCCCAAAAACCCCACATTCTATGTTCAACTGCTTTACTATATAGTTATGTGTCAAGCTTCCAGACTTTTAAGGTGGCTCTTGAATAATAGACACTGAAAATCCAACTAGTTTACTTTTATTTTCTATGATGTTCAGAATAAGTATTAGCGACATTTGTTCGTTATAATCTGCTGACCTCAATGTAATGTCTACAATTAGTTTAGTTCTCCTATGAAGAATGATAACTGTTTTATGCTTTACATTTACACCGATTCAGACTATTGCCCAACAGACCTCTGTGACCTGAGGATTATATATATATATATATATATATATATATATATATATATATATATATAGTACAGACAAAAAGTTTGGACACACCTTCTCATTCAGAGTTTTCTTTATTTTCATGACTATGAAAATTGTAGATTCACACTGAAGGCATGAAAACTATGAATTAACAAATGTGGAATTATATACATAACAAAAAAAAGTGAAAATATGTCATATTCTAGGCTCTAGCCACCTTTTGCTTTGATTACTGCTTTGCACACTATTGGCATTCTCTTGATGAGCTTCAAGAGGTAGTCACCTGAAATGGTCTTCCAACAGTCTTGAAGGAGTTCCCAGAGATGCTTAGCACTTGTTGGCCCTCTTTGCTTTCACTCTGCGGTCCAGCTCCCCCCCCCAAACCATCTTGATTGGGTTCAGGTCCGGTGACTGTGGAGGCCAGGTCATCTGGCGCAGCACCCCATCACTCTCCTACTTGGTCAAATAGCCCTTACACAGCCTGGAGGTGTGTTTGGGGTAATTGATTCACACTGAAGGCATGAAAACTATGAATTAACACTTGTGGAATTATATACATAACAAAAAAAATTGAAAATATGTCATATTCTAGGTAGAGATGAGCGAACAAATACGAATATCGCCGCGATTCTATCGCACAAATCGCTTCATTAAACTCCATTTTACAGCGTTCCAGGTTATTGGAGACCTAAGATGGCGGATCCAGATGTGAGTACATGGGGCAGGGGATTATGGGAGGGCGGGAAACAGCAGCGGGAATGAAGGTAGGCGGACTGACCCTGAACCACATGTGAGATGCAGCCTATCAGTGTTCACTGACCTCTGTGATGTCACAGCCCCTATATAATCTCTTGCCTCTCTTCATTTCATCTATGCACTCAGATGGAGAGGACAGGACTGCGTGTGTGTGAATAGCTCATACCACAGTGTTACACTGCAACTGCTAGTCACATCAGCATTAGGGAAAGACAGGAGTGCAGAGTGCTGTGCTGTTACACTGAGAAGGATCATTGATTGCTAAACCTCCTATTCACGTTATTGAGCATTGCAGCAGAGAGGGGCAGATAGCTGTCAGCTGCCTCATACAGATCTCCAAGCTGCCTGAACTTTCTGAAACATCTTATCTCCTCATTTTTCAGCCCAATTGAGTTTTTTTTGCTCCACAAATCTTCTGCTGCTCAGAATTGTGTGACAGAGTGCAATTTAGGGTTTAATCCCTGGATTTTTTTTTTTTTTTTTGGTGCTGCACTGTTGGGTCCTGCTGCTGTTCAGAAATATTAGTGTGGACTTTAGTGCCTTTTTACCATTTTTCACCTGTTACTCTGTCTCTGTGCTAAATTCAGTGTTATACCACACGTTATACACCTGCCGGTGTATTAAAGAAAAAAAAGGTTTTTCCTGCATACAAATACACTTAACAGTGGCCTTATCATTGCAAAGGGCATACATACAAGCAAATAGTGTACCATATATCACCTTTTTTTCTGTCTCTGTGCTAAATTAAGTGTTATACCACATGTTATACACCTGCCGGTGTATTAAAGAAAAAAAAGTTTTTCCTGCATACAAATACGCTTAACAGTGGCCATATCATTGCAAAGGGCCTAGATACAAGCAAATAGCGTACCATATACTTCCATTTTTTCTGTCTCTGTGCTAAATTAAGTGTTATACCACACGTTATACACCTGCCGGTGTATTAAAGAAAAAAAGTTATTCCTGCGTACAAATACGCTTAACAGTGGCCTTATCATTGCAAAGGGCCTAAATACAATATATAGCACTGAATTATATATATATATATAGCACTGAATTATATATATATAATTCAGTGCTATTCCACACATTTATATACACCGGCTGGTGTATACAACAAAAAAAGAGTTTTTTTCTGCGCATAAATACGCTTAACAGTGCGCTCATCATTGCAAAGGGCATACATACAACCAAGTAGTGTACTATTTAGTACCTGTTATTCTGTCCCAGTGCTAAATTCAGTGCTATTCCACACATTAGTATACACTGGCTGGTGTATACAACAAAAAAATATTTTCTTTCTGCGTATAAATACGCTTAACAGTGCGCTATTCATTGCAAGGGGCATACATAGAACCTAGTAGTGTATTATTTACTACCTGTTATTCTGTCTCTGTGCTAAATTCAGTGCTATTCCACACATTAGTATACACCTGCTGGTGTATTTAAAAAAAAAAAGTGTTCTTTCTGCGTAGAAATACGCATACCAGTGCGCTCATCATTGCAAAGGGCATACATACAACAAAGGAGTGTACTATTTAGTAACTGTTATTCTGTCTAGGGCCTATATACTTTGAAAGGACAGACGTAAGTAATCGCCTGCTGCTGTTCTATACCCTCACAAACGCACTAAGTATGTCAGGCAGGGAAGTGCCAGGACGTGCACAGAGAAGGGGCAGAGGCCTACATACGTCAGGCAGAGTTGGCAGCAGACTTGGGGCTAGTGGCAGCAGGAGTCACAGCAATAGGCCTGAGCTCCCGTTAACACCCAGCGGTCCTGTCGTCGACAAATCTCTCCTTGTCAATTGGTTTGCACACTCATCCCATCATCACAAGTGACTTCTGACAACCCCAGTCAAGAGTCGGTGGGTTCCTCAGACACAACCCTCAGTTGGCATGGCCCGGGAGCAGTCTCCGTAATCCCATTGCCTTTGTCCTATGCTGTTCCCTCTCTCAAAGAAGTATCTCATGCTTTGGGTTCAACTCCACTATTTAGCGAGGACGATGTAATAGAGGATAGTCATCAGCTGATGGGCAGCCAAGAATGTGAGGAGACATGCGTCGCTTGCTCCGCAAGGCGGGCAAGTAGTGATGCGGAGAGTGACGTGGGAGGCGGTGTTTCAATTGTTCAGGGTCCTGAGGCAGACACTGTTGTGGAACACGAGGAGGACATCAGTGACGTGCACACATCTTTTGATGATGATGAAGCCGATTGATATTGGGAGCCGGGTGCAGAAGCCGGGGCTTCATCATCATCAGGAGAAGAGATTTGCTCTTTGTCTATGATGCAGCAAGGCGGTAGCACGGTTGGCAATCAGCGTGGTGGTGGCAATAGTGGAAATTCAGGAGCCAAACGTGCCAGGGGGAGACCACCTGCTTCGCGGCAAGCTACCATTCAGGGAGGTAGTGAAATAGCAATAGCAGTGAAATAGTGCGGACTGCGGGTGGGAAAATCAGCTACTCTGCGGTGTGGTTGTTCTTCATAAAGAAAACCGGAGGACCTTAGCGTAGTCACATGCAAAATCTGTCGACAGAAAGTGAAGCGTGGCCAGGGTCCCAATCTCGGCACCACGGTCCTGCGTCAACACATGATTCGCCACCATAAAGCAGCCTGGGATAACCGTGGCTCCGAGGTAGTGGTCCAGTCTGCCGCATCACCCAGTGGCCACCTGCTCCCTCCATCATCCAGCCAAGGCTCCACCACCTTAGCCGAAGGGAGCATTGTGTCAAACCCTCCTTCTTGCACTCCTGCTTCTTCCGCTCGTATTCAGCCATTCTGCCAACAATCGATCGGCGAAGCCATGTCCAAGAGACAACAGTATGCGCCCACTCATCCAACGGCGCAGAAGTTGAATGTGCTCCTGTCCAAGTCGCTGGTGTTGCAATCCCTCCCTTTCCAACTGGTGGACTCTGCAGCTTTCAGGGAATTGATGGCTTGTGCCGAGCCGAGGTGGAGAGTCCCAAGCCGTCATTTCTTTGTGAAGAAGGCAGTACCAGCCCTTCATAAGTTTGTACAAGAGAAGGTGGGCCAGTCCTTGAGCCTGTCGGTGTGTTCAAAAGTGCACGGCAGCGCCGACGTGTGGAGCTGTAACTACGGGCAGAGACAATACATGTCTTTTACGGCCCACTGGGTAAATGTTATTCCTGCACAGCCACAACAGCAACTTGGACAAGTCACACCACTTCCTCCTCCAGGCTCTGGCTCCCAGGCAGTTGGTCCTTTTACAGTGTCTGCCTCCTCCTCCTCCTCCCCGTATCCTCGGCCTCCACTGCACGTCCAAATCTCGGTGGCCCTTCATCGTACCACGTGTGTAGGGCACAGCGGTGTCAAGCCGTCCTTCACATGGTTTATCTTGGCGAATGGATTCCAACCGGGGAGGAACTGCTAAAGTTCATTAAGGAAGAAATCTGGGTATGGCTTACTCCACAAAATCTGGAAATGGGAACCATGGTGACCGACAATGGGGAGAACATTGTGGCCGCGCTCCGATAAGGAAGTGTGAACCATTCGTCCTGCATGGCACACATGTTGAAACTGGTTGTCAAGAAGTTCATCAAGTCTTCACCCCATTTGCAAGACATCCTGACAATGGCAAGGAAACTGTGCATGCACTTCAGCCACTCGTACACCGCCAAGCACACTTTGCTTGAGCTGCAGCGTTAGAACGGTATCCCACAACATAGTCTCATTTGTGACGTTGCCACACGTTGGAATTCCACCCTCCATATGTTGGACAGACTATACGAGCAAAGAAAAGCCATCATGGATTTTTTGATGATACAAGCAAATAGGAGTACTCCCCTGTGTAACTTCAATGTGAACGAGTGGCAGCTCATATGTGACACCTGCCGTTTGCTGAGGCCCTTTGAGGAAGCCACATTTTTTGTTAGTCGCTCGAATTACGCCATAAACGACGTAATTCCACTCCTACATTTACTCCAAAAAATTATTGAAAACATGGTTGGTCACGGCAATGGAGATGTTGCGCCTACATGAGAAGGCTACATGAGTCCTGTGGGGGATGAACTGGAGGAGAATGATAAGGGGCAGAGCGGAGCACAGTTTACGTTGGATGAGATGGCCGGTGTTTATGGTCATTAGACAGGAGAGGAGGAGCAGGAGCAGCCAGAGGAGCTGGAGGGTTATTACGAGGGAGGCGAGACAGAGGACCCAGACACACCTTGGCAGTATGCAGTGGAGATGGAGGCAGGTAGTCCCAGCGAGTCACTGTCACAAATGGCACGATGCATGCTGAGTTGCTTGCGTAGTGACCCCCGGATTGTCAAAATTCATCAGCGCGATGCCTTCTGGATCTCCACCTTATTAGACCCTCGCTACCGGCCCAGAATGGGGGCCTTTTTTACACCCACTGAGAGGGAGGACAAACTGACCTACTTCAGGGAGCTTCTACGTAGTCAGCTGGCCGATGCCTATCGGCCACATGGTCCATCCACTCGCAGGTCTGACTCGGGGGGGCCTCTGCGCTCACCTTCTACTGCCACGGCTGCTAGGGAGGGGAGGGGTGGCAGGAGCAGTACCGGCTCAATCAGCAGCAGCCTGAGTCTACAGTCGCTGATGAGTAGCTTCCTTCAGCCGCATAGTGAAGCTACTCATCAGCAGCAGGTGGACATGGAGCAGGACCTGAACCAGCAGGTGGTGGCTTACCAGGACATGACCCTGCCAACAACCGTTGAAGATCTGCTGGACTTCTGGTCAGCCAAGCTCGATTTATGGCCGCAACTAGCGGAGTTTGCCCAGGAAAAGCTGTACTGCCCGGCCAGTAGTGTGCCATCAGAGCGGGTGTTAAGTGCGGCCGGGGCCATAGTCACCCCAAGGCGAACTCGTCTGTCCACTAAAAATGTGGAGAGACTGACGTTTTTCAAGATGAATCAGGGATGGATCAGCCAGGATTTCCAGCCACCAATGACAGATGGGTCTGAGTAGATTGACCATGCTCCTACAACAACATTTTCTCTATTGTGGTTGGTTATGAAACCCTCTGGGGCAGACCTGGGCATTGTACGGCCCGCTTGCCACATACGGCCCTTTGATTGGCTCTGACCGGCCCGCGCTGATTGGGGGACAACTATGCTGCTTAATCTGGGGGACAACTATGTTGCCTAATCTGGGTGACATATATGCTGCCTAATCTGGGGGACAACTATGCTCCTAATCTGGGGGACATCTATGCTGCTTAATCTGGGGGACAAGTATGCTCTTAATCTGGGGGACATCTATGCTGCCTACTCTAGGGGACAAGTATGCTCCTAATCTGGGGGACATCTATGCTGCCTAATCTGGGTGACATCTATGCTGCCTAATCTGGGTACAACTATGCTCCTAATCTAGGGGACATCTATGCTGCCTAATCTGGGGGACAAGTATGCTCCTAATCTGGGGGACATCTATGCTGCCTACTCTGGGGGACAAGTATGCTTCTAATCTGGGGGACATCTATGCTGCCTAATCTGGGTGACATCTATGCTGCTTAATTTGGGGGACAACTATGCTCCTAATCTGGGGGACATATATGCTGCCTAATCTGGGTGACATCTATGCTGCCTACTCTGGGGGACAAGTATGCTCCTAATCTGGGGGACATCTATGCTGCCTAATCTGGGGGACAAATATGCTCCTAATATGGGGGACAACTAAACTCCTAATCTGGTGGACATCTATGCTGCCTAATCTGGGGGACATCTATGCTGCCTAATCTGGGTGACATCTATGCTGCCTAATCTGGGGGACAACTATGCTCCTAATCTGGGGGACATCTATGCTGCCTAATCTGGGGGACAAGTATGCTCTTAATCTGGGGGACATCTATGCTGCCTACTCTAGGGGACAACTATGCTCCTAATCTGGGGGACATCTATGCTGCCTAATCTGGGTGACATCTATGCTGCCTAATCTGGGTACAACTATGCTCCTAATCTGGGGGACATCTATGCTGCCTAATCTGGGTGACATCTATGCTGCCTAATCTGGGGGACAACTATGCTCCTAATCTGGGGGACATCTATGCTGCCTAATCTGGGGGACAAGTATGCTCCTAATCTGTGGGACATATATGCTGCCTAATCTGGGGGACAAGTATGCTCCTAATCTGGGGGACATCTATGCTGCCTACTCTGGGGGACAAGTATGCTTCTAATCTGGGGGACATTTATGCTGCCTAATCTGGGTGACATCTATGCTGCCTAATTTGGGGGACAACTATGCTCCTAATCTGGGGGACATCTATGCTGCCTAATCTAGGTGACATCTATGCTGCCTAATCTGGGGGACAACTATGCTCCTAATCTGGGGAACATCTATGCTGCCTACTCTGGGGGACAAGTATGCTCCTAATCTGGGGGACAACTATGCTCCTAATCTGGGGGACAACTAAGCTCCTAATCTGGTGGACATCTATGCTGCCTAATCTGGGTGACAACTATGGTCCTAATCTGGGGGACATCTATACTGCCTAATCTGGGGGACAACTATGCTCCTAATATGGTGAAAACTGATGCTTCTGGCCTTGGGCCTATAATTTTTTTAAGTTTAGCAGTAGCTAAATACATGCTTAATGCAAATGTTAACATTGATCTTTAAATGGAAGGGGTTATGAAACCCTCTTGGGTACTGCGAATGACTGCTCCAGACTCATTCTGTGTCTTTCACAAACTACTTGCCTCCCTGGTGCCTCAGGCCTTTGGCCTATAATTTTTTGAAGTTTAGCAGTAGCTAAATACATGCTTAATGCAAATGTAAACATTGATCTTTAAATGTAAGGGGTTATGAAAACCTCTTGGGTACTGCAAATGCATGCTCCAGACTCATTCTGTGTCTTTCAGGAACTACTTGCCTCCCTGATGCCTCTGGCCTTGGGCCTTACATTTTTGTATGTTTAGCAGTAGCTAAATACATTCTTAATGCAAATTTCAACAATGATCGTTACATTCTCGGCGCTCTGCCAGAGCCTTCTCCTACCCCGCCTGGGCCGATCCGAGGACCTCACTAACCAACTCACTAACTAATCCAGCACCGACCGATGAAAGATAGAGACACGCTAATCCTGCGGCCCCCGGAAATCTGAGTACATAACACACCTGGTATTGCTCGATCTCGCAATTGATCGTGCAAAGGTAGGGGGTTATTAAAGCCTCTTTGGTACTGCTGAGGCCTACTCCTGACTGCTCCTGGTGTAATGTATGGGGTAATTAAACACTCTTGGGTAGTGTTTTATTTTAATTTACTGATAATTTTATCGGTAATAAAAATTGAATTTTCCAGAATGCTAATCGTTACACAACAGAATGCTTGTTGCGTGTGATTTTTTTATGGAAAAAAAGAAAAACGGACAGGTATTAACTCTGCTTCATCATTTTGGGTGAAAAAAGTCCTTTGGTGATCTGATCTTTTGGAGACAGATGCACTTACACACATATTGAATTAGTTTTTGTAAAATAATTTCAAACATTGTGTGGTTTATTATTTTGGAGAAGAATGTCTTTGGCTGGTCCACCGTCCTGCATTATAGAGTCTTGTGAACTGTTGGATATGCGCTTGTTCTTACACAAATGTATTTCTTTAAAAAATTTCTATAATGTTGTTGTTTTTTGGAGGGGATTGTGAAGCCCGGGTGTGTACTGGTGCATCAGCCAACTCCAGGCTGTGTCCTTCAGGCAATATATGGGTTCCTGATGCCGCAGAGGTGGGGCCTGGGTCTGGAAATTTCAAATTTTTGGATAGCGGGTGCTACCTATGAGAAATCTTTGTCAAAAATGTCATATATTGTGTTGTTTTTTGGGAGGATTGTGAAGCCCTGGTGTGTACTCTGGCATCAGCCAACTCCAGACTGTGTCATGCAGGCAATATATGGTTTACTGATGCCGCAGGGGTGGGGCCTGGTTCTGGAAATTTCAAATTTTTGAATAGCGGGTGCTACCAATGAGAAATATTTGACAAAAATTTCTCATTGTGTTGTTTTTGGAGGGGGGATTGTGAAGCCCTGGTGTGTACTGGTGCATCAGCCAACTCCAGGCTGTGTCCTTCAGGCAATATATGGGTTACTGATGCCGCAGAGGTGGGGCGTGGGTCTGTTCATTTCAAATTTTTGGATAGCGGGTGCTTCCAATGAGAAATCTTTGTCAAAAATTTCATATATTATGTGTTTTTTTGGGGAGGGATTGTGAAGCCCTGGTGTGTAGTGTACTAGTGCATCAACCAACTGCACGCTGTGCCATTCAGCCACTAAATGGTCTCCTTTTGCTGCCAACATGTCCACGCTATGTCATTCAGTCACTATATGGTCTCCTGACACTGATGCCACCCCCAGGCTCTGTCATTGTGCTGCTGTGCGGCAGTGATTCTAAGAGCAAAGCCGGTAATCTGCATGCTATTCTGAATAACAGTATTATTTCACTACCCCTGTACACTCCATATGCGTTTTAGGACACAGCAAAGTGTTCTATACCCCTATAGAGGCTGTACGTAGGCTAGAAATAGCCTTTTTTAATATCGATTCGCCACAAACAAATTTGGATCGAAACAAACTTTTTGGGAAAATTCGGCGAATCGTCCGAATCGAATTTTTGAAAAGTTTGCTCATCTCTAATTCTAGGTTCTAGCCACCTTTTGCTTTCATTACTGCTGTGCACACTATTGGCATTCTCTTGATGAGCTTCAAGAGGTAGTCACCTGAAATGATCTTCCAACAGTCTTGAAGGAGTTCCCAGAGATGCTTAGCACTTGTTGGCCCTTTTTGCCTTCACTCTGCGGTCCAGCTCCCCCCAAACCATCTCGATTGGGTTCAGGTCCGGTGACTGTGGAGGCCAGATCATTTGGCGCAGCACCCCATCACTCTCCTTCTTGGTCAAATAGCCCTTACACAGCCTGGATGTGTGTTTGGGGTCATTGTCCTGTTGAAATAAATGATGGTACAACTGAACGCAAACCGGATGGAATAGCATGCTGCTGCAAGATGCTGTGGTAGCCATGCTGGTTCAGTATGCCTTCAATTTTGAATAAATCCCCAACAGTGTCACCAGCAAAGCACCCCCACACCATCACACCTCCTCCTCCTCCACACAGCACACCTGTGAAGTGAAAACCATTTCAGGTGACTACCTCTTGAATCTCAACAAGAGAATGCTAAGAGTGTGTAAAGCAGTAATCAAAGCAAAAGGTGACTACTTTGAAGAACCTAGAATATGACATATTTTCAGTTGTTTCACACTTTTTTGCTATGTCTATAATTCCACATGTGTTAATTCATAGTTTTAATGCCTTCAATGTGAATCTACAATTTTCATAGTCATGAAAATAAAGAAAACTCTGAATGAGAAGGTGTGTCCAAACTTCTGGTCTGTACTGTGTGTGTATATATATATATATATATATATATATATATATATATATATATACATATACATATATATGTGATTAAATAAAATTAATGTTGGATTTTTATGTTTTGTTTTGAACATTAAAATGATGGCATTAAGCAACACATAATTATACACACACCCAAAACAGATCAGCCGAGATGAACCAGGAACCTGTGAAAGGGTATAAGGGCACATAGACTATATTTTAGTGTTTGTCAAGCCAAGTATTGGTAAAATGTTTTCAGTAACTTTAATGTTTATAGCTGTCGCTTGCCCAAACCATGACATGTAAACCATACACTGGGATATGAAAGGAAGTACTAATAATATATACACAAAACCTGCATAGAGAGCTTATTTACACAGTGGTCTGTAGGCGAATGATAGATTGGATGAAACCATCTTTAAAGGGTACTCCACCCCTAAACATCTGATCGCAGGGGTCCCGCCGCTTCATTCTGTGCCTGATGACTGGCGATGGGGGGCTGAGGCTTGTGATGTCACGGCCATGCCCCCTCAATGCAAGTCTGTGGGAGGGGGTGTGATATAACGAGAGGGGGGTGGCCATGACGTAACGAACCTCCGCCCCGCATCGCCAGTCATCCGGCACGGAGTGAAGTTGCACCAGCAGGGGTGCCACAGCGGGGGTCCACAGCAGCGGAACCCCCACCATCAGACATTGCATGCCCTATCCACATGAGCCGGGAGAAGTTCGCATTTAGCATGTAAGTCTAAGACCGTGTCTCGATCACGTTACACAGTCGAGGGGAAAGGCAGGGAGAGGACGGCGTGGCAGCACAGACTTCTTCTGATTGGCGGAGGTCTGAATAGACCTGATCTTTTGGTCTGACCCCGTGGGTAAAAACTTTTGACATGTTGCTAAGACATGTGAAAAGTTTCTCTTAAAGACAGATACTTCTTAAGCGTTTTTTAGAAAAGGAGTGTGACAATTTTATTGCCTTCTGATTGAGAACTGGTCCACAACGAGGGAAAAAATTCTTAACTTACAGTATGTAAAATTACATAAATCCATGCAACATATTAATTTTAGTTGTTACTGTGTCAAATGTTGTCATAAATGAATGAATCAATGTGAAAAAAGCTTAATTTGTTTGAATCAGAATTTTTTGTGATTCTCTTTGGGTTATGTTGAGCTGTTAGACATATGTTGTTAATGAATTGGATGTAATCTTAGATTTAATGTAGCACCTAGTGAAGCCACCTACTGCCATCAAGTTAAAAGATAAGGATTCATTCTGCTCTACTTCACCATGTCAACGTGCACTGAAGAAAATTGGACTTAACTGCTTGATCCTATTGTTCTCAGGGAAATAAGCCACTGTCAAATGAGTCTTGCTTCCCTTCTTGCTTCTTTATTGCATATGTGTATTTGAGAAGATTAAGGTAGATGACTCTTTTGGCCTTATAGAGGCTCTCCTCTTTGGACAATAACTACCTGTTTGAATGGTTCTGTGACAATAAGATGGCCACAAAGTGTCCTCCTGCTGGGACACCCAAACAATCCATTTTTGCACCACCACAGGAAGAATCAATCATTACTGTCATGACCGAGTGGGGAAACAGGGAGAGTGAGCCCTAAGCTGTCCCTAATAACACTCTTCCTGCCTACTTGCCCATCCGTTCTAAATGGTGGATCGAGAACCACGGTGCCAGTCCCTACCTGAGCTAATGTGCAGTGGGCGTAAAACAAATAATAATATACATAATCGGTCACAGGCCAGAAACATAACAGGAAAACCACCAAACAAGTAGATATACAAGACAGAATATATACACAACAAACAGGGCAGAATATAGTGTACCAACAAACAGTTCATAAACCAGAATCCAGACAAATGGCAAATATGAATAAATGAACTAGACAAGGTATAGAATGAGTAAACAGCAGAAACCAGAATATGCAGGGGATAAACAGAAGAACTGAATGTCAATCAATAAATTGATCAGGAACATAGAACACTGTTCACACTGGGACACAGAACAGAAACAAACTGGACACCCCACTCCACAAAAGGAGTAGACAGCAAAAATAACTCCAAATAGACTTCTAGCCAGCGGGCACATTCCAGCACGTGATCAGGATACTGGCCTAGAAGGAAACAGAAATATAATACACAGAACACTAACATAAACGGATACTAGTTCAGAGGACACAGATCAGTGAGTAAGCACAGAGGACAATATAGACCAATAGTAAAGCACAGAGGAAACACTAGATCAGTTATCATGTACTCTATGGTCAGGGCATGTACTAAAAACTCTAAAGATCAGCAATAATAAACTCTATAAAAACGGATACAAGAAAAATAAAAACTTCACGACGTGAAGGAACACTAGACAGGATACTAGACAGGATATTTTTCAAGATACAAAACAGGATATATTCAAACTCAAACTCCACAGTGTGAACACAGACTAAGATACAAAGCACAAGCAGAATAGACACACAATAATCCTAAAAACAGACAATTGTGCTTCAGACTAAAATCTACAATAAATAAGACTATTAACCATGGTTAAAAACTCAGAAATATCACAATATAAATACAAGGTGCATGATTCAGCAGACATGGACAAAGTAGCACTATATCTAAGGTGCATGATAAAACGTAGTCAAAGAAGTTCAATCACCAGCAACCAGAGTGCAGCTGAGCTAGAGTTTTAAAGCCCCACCTGAGCTGCAATAGGATGAGAACCTTAAAGGGGTATTCTGGGCAAAAACATTTTATCCCCTATCCAAAGGATAGGGGATAAGATGTCTGATCGCGGGGGCCCACCGCTGGGACCCCCCGTGATCTCCCTGCAGCACCCACATTCTATGCGGCAGCTGCGTCCCCAGTTTCGGAAACCACTGGTGTCAGGGTCCGAAGTGGTATGCAGGTAGTGGATCCTCTATGTCAGTGAGGTGATGGCGTGGGCCGTACCAGGGGAACAGAATCTAAGGGGTTACTGGTTTTTACCAGAGCCTGATGCAAAGCGGGATGGACTTGCAGCGGCAGGTAACCCCCAGGTCGTTCCACCCAATAGCGACTCAACCTCACTGACTGCTGAGTCAGGCGTGGTACAGAAGGACTAGGCAAAAGGCAAGGTCAGACATAGCAGAAGGTCAGGGCAGGTGACCTATACCATTTGGGTAGTCAATACAGGGGCGTAGAGATCCATCTGTTTTAGCAAAGAAGAAAAATCCAGCTCCGGCAGGAGAAGAAGATTTACGGATAAAAACTCTTTTGAGGTTTTCCTGTATGTACTCTGTCATAGCAGGGAGCAAGTCGATAGGGCATTTATAGGGTCTTTGTGAAGGTAAGACCTCTGCTTGCTTTTTACAAAAGACGTCCGAAAAGTCCTGATAGGCCTTAGGAAGACCTGGCAATGGAGTAGCCATGGAGACTTAGCAGGAAGGAACTGGGTGGAGACATCGCTTGTGGCAAGAAGTTCCCCAACTCTTAATGTCCCCGGTGGCCCAGTCGAGGCTAGGCGAGTGACGTTGGAGCCAGGGCAAGCCCAGAAGAATTTCAGAAGTGCAGTTGGGTAGCACAAAAAAATTCAATATGTTCATGATGGTGAACTCCAACACTCATGAGTAGCGGTTGAGTGTGGTAACGCACGGTGCAGACCAGTCTCCATTGACGGATGAAATGAAGAGAGGTTTGACTAGACAGGGTAACTGGAATATTGAATCTGTTGATTAGGGAGGCTTCAATGAAACTTCCTGCTGAACCAGAGTCCAAGAAGGCCACAGCGGGGAAGGAAGTATTAGTATTAGCGGGTATGGCAAACCGCACAAGTATAGTCAGTCGTGGAGAGGAAGAATTCACACCTAGCAACGCCTCTCCTACGTTAACTAGGTGCGAGCGTTTCCCTGACGTGGAGGACGAATGGGACAGTCCTTTAGGAAATGTTCAGTACTAGCACAGTACAGGCACAGGTTTCCGTTCCTACGGCGAGTCCTTTCTTGTTGGGTCAGGCGAGACGATCCACTTGCATGCCCTCCTCGGCGGAAGGCACAGGAACAGATTGCAAAGGATGCTGGAAGAGAGGTGCCAGGGGAGGAAACCGCCTTGTGCGAACAAGATCCTTTTCCTGACGAGGCTCCTGGCGTCTTTCAGTGAAACGCATGTCAATGCGGGTGGCCAAATGGATGAGTTCAGACAGAGTAGCATCAAATTCTTTGATGTGACTGGATGAGCCTTTTTTAAAGGTCGCGCTGAGGGCCTCATTATTCCAGGATAGCTCAGAGGCAAGGGTGCGGAACTGAATGGCGTATTCGCCCACTGAAGAACTCCCTTGGACAAGATTCAATAGGGCTGTCTCGGCTGAGGAAGCCCGGGCTGGCTCCTCAAAGACACTGCGTACTTCTGAGAAGAAGGACTGGATAGTAGCAGTGGCAGGATCGTTGCAGTCCCAAAGCGGTGTGGTCCAGAACAAAGCCTTTCCAGACAGCAGGCTGACCACGAACGCCACCTTAGACCATTCTGTGTGAAATTGGTCTGACATCATCTCCAGGTGTAGGGAACACTGGGACAGGAACCCACGGCACAGTTTAGAGTCCCCATCAAACTTGTCTAGTAGGGACAGGCGGAATCTGGGAGCGGCCACTTGCTGCGGAGGAGATGCAGGAGCTGGCGGAGGAGATGGTTGCTGTTGTTGAGGCAGAAGCTGTTGCAGCATAGCGGTCAACTGAGTCAGCTGTTGTCCTTGTAGCGCGATCTGCTGTGATTGCTGGGCAACCACTGAGGTTAGGTCAGCGACACTGGGCAGCGGGACCTCAGCGGTATCCATGACCGGATCTACTGTCAAGGTCCGGAGTGGTATGCAGGGAAGACACAGGTAGCGGATCCTCTATGTCAGTGAGGTGATGGCGTGGGCCGTACCAGGGGAACGGAATCTAAGGAGTTACTGGTTTTCACCAGCGCCCGCCGCAAAGCGGGATGGACTTGCAGCGGCAGGTAACCCCCAGGTCGTTCCAAGCAATAGCAACTCAACCTCAATGACTGCTGAGTCAGGCGCTGTACAGAAGGACTAGGCAAAAGGCAAGGTCAGATGTAGCAGAAGGTCAGGGCAGGCAGCAACGGTTCGTAGTCAAGGGCAACAGCAAGGGTCATGTCGCCCCCTCCCATAGACATGAATGGAGGGGGCGTGGCGTGACATCACGCCCCCAGTCCTGGAAGCCCGGAGGTTTCCAAGACTGCAGGGTGCTGCAGGGAAATCGCGGGGGGTCCCTTTGGATAGGGGATAAAATATTTTTGCCTGGAATACCCCTTTAACACCTGTTAAAACATAAAAAACTGTCTGAACAGGGCCTAAAATGGAACAACACAAAGACACGAAAACGGACATTTTAATTACAATGTCCATTACACAATGCCAATTTCTGATCAATGGATTGGCTTTGTGGTAAAGATCAGGAGAGGTCCTCCAAAGCAAGATCTGCTCTTTGCATCCACTCTCCAAGGCACCTGAACAAAATAAGGTACACAAAAACGTATTGTTTTTTTTGTTTGCACAGGACTGAAATAAACCTTAACCTACTCTTGTTTAGACTTAGTAAGGAACCTATTATAACTTTCATGCTGCCCAAACTTTAAGTAATGGGGATGGTCCATGGTGCCTTATACCCGCCTCATAAGCATTAATTGATAGATCTTTTCTTTTACCTGAACAGATAGAGATCAATCAATTAAGGCTGGTAAGGCAATGAGAAGCCAACAGGGACCACTTCAATGACATGTGTTTCAGGTAGCATGAAAGTGATGACATACCTAAATATAATGATGCAAAGGATCATGGGGAAACCTAAGAAACTAATACCAATAAAAAGTAATGCATTGATTAAAACCAATATATATTTATATGTATACTTTGTTTAACACATTTTTCATACACATTGTTTAATACAAACAAAAGTTAGGTTACAAATGTAGCAGAGATAGATTTGTCTTTTTGAGTTTTCTACATTGGAAAGCCTTTAAACCTTATGCTTTCTTTTTGCTGAAAGAATTATCCCAAATTTTAGTGAATTCATGACCACACAAATTCAGCTTAAAGGAGTACTGCAGTGCTAGACACTTTTCCCCTACGATCTCCTGAACGGGGATCCGGCATTGCTGTGGCTTTGCACGGCTAATGCGCGTGTTGTTAACCTCACTAAGGTCAACTACACCCCCTCCCCATACAGCTGCATGGGAGAGGCAGGGGTGCACAAATACGGCATCTCTGCCTCTCCCATAGAGATACATGGATGGGGCGTGTCAGCTGTGGAGTCATGCTGCAGCCGACAGGCCTCCTGCATGGGAGAGCCACGGCAGAGCCGGTGCCCCGTAAAGGAGATCACATGGGGGGGGGGAGTCCCAGCATTCGGACCCCACATGATCAGACACTTATCCCCTATCCTGGGGATAGGGGATGAGTGTCTTACACTGCAGATCTCCTTTAACTACATCAGTACATTTTCCTCCCTCAGCTGAGCCAACTCATTGTGGCTTATAGAATACATATGTTTAGCTTTGTCTTTTTACTTTCACATATGTATATTTTAGTGTGTCTTTTTGTGCCTCGCAGCCTTTTTAAATAGCAGGAAGGATTCAATTATTCTGAAACTATTCTCAGCCCTCGTCGTACTTCAATGAGAGTATCAGATAACACAACACAGGTGTAGAGAGCAGCGCATAAGTTTAGAAGAATGGGGATATATGAGGACAGGAAGAATGCGGCAGAATATGGTAATAATCATTGGAACAATGGTTCCTGAAGCCGAGTTAAGAGTGAAAAGTGTGTCTGAGAAGTGGTGACCTCGTTTCTTGCCACTTACTGTGAATTTAAGCTGTGAGTGAGAACTAGTCTGGGCATGTGGTATAGCACTTACTGCAAGCGCTGCCAAGGAACGAGATTTGTGTTTCTAAGGAGATTCAACAAAAGGAAGCTGTCACCGAGCAAAAGTGTTCATGTTTGAGAGCTAGACATAGAAGAATGAAGGCAGATATGTTTAGTAGTATTATGCCTTGGTTACAATGCCGCTGCCATTCAGTGCAGTTAAAGTAAACATAACAAACAAACATGGGTCAGTTTCTTAACCTCCACAGACGCGGCTGGGAATCTCAGAAGTCAGCCCGGGTTCTTGTAAGATGCTCGGAGCATGTGACACTGGATCGGTGCTAATAATTTGTGGCATTCCTTTGGCAACCATGCAATTAAATAAAAAAGGGGCATTAGTGAGAAATAAAAGTAACGCTAGCTAGCCTTTGTTGGGACGATATGGAGGCATAACTTGTCACTAGTAGACTGTGTTCCATGGCTCGAGATGGCTGTGGCATATGTTGGCATAGGATTCTGATGCATTCCCAAAACATAGACTAGTTAGTAGTTGTGAAGGAATCAAAGTTTAACATGAAATAGCAAACAATCTGCACTCTGCTGGTAAGTGTGGTGCAAAATCTTCGATCCAAGGTACTCTTTATTGTTGGGCAAGTTGTGGGCACAAAATGGCTTTTGCTTATTGTTTGTGTCACTTTTTGTATACACTGACTAGCCACAATATTAAACTGGCTGCCTAATAGTGTGTAAATCCCCACCAAAACAGCTTTGACCCATGAAGGCATGGACTCCACAAGACCTCTGAAGATGTCTTGTGGTAACTGGCACCAAGATAATAACAGCCAATCCATTAACCCTTGTTGTTGTAACATGTGACTCCCATGGATCGGTCTTACAGTGTTTAGGTACTCATTTCCATACTGCTGTAGTCTAAAGGTTGTAATGAGGGTTCTCCAGATAACTGAATCCTGTATTCGTATCATCTGTTTTACTTGTTTAATGGGCATTGTGTTATATTCTCTCTTACACAGCTACACATGCATACACTGAGGTACAATATGTGCAAGGGTTAAAGTTTTTCTGTACTGTCACCACTGGTGGATAATATGTAAGGATGCTTGAGATCTGGATCACAGACAGGCTTCTGCTGGAAACCACAAAATATTCTGAAGGAGGAGTCTCCTAAGTCCAACCCTCTTTTCCTAGAGGGCTGGAACCAGGATATACCAGGACAATATAGTTTAGCTTAGGCGAGTGAACAGATAAGTCATGTCTTTGTTCTGCTAGGTCATGTGGGGAGTAGAGGGCTAGGCATAGTCTAGTGTATTCTAATTATAGCAAAGCCTACAGAGCAGCAAGTTAGTTCAGTCCCAACCCTGTTAGGCTGGGTTCACACCACGTTTTTCAAATATGGTAACCGTATACGGTTTTCCGCAAAAAAACGTATACGACCGTATGCATAGAGAATGCATTGTAAACCGTATTCCAAATGTTGTGTACGGTTGCATCCGTTTTGCCTCGGATACGGTTTTGCCGATTTTTCAACCGTAGGCAAAAACGCTGTCGACCACGTTTTTGCCTCCGGTTGGAAAACCGTATGCGAACCGTATGCGGTTCTTTTAACATTATTGTCTATGGGAACCGTACACAGAATTTCAGAATACGGTTTCACACGTTTTTTCTAATCCGTTTTTGGAGTTGACACATGCGCAGATTGGAATTTCAATAGAACAATAGTAACTTTATTAAATTCCTGGAAAACTAATTCCAACAAAATAGCAAAACCGTTGGCAAAAACTGATGCAAACGAATAGAACCGTATGGGGAAAAACCGTATACGTTTTAATTTGGAGTCATACGGTTGTATAAGGTTGCATATGGTTTTTGCCATACGTTTTTTAGCGGAAAACCGTATACGGTAACCGTATTTGAAAAACGTGGTGTGAACCCAGCCTTAGAGAATCCTAAATACTGTTCAAGTAGCTAAATTCTAACCTTAGTAAAGTTCATTCCTGTTTTCAAGTTTCTCACGAGTCTGGAGTCAATTGCACATGCCATCACCGATACACCACAATTCAGACACTTCGCCATGGTGTACCCGAGACCCTGACTCTCCTATATTGTGCAGACCCCCAATTACAAAAGTTGCACAGTTCCACAGAGATACATGCAGGGTTCAGCCAGCCCCAAATCTACTGTGACCACACAAGATACTTTGCTAGAGATATTGATACCCCAGCTGCCCTGATCTACCCCGCCTAACCTTCTCATGGGTATCACAGGCTTATTTTTCTAGCACATCCAACAAAGATGGATTGAACTGACATCTGGGCAACATGGAGGCCTTGAAGTAAACTCTTGGGGGAAGATTTATCAAAATCTGTCCAGAGGAAAAGTTGCCCAGTTACCCATAGCAACCAATCAGCTTGCTTCTTTCACTTTTAACAAGGCCTCTGTGAAATGAAAGAAGCAATCTGATTGGTTGTTATGGGCAACTGGGCAACTTTTCCTTTGCACAGGTTTTGATAAATCTCCCCCTTGGAGTGAACTTAAATTATCATAAAATGTTATTATCACCTATTATAGCCTTTTAATGCTAGCCTTGCTCAGCAAAATTAATATAGCAGCCAATTCATGTGCAATCCATGGCATTTTCTTGTCTGTAAAAACAATGAGTGATCATAGAACTATGACTAGTCATTCCCTTTATACTGACACCATGTTTGGCCCAAACAGTTGTGGTATATGCTTTAGTTTTTTCTTTATTCTAATGGCCACTGTTGTTTCAAACAACTTCCCTCCATGTAAAAGCCTATGTGATTCCTAGCATATTAGTAATTAAAGGGGTACACCGGTGGAAATTTTTTTTTTTTTTTTAATCAGCTGGTGCCAGGAGAGGTTTGCTATGGGGATTTGCTCCTACCCTGGACAGTTCCTGACATGAACAGAGGTGTCAGCAGGGAGCATTGTGGTCAGACAGAAAGGAAATTCAAAAAGAAAAGAACTTCCTTTGTAGCATACAGCAGCTGATAAGTACTGGAAGGCATAAGATTTTTATATAGAAGTAATTTACAAATCTGTTTAACTTTCTGGCACCAGTTGATAAAAAAAAGAAATAAGAATTCCACCGGAGTACACCAGATTTTATTTGCCAAAAATGAATCCTCCCCCCCCCCAATAAAGTCTTCACCACAAGGTGTTAGGTGTGCCACTTTCCTGCAATCTGCCATTCACTGCATGTTGTTAGAGCAAATCTGTCTCTGTTAAATCTCAGCAAGACAGATTACAGGAAGCATGGGCGGACCTTAGCATTTATGAACTACAATAGTAGAAGCGATGATCTACAATCTGCTTGTGAATGAATTTCGATTTGACACATCTCCTTCAAGAAGGTAAAATAGTTTCCTTGTGATTTCGATAATCCGCGCCTTTTAATGATTTAGAACTGGAATACTTGTGTTTCAGAATAGTAACAAAGATGAGATGTTTTGGACGGAATCAAGCTGTCTAACACTAAATTTTACATTATTTCTGCAGCAATATCTCTTCCATCTTTTGCTTTGTGATGAATGAAGTACATCAGATTTTATATATTCACGTTATGCCGCTCTGGCTAAATGAATAGAGACAGTGATCTAATATACCAACAATATGAGCCATCATGGAATTGGTACAAGCGTGCCTGTTATATACCATGCAAGGTCAGTTTTTCAATAGCAATATGAGGTTGCAGCCTTCACATTAGTGGGTTAATGAGATCCTGGGATATCTAAAGGCTAATGCTTGAGATACATTCACAATTCCATTTATTCATTTTGCTCTCATCCCAGATGAGACCCCCAAAATAAGGTATAATATAATTTGGATGTTCGCTGTATGAAAATGTTTTCTATTTAGATGAGTGCTTGTATCTGCTTTCCACTGATGCTGAATAAACTTGTTGCAAAACGTAACAGGCAGCCAGGTGCTGGACGAGACACACACTATAAAGTAAGATATGCCTAATATTATACTGTTAGGGGGAAATTTATCAAAGGATTTAGACTTGTTTTTCCCATCTAAATTTGTTGCACAGAAAGTCGCAGTCTAAATATGTGCGACTTTTTTGCGACTTTTGCTTTAGATGATTTTTAGAACATTATTGCATTCTAGTCTATTTTAGATGGAAAAAAGCATTGGTGCTGAATTTATCAAAAGCGACTTTTGAGCGACAAGTCGCATCGGCTGAAAGTACGCTGAAATGTCAGACCATGTTGGGGCAGGTTTAAATGCAATCTAAAGCATAGATCCCGAAGACCGTGCACAGAATTTATCAAGAGCTGTGTGCCTTTTGATAAATTGGGTGAACAATAGACCGGCCTAACGCTCTGTAGTTTGGTCTATATTGATGCGGGACATAGACAGCTTTGATAAATCTCCCCCATAGTATTTATTACCTGATAACTTCAACATTTATTGCTGAAATACTTAGTAGATGGCTACATGGACTTTTAGGACATTGGACTTTTAGGTTATTGTATTTACTATAAGGGCAGGGTCACAAAGGGTGCATTGGCAGCGTATTTGACACTGCGGATGTGCCGACAGCAGTCACAGAGGGACTGCAGAGTGAGCTCCCAGCCGCGGCGGGGAGCTCACTCTGCCGTCTCTCTGTGACTGCCATCGCTGCGTCCACTGTGTCAAAAATGCTGCCGATGCACCCTGTGTGACCCTCCCCTAAGGGTATATTCATCCAGCAAAAAAACACATGGTTTTTGACACACAAACCAGAGCAATTTCAGCCTCCAAAACCATTTACTTTACCTGAAAAAAAATGAGACATGAAACCACACAAAAAATGAGTGGTCCTGCTCTGAAACAGCTCGAAGTGACATGCTATGTGACTTTTTCGAGAATGCTTTTCACAGGACAGTAACTGGGATCAACATTTTCGTGGCTTGACAGTAGTGGTAGTCTAAGAACATTGACTAGAATTAGTTCTTTAAAAAATATGCCTATTTTTTTGTTTGATCATATGGCAAACTATTTTCTTCTTCCCCTTCTTTTTCCCTCTTCTTCCTCTTCTTCCCACCTCTTCTTCCTCTTCCTGCACTTTATCCTCTTCTTCCTCTTCTTCCACTTCTTCTCCTTCTTTATCTTCTTTTTCGTTTGGAGCAGTTAAATAGTTAATGTTGATTAGCTGATCATGCTGCTCAGAGTGGGGTTTTTTATAGTGGGAATTTCTGATTGGTTAGTTTCTCTTTATTTATCCCTGGCGTGTGCAGTGTGGTGTGGATTATAGCAAATGCTCTGTAGGCTTTAACCTAACATTCATTGTGGTATATTATTTGTATGACATTTGCACCTTTGTTAAGTACTGCTTAGTCTAAATTTTTGTCTCTATGTTCTAGAGTCATTCTGTTGTTTGTGTTAGGCTCAGTTTTGCAGATTTAGAGTTTTTCATTAGAGATATATTCCAGGACAGTAATAGTATGTGGTATCTTGTGTTACCAACAAAAAGAAAGAACACTTCGTGAACCTTTATTTTAATGTTGTATAGCATACAAAACTTGCTAGTCCAGTGTGTTGTTAAACAAGCTGTCAGTTACCATGGGTTACGGCATGTTGCCATAACTTTGAAATTAACTTAGCCTTAAAACTACTTGAATACATTTCTACTACCATAAAAGTGTTATACATGGCTGAAGAGCTCTTAGGCAGTGTTGTACGCATGTTTTGAGGGTAATTGCATTGTCTGTTTGTGGCAAACTAAATTTTTTCGGTAAGTTGGGCGAGCCCGTCAAGCCAAACTTTTGAAAAATTCACTCAACTCTATTAAGAACCATTGAAGGTCCAGTTTTCCTATTAAAAAATAGTGGCTCTGCATGGTCCATCTTAGATATCCAAAAGCTTTGTTTTGTGCTGAGTCCTCATTTTAACTATATAATAATCTCATTCAATTTAGTTTATTTTAATTATGAGAAAATCAGAGTATACTAAACATTGTCAGACGAACACTCAGTTAAGGCCTGTTCATGGTTGTCCAATTAATCTACAGGTGTTTCCTGAAATAAAAAAATAAAAAAAAGTCTTGTGTTTTAACAGCACCACCTTTGTCTATGGGCAATTGGTGGTATTACCTCTCCACCCTGTCCCAGCAGATGTTGACTAAAAAGAAGAAAAATACATGGCAGTAGTGAGAATTTACGAATTGCACTCTAGATGCTAATCCTTTGACCCAATGCAATGCAAACTATACCATGCCAGTACTGAAATCCGTCATGGCATAAAAATGTCTTACAACATGGTAAGCAGAAGGAACCCAACTGAATGTGGATTTTCCAGAGAAAGCCTGTGTGTATTCGGAACCTTGCTCTGTGGTTGCAGATTTAATTTCAGAACATTCCCCGTTATTACCTTATTAGGCTCCTGCAGATCTTCATTCAAGAAGCCAAGGTTGGCTCCAATGTAAAGCTGCGCAGCCAAGTTCAAATATGTAAAAGCTTTTGTACCAGCTATCAGAGCTATTTTCTTTTATATCAATATTGTTTCAGTTGACCTGTTTCCATTTCTATACGAAACACACTACTAATGCACTTCCCCTATACTTTCTGCTGCTTTCAATAAAGAGAGTTTTTTTTTATTTTTATTTTTTATTTTTACAAGAACTTCACTAAATATTGCATTGTATCTTAACTTGCTAAACAAAGAATGACTTTTGTAATTTTGGCCCAAAAACTTATTTTGAACCTATCTTGGTCAATTGAACTGGACTATGGACAGTTTCTTCCCACTCCATATATCTAATTCCTGTAGTTAAAAACACAATTTAAAACATCAAGTGCAATGTCAAGCTCTGTATGTACAGAATATGTTAGGACAATAGGGGGAATTTTAAATATAAATTAGTATAAATGTAGGAATCAATAGGATTCTACAAGGTTATGGGCAATAAATATGACCATGGTCACCTTTAATCTTGTCTAGTTACATGATAGGTTACTCCATGAAGTTGGGAAGTTGGACAAATGAGCTAAAATTATATTCCCTTCGATTTTCTTTTTTGTCGCCTGATATATCCAATCTTTTATACAAGATAAAACATTTGTTAAAACTAGACAAAGTAATTGCACATGAGCATAGGACTAGACCTTAAGGTGCAATACCCTGCCCTAGTCAAACAGGGACTGGAGAAGCCAAAGGGGGGGGGGGGGGGGGGACTACCATGAGAACCAACATATAGTGGGGGAAACAAACTATTGAGGGGACAACATACACTGCAGGGCTCATGATCAGGGGGTTAGTACTTACTAGGGGCCCACATACTGGGGTAAACTACCAGGAGGGCCTACATATATAATGAAGGAAAACGACCTCCTGGGGGCCTACAATTGGGGTACACTACCAGCTTGGGGCATATATGTAGTGATGAAAACTACCTACTGGGGCCAACATTGCGCTGGGGGAAACTTCCTACTGGGGGACCAATAAATAACAGTGGAAACTACCTACTGGGGGCCTATTTACTTACTGGGGCACCTATTTACTGGGGAAACTATCTGCTTTGGGCACCTATATACTGGCATAAACTACACTGGGGTACCTTTATATTGGGAGAACCAATATTGGAATATTGGAGGAAAACACCTACTGGGGTACCTATATTATGGGGCAACTACCTACTGGGGGTAACTACCTACCAAGCATGGCGTTATTAGCATTTGGGACAGTATGGGTGGTAAAAGGTGAGGATGATGTTTACGCAAATGAATAAAACACGTCCTTATTTATGGGGATGGAAAAAACATGTATATATATATATATATATATATATATATATATATATATATATATATATATATATATATATATATATATATATATATATAATGTGCACATACAACCACTTTCCCATAGACTCAGAGCACATTAATGTTAAAAATATGGACACACATTTTCTGCAATTGTAGGGCACCTTTTTTTTTTATAATTAACTGTGCCTAAAAAAACAAAAACACTGTGTGAACCAAGTCTAAGATGTTTGTCCAGCAGATTCTCTAGAGATGAGTCGTGGCTAGAAAAAATCATCATGACTTGGACCATGATTGAGCAAAACATTTGACATGTCTCTAAGACGTGGCAAAAGTTTTTTCTAATAAGGGGATTTTCCACTTTTGTTGAAGGGTCTTCCATTATAAGCTGGAACCCTTAGTGATAAGCTGTAAGCTGTCAATGAGCCAGAAAGCAACTTTTATTTACGCCTATAGCACTTACACAGGTGAAATAAAGCATTGCATATTGGCTGTCTTATAATGTATGGACATGCTGGGTCCTCCAGAGAAAAAAAGATGCTCCTTGTAGTCATTATAGTTAATAGATGAGGGTCCAAAATGGGAGAATCCCTTCTATAAATTGAAATTTCCCAAAGATGGCATTAAAACCAGAAACACCCTTTTTAAAGGGGTACTCCCCCCTAGACATCTTATCCCCTATCCAAAGGATAGGGGATAAGATGTCTGATCGTGGGTGTCCATGGTCGCTGGGGACCCCTGCGATCTTGGCTGCGGCACCCCAGACATCCGGTGCACGGAGCTAATTTTGGCCCGTGTCAGATGACTGGCAATGCGGGGAGCACGCTTGTGATGTCACTGTCATGCCCCACTTATGATGTCATGGCCCTGCCCCCTCAATGCAAGTCTATGGGAGGGGGCATGACAGCCATCACGCCCCTCCCATAGACTTGCATTGAGGGGGGCGGGGGCTGTGATGTCACGAGCTTTTGGCACTACACCCGACGCTCTAATTAAATGCTGGGTGCAGCAAGGACATTGCATGGTCCCCAGCGGCAGGATACCCCCCCCCCCCCTCGATTAGACATCTTATCCTTTGGATAGAGGATAAGATGTCTAGGGGTGGAGTACCCCTTTAAAGGAGAACTCCAGAATGTAAAAATTGTTGCCCATACTGCCGGCAGTGAAAAAATAAAGATGTACATACCTTCCTCTGCTCCCCCGGGGCCTCCAGTAACCGGCTCAGGTCTCCGCCGTGATCCACTTCCTGGTTGCCGGTGGTCGGAGAAACTGCACTCAGCCAATCACAAGCCACAGCAAAGTCCGAGGATAGGCTGAGCGGCAGTGTGAGAACAATTCAGGACACAAAAGTCTTCACCACACTGGCACCTGCTCTCCAACCACCAGCAACCAGGAAGAGGGTTCACGGCGGAGATCGGAGACGGTTACTGGAGGCCCGGGGAAGCGGAGGAAGGTATGTAAATCTTTATTTTTTTTACTGCTGGCAGTATGGAGAACAATTTTTATATTCTAGAGTTCTCCTTTAATTATTATTCCATACCACAAGAACTACAATGGGTACTGACCAGTCATAAGTATAACAAACCGTTATCATCTTGACCGCTTCAGACTGTAACCTATGGTGTATGATTATCATTATATTATATAGCACAGGACTATAACCTTTTGTAATCCATGACTCATGTTCAAGGTGCCGAGAGCCACATTCAACTCAAAAAGGAAGAAGAGACATATCAAATATGGAGAAATAAGACATTTTACATTGGTGTTATACCATCAACATTTTCATTTTCCAGTTTTTAGGATAAGGTGGCAATAATTTTCAGTCGCCAGTGCTTATGGCCCTAACTCCTAAATCCCATGGAAGCCACAGAGCAAGGGATCCCAATTCACATAAGTTCCTCTAGTCATTGGTAGTGTTGAGCGGAATAGGCCATATTCGAATTTGCGATATTTTGCAAATATATGGACGAATATTCGTCATATATTCACTAAATTCTTTTTCAATATGCATAAAATTTGCATATGTGAAAATTCGCATATGTGAAAATGTATGAACTTTATAGCAAGTATACCAGTGTAACTTGATAGAAGCAGCAGAAGGGAGGGATCAATATTCGCGAATATTCGCATATGTAAATATTCGCCCAGCGGTCTCACACAGTAGTAGTAAAGCCTTCTTTAGACCACACAAGCTGTAAGCAGAGAGGGATGATCACTGTGATGTGTACTGTGGAGAAAAAAAAAACGAATTTGCGAATATGCGATATTCGAGAATAAAATTCGAATTGCGAATATTCGCGAGCAACACTAGTCATTTGTTGGGGATGACGTTATACAGAGACCTATATCTTAGTGTATTTGAAAGTCAAATGTTGTAGGTCACAGAAGCCCAAAGACATCAGTGAAGCAATTCTCCTCCAGCCATTTCCCATATTAACATTTCCTCCTCATCAGTCTCATCATTTTCCATTTACACGAATGTGGAACATTTTTAGAGACTTATTTACAATATTGCAAATGAATAATCACTGGAAAACAAATTGCATTAACTGAGCCGCTAGTTTTTATTTTGATCAGTCTGTTGTGATAGAAATCAAATTTAACCCGGGACGCTGATTACTTTTTCAGATTAAAAGGTCTAATTCTGCTTCCTGCGAGAGGAGAAATTCCCAGAAAAAGATTTCCTCTCATTTGCATATTGGCAGCTAATTGAGCAATGCAGTGTTTTTCTCACAACATAACAATTTGTATGAGCTGCAAATGATTTTGCCTTTTTTTATTTTATTTTTTTCTTACTCGTATTGAGCAGGTCAAATCTCAAATGCGCAGGAAGGCTGCAACATACGCTTCTGTGTTCTTAGTGGAAAAAATATATATGAAATGACCTAATCCTTGCAGTTTGTCAAGTGGGAATTGCTTATTGAATATGGCAAGATGCATAGTAATGCAGAAAAGACAGATTTCCTGAAGAATAGCATTTACCATAGATTACTGAGTATCTTTCCCTTAGGCCACAAGTATGCAAGAGGAACTGGTGTATAAAATGTCATCACAAAGCACTGATGTAGCTAAGGCTTGATAATATGCTGGCATCTACAAATAGACTGAAAGTGGCACACAATATAATGGCGTAAAACTAAAATAACAGCAATGACCAGCTGACCCTGGATGTCTTGTGCTTTAATAGAAATGTTTCTAATATCGTAGGCCCATTGCCCACCTGCAGGGTCCAGGGAAAATTGTCATAAGAAGCGACAATTTTGCAATCTTCTTCAAATTTGCTTTTTTTTCAGTATGTACCTGAGGTTCCTCGTTGTTCTCATATGCCAGGAAAGTGCTTGATAACATAATTGTTCCTGTATTGTCAAAGTAAGAAATGGAACAGGAAAATAAGAAAGTGTTGCTGAGAAGCAAGGGAGATCATATTCAATGAACAGCTTCATGACAGATGTTCTGGAGTCTAATGCAGTAGAATATAGAGACATTGTATGAACTTAGTAAATTGTGCAAGATGGTTTTGTTCAAAAGATAAAACAGGATATTTTGTTTGATAAAAATTTTAATTATGGGCCTAAATACCATGAGTGACCTCCGTGAAAGCCAAAATACATGGACACTTCCCTGCTCTCCCCATCTTCCTTCCTTTCCCTCTATTTTTCCTAGTCAACCAACCTTTCATAGTCATACCCAACTTATGTCTTCCAGGAATAGTACACAGGATAAAGGCACTCCAGTGATGCTCACATGATAGCTTACATGTACCTTTAGTGTAAGGAAAGCAGTTGTCTCCTTTCCAAGTTTCCATCTTGGAAAGGAGGGCACAGCCAAAGACTCATGTCATGTGTGTGGTAACTGTGCAGAGTCATGTATTCTTAAGAAGATATTCCTCCCGAGATGACATAGTATGGCATCTGTAATAATTGAAACAATGTTCTTTTTTCAAATTCTGAAGCATAAAGGGTTACAGTAAGAGCCCACATAGTCCACTCTCGGCTGGATTTCAAGAAGCCCATTGAAGAGATGAGAGGTGTATGGAGATTTCAGGCTATGCTCTGCAGAAAAAAAAAGTGCAATTCAAATTATCTCATCAATAACTACCTATAATCCTAGTGTATTTATCCAGAAAAAGGCCCCCAAAAAAGGCACATACCAACTGCTACATACTAGGGGAAATTATTTCCTAACTTTAAATATGGTTATTAGAAAAAATCCCTGGATCAATGTTCCATGTTCATAAATCTAGTAATCTTATTAGCCCATATGTGGCTCATAATAGTCAAAGCAGAGTGTACTCCTACCCCATTTGTAGGAAACTATTTCAGGGTTCCTGCTTTTTATCAGAGCAATGTAGTGATTGATTGGAGAGAAGACTTAGAAACAGGTCACAGGAGGGCACCATTTCTTACTGAAAAAACTAGTGAGTGAATGAGGTTGTACAGAACCATTATAGAGTAGTGAACATGATTGTTTGTAAACATGAGTATAGCTTCCCATTTCACAAAAAAAAAAAAAAAAAATGTGATAATAATAGAATACACCAAGAAACATCATCACGGAAATTGCAAAACTAATGTATCTTATATTTACCTCAATGTAACAAATAATGATTGTTCCTATCAAGAGAAACAGAGCAATGAAAAAAAGCAAGAAAAGCCTATTACTGCTACCTGGTGGTAAGTAGACATGGTCATCAGATTGTTGAGTAAACTGGGTTAAGTGGAATCCCCATTTTTAAATTATAAAGTAACCATTTGGGAAGGCTTTAGTTTATGGTATTATTCTTGAATACTACAGTGTATTAAAGAATGGTGGGTCTTTCATCCAAGCTATACAATCCATCTTGTTTACCGAATAGGAGTCAAAGCAGTGTACATGTTGACTACTCTACCCCATGCCATCTTGTCTAAAATATATCTCAAACTGGTACTAGGACGGAAGTGTTGAGACACTGAAATACATTCAATTATTTGATATTACTTTTTCCTACTGTATATCAATTAACCTATAGTTCCTATTGATAGGAAATATATCACACATACATGACCCTTTGCCTTCCTACTCAATGAAATTGCTGTTCAGTTTTAATACCAGAATTGGCCGTTCTCTGCATACAAATATGGGCTCGGTATTCAATCCATGTAGTATTAATGTAGTGTAATAAATATGCATTTGACTGGTCAGAAGCATTGATAAACATTGTCAACAGGATTAGTCAAAGAAAATATAGAATGTTACCTCAACAGCACTGGTAAGCCCTCTGACTTTGGGCATTTGAGGATAGGGTTGCAAAACAAGGTCTTACCATAGAGGTAATATAAGGGACGCGGTAGGTGGTGGATCCTCTGGGCCTGTGTGGATGATGACGTGAGCCGTGCCAGGGAGCGGAGTCTAAGGTGCCACTGGTTTTCACGTGAGCCCGCCGCAAAGTGGGATGGTCTTGCTGCGGCAGGCAGCACCCAGGTCGCTACCCCTGGCACGACTCGTCCACACAGGTTGCTGGGATGTGGCGTGGCACAAAAGGAAACTGGCAAGACACGGTCAAGCTAGCAGTAGGTCAGGGCAGGCAGCACAGGTGCAGGGTCAGGTAACAGAACAAGGATCAAGAACACGAATAACAGGAACACAGGAACACCGAAGCTTTCACTAGGGCACAAGGCAACAAAGATCCGGACGGGAACAAAGGAAGGAGCTGATACTTAAAGACAGACACTTAATTAAATGAGTACTGGTCCTTTAAATACAAGAGCTCTGTCACGTGTGCCGGGGCTGTGAGAACAGGAAGACCAGGGAGGTGAGTGACGGCTGGGATTCGCATGCGGGCAATTCCTGCAATGTGAATCCCAGCTCCGCCGGCAGCAAGGACATGACAAGAGAGCGCTCAATGCCAGCATGTTTGGCCGGAGCACAGATGTTAAAGATAACTTTCAGGTTGGTAAGGTAATCTGTCTCCCTAGGTGCTGCAATGTTAGCAAACTGCAATCACAGAATATACTGTACATGGCATGGATGGTTAGCAGGTTTTAGAATTTAAAGAGACCATTTCCTACTCCCAGTTTTCTGTGAATGCCACTGGTTGAAAAATAGTAATCAAAGGATCAGCTGGCTCCCTTCAAAGTACCAGAGAATCCCCCAGTGGGCCCAGGCTTGGATACAATAATATTCTCCAAAAGTTTAGTAGAAGACATGCTCATTTGACATTGCCTATAAAACCAATCACTTCTATGGAAGCCTATTTAATAAGAGTTTGCTTCACTATTAGGCCCTATTAATGATATGTTCTGTGCAACAATACCAGCAAAGATTATAATGCAAATAAATACATTATAATGCAGTTTAAACAAACCTAGGAGAATCCAGCCACAGCCCAAGCCAAACAGGCAACAGACTGTTTAGCAGTTTCCCACTTCCTCTGGTCAGAGGGATCGGGAGACGGCAAAACATTCTCTTCTCTGTTTGGGTTTGGTTACAGCTGGAGTATTTTTTTTCCCTACCAGCAGGCTATTTTTACTTGAATATTAAAGGCTATGTTTTATATGGGGGAGTGCCAATGTATTTTCTTTTTGTTTTTTCTTGGTTGAAGAATGCTTTGGACTGTTTTCACATTTGAGCACCCCCAGTTGCGTTTTGTAGCCCCCCTGAAGTGTAGCATCCATTTACTATTAGAGGAGGTTGGGTTTGGTCTCTACAGTATATGCAGTGGTGCTATCTGCAAATTCTTCCGTGATTTTATTTCCAGTACCATCTTTGTTGCTTAAAGGGGTTATCTACTATAAGGTGATTTTAGTACATACCTGCCAGAACTGGGTATTTCCTGTTTGATTTTGTTCTCTAAACTACACATCCCATAGTTCCATGTTTGCAAGTATGTGGTCACTTTCCTCCCTTCCACACATCAGCTCCCCCCTCCCCCATTGAAACACAGTGTTTTCTAACCTGGAGGCCTACAACTGTTGCAAAATTGAAGCAGGACTGGCTCCCTCTGATCATATGACTTGTGATGTCAACTCTTGATGCACTGACACCTGGGAAATCCCAAGACATGAGTAACTATGCTGTTAAAAATAAATGTTGGGGCGATAATCACAAACAAATTGTAAGACCACCGTCGCACACAGGTACAAACAATATATTATGAACTACACTGTAGCATAGTCAAATAAAAAAAATATTTCCTTGAATACCCCTTTGAAGGAGATTAGTGTTGAGCGGCATAGGCCATATTTGAATTTGCGATATTTTGCGAATATATGGACGAATATTCGTCATATATTCGCTAAATTTGCGAATGCGAAAATTAGCATATGCGAAAGTTAACATATACAAAAATTAGCATAAGCGAAAATTTGAATATGCGGAAATTTGCATATGCAAATTTTTACATATGCGAAAATTCGCACGCCAGTCTCACACAGTAGTATTCGAGCCTTCTTTACACCCCACAGCTGGAAGTAGAGAGGGATGATCACTGTGATGTGTACTGTGAAAAAAAAATGAATATTCGTAATTATGAATATATAGTGCTATATTTGCGAATATTCGCGAATTCGCGAATATGCGATATTCGCGAATAAAATTTGCATTGTGAATATTCGCGAGCAAAACTAAAGGAGATATCCAGCCAAAAGTGGTAATAAAACAACTTAAATAGGTATATATGCACACATGACTTCATAAGGCATACCAGCTGATTTGTTTTAAAATCAGCCCCCCCATAGCCTCCATAAACAGCCTTTGAAAATTCTGCTGTGTCAGCAAAAATTTCACCCACTGGGCTTGTTTTCTGTGTGAGCTGCAGGGAGGGTCTGCTGTGAAAGTGAGCAGGTGGGGGGGGAGGGGGGGTGTTGCCCTCTAGCCAATCAGAGACACTGAAACACAGCAGACTGAAGCTGTGAGCTCTCTGAGCAGGATAGATGGGAGTGTGAAGTTGCTATTGCATTCCTTATCTTTCTAATGTACTTTGTAAAAATTGAGTTTTGTATGTTTTATTTGTGTTAAAAGAAGCGGCCAATAAGTGCCTCCCTACTTGACCAGACCACATTTCCCCCTAGCTCTTGTACAGACTTTGGATTCAGGACGCTGCATACTGAGTCCATACAAGGGACACCAGGGACTGGGAGTTATCATCTCCTCTGAAGCCTCCACATTAGGGAGGTGACACCAGGCTCCTTCATTATCGAATTCTCTATGTATCTTGGGCCGCCTGACGCTCTATGCATCCTGCATTAGGTGCTTTCTGGAAGTGTCTCTAATCTATTTACAATCCACCTGGATTCGTTCTGGCGCATTGTATCCTCTGGTCAGGGTATTTTTGGCCTAATATTTTGTATCATTGCATTTTGTGTGCTACACCAGTTATCAGCTCTTAGTCCATCATCCAACACACATGGGTCCTAGTATTATCAGTAACCCAGGGTTTGGCAAACAGTGATTTCTTGGGTGGCATATCTGTGATACGACGTTGGGCTATCTTATGTATACCTAATTACATTTGGAGTACTTACTTTGGGCAAGGAACGTACTCTTCATCTACTCATAGTACAATTAAGGATTCATATTTCTACCACTATGGCCTGAGTGGAATGATTTATCTATTTTCATTTATCTACTCATCATATACACGTATCATCGTGCGGTTATTATGCTTTTGTATCACGTGTGCTTCACTTGTTTCTTTATTACTTTTTGTATATAGTGTTTTATTGATTACTATCTATTGTGATATGTTGACTGCTCCCCTGAGCCCTGATGAACCCCTAACTACAAGTAAGGGTGAAACGCGTAGGTCATTAGGAGTAAGAGTATATACATATTAAGTCATTGCATTGTTTATTCTTAATGTATATGTGACTTCTACTATCCCTATTCCCTGTCCACACTTATTGTAGTGAGGGCAAGGGGTTAGACTAGGTAGAGTTGGTCAGGTCAGGTTTTTCACCTGTACCCTAAACCCCCTCCCTTGGTTTTGTGTTCATTATTTAGTGCTATATCTGATTTGATACCTTTCTGAGCACTGTATTGTGAGGCATTGTTTTTCTTATCATCTTTAATAATAAAAAATTATATATTTTAGCTTAATGTGTTTATCTGTGGCCTCATTGGTAGATTTCAGTTGAGTTATTATTCATGCTCGCCTGGCAGAAGTCCAAAGTCAGGAAATGCAGTCTGGAGTGCTGATGGGATGCGTGCAGCCTTAGCCAATCGTGGCTCATCTCACACTGAACTGCTCTGGGCTGTGTGTAAGAGAGTGAGGGAGGAGGTTCTCCCCTGTATGGCTTCAGATGATGTCACGCCTGTCTGTGAAACTAACTGAGCAGAAAATACAGAGCAATATCAAGGTAGAAAACTAAAATATAATAAAAATAAAGGCACGGGTGGTTTATCATGATGGAAGCAGTGAACTGGGATGATTATAAAACTTAACAAGATTATGACAGGTACTCTTTAATAAGTAAAGTAATGCTACATGCATGTAAAATCAAAAAGTAAGCATGTTGCAATTCCGAAAACAAAGGTAAGACCCCTTTCACACTGTCGTTGTGCCCCATTGGAAAAAGCCCTTTAGGCTCATTTTTTTTTTTTTTAAGCCTTTAACATCCGTTATCCGGACTGGGGCACAACGGGCAACAATGGGTCCAGACAGATCCCGTTTACTATTATGGGGCCCATCGGGGGCCATTGTTTTTTAATGGGAGCAGTGGGAGAAAAAGACTCTGCATGATGTCTTTTTTATTTCGCTATTATCCCGTTTCCCTGACTCCCGTTGCACTGCTGTGTCACAATGGCAGTGTGAAAGAAGCCTAATATTGGATTTTACTCATGCTGCTTTCAAAGAGTATTGATCATCAATTTTTTTTATATACTGTATTTTATAGCTTGTTCAATATAGATCAACTTTGTATGCTATAAAAAAAAAAAAAAGATTCCTTCTACGTCTATTTTGATTTTGAATCTGTGGCCACAAGGGGTCTCCCTAGGAGTCCCTGGTTCAGTGATTTTGAACTCACGCCGGCCTGGCGTTGAGTTCGAAATTGCAGGCTCAGTGCAGCTCCCCACCTGTCAATCAGGCAGGCGGGAGCGAGCGCTGTGCGTGTATCACTGCAGGGCACGGCAGCTTTGTCTTCCGACATTCCTTCTCTCTGTATGGCATGTGTAAAGCCAAACAGAGAGGAGGAGACACAGAAGCTGACGTCTCTCCCCTGTACTCAGCCTGTATGCGCACTCCCGAAAGGGAGCGCCGCATACAGGAAGAAGGGCGGAGGCAAGCCCCGGCCAGGCATCAGATGACGTTGCGCCTGCCAGGCCCTGCCCACTTACTCCGCTCGCACACAGCACCATATTGAGCTACCGAAGATGGAATAAAAAAGGTATTTATAGGGGGTATTGAATTTAAAAGGGATAGAGTTAGTTAGAGTCAGGGACAGATGGGGAGGGGGATTAGGGAAAGTGTTGTTGATGATAGGTACTCTTTAAGTGTCCACTGGGTGGTCCATACCTGTAAGGCAGTAGTATCAAACTGTGACCCTCCAGATGATGCAAAATTTCAACTACCAGCATGCCCGAACAGCCAACGGCTGTCCTGGCATGCTGGGAGTTGAAGTTTTGCAACATCCAGAGGGCCACAGTTTAAGACGACCACAGTAAGGTGTCCCAGCTTCTCTGCACTAAAAACTCCCTATCTCCCTCCTTCTCGATGGTTCTAGTGGTCTACTGAATGGGCACTACAATCATCCCTCAAGAGTAGATGTGTGAAAAGTTTGAATAATACCCAAGAAATTCTTGAGAAACAACATAAAACTACAGAAGAAGTAATTCATATTCCCATCATATTTCCAAAAAGAGATATACCGTACAAAACTGTAGCTGCAACAAGTCCTGCAATGACTATGACAAGGGTAAAGCAGCCTCGGCAGCTCTTCTGCATTCCAGCTTATGTACTATTTATGGTGTGTTTATTTATTCCCTTATCACATTAGCAAACCAGTGAAGGTATCAATTGTAATTAGTCACACTAATAGTTCCGTGAGACGCAGCAATGTAAGCACTCAAAATACCATGTCTTCAGCCAACTGATGTTTAATAGTCAACAAAAAAAGAAAATCGGAGAGTACACGAAAGTGATGATTTGATGTAAAATTAATTTAAAGGACATACAGACTTTTTTCCCGAGTGCGAAGGGAACATCTGTGTGTATTTGGGCAGGTAACGGCTGATTTTGGTGATCTCACAAAATATAGTGCCTCTCTCTTCAATTCTGTTTAGCATAGGCATTAGGAGTTTTATATCATATGTCATGAAGAAGTTAGAATGAGGTGCTTAAGGTGCAATAAACTCAGCCGGGTGTAATAAATAAAGGATCGTTAATACATCTATTATTCTGATCCCTGCAGTAATGAAAATTGAAGGAGATGAAAAGGTGGCGCAGCTGAAATGATAGGTGGGTTGTCAGGTAGGGATAAAAAGACCAGATTGTTTTATTTTAGGACAAAGGAAGGTTAAGACTCAATGTAATTAGTACTTAAAGGGGACACTCCAGGCTAAATTATATATTGTGTTATGGAAAGCACAGGGCTCCTTTCAAGAGGTTGTCTATCCTTTACGGTGGTGTCCAGGTCCCAGCTGATCTCAACTTCCTGGTCCTCCTTTGGACACAAAGAAATATTCACTCCCAATAACTGGGTCACCATTGCAGCCACTGATCGACTGTGTGGGCATTTCCTGTATGCCATGATGGGCAGCAGGAATTGGAGATAAGTGGAGCTAATGGGGGACTATTTGCACTCCTGAACTTAACCACTACATTACAAACTATACAGAATTGAGTAAATCTTAGAATGTTCCCCTTTAACTAACATGAATGTAGTACAACTTTAATAATGTGACATTATTGTGGCCACCATAGCACCAAAGTACAGTACATTACTGTCTGGACTATAAGATAATGTTCACACATAGTATTTAGCTCAGTATTGTTAATTAAACATGTGTCCGTTCTACTCCATGTCTCCACATGTCTTTAAATAGGCACATGTTGTAAAGCATGAAAAACCTATAGGTTTTGCAATTGCTTTAATTAGAAAATATTTTATACTGAAAAAGCCAGTCAAACAACCTCTCCCCCCCCCCCCCGCCTGCTTGGTCACATACTAGTCCTGCTGTGTCCATGCGTCATGGACACACTTCCTTGATTGACAGCTGCGAGCACAGGGTTCACAGCTGGAGGAAAAATCCTCCCACTGTCAGCTTGTGTCCCGCTACTGTCAGTGAGGACAAGCTGGGAGTTGTAGTTTTGCTAATGCTAGGGGAGTTGTGAGCAGACAGCATACTGAGGGAGGGGGCGGAGACCTGCACAGTGAGGCCACGCCCCTCCCTTTGAGAGGAATTCAGACTAGTGAACTAAATTTTAACAAAAGTGTAATAAAAAATAAATAAAGGTACTGGACACATGGTCAGAATTAGGTTCTGAGTGATATATTAAAAAAATGTTTTGTTGGACCTGATGGGTATGCTTTAATGAGGACCTATGGTGCTGTAAAAAAAAAAAAAGACTTAGTGTTACCTTTAAATGGCTTAGGAGGGGATGTAATATACTGTAGCCCCTCTGACAAGCTCGGGAATCTGTCAGAGCGGCAGGGACATAATTATACTTTATGCTGTGTTAGCCGTGTTTACAGTGATGGGGCATGCCTTGGGCTGTCTGGGAGTGATGAGGGTTGTAGTTAAAAAAACAGCTGGAGGGTCGCTGTTGCTAAACTACAACCCTCATCATTCCCAGACAGCGAAAGGCATTGTCTTGTAAGGAGCCTGGGCAGCAGGGAGAAGGCGGGGCCCGAGCTCCTTACATGACAGTGCGCTCAGCTTATCACCGGCCGAGGCGGGAAATCACTGCGGCCGGCAAAATGTTGACTTCTGTGTGATGTTTACTGTATACATTATACAGCCACAGGTTTCTTAGATCTGGCCTAGTAGACAATGCAGTTACTATATATTTTGCTAGTTCTTTTTTTTATAGTATACTTGTTTTATATCTGTTTGGAAAATTCAGAGAACAAAATTCGGTAAGTGGGTTTAAAAGTAAGTCTTAAAGTTTTGAGAAGATTAGTACATTTCTGAATTTCTTCTATGCTGGATAAAAAATAAATAAAGAAAATAACTGTACATGATAGAATTATGTCCAAAAACTCACGACAGGGATCAATTTTGCTTGCATGGAAATAATATTTTGCAACAATTCAACAGGTGAGCCAAGGGAAAGAGTTGTAAGTAATGTATCCATGCTGACTCTTAGTGTATTTAAAGCCCATTATTGTTACCTTAATGAACATACATAGCTTAAATGTTACCACTGCAGTGAAGATTCTGAGAAAACCCATAATAGAAAGTATTAAATATTTTCTAGACATATTATGCCATAATGTTGATAGCACTTCCTCTAATATAAAGCACAGTTGGGCTTAATTAGAAAGTGATTGGATATCTATCAAAGACTTGCATTAGGCATCTGGATGCCATGAACATTAAAGAGAATACGTAGTTACAATTAAATCATTTTTGAATTCAATATATTTCATATCTACTGCTTTCATAATCCAGATAGAATCTGAATGTCCATAATTTACATCTTTGGGTGCTAATTCATTATTTCATGGGATGATCTATAAAAAAAATGTAAAATGATAAAATTCAGTGTCATAGTTTTTGACATTTGATGGTAATATTGTGTTGAGCAGGACTTCAGAGAAAGGGGATGGCTACCACTGACGCAGTCTTTCACACAGGGGGTTCATGATTTTGTGCTTACTGCCAAGATGGACTAGTACAGAAAGGAGTGTCCGGAAGGATCTTCACTCACTTTATCCTTTGGTTGCTATGGGGCCTGATGTCTCTTTGGCACTTGACCCTAAAGCTGACTTAAGGGGTACACCAGTGGAATTTTTTTTTAAATTAACTGGTGCCAAAAAGTTAAACAGATTTGTAAATTAAAGGAATATGGATACCGCTCTCACCAGCGCTGGACACCTCTCACACCTGTGCTGCCGACTGCCGGCACCGCCGCCGGCAACTCCTTATGCTAGAAAAGAACTCCGTCCGGCACCAAAGTATGGAGTAAAAAGGCTTGTCTTTATTTATTCCACTGCAGGATACATACAGATCAAGATGTCTTGATCTGTATGTATCCTGCAGTGGAATAAATAAAGACAAGCCTTCTTACCCCATACTTTGGTGCCGGATGGAGTTCTTTTCTAGATTTGTAAATTACTTCTATTAAAAAATATTAATCCTTCCAGTACTTATTAGCTGCTGTATACTAAAGAGGAAATTATTTTCTTTTTGGATTTCTTTTCTGCCTGTCCACAGTGCTCTCTGTTGACACCTCTTCCCATTTTAGGAACTGTTCAGAGCGGCATATGTTTGCTATGGGGATTTTCTCCTGCTCTGGACAGTTCCTGACATGGACAGAGGTTTCAGCAGAGAGCACTGTGGTCAGACAGGAAATAAATCCAAAAAGAAAATAATTTCCTCTGCAGTATTCAGCAGCTAATAAGTACTGGAAGGATTAAGATTTTGAATAGAAGTAATTTACAAATCTGTTTGACTTTCTGGCACCATTTGATTAAAAAAAAAAAGTTTTCCACCAGAGTACCGCTTTAAACTTGACTGACGAGCTTGTCGGTGGGATCTATGTGCAGGCAGACAGCCACTCAGGAAAGGTAGAAGAAGGGAGATATATTGAACCTGTCCCTATTCGAGGTATAGGGCAGGAATACTACAGAGAGGCTTCACATTCTTCTCTCACTAACTCTACTGACTAACTCTCTAACTCCTCCCCATCAAGACAGACCTGGGTGGAGCAGGGCAGGAGGCCCTGATTGACCCATGTGATTCCCCATGCATCTTCCATCAAAGACACAGTTAACTTTTTACATGACAGAAAAATGTAAATACATTTTACAATTGAATTATAAAAATGGAATGCTGGAGAGGCTCATGTTAGACTAGTGACCTAAAGACCGGAGCTACCCAAATAGCACCTATACCCACGCTGTCGAAAATGTTAAAATTGTAAAACATTTTACAATTGAAAAATACCAGTGTGCCTCCAGCTGTTGCAAAAAGACAACTTCTAGCATGCATACTTGGCTAGAATATTTTCTCTTATGTTTTTTTTTTTTTGTATTATGAAAGGGTTTTCTGCTGTTTACTATCCTTTTTGTACCACCCCCCCCCCCCCATCTTACAATAGTTTTAGAAACCCCAATGTTGAAAAAAAAAAATTTTTATCGACTTGTGCTAGAAAGTTAAACAGATTTGTAAATTACTTCTATAAAAAAATCTTAATCCTTCCAGTACTTATCGTTCTTTTCTTTTTGAATTTATTTTCTGTCTGACCACAGTGCTCTCTGCTAACACCTCTGTCCATTGTCCATTTTAGGAACTGTCCAGATCAGCATATGTTTTCTATGGGGATTTTCTCCTACTCTGTACAGTTCCTCAAATGGACAGAGATGTCAGCAGAGAGCTCTGTGGTCATGATGTCAGCAGAGAGCTCTGTGTTCCAAAAAGAAAAGAATTTCCTCTGTAGTATTCAGCAGCTAATAAGTACTGGAAGATTAAGATTTTTTAATAGAAATAATTTACAAATTCTTTTTAACTTTCTGGCACCTGTTGATAAAAAAAAAAGTTTAACACCGGAGTACCCCTTTAAAGGGGTCTCTTTTTACTTCAATTACTACTCTGTAATGCATTGTTTCCCAACCAGTGTGCCTCCCGCTGTTGCAAAATGACAAATTCCAGCATGCCCGGACAGCCTTTGGCTGTCCGGGCATGCTGGAAGTTGTCGTTTTGCAACAGCGGGAGGCACACTAGTTGGGAAACACTGTCGTAATGCTTCCTTTGTTCTGTGGAGGCGCTGCAGGGAAATTGAACACTTACTACTTAGCTTAAAGGGGTACTCCAGTGAAAACCTTTTGTCTTTTAAATCAACTGGTGCCAGAAAGTTAAACAGATTTGTAAATTACTTCTATTAAAAAATCTTAATCCTTCCTGTACTTATTAGCTGCTGAATACTACAGAGGAAATTCTTTTCTTTTTGGAATTCTCTCTGATGACATCACGAGCACAGTGCTCTTTGCGGACGTCATTATAATAATAACTCTTTATTTATTGCTGTCCTTAGTGGGATTTGAACCCAATGCCTCAGCACTGCAAGGCAGCAGTGCTAACCACTGAGCCACCATGCTGCCCTAAGCATACATCTGCTTTGCACAGTTGCTAAAATGGACAGAGATGTCAGCAGAGAGCACTGTGCTCGTGATGTCATCAGTGTTCCAAAAAGAAAGGAATTTCCTCTGTAGCATTCAGCAGCTAATAAGTACTGGAAGGATTAAGATTTTTTTTAATAGAAGTAATTTACAAATATGTTTAACTTTCTGGCACCAGTTGATTTAAAAGAAAAAAGGTTTTCACCAGAGTACCCCCTTAACATTGGCGTTCCAAAAATGATTGTAAGACGGGGGTGTTACAAAAAGGGAGAGTAAACAGCAGAAAACCTTTTCATAATACAAAATAAACCATAAGAAACAATATTTTAGCTAAAGAAAATAAAGAAAATCATAATTTACCCCAATTCCTGTCCATTTGGCTTGATATTATAAGTATTGTCTTTTATGATTTGCTCTTCATTTTTTTTTTCTTTTTTTTTTTCTTATAGATCTAGGCAAACAGCGGATATTTTTAGTCTGTCTATTTTTTTTATTTTTTTTTGTGCAAGATCAGCTCAGCCTTCTTGCCCTTCATACTAGATTAGCCTGTATCAGTCTTGCAATCCGCAGCACATCATAACTAAGACCATCTCTCAAGAAATTGTGCACAGTGGAGGTGAGGCTTTTTTTTTGTAATAGAGGAGACATATAATAGTGGTTAAAAAAAATCCTCATTCACGGCTCTGCGTAGTGAATGCCTTTACATACTGCAGTACAGACCAAGTTTATGATCGCTGCTTTCTCTAATTTAAAAGCCGTCTTATCGCTCAGCCTCATCTAAATACAGACATTAAAAGATATCTCTGCTGTTCCTTTATCTCCAGATTTAAAAAGTAAAGTACAATAAGAAGTGTTTTTATGTCTTTTTCCAATTAAAAAGCATTGAGGTTTTTTTTTTTCCCTCCGCATTTAATCTTTAGGCGCTTTATTAAACAGATACAATCATACAGAACTATATGTTTAATTGTTTCTTAAAAAAAAAAAAAAATCCGGAAAAAAAAGTGTTTTCATTTAAATAAAGCAGTCGGTTCTCTCCCATCTGCTTCATTCTTCAGAGGAATAACCAAGATTACTGCCAGTATCCTCCAAATGATCTTTAGCGTTTTTCTAAACCAATGTATAGATAGATATTAGTCGACCGCCGAGATTAATATGTCATGATGGGTTGAGAAGTCACACATCACTAATTCAGACCAAATTATGTCTAAACGTAATGCCAATTTCCTCGAAAGTGCCACCATTATAAATCGCATGTAGTACCTCCTGCCTCTGCTTTGTCTTCACGGAGAAATCACGGCAAGAACTTTCCTGGCAGATTCATGCCATTGTATCCAGAATATTTGCATAAGACTATACAAATTCACTGGAAAAGCCATGTTTAGAATAGATGGTTGCATTAACCCCTTAATGACCAAGCCCATTTTCACCTTAAGGACCAGGCCAATTTTATTTTTGTGTTTTCGTTTTTTCCTCCTCGCCTTCTAAAATCCATAACTCTTTTCTATTTCCATCTACAGACCCCTATAAGGGCTTGTTTTTTGCGTGACAAATTGTACTTTGTAATAAAACCTCAAATTTTACCATAAAATGTACGGCGAACCCAAAAAAAAAATTTAGGGAGGAAATTTAAATGAAAACCAAAATGTTGCACATTTTGGAGGGGGTCGTTTTCACACTGTACAATTAATGGTAAAAATGACATGTGTGGGTCAATACGATTAAAATGATACCCATGGCTAGATACTTTTTGTACCGCTGAAAAAAAAATCTAAAACTTTTTGTACAAAATCAGTCATCTAAAATCGCCCTATTTTGACTATGTATAACTTTTTCATTTTTCCGTATATAGGGCGGTATGAGGACTCATTTTTTACGCTGTCATCTTTACTTTTTTTTAGATACCACATTTGCATATATAAACCTTTTAGATAATTTTTTATACATTTTTTTTTAATAAAATGTGACAAAAAAGCTGCATTTTGGGACTTTTTTTATTTTTTACGTTTACGCACTGCTCAGTATTATCGTGATTTTTTGCTCTGGTCTGCTCGATCTCAGACCCGAGCAGAAGACCCTGGGTGACGGCCGGAGCCAGGTTAGGGGACCTCCAGCCACCATTACAGATGATCGGATCGACGCGGCAGCGCTGCGGGCGATCTGATCATCCAATCAAAGTACCGCAATGCCGCATATGCCGTGCTCTGTATTGATCATGGCATCTGAGGGGTTAATGGCGGACATCCGCACGATCGCGGCCATTATGGGCCATTACGGAATGTTGGCCATTACAGGCGGGTTCCCGGCTGCTGCTAGCAGCTGGAACCTGCCATGTATGACGCGAGCACCCTTCCGATGCTCGCGGTCATACACAGGAGATAAATGTACGTCCTGGTGCGGGAAGTCCTGCCAAACCAGGACGTACATTTACGTCTGTGGTCGTTAAGGGGTTAAAGGAATAGTCTACCTTAGAAAAGTGCATTTCCTATATGAAGGACATTTGACACTTATCCCCTATCCTTTGGAAGTGCTGAAGATAGCCAACTCTGCAGAGGTTGAGTATGTACACTGTTGCCCCATTAAGATAAAGCTTCAGGAATCCCATTCTCAAGATCACAGGGGGTCCTGTGTATAGAAGATAAGTGCTCATGGTAGCAAAACTTCTTTAAGCTGACCAACCATATGAGATACATGTTGATTGTTATCTCTCCCAACCCACTGTATACATCCACACTAGGCTCACCTAGCATATATGTGTTTTCAATAAAAATGCCTTCTCTACCTGTAGCTTATCTTTCCAGAGAACAAAAAGATCAGGCAGTGTAAATCCAACATGTCCAACAATGTCTGATGAGTCAGGAGACCATCATCCACATTCTATGTTCGGCTGTTCCCATTAAAATTGCTGTGTTTTGCCAAAAATAATAATATATATGGCCAGCTTTTGACACATCCCTATCATTTAAAGTTATTTTAGTGGAAAAAGGAAGATGTTTCTGTTAAGCACTATTGGCACCACTTATGGTGGAGACTACAAGGGATTAGACAAGTAAAAACTCACCTATTTTACAAGATCTTGCATTTTCTTTTTGAAATCATTAAATAAATTCCTATATTATTTCCTTGGCATAAATACTTATCAAACTTGAACTTTACTAACATGTTTTCAAGTAAATTTTTGTTTAATATTTGACAAAGTGTAATATGAATATTTATCCTGTTGTTTTAGCCATGAGTAAGGAGTGTACCTTGCTTCCGAAATGTGTCAACTTTACTGAATTTTATAATGACACATTTTTTAGCTGGAAGTCTCTTCTTCTATTCTTGGTTTGTGATTGCCCTTGGGTCCAGGGGACCCTTGCTATGCTCCACATATATAGAGAAAACGTTGGATGGTAGTATGGTAGTGGTGCTATATTTTCTACTATCAACATCAATCTACTTTGCATTATCCTAATAGTAGATAGAAGCTGTGCTATCATGTTGGAGGAACTAATGGCTGCATATTGCAAATTGAGAGAGCACTATAACTTAATATTTTTGTATATCTTTTGTAGGGTTTAGGTTTGTATGCACTGAGATGTAGTTTTGTAGTTTTAAGACCCCAATACAAAATCTGTTTTGGGCCCCTCAACTATCATGTGCAATAACTTCACCCTGTACCTATAATACTGCTGTCCCCTGAGAGCCCTTCTTGGGATTTCATCAGATGTCACCAACAGTGGCATAACTTGAAGATTCAGGGCCAAAATGTAAAAACTTATACAGGGCCCCCAACTATAATGCTTCATTTGCAGTGCTGGTCTATTCCTATGGGAAAAAGAGACATTATGAGCTCTTCTGGGTATTGGGTCTAGGTGCAACTGAACCAGGTATTGGGTCCAGGTGCAACTGAGCCGTCTAGCACCTTCTATAGTTATGCCCTGGTCGGCAACAATCTAATGTATATGAGGAAGATCCTCTCATAATATCAATTCTTTTTTTTTATATAGCACACACAGATTCCACAGCACGGTGCACTCAAATCCATTATCAAGCATGGTATTAAGAATTGATTTTCAACACCCAATCATTTATATCCCTGTTAGAGGTGCCCCTAATTTATATCCCCTAAGTATACATGGTTATTGGTGAGTCAGGGACACTGCTGTAAACCAATCAACAGCTATCTATCTATAACATCTATATAGAATGGGTTCTCTATATTACGCTCAACTGAATAAACACTGAAAATAGGTTTACTACAGTATTGACCTTAATTCCAGAAGTGGCTATGCTTTACTAGATGTATATAGTAATTTATATGTGAGAAACCTTAAGAAATGTCCATTTATGTTCTAAATTCCTATAAATAATGTGCATACCTAGGTAAAGGTAGAGATCACATGTCATGTGGTTGAGTTACACACATACTTTACATTCAGGTACAGTAATGTGGAATCTGGATATATCCAGAACGTACCTGCTATAAGATCAGTAACTTACTGCTCTCTTGCATTCCTGGAGAGGTCTCTGCACTCAAGGATTGTTCTTGAGGAGGCATATATGTAGGAGAGATCCCTTTATGTTGTATGCGCAAGTATATGTCAAGTTTCTGTAAATCGGTGAAATTGGTTTCTCCCAAGGGATTTGGTATTTACCAACCAATTACTCCAAGATTATGCAATGCTGGACTCCTTGACTGACAATTGTGGGTTTGGGGTTTTGGAATTTGAACTCCAACCCAACCGCCAACCGCCAACTGATCAAAATGTTTCCCATGTCTCTGCAACACTTTAAAGGGGTACTCTGCTGCTCAGCATTTGGAACAAACTGTTATGACGCTGGAGCCGGCACTGGGAGCTCGTGATATCATAGCCCCGCCCCCTCATGACATTGTGTCCCGCCCCCTCTTATAAAATTGTATTGAGGGGTGGGGCGTGATGTCATGAGGGGGCGGGAATATGACGTCACAAGTTCCAGGCACCAGCTTCAGCGTTCAGAACAGTTTGTTCCAAACGCTGAGCAGCAGAGTACCCCTTTAAGGATGTACTGTAGATACCGAAGACTTCCCTTATTGACCCTTGTGGCCCTTTTTAATGGTTGCCGTGCCCCCCTTTCCTTATTTACAGTCACTTTACCCTTTCCCAACATTAAACATTAAACATACTAATATGTCATCTCACGTGGGAATGGATGAATGGAGTGGATCAGGATTAGGAACCATTCTTTCCTTGGTTTCCCACCAGTCTATGTACATTCAGGCTCCAATGTCTCAGGTTAATATGTGATGCTGCTGTCAATGAAAGGCTGGGTTCAAACATAGTATTGGGTCAGTATTCATAACCAAAACCTGGAGTGGAACCAACAGAGATTAAAACCTATACTAGAAGTATTTGCACCTTTTTCTGTATATTGGATCCATTTGAGCGTTTGGCTTAAAATATAAATCAATATACTGAATAATACACTAGACATAAACCCAATCACATGCTGCAGCGATCACATATACATGTAAACAAATCATCACTGTTGGCCGATAACCCAAGACCGGTGTAAACTCTGTGTAGTTTGGTGAGAATTTGTCTTGTATATTTTGAACTTACCTTGAGCGTGGATAAACTCTTATCCTATTCCCATGGGCTAGCAAGTGATGTCATCATTTAGGACAGTGAACTCCTGGGGAACAGGGTGTAACACTGTAGTATAAAAAGTTAAGAAATGCTGATATCTTCTTAATCCGCTCAGAAATGATAAAATGAATTAAGATTCGCTGGTAAATGTGTAGGGATTTAAAGTTTTATTGCGGTCAACAGTTTAAAGTTTATTTTATTACAAGTGACTGAGCATTCAGTCAGCCTCTAGCAGGGGTCAGACTATTTTATTGACATTACTGCTAGCAGCTTAATAGCAAATGCTACCTAAAATGTACAATGTTTCTGTATGAAATTATGGTTCTCTCAAAACATTTCAGAAATACAGAAACCAATTACAGGTTTTTTTTAAAGCAACAATTTAATCATTCAGAATCAGAGGAAATTCAAATTTTTTTTTACAATATGGAAGGAGATTGCAAGAACAATTCCTCCATATACTGTATTGTTTCTATTGCTCCTCACTGCCCCTGAAGTGCTTTCAATAGCTATTGGGGACTTTATGTAAAGGAACACAGTGCAAAACTAATATACAGTTTTTTTTTCTAGTGCAGGACCTGCAGGACTTGCTGTCTGTTAAAGGAGTACTCCAACATCAGATAAAATCAATAAGTAAAAATGCTGCGGAAGCATATAGAATTGCTTACTTGCTGGAGTTCTGAAATACCCAAAAATCCATTTGCTTTGGAGGTCATAGTACTTCCTTGTTGCCCTTCCTGGTTGAGCATTTGCTTAGCATTACCATTCCCAGAATGCATTGCTTTCCCTCAGTTCTTCATCATAGACAACCCCCCCCCCCACACACACACACACACACTCTGCCTACTCCACTCCTACAGCATTTCTGCTAGCCAGCCACCCAGAGCTGTTGTGGAACATCTCATTTCACAGCAGCCTTTTGCAAAATCAATGAGGTGACAGCACCTGCTGCATTCATTCCCTACCTGCTTCTCTGCATGTGGCATTGTTTATCAAGGCAGCATGCTATAAACACTCTTCATTCTTCTCTTAAAGTCCCGAAAAGATTTATATGTATATGACTGGGAGATAGTAATGTAGATTGTGGGGGCTGGACAGAGGTGGTGAAATCACTCGGGGGGCAGGACTAGTAATTACAAGCAAAATCCAGCCAAGCCTCCTGAGGCAGCAGAGGATGATGTGTTGTCTTTAGAGCGAGGGAGAAGCTGGGCAGCAGAAGACAACACCACTGTGACAATGACAGGAATACACAACTTCCTGCCAGTGAGGAATCAGGCAAAATCATGCTAAAGCCAGTACAATTTGTGATAACACTATATTAGTAAGGTATATATCTTGGAGTACCACTTCAAATTCTTGTGTCACGCTTCGCCTCTTAGGCCCTGCAGGATACATAATGCATTGAACTTAGAAGATACTGTATATTTACTAGTGTACCTAAAGACTTTGTTTTGAGGACATAACTATATTCTGTAGAGCTGTTGATGCTTTAGAAGGCCTATTAACCTTCTAAGTATGGAAACCTTTGGCATATACATATATTTTAAGGATTTTTTAGTTGTATATAAATGAAAATTCTAAAACGTAAACATTTTTCTATATTTGGGGTTTTAATTCCCCACTATTTGGTTTTTACTATCCATCAGAAAATGGAAACACTCTTGTGCCGCTGATACAGGTGACTTCAGAAAGTCACAGTTGAATTAGTGATTTCTAATGTACTCCAATATTCACGGCACCATAGCGGCAGCAGGGAGAGAGTGTGTTGGTTGTTAGAGGCAGTGACTTAGATTGGGATTATTCAGCAGAAGTGGGTGGTCACAGATTTGTTGCAGTACAGAGTATTTCAGAAATGAATTCTGCTGTGAGACAGAAATTTGACAACTCATGTGATAAGCTCCGTCACTGAAGACAATAAGGTTTGTGAGTGTTATTGTAACACAGGGAAGGGGCATTAATCACTGAATTCAATATACCCCACTTTCCCTACATACTTGGACCATCCACACTAGGTAGCAGCCCCCAACTGTTCAACAGTCCTTACACTGGCAAAACCAGATGGACAACATGACAATGAAAAAATCATAAGCCAGAGGGTAACCAGAAACCAAGGAGGTAAGAAATGAAGAAGTACCGATGCAGTGTAAACGATGGTGAGGCTCTATACAGTAGTAGAAAACCAAATGACAGGCGACTGTGGTTAGCAGGGGACATCAGCGCCAAATGGGACTGTTTATCTTTGCAACAGAGTGGCAGTGTAGACAAGATGGGATACCAGGTCCACCGTTGGATTGCAGCAAGGTAAGTATGTTACATTTATAATATCTGCAAAGAAATAAAAACAACTGGAAACTAGTAAAAAGCTTATGGCTTTCTCCCAGCAGCGCAAAGTATATCAGATGGTATGAATTTTGTGAGAGCCAATGACTTGTCCATTCCTGTCATTATGTCACTGAGGATGAGGTTACATATTACTTATATATGTATTATGTTAAATTTTCATGTTATAAGCCAGAAGCCAAAGACTTGTGGAGTGAAGTAGAGGTCTTCAACACTGCAGAGCAGTAATGTGAGATTCCTGTAATTCCAGTACAGATAAATTGTGGTGTCAAGTACAGGTCCTTGGGTTCATACATCCAAGTTGCTTTTTATCAGTAGTTATATATGGTAAAAAGCCCTTAAAGACATTCAATGACGAATGTTCTATGAAGGCATAATCAATAGTTCAGTTTTTATCTGGGGTTATAAATTCCTTTCATAATATAACTTCTGGACTTCTATGTTGGATTTCCATCTTGAAGGAGTTTTATAATGTTTTCCATTGTTTCAATTGACTATTTACTTGTTGGATCCTGTTTATTTCTTTTAAATAAAACACAACCTGGAAAAATCTATTAGCACCTCCCTTTATAATTGCATGTTTAGGTGTATATTTGTTCTAGAAATGTAAATTTTCTACACAATGCATTTAACTGCTGGGGGTTTCTAGCAGAAGGACAGTTAGGGCCCATGCACACTACGGAATTTTTGCCCGGAGAAATTCCAGGTGGAGATTCTGGTTCAGCAGCCTTCCATTGACTTCAGTTGGATTCTGCAGCAGAAATTCTAATTCTGGGCTCTGCTGAAGGACTGAAAAAGTTCATTCTTTCAGCGGAATTTCACCAAAAACTGTCAGTGGGGATGGTGCAAATCCCCGTCATCATAGTGCTGATTCATTTCAGAAGCACATGCTTTCTCTGGGCAGAGATTCCATAGTATTCATGGGCCCTTAGTAATCAGTTTATTGTCAAGAGACAAGTAGGGATTGTCCCATGTGGTGAACTTCTCTAAGTGAAATCCCATTTCTTTAATTCATCATTTGCTAGTCCCGAAATTACAGATTTGCCCTTATTTCTGGTAAGAAATATCAAGACAAACAAAAATCTTAAGAGTGCAAGGAGAAGACTGGGCAAGGATAACAGAGATTCCCAGCGATAGCAATATGAGCATTTTATTAGGATAGTTTTCTAGCTCTACCCTTAGGTAAGTTTTATATAGGATTTTGTTTTTTATATTATTGATAATTCATTTTTTTTTTTATTCCAAAGCTTTCATTTAGCTAGATAATAGAACATTTTCTGTCCATACATACAGAGCATAACACAGTTATTTGTTCACATATGAACAGAGAATGTTAAGTAATGTGTATTGGCTATGGAGCTGTTACTGCGCTATTTTATTTTAGTTACTAATGTTACCCATGGCATATTGGAAGCCCACAGAACATGAAGGTGCCGTAGATAATAGCAGAAGCTCAGAATGACTCCTGGAGTAGTTGTAAAGCATATCTATGACATTTTTATGACTCCTCTCTTCAGTGATTCTATAGTACATTGCCACTGTGTTTCCATTGTGGTATCATAAACATTATTCTTCATTTTACGAGGACTCTCACGTGGGGACTTGTTTACATTTCAGTTTACTGAATACTAAATTAATTTTAACCAGACCATCATAACTGCAATATAACATTAAACTGTCCTACAAATCCCTGCATTGACTTCTCTTTATTGATGTCAATTGCTCAGGGTGTACTGGTTCTCACTTTGGAGATCCAACTGGTGTATAGAGACTTACAGGCAATGCTTCATGGGAAATGAGTATGCTCTTTTCTAGAAGGAGGAAAACTGTCTTCTTATGTTGCCTATAGGTAGCTACTCTATAAGTTATGGTTCAATCGGTAAAAGCCTTAAAATATAACTCCGATTTTTTTTTTTTTGTTTGGTTATCTACATGAACAGTCATGGAGTCTATATTAGAAAGGATCCTACAGTACATTTTTGTAAAAAATAATGCACATGTCATTTATGGAAGAAAATAATAATAACAATTCTTTATAGCACACATAGATTCCACAGCGCTGTACACTATAATTGGTCCCTGACCCCATTGGGGCTCACAAGCTAAACCTATCAGTATATTTTGAAGTGTGGAAGGAAATCCACGCAAACACATAGAGAACATGCAAACTCTTTGTTGATGTTCTCCTTGGTGGGATTTGAACCTAGGAATCAAGCGCTTCAAGGCAACAGTGCTACCCACTGAGCCACCATGCTAAATGAAAAGATAAGCAGAAGAACCATTCAATCTTGAATTGGTCAAAATAGAGACCAATTGGGCTGACCTTACTGCATATGTCTATAAGTTAACGGTTGGCTGAAATAGATTTCTTGACCATTTTGGATGACTATCGTCAACCGAATGATTGTTCATAATGGCTGATGATAGACTTATGTCTACCGACAATGTGAATGGCCATGCTGAACATCAGTGTATGACATGGTTGGCCAAATTTGGACAATCTATTGCTACTTTGCACAAGCTGTTTTTTTTCTTAAATGCCAAAGTGATCTACCAATTTAGTCTGTCATGTTTCTGATATAATCACTCAAATGAATTATCCCAGAGCACTGTGATCAGCCATGTTGTAGCTGATCAAAGTTCCATATGTATGGCCAGCCTTAGATGTGTCATGAAATTTTGTTGGTGGGTACACATAATCTAATGTCCCAAACTATAGCTGACAACTTTTATTGAATTAAATGTCATCTAAGCCCACGGATTTCAGAGGGATTAGACACCAATGTTAGTTTTTAGGTCTTTTTAGTTGTTTTTTAGTGAAGAGAAGGAATCAGTATATTGAAATTAAAATTTTTCAATCCTTTGTCCTCATAGGAGATGAAGCATTGCAAATGGTTTGCAATGATTGGCCATGCTCATGGTGGAATCAGGAGACAAAGCTATTGGCCAAACCAGCATTCTATTTCAAGTGGTAAACTAAAGGGGTCTGAGCAGTCAGTAAATGTCTGCAACCTCTTGGCTCTTGTCAGCCTCTTGTTTGGGTATTTCTTTAGTCAAGCACAGCCACGTGCTTGTCCTCAGCTATTTCTGGCAATTGCAATACCCAAAACAGAGCTTGAACAGAGCAGAATAAGACTCACTCTTTGACTAGTGCCAGGACTGCTTTTTTCAGCCTCCTAATAATGGCTATTTAATGACATGTCTGAATTAAGAACCAAGGCCAGCATTTCTTTTTAGATTCTTAAACAGAGTGAAGGATTTACTTCAATGTCTAACCCACTGTTGTGATTTGTTTTTCTCTATAATCTTAAGAAAACAGTCAGCCTATGGGAGCTGTGCCAGAATGTGGTTGCTTGAGATGTTCATGGGGGCCGCCAATGCCAGAGAAATTACTGAAATAAGCGCAAAGGATGTATTTTAGTGAAACAAGAGAAATGAAGTGTATGCTCATTGAGAGACTTCTTAAAATACATTTTGGATAACTTACTTAAAGCACCTCTACCCACCAAAGAAAAGAAAAAAAAAAGAAAAGAAAAAACAGGACCCCTGAATTCTTATGAGCAATATTTCTCTTGCAGACCAGTTTGCAATCCAGACAACTAACTTTATCTTCTAGAACAGGATGTAGTTGTTTGTCAGCCATATTGGCTAATGGAACAATTATTCTATCTGTGGTTCAATGATAGGTGGACGTTTTTGCAGCTCCCTCTCTTAGTTCTCCTTGGCAGTAATGACAGTCCTTCCTCTCTGTGTGCACAGAACGTATTAAAAGCATGAATTGGGATCTAGTAAAGTGGTCAAATATTATATTGTCCATCAGGGATTTATCAGTCAAACTAGAACCTTACTTTCCAAACTTATGGCTGACAAGATGTAAGGTTAGAAAGTTGAACAATGTGCTCAAAATTTGCTTAAACATATGACCTGGTTGGCTTGTGTGTGAGTCATTACATTTGCTATTTGTGCTTCTCTATATATATCTCTCTAAGTCTTATTTCAAGAAAACTAGAGAACCATATAGTACTAGATTAACTGCAGTATAATGAAAAAGAGTTGGAAGTCTTTTATAAAAAGCTACAATCCCATTTTATTATGAAAATCAACATAATGAGCAAATTTTACTGCTTGATGATAGGGTTTATAAATGGCCATACACATGGGATAAGTTGATTGTACCCTTGGAACATTTTCTGGACCAATGTTTGCATGTTTGCTGTTAGTAACAAGACTTGGTTGGTGGCTTTTCTGTGGTTTTTGGTGTTTTTTTTTTTTTTTTTTTTTAGAGAATTGGCATCCATCGTGATGCTTTTCCATAATGAACTTGGATTGTAACAAAAATGTCCATTTAATTGTTACCGTATGATTTACTTGGCAGTATGTTGGAATTTTTTATGTGAATAAGGCCTGATACAGTATGTGATGCAATGTGTCACATTTTTATTCTTGTGGATTTTTCTGTGGAATCCCTGAGAAGAAAAAGCACCAAAGCAGATGTATAGTATGGAAGCAATAATACAGATCCATACCACACAGCTTTCTTATTTGGTCTTGTGCATGAACTGTCACAATGGTGCCCTACATTCATTGATTTACAACTTTCCGGTAACAGACAGCTGCATTTAATCTTTAGTTGCAAAGTGAAGTAGGTTTAATCCAAGTAAGTAATGTTGCTGCTTAACATCAGTCTTTATATGCCTGAACAAAAGCTGATCTTAAATGGAACCTGTCATCTCTTTCATGCTTCCTGAACCATGATTCATCAGGATGGTCCCTGGTAGCTTCTTTCCACCACACGAGCAGGGACGTGCACAGACATTTTGTGGGCAGGGGATAAACTAAAAAGAAAGGGCACTTCTTATTTATATAATTGCCAACATAATGATGCCAGACTGCCTAGCGCACTTATAGGAAGAACATTAAAAAGGCAGAGGCTCAAGCCCCCTTTCTAGTCAAACTGTGCACGTTCCTGCACACGAGCTTTGATTTAGATATATCAATTAAGGCCAGTGGGATGGGGAGAGGCCAATGGAGAGCGCCCCGCTGACTCATGGTTCAGGTTGTTTTGAAGGGGTTACCCAGGAATCGAAAAACAGAGCTAATGTCTTTTTAAAAACTGCTCCCTGTCTATTTCAGTGTTTGGCGTGGTTCTGCAGCTTAGTTCCATTAAAGTAAATTGAGCCAAGTTGTAATACCACACCCAAAGTGGAGACAGACAGGTAGTGTTTTTTTTTAAAGAAATTAGCTCAGGTTTTCGATTGCTGGATAACCCCTTTAAAGCAGTGGTCTTGAACTGCGGCTCTACAAATGATGCAAAACTTCAACTCCCGGCATGCTCGGACAGCCGTTGGCTTCAGCCAACGGCTGTCCGAGCATGCTGGGAGTTGAAGCTTTACAACATCTAGAGGACCACAGTTTGAGACCAGACTTAAAGTGATGACAGTTTCCACTTAAGATGAAATGTTGCTGGCGTGGATTAAATATCTACACGTTTTGCCCTTTGCATCATGAAATTGCAACTTATAGAACATAAGCAATTCCTTTCCTGACAAAAGTTGCGGCAAAATAAGGCTAAGGCTTCTTGGAGCCTCCCATGAGACCATAGCACAAGATACTACATATTAAATGCAACCTTTGCAATAGAGCCGTTGTGAAATTGTACATACAAAGACCAAAAAGAGAAAACAGGGAGCACCTCCTATGTTGAATAAATCCAAACAGATGTAAGAAATGATGGTCTATATAGGGTGCTCACCTATAGGAGTTGTGGAGAAGCAGGGAGACAGTAACTCCCCCCGGAAGACAATAACTCCTACTGCATGGAAGTAAATGGCTACACTGTCCAGTGCACTTAGGGTTGGCTGAAAGTTGAAAGGACCCACCTGGATAAAAACCAACAAAGACATAAAAAAAAAAAAAAAAAAACTAAACACACAGCTTGTGCTGCACATAAGAATGAGCTGCACTGTCGGACTAAAATAACAAACACTAACAGCTTATTGAGTTCCTTTTTTATTTGAGATGCAGGGGCTGACTGACAACACTCAAGGCCCCTGACCAAAAAAATACAGTACACTTTAACGCAGGTAAAATAGTTTTCCATGACCAATAACACCAGTATACAGTATACCACCACATCATAACTGAATAATACCATCATACTCTACTGAATAAAACCACTATACACAGACCAGTATACTACACAGGATCTGTATACTATTTAAGTAATTACATACAGTGCCCATACAGAGGTAGATACCAGCTGTACACTGTATACTATATAAGTGATTACATGCATGACCATATGGCAGTAGATATCAGCTGTACACAGGATCTGTGTACCATACAAGTGATTACAGGTACATCTAGGGCAGGCATAGGCAATCTTTGGCACTCCAGATGTTTTGGACTACATCTCCCATGATGCTCTTACAGCCAAAATGCTGACATAGCATCATGGGAGATGTAGTCCAAAACATCTGCAATGCCGAAGGTTGCCGATGCCTGATCATGGGACTCACAATTACGTCTCTTCTGATTGGCAGTGTTCCTCTTTCCTGCATCCTGATCTCTTATCATCTGTAAGAAAAACATGTTAGACTCTGCATTTTTTCAGTGCCCTCCCCACCTCTTCACAATCTTCCCATCTATAAGCCCACAAACTGTAATAATGCCCTCCTTGGTGTCCTGCACAGTAAAAGGGAAGGTAGAAAGGTAGCCAGGTAAATAGATAACTAGGTAGGTAGATCGGAAATTCAGATATGTAGGTAGGTGACTAGCTAGGTACTTAGGCAGCAATGTATGAAAGCCAGGTATGTATGTATTTAGGTAGCCAGTTATGTAGTTAGGTATCCAAGTATGCAGATAGTTAGGCAGCCATGTATGTAGGTAGTTAGATAGGCCGGTATGTAGATAGTTAGATAGCCAGGTATGAATTTAAGTAGTTAGGCATCCAGGTATAAAGAAGATAGCAGAAATCCCTGCATTAGTTAGGCAGCAGTTCCCCCACACTAGGTATAAGCAGCAGTTCCCCCACATTAAGTAGGCAGAAGAGTTCCCCCACATTAGGTATAGGGCAGCAGAGTTTCCGCACACTAGGTATAGGCAGCAGTTCTGCACATTAGGTGTAGGCAGCAGTTCCCCAACATTAGATATAGGCAGCAGAAGTCCCCCACATTAGGTATAGGGCAGCAGAGTTTCCCCACACTGGGTATAGGCAGCAGTTCTGCACATTAGGTGTAGGCAGCAGTTACCCCAAATTAGGTATAGGCAGCAGACATTAGGTAGGCACCAACGTCCCTAACCCCTCCTCACCCCACACCCCTGCTGGATCCGCCAATGCCAGGTAGCAACATTGGATTTTGAAATTGTGCATCGAAATTTACTTTACCAGGAGTCACAGACAATTCAGTGTCAATGTTCATCACTAGCCTTAAAGGGGTACACTTATCCCCTATATCCAAAGAATAGGGGATAAGTGTCTGATCATGGGGGGTCCGACTGCTGGGACCCTCTGCGATCATACTCTTATCCTCTATCTCCTGCATGGCACCCAGGCTCTCACAATGAACTGAGCTGTGTGGACCACAGCATGAAGCTATGTTCCACATGCCCCCTCCATGCATCTCTATGGGAGAGCCAGAGATACAGCATTCATGTATCTCCGGCCTCCCATAGAGATACATGCAGGGGGCGTGTTGGCCACCGCTTTGTGCAGAGGTCGACAATTTCCTGGCATGGAGTGACTAAGATTGCTCCATGAACAAGGAGATCTGGGCGCCGGGCAGGTGATTGCGGGTGCTCCAGTTTTTGATTCCCCCCCCCCCCACGATCAGATACTTATCCCCTTTGGATAGGGGATAAGTTTTCTTACACCACAGTACTTTTTTTTAAGAATTGGCAGGCAACATGAAAAAATATGGTGCAGATACAGTGAAAGAAAAAGTATTGGATCCCCTGATAATTTATTTTTGCCCTTTGACAAAGAAAAGATCAATCTATAATTCTAATGGTCGGTTTAAATGAACAGTCAGAGAGCAACAAAATAATCTTGAAAAACACAGCATTATTTGATTTGCATTTTACTCAGTGAAATATCTATTTGATCCCTATGAATCAGCAAGATTTTTGGCTCCCAGGTGTCTTTTATACAGGTATCCCTCTAAAAGGGTGTGCTCCAAATTTCAGTTTATTACATAAAAGACGCCTGTCCACTGAAGGAATCAATAAGATTCCAAACTCTACACCAAGGCCAAGACCAAAGACCTGTCCAAGGGGCAAGATTGTAGACCTACACAAGGCTAGAATGGGCTACAAGATCATCTCCAAGCAGGTAGGTGAAAAGTTTACAACAGCTGATGCTTTTATTTACAAATGGAAGAAACACAAAATAACTCTAGATCTCCCTCAATCGAGGGCTCTATGTAAGATCTCACCTCATGCAGTTTCAAAGATTGTGTAAATGGTGAAGGATCAGCCCAGAACTACACAGGAAGGATCTTGTGAATGATCTCAAGCTGGGACCGTAGTCACCAAAAAAACAATTGGTAACACTATACTCCATGAGGGATTGAGATTCTGCAGTCCCCGCAAGGCCCCCCTGCTCAAGAAAGCTCATGTATATGTCTGTCTGAAGTTTGCCAATGAACATTCGAATCATTCAGATGTTCATTGTTGTTATTGTGTCATTGTAATTCTCATTGTTCAAATAAACCTGCCAGTAAAATTAGAGACTGATCATTTATTTGTCAGTAGACAAACCTACAAATACTTTTTTCTCCTTCACTGTACCATCGGAATAGCATTGTATGATTAATACATATACCCTACTGGCATTGAGATTGGGCTAAAACAATGAGCATTACACTATATTAAAAGAAACTTTAGCAAAATAAAAGTGCAAAAACTATAAATTCTACATCATATTATCATTACTTACTCTTAAATTCTGAATTTTATATATTCACATTCATTTGTTCTTGTGGGTTAAGAGTCCCAGGGAACCAATACAGTGAAGCCTCTTTCTATGGTGGCCCATGAATATAATATACAATAGTTGTAAATGTATTTTTATTGTATCATTCGACGCTTTATGTTAACCACCTCAATTTTTATGTCGCCTGAAACTTACTTGTTTGACATTACTACAACCACAAGTCCATATTTTTGTTGCCTCAAGGTCATGTCTAGCGAACACACCCTATGGAGATTCTTATTATTTTGTAATAGGAGAGAACATAGGGTGTATAAGCATTCCTTACATGACAGACTTAAAGGGCACTCGCTTTTCCACCACCACCGAATGACCAAGGTTGCATGTTATGGGTAAACTATTTATAACAGAGAAGTTAGTAGGACAACACTAAATATGGTCACGAGACACTTTCATACCTTCAGGGGGGAAAAAATATTTTTATATTTTCAATCAATGCACATCTTAAAACCATATATATGCGTGTTTTATATATATACATAGACATATAGTATTTTTAGGCAGGCAAACTTAATCATTGCAGCTTTATAAATTGGAATGCAGCTGAGTTTTAAATCCATTTTCAAACAAAATGAAAAATGCTAACAAAGTGCTTTTGATTTCTTTTTTTTTTTTTTTTTTTTTTTTTCGCTCCAGCACAAATCTTCAGAATTTCTTCATAAACAAAGATTCATGAGAAATAGAAACAGCTGGAGATATACCTCCATGTCTCCCTTGGGGCAGCTTTATAGTCATCTCTCTTGTATGCAGTTTTTGGTTTAATAAATTGTGAAAAAAAATACAATGATGAAATACCGTTTTTTAAGAACTACTTATAACGTCTGCTGAAATTGTAATTTTGTCTCTGCTGTATTAATGCGCTTTGGATTAAACAGGGATATCCTGGAAAGTATTAACAGTCGGTGAATATGCATTTAATTACACGCATTAGACTCGGAGATAGATGTGTTTATATCACAGTAGGGACTCATTAGGGTTATACGTTGAACTTGATGGACTCTGGTCTTTTTTCGACCTTATGAACTATCTTACTATGACACCATTGTCAAGCCGAGGTCATTCTCTGATGTACACACCTAATGTGCCCATAGATTATTATTGTGTATGCCACAACAGTACCCTTTTGCCTTAAATGCTTCAAAAACAACAACATATACAGTGGTCCCTCAACATACGATGGTAATCCGTTCCAAATGGACCATCGTTTGTTGAAACCATCATATGTTGAGGGATCCGTGCAATGTAAAGTATAGGACAGTGGTCCCCAACCTGCGGACCTCCAGATGTTGCAAACCTACAACACCCAGCATGCCCGGACAGCCAACGGCCAGTCGCAGACCAAGTATAGACATCCAAGATCGTAAACAAAGAATACCAGCAGCACTCCATGTGTAAAACAAATACAGTGTTTATTGACCCATGGTCAGCAGTGGATGCGACGATTCAACGGCCTTACGCCGTCTTTCTCAAGCATGCTTGAGAAAGACGGCGAGAGGCCGTTGAAACGTTGGTCACTTTGGTCACCACTGCGTTGGTCACTTTTTTTTATATATAAATACCACTGCGTTGGTCACTTTGCTTTGTGCTTGAGAAAGGCTGCATGAGCAGCAGAAACGTTGCACTATTTGGAATGGAATAAAGCTACTACTTTTTAGTTTTTTGCATTACTTTGAGTACTGCAGACTACTTGCTTTTCTAGATGTATCTATCTATCTCATATCTATCTATTTAGCTATCTCATATCAATGGACAGATAGCAAGATAGATAGAATAGATAGATAGATAGAATAAATGTGTGTGTGTGTGTGTATATATATATATATATATATATATATATATATATATACAAAAGGAATTAAGGAACCGGTGGACCCAGGCTCCAACTATGGGAGCACCCCGAATCTATCTATATTCTCTATGGCTTGATGTGCTGCTTCTATTTGGATTATATATATATATATATATATATATATATATATATATATATATATATATATACATATACAGTATAATGTGGATATATTTAGTGTACAGTATAAAATAATCATTAAATCATTCTATTAGAAACTAGAGAAGCAGGAAATAAATGACTACATCTAATGACTCCATGTTTAAGCATAATGTAGTGTGAAAATGAAACATTTCCGAAATACTATTTGTCTTCATATGTAATTTCCTGGATTGCAGCGCAGTCACTAATAGTATCTCTGGATTGATCTTCCTCACTGTTGGAGGAGATATATGTAGCACATGTTTCCTCCACATCATGAGATATTTTTGTCATCCGGTTAACAAACAGACCTTATGTTTAGCCTCATATTGTTTGGTGGAGAGGAGTGTGAAAAAGGTGAGATAAGTAACAATTCACACATGGGAAATGAGACTGGCCTAATCTCATTATAGATTGGTCCCAAGGCAACTCATTAACCCTTTTAATGAAGAGGTGTGGTCTTATAGCTTATGATGAACAAAGCTTTTAATGCACAGCCTGGATCTGTAACCATCTGTATTTTACGGCTGACTTTACATTTGTGTATTTTGTGGCACTTTTTTCTGCTGTACAACTGATCTAATAGGATTAAAAATCTGGTCAAATGTTGATATCAGTCTGTTCCAGGCCTTTGGAAGCATACAGGGCCCCTGCAGCTTCTCCTTGCAGGTATTTTAAGGCTGTTATATGGTAACACATATGTAGATAGTTTAACCTAGAATCGACAGAAAAAAAATCTGCACTCTTTGTGTTCTCCATATAAAATAAGGGACAAAGAGCAGTAAATTCAGACCCCATTGTCATCTATGAATGCCTTATTGCATCTACAGAGCTGCCTACTGATCTTAAAAATAATATATAACCTAGATAGTTTTTTCCAATCTATTTTCTGATTTTTTTATTTCCCTTTTGTGCATTATTTTAGCGGCCTAACATCTTGCCTAAGTTATTTATAAAGGAAATCTGTCATCAGTGTTACCTGCACTAACCTGTCAGTAGAGACAGGTAATGCAGAAGACACTGATGACAATGATACTTACCTGGTCCCGCTCCGTGCTATAGCTCTCCCATAATCTTCCGCTGTATGTTCTGTTCCATGGCTGACTTGGAGCATGGTGACGTCACCGCTGCTATTTGCTAGCATCGGGACCCAACAGAGAAAAATGCAGTGGTGATGTCACAAAGCTCTGCCCATGCTCCAAGTCAGCCCCGGAATGGAACATAAGAACAGAAGAACCACAGCATGGAATGGGACCAGGTAAGTATCCTTGTCATCAGTGTTATGTGCACTACCTGTCTGTAACAACAGGTTAGTGCAGGTGACAAAGATGACAGATTTCCTTTAACAACATTTAGTGACAACAATGGACAGGACCTGTCCAATTCAGTTATTTGAAATGTATAGTATACTTTTGTCCCATCCACTTCATTGGTGCTAAGATGCAATTCCAGATACAACCTTTGGACAGGTGTGGCACTATTTTCAGGATGAAAACAGCCATGTTTTCCTAAACTTGTATAACCCCTTTTATTTATTTCAATAAAATAAATCCAAACACTGAACATAAAAAGATGGGAATACCCTTTACATGTTAATTAGACTAGAATCAAATATTTTGTGATTCTTTTTTTGAACAAAACTCAAAAATGCTTGTCTAAGAATAATGAAAATGGTCAGTATTTTTCTCTTGTTTTGATAAAACGATAAAACAGAGGCGCTCCATGTGTAGTATCACCGGTGAAGAGGGGGAGTAGGCAGTCGCTTACCAATTCCAGTTGTGTACCTGCATACACAACAATGGACAGCACGTAGTAGAAAGTAAAAGTATTCCGTCTGCAGCCTTCTTGGTGTAACATAGAATGCAAAGCGCAGCAAAACACATTGCATCTTGGTTAATCAAAAGTGTTCTGCTTCAAGCTGTCGCATCTTAGTTGTGTCCATCCCGGTCAGCGCCGCTGCAATCCTGATCTCCTTGAAGTCTGGCTTTGCATTCTTGTTTGGATCTAGGCTTTTGTAAGTAAATCCAACCTATGGCAGGTTTGGTATTTAAACCAACTTTTCTAAATCCCATGTTCAAATTTTCTTGCTTGTCCGGTCCTTGGTCTATTGATAACAACACCACTACAAATGTCAGCTCTGGCCCAAGAGAGTTAAAAAAAAAAAAACTGTGCACAAATGAAGCAAAAAGTTTTCTGCACCAACAAATGACTGAGGACCATTTTGATAAACAAAAAGTAGCCGAATTGCTATTAATATAAGTGTTATGTCCGTTTATTTGTTTTTGTATTTTTCTGTTTGGGTGTGTATTCACAAACTAGCTTGTTCTGAGCAGTTTGCTATGCTCCCTTAATAGGGAATAGTTAATGCTCTTAACAAATGAGAACTCAGGTGAGTCTATTTTAACTGAGTTCTCCTGCATTCTAGCTGCTGGTTATTTTGTGCAATAATGCTACTATGATGTCTTTTGTGCAATAATGCTACTATGATGTCTGTTTGTGAAATATACTTCCAAGTCTGCTTGAGCATGCACTTTGTATTTATCTTGTGATATTTTATCTGAGTTTTAGCCATGGTTAAATAGTCTTGTTTATTGTAGATTTTAGTCTGTGTTATTTGTTATTCGGTTATTCAGTTTTTAGGATGTATGTATGTTCTGCTTAGTCTGTGTTCACACTGTGAGAATCCTGTCCTGTTCCTCCACATAGTGGAGTTTGGTTTTGAATTTATCCTGTCTTGTATCTTGAAATATAGCGTGTTTTGAATCTTCAGAAATATCCTGTCTAGTATCCTGACCAGTGTTTCTTACTTTTGGTTTTCTTATATCCGTTTTTATAGCGTTTCATGTATTATATTTCTGTTTCCCACTGGGTCAGCATCTTGATCACATGCTGGAGTGTGCCCGCTGGCCAGTAGTCTATTTGGCTTTATTATAATGGCTACTCCTTTTGTGGAGTGGGGTGTCCAGTTTGTTTGTTCTGTGTTCCAGTGTGAACAGTGTCATATGTTACCTGATCTGTGTAGTGTTTTAGCTTTCAGTTCTGTTCTATCCCCTGCGTCTCTTAAATTCTGCTGTATTCTTGTTGCATACCTAGTTCATTTTATCATGTCTGCTGTTTATCTGATATCTGGTTTATGAACTGTTTGTTAATACACTATATTCTGCCCTGTTAGTATTTGTATGATGTCTGGTACATCTGGTTGTCTGAAAGGTTTCCGTTTCTGTTTCTGGCCTGTGACCAACTATGTATTTTATTTGTTTTTACGCAACTGAAATGTAGCGCAGGGAGGGACCGGCTCCAAGTTGTCGATTCACCACTTAGGGTGTATGGGCAGGTAGGCAGGGAGAGTGGTTATTAGGGAAAGCTTAGGGCTCACTCTCCCTGTTCCCCCAGTCAGTAATGACAATAGGCTTCTTTATGACTAGCTCTCAACAGATGCCTGAGGTCACACCCTGGAATCTTGTGGCTCTTCTGCAAACCTTCTACGCAAAGATGCCCCCTACTGTGAAACATACAGTTTTACTGTGAGATACTGTGGTTGGTTGGAAGGAGATCCAGAAGCATTATCACATTCCCTTCATGATTTCTAAACACATGCCCATATCTAGTTATCCAGAATTTCCTCAGGGTATCTTTTCCCATGTGTTATCCATCTGGACTGTTAAGGGCCTCTGTATTGTGGGCGACCTTGCAGACAAGACCAACAAGAGTTGGATACCCCTCCAGAAACTGATGACCAAGTATGACCTCCTTACCTCCATGTACTACAAGTGAACCAACTATTCCTTTTGTTAAGACCGATTGTGTAACCTTAACAAAGAAGAAGTAACTCATACGCTAGATGACCTTCTTGGGACCCGACCTCACAGACTATGAATTTTTGGCCATGTATCCCACCCTGAGATGGATCTTACTGAAACTAGACCCTGTGAACCTCTTCTCTGTATGGTCAACCTGAATACCAGATGATAACATATCTGAAGACATCTTCCATGGCTGGCACACTTTCCGTCATTGTATCATCAATGAGAGGTGGCTTGAAACTTATTATAAACTAGTGCATAAAGTGCTCCATGTGTTCAATATACTCCCCTCCCCCCGACAGAATCAATTTCTACACCCCCTTGACGAACCTGTGGCACATAGTCTGGACGTGCCCATCTATTGGCCCTTACTGGCAAATGGTGCTTTCCTATGTTCACGATACCTGGGGCCTCACTTCACCTTTTACACCTTAGGAAGTACTCTTTTACCAACTCTGACCTCTGGAACGGGGAAAGCCGCAGCTCCCTAGGGGACCTCAAATGGTTCATATTGTCCTCCTGGTAGCCCTTTGCTGTCTATTTGCCTCTTGGTTGTTCTCCTCTACATCTACTCTGCCCATGCAACCTCTTCTGTAGCATTGACAGACTGGATATGAAATGGCACAAACCATGCATATGCAGAAATTCTTTGATAAATGGCAGGTCTTTATTACAGCACATTACACTGCCATGACAATAGAGGATACAATCAAGCCCTTCTGTTTGATGGAATGGTACTGCTTAGGTGCTCTGGGGGACACGCTGGGAGCTCTGTGGCTCCCTGGTTGACTGCCTTTCTGTATCTTCTGCATGGATACCCTCTTTATCATTGTTGTACTGTTTCCTTGGTATATGCTGTTGTATAACGAGGCAGGTTTCCTTTATACCTGGATCACCATTATTCTGAGACTATAAGACTTTGGACATTGTTCATCTACATTTGCCTTGGTAGGGTGTTTGAGATGCCCTTCCCTCTTTTCTAATACCTAGTTAGACTTGGTGAAAGAGTACCTGTCACCGAATAAAACTTTTAATATGTTCCTTGAGTAATTAGCAGACAGTTTTCCACTTTCTTTTAAAATTGTCAGCATAAATATGTTTAAAATGTAATAGAAAAAACGACCACTAGGTGGCTCTGTACAGTGATTTTGGTCTCCTCCTAGCCTGGCAGAAGACCAAACTCAGGAAGTGTTTCTCTGCACTGAGCTTAATTGACAGCTGCACAGAGCCTCATTTAAAGCTGCAAAGAGCCTAAAAGGAGATTGCACTATGTAAGCAACAATAAAAGTATGCTACAGAGCTTTTTAAAGCTCTGAATTTTTTTGTAAGGGTGGAAGGGGTGTTAGGAGTAGTTAGGGAACATAGCCAGAGTTAGAAAAGTTTATTTAGTGACAGGTACTTTTTAAGTTGTGTTACTTCATTTATCTTGTCAACTGTACTGCAACTCTTACCTGTTATGGTGCTAGCACCCTTTTCTATTGTGTTTGTTCTTTTTTCTATGACAAAACCAAATACAATTTGTTTAAAAAAAATTCTAGCTGCAAATATCGGCACCTTGCTGGTGATTCTGTCCAGAAAAGATTATACTAGACATTCATAGTATTTTCTTCTATGACAATTTCCACTTTGACATTCCCAGATGCCATCACTGCAAAAGGGTGTCCTAGGAAAACATCATTCCCCTATGAGGAGCTCTGACTGTTCATTCTGTTCATTTTATTTGTTTTTCTTTTTTAAACTTTGGTTAATCTCATTCACTTCCAGACAAGTCATGCCCATTTTCACACCTATAATAACCAACACAGTTTGATTAACAACACAGGACGTAAATGTACGTCCTGGTGCGGTGGTACTCATTGCACCAGGACGTACATTTCCATCCTCTGCATGACCACGAGCACCGGGGTGATGCTCGCATCATGCACGGCAGGTCCCAGGTGCTATCAGCAGCCAGGGACCTGCAGGTAATGGCAGACATGAGCGATCACACTTATGCCCTCCATTAACCCCTCAGATGCTGTGATTAATAAGATCCGCGGGGATCCGATTATCCGTAGGGGTCTTCTGCTATGGTCTGAGATCGAGCAGACCAATGCAGAAGATCGCCGATAACACTGATTAGTAATTGTTATAAATAGTCCCCTATGGGGACATAAAATGTTTTTAAAAAAGTTAAAAAATTTGTAAAAAAAACCCTCCCCAATAAAAATGTAAATGTCCCATTCTCCCATGTTACCCCCAAAAAGTGTTAAAATAATTAATAAACATATTTGGGATCGCTGCATGTGTAAATGTCTGAACTATCAAAATATAATGTAAATTATCCCGTACAGTGAATGGCGTAAACGTAAAAAATAAAAATAAAAATTCCAAAATTGCAGCTTTTTTGTCACATCATAGTCGAAGAAAAATTTATAAAAAAATGTATTCAAAGTTTTATATATGTAAATGTGGTATCAATAAAAAGTAAAGATCACAGTGCAAAAAATGATCCTTCATATTGCCGCTAATACCAAAAAATGAAAAAAAGTTGTATGCCATCAAAATAGAGGGATTATAAACGTACTAATTTGGTTAAAAAGTTTGAGATTTTTTTTAAAGCAGTACAATAATAGAAAGGTATATAATCATGGGTATCATTTTAATCGTATTGACCCACAGAATAAAGAAAACATGTCATGTTTACCAGTATTTGTACAGCTTGAAGAAGAAACCTTTGTTTTTATTTTCAAATTCCCCACACAAATAGTATTTTTTTGGTTGTGCCATACATTTTATGGTAAAATTAGTGATTTAATTACAAAGAACAACTGGTCTCGCAAAAAACAAGCCCTCATACTCATCTGTGGATAAAAATGTAAAAGAGTTAAGGCCCAAATGAGCTGAGTCGTTAAAAGAGTATTCCAGGATTTTTTTTTTATTTGACTATGCTACAGGGGCTGTAAAGTTAGTGTAGTTCCTAATATAGTGTCTGTACCTTTGTGTGACGGTTTTCTCACAATTCTTCTGCGATTTTCACCCCAATATTTATTTTTAACAGCATACAAAACGACTGTTCTCTCAGATTCTTCCCAGGTTGCAATGTGGCCAAGACCTGACTCACTAATCAGCTGATGACAGGGAGCCTGTCTGCTTCAATGGGTGAAGCGATCGCTGGGTGGGAGAGAGATCAATCTGCAACTAATGCAACCGCTGTTGGCACCCTGATTGAAAACCACAGGCCTTTTGAATGGATGCAGCTCATTTATTTTTCAATGGGTGGGGTGGCTGATGTGTGGGAGGGAGGAAAATGGAATTATGGGATTTGTAGTAAAAAAAAAATTGAAGTCAAACAGGAAAAACCAGTTCACAAAAAGCTAGCCAAAGTATTATGATAATCTCACAACATAGCCATTTAGCCCCAAGACAAGTGCAATCCTTCCTAAGCATGTCCATTACTGTCTGGCAGGTACGTACTAAAATCACCTTGTGGTGGATAGGGGTTAAGGTGGCCACAAATATTATACATTTTGGAAGAAGCCACCAATCTTGGTAGGACCAGTTGACCATTTTACATATACCAGGGCGTGTGGACTCCATTAGAGCATCTTGACTCCAAAGACAGATGTCTTGAAATATTTAACATGCCTGATCTTTTTGTTCTAAAGGAATATGTGTCTGGCAGTGGCCTATTACCCCCTATTACCCTCTGCATGTACAGGAAAGGTTTGGAAGGAATAGCTGTCAGATCAATGAGTAATCTGCCAGACAGACAGTATCGGTGCCATGTATCCCAGGATGTTTTGAAGCAACAGGCTAAACATCATATAGCCTACATTTTTGAATAGGAAAATATTAAGATTGAATTGAGACTTGGTTAAAATACAGTTATTTATTTGAAATATATATCACAACAGACTTACAATTAATCCCCAAAATAAAAAGCAGCTAGATCCCTCAAATGTGATTAGAAGTTCCTTCAGAGTTTTCAGTAACTGAAAGCTATGGGCACAGCTATTGCCTGAGGTCTGCTTGTTATTTATAAGCAGTGTTGCCATGAAGAATGTCCCCTTACTTAGACATAACGTAAGAGAGGACCATTGGGTCCTTCTTATTTCTTATAACTAGAGAAGAAAGAACAGTCGGTCACCATAAGGGAAATTATTGCAGATATGAAACAGAGAACATCGTGGTGTCCTATGCGGTGTGTACTCATTATTTTATCTGAAGGAACTTGTTGATGGGTTTATTTAAAGTGTTGCATGGTCCTGCAATGTCTACTCTTAGGGAATTAACTTGGAACACTTCAAAATGAACACCAAACATAGAAATAAATGGTGAAATGAGACAGGGGATGGCATTTCCTACTGTGTCAACCTGTAAGATTTTATGCAGCTTCAGTTTTGTTGAAATCCGGTACATTTTCTTAGATTTGTTCAATTTTATGGCTTGTAGAGTTCTGATGGGCAGGCTTAGCCCTGGGGTGGGTCTTACTATTCTTAGTCTCCTAATACAGACGAATCAGTGGGGGAGGGCTTCTGCTAAGGACAATTGTCTGACAGTCAGACAGTAAATCATACAAATAAGGAGGGATAGGGAAATTGCTTAGAATTTTTTTTCTTTTTTTTGTATATTTTTAGTTTAATGCTTTTAGGAAATAGGTATATGAGCTCTATACTCAACATGTTCCATTGTCAGACCTAGCGAGGTTCTCATTAGGATCTTCAGTCGTTGAGAACATTTAATAAACTCTACAAAAGGAGAGAAAAAAGGGAAAGTAGGTAATTTGCGCACACGTCACCCACCTCGGGCTAGCCATCCATTCTCCAGCAATAAATATGATCATAATACATACCATTGTAGGTAAATTAATTATGAAAATGAAATAAATAAATCATTGTAAGACTTACTATAGGTTATCACGTACAACAAACAGAAAATGCTATCATTTGTAACCTAGCGTTAGTAAAAAAAAACAAAAAAAAAAAACATTTAATAATAAAATCATCAGATAAATGGTACACCTCTACTTGCTGCTCCATTAATACAGTAGATCATCTCACTTATTGCTGCTAAGTGCCAAGATTTGTGTCCCTGACAAGTGCAGGAGGGCTAAAGAAGAGCGGTCATTCAGAGAAGCCACGCACATATGTTCTTTTCATTGTTGGTCATTTCCAGCTGGGCCTCCTGCTGGGACAGGAATACAGTTCACAAACATTTGTTCATTTGCTAATAGCTTCGGTTTATGCGCTCAATCCCTTCCTCTCTGAACTTGCTACTTCAAGTGTTCAACATAGATATGGAGAATATAAATCAATGGTCTCATTTGTTGTAATAAGAACATGAAATACAAACTACAGAGAATGTGATCATTGACAGCAATCCCTGCTCACTGAAGCTTACAATCTAATTTCCTTACAACAGCAAAACATAGTGGTAAAGCAGAGCCAGGCTAACAGGAAACTATTACCACCGAAGATAGAGCTGGCCATACACTTCAGAGAGCCGTCGGCTAAATGCTCAATTGGCCTGCAGCTATTCCTCCTGAATCCACTATTATTATGCTCACCAAGTCTGCATGTTTTTTTTTTTCCTATGGGAAAGATTAATCCTAACATGTCTGATCCTATAATCCCCAACAACTGATATCAAGGGAGAGGTTTGAGAGACCCCCATACACATTAGAGTGCATTGATCCACCAAATTTGGACAACTTTTACAAATGCTTACAGACCCCATTAATGGCTCCCATACACATTAGTAAAAAAGTCATCCAAACCTGCCAATTTCAGCAGGGCTCCTGAAATTCCACCCACAAAATATGTCTGGGGAGAGAAGAGTAGGGCATGTTAGATTTCAATTGCCTGATACCTTTTCCGCCAGAGCCGTCTGACAGCAGTTTACCTTCCCTCTCCATTTAGAAAACAGTAAAACTCGGATATGCCAAATGTTCATGTGTATATAGGAGATCATACACATTATAGAGCCATACACTTGAGATACCTGTCAGAGAAATACTTGTTCAGCCAACAGCCATCTTTCTTGCTCCCACCATACACATGAACACTCAGCTCATAACCTTAGTATCTGAAGAAAGGGATTTAGGGGGCATTATTTCAGAAGACTAGGGGATAAGATGTCTGATCGCAGGGGTCCCATGGGGGTCACGGCCACAGCCCAGCACCCAGCGTTCGGAACAAAGAGTTCAGAATGTCAGGGTGGTGTGCACGAAAATGTGGGGGTTCCCAGCTATGGTACCCCTGCAATCATAAATCTTATCCCCTATCCTTTGGATAGGGGATAAGATGTCTAGGGGCGGAGTACTCCTTTAAAGGTAGGCAGACAAATTCATAGAGCAGCAGGAAATGCAAGCAGAGTGCTTGGAGGTGTAGGGAGAGGTATTAGCAGTAGAGAGGGAAGTGCTCATGCCACTGTACAGAACACTGGTGAGACCTCACTTGGAGTATTGTGCGCAATATTGGAGGCCATATCTCTCAAGAAGGATATAGATATTTTGGAGAGAGTTACTAAACTAGTAACTGGTTTGCAGGATAAATCTTACCAGGAAAGGTTCAAGGACCTTAATATGTATAGAAGTAAGATGAGATATGATAAAAACTTTTAAATGCATAAAGAATATCAACACGGTAGAGGGGAGGCATATCTCAAAAGTAAAAAGGTTACATAATCTGTTAGGTGTCTGAAGGTCCCAAACCAGCTGGTCCCAAAAAGTGGGTTCAGCTGACAAATGTCCAATGTGCCCAAAAGCAGACTTGGCTTCTTTTCTAAATCATCAACTGCTAACAAGCCCGACAAGAAATTGGGAAAGGGAATCCATACATACCTATAGTCTCAGTCATGCAACCTTCATGACTGAGATAAATGGTGTAGAAGGTCCCAACCTCTGCCACATGTGTCCAGATGGCAAGTTCTTCTTAGATGCTCGGAGCTCTCTGTGATTAGAGAGTTTTCTCATTCCTCCCCTTATAGGTGACAGTAAGGGTTGGGAACACTCTTAATGCAGAGAGCAGTAGTTGTTCATAAACCACAAGGAACCTCTGGAAATAACTTTTGTTGTGTATGTCGTATAGTGGAAATTTAAAAGTGTTTTGTGTTTCCCAAAAAACTTTGCTTGGAGAGGTCTTTTTTTAGTATAATAAAGTAATACAAAGCAGGTACTTCTGTAGAAGTTTGCCAGAACATTTGTTACGCTATGGGCACTGTCAGACCATTTGTTTTTATGGCACCTGAGGGCCGTTTAATGGAGCCTTGTAGCTTGTTCACCAGTGGCTTCCATATCATTGTTTACATAGCCTTGGGAAAGGAAGATCATAAAAGTTTATTACTCTTTTTAATTCACATTCATCCAGAATCTCAACATATAATTATTATTTGTAAGACAGAATCTTCATATAGATATGTGTTAAGCGATGTGTGACAAATGACGCACTACTGTAGAAAATGACATTCCACATATATTGGGCTTTTAAGGTAATTATTATTCTGGAGTCACCTTACATTCCAATTTAATCTTTATAATCATACTGATTGCCTATGTATGTTGTAACAACATCTTCTCCATATGTTAGACCAACATTTATTAGGATAGAAGTATTTCCATATCACAGTTTTTGGAACCTTTTACCCACAAGGCTTTCAAAATGTTGACCCTAGTAGGGGCAAAGAATTAGGGGACATTAAAACTATGGCTATGTTATACCATTTTTAATAGTGTTTTTTAAGGGATTCTCCACTTTTGGTTGGAAGGGACACTTGATGTTAAGCTGAAAGCCATACATCTGTAAACTGTAACAGCTAATTGTAATGGAAGCATTGAGGCAAGTGGCCTGTTACTCACTGTGCCTGTCTCCAGTTACGAGTCCCAGTGACAAGATATACCATGCACTGATTTAGTTGCAGTTCACCTCCTGTTATCCTGTGTTTTGCTTGGCAACCAGCATCCATTGGGGACATCAAGCATGGTGGCCTATGTAAAGGTCAGCCTGCTAGACCTTGCTTCCTGGTTGATGTTCATAACCTTTCCTGAGTCTGTGCTACTGACTTTGCTATTGATTTTTGGTTTACCCGGAACTCAGCCTTGTTCCTAGATATCACTCTTGGGTTTTTTGTCTTGTAACCATTAGTCTACTCAAGGCTTTGACCCATGGCCCTGTCGCTTACTAAGCTCCTGACTTATCCTCAAAATTTTTACACCCTGACTGCTATCCTAAAAATGACCCTTGTCTCAATTCCGACTATGATCTTTATTTATCAGTGGTATTGCCACCAATCAATGACTATTCTGGGGATCGCGATGTGAAAATCCAACAGGAAAAGTGTGCAACTCATAGCAGGGGTTTGGGGTGAAGTCAAACCATCACGATAGTAATTGAAGCTTCGAGAATCCACATCTTTGGTAAAAGATGTTACATGTTTTTTTTTCCATCACAGCACTGCTTCAGGAGAAATGAAGTATTACGCAGTCCTATTGAAATGAATAAACTGACCATGTATTGTACAGCTGTGCTGGGTCCTTTAGGGTGAGGATTGCTATTTGCAGTATTTTGAGTATCTTTGGAGGATAGATGAAAGGGCTGAACATTAATTAAATATAAAAATAAAATAAGTTGGGGATTAGCTGAATAAACAATGCTATCGAGGGAAAATGGAAGTTTTTTTTTACACCATATAACCCCTTTAAGGCTACAATGGTTCTCTGCAAGCTAACAATTTCAGGAAGAAAATAGGCAAGTGTCATGTCAGCCAGGGAATAGTACAGGTCCTTTTCTCACCAAGATTACATTCCCTGCCTACTTGACTATCCACCCTAGTTAGCAATCCACCCTTGTAATCACAAGCAATAGGCATAAGCGGACTGAAGCCTTAGGCCATGTTCACGTGGCAGAATCAGGTTCAAGTGTTGGAATAACATTTTCATATTCCTTCATTTTCTTTGTTAGGAAAAATTCTTTATGTTGGCATCGGTTCATTTGACCGTTTAAAGGGATACTCCGGCGCTTAGACATCTTATCCCCTATCCAAAGGATAGGGGATAAGATGCCTGATCGTGGGGGTCCCGCTGCTGGGGACCCCCGTGATCTTGCACACAGCACCCCAGTTAAAATCAATCCCCGGAGCATATTCCCTCCGGGTCTGATTACCGGCGACCACGTGGCCGCCGGCATGTGACATCACGCCTCCGCTCCCGTGTGACGTCACGCTCCGCCCTTTATTGCAAGCCTATGGTAGGGGGCATCACACTGTCACGCCCCCTCCCATAGACTTGCATTGAGGGGCAGAACGTGACGTCACACGGGGGCGGAGGCGTGATGTCACACGCCGCCGGCCCCGTGGTCGCTGGTAATCAGACCCGGAGCGAACATGCTCCGGTGACTGATTTTAACTGGGGTGCTGCTGCAAGATCATGGGGGTCCCCAGTGGCGGGACCCCCGCGATCAGGCATCTTATCCCCTATCCTTTGGATAGAGCATAAGATGTCTAAGCGCTGGAGTACCCATTTAAGGGTAAAACATGAACTTGAAGGGAAGATTCCTCCAGCGGGTGGCACTGAGAAACAAGTTATTTACCCATTGGAAGAGAGTTAATTTGCATCTTTTTTTGCCTGGATTACAGTACTCCGTATGTCTGTTTGCCAGTCTCCTCAGGGATAGACACTACCCACTCAGTCTTTTTAGTTAAAAGTTGCAATACAACACACATCTGATGACTGTTATGGCACTGTCTTTGGAAAAGAAAGTAGCCATGTTTTCATATCCTGGGTAGCTCCTTTTAGTGAACAAAAATATAATAAATGAATAAATGGATTGCATTCATTATTCATACATCTATTCATTCATTCATTCTACTTAGCTAAAATATGAACAGATGTGTTCTCCTTCATTCCAGTAGTATCCAGTGTTGTGATTCTTTTGTATAATATTTACCTTGCTTCTCTAGAAAACTGATCGGAATCACTAGGTAGGCCATAGTTGTACAATGCAATTACCTAAGGCTCCATTTACGGCTGCACTTACCTGCAAATTGATATACGTGATGTATATATAGAGATCTGATTCTATTAGCAAGCAATGGGTGAATGGCGTCAGTTGTGCCACACATTGAGATGATGAGCACCAATTCATTTATACGCTGCACCAACACAGCAAAATCCAATTTCCTGCATCATATATGATTGCAAACATCTCTTCTGGCGAGCTTCAAACTGTGTCCCATTTTACCAAAGTATTGCTGCCTGTTTTTGTTTACTTTTTATTTACAGTGGTATGTTTTACAAACTTTACCCTTGTCAACAGTGTAATGACGGAGAATGCTGCCTCCACACAGCGTCCCAACCCACTGTTACCTCTGGGCTCTCAGGTAGTCACCAGTGGTGACACAGACAATAGAATTATATGTTCAACTTCTCATCCTGCTATACAATTTAAACTGATAGAATAGAGAAACACTGGGTATGGTTTAATGTTTAACCTTTGTCGTGTTCTATTGTCTTTGGTAATGCTCTTCCTGAGCATTGTTGTTTCCATATTCCGTTTTATGGATTTAAAAAAAAAAATATATGTTATTTACAATCTGTATGTGTTATTTAAAATTAAATTAAAAAAATAATAATTAAGCAACCTAGGAGACAAAATATTGCAGCTACAGATAAAGCAATTGATATTTTCACAGTTTACAGATCAATTCATGATCCCCCTGTCTATTAGGCCGAGTTCACAATCCAGAATGTACTGATAGAATTTCCGCTACAGATCATACATGCGATGCTAGGACAGCAAGGACTGCTTTGCCTTCCCCATAGACTGCATTGCATTTCTGAGTGGACCCGCCAAAAGATCCGCTCAGAAATGCAATGCCTCCTATGGGAACGGCAATGCAATCCACATGGTCTTAGCCCCGCCGCGGGATCTCCAGTGGAAATTCCATCCAATAATTCTGCAGTTTGAACCCGACCTTAGGATTAATTGAGGGAATCACGTATAATATACTTGATGCCTTTACTTGATGATCCTTTGCTTTTGGTTGCAGATTTCCTAAGTTAGTCTTCTGGTCACAGAATGCCCCTCATGAATTTATTCAACCTTTTGTAGGACAGTCTCACAAACTTGATTGACAGAGGGTGATATTAATGCAAGTGTTCCTCAAAAAAGGGGATGCAACTAGGTGCTCAAGGCACACTCTCAATAGGATATGTGTAGCGTTTAAAATGTCCCACAAGTAGATTTTTCTTAGCAAATATGTGCCTTTATAGCTTTACCTATTCTTCACTATGTCAGTTCTCCCTGGCAACTAATCACAGTGAACCAGTCCTCCATTCTATTCACATACCTGCCTAAATGTATTTTTCCTCATATTTAAAGGGGTTCTCTGCTGAAAACATCTGATGGGGACCCCCGCGATCTCCTCTGTGGGACCTCATTCGGTGCATGGAGCTAACTCAGATACCAGCCGCCAAGCCCCCTCCATTCACATACATGGGAGGAGGCGTGATGACAATCTACTTGCCACTGCGCCCCCTCCCATAGACATGAATGGAGGGGGCGTGGCATGATGTCACGAACACGGAAGTTGCAAGCTTCCATGCTACAGCCGCCACCACTGCGAAGTACCCCTTTAAGAGCTCAGGACTGTGAACTGTCTAAAATGACAAATTCCCTGTTAAACAAAAGTTATACATATGCATTTGTGTATGGTGGTATTTTTGGAGAATTGAATTGCAGTACAATGTGAGAAAGTAAATGCAGTCTTATGCGGGCTATTCAAAAGAGTATTATTTGGATCCCGAAAATTACTGCAAGTATATAGTTATTATGTGCATTATACAGCAGTATTATGAACACTGTGGGGGAGATTTATCAAAACCTGTACAAAGGAAAACTTGCCAGTTGCCCATAGCAACCAATCAGATTACTTCTTTCATTTTTCACAGGCCTTCATAGAAATGAAAGCAGCAAGCTGATTGGTTGCTATGGGCAACTGGGCAAGTTTTCCTCTGCACAGGTTTTGATAAATCTCCCCCTGTGTGGGAGTTTTGTTTAGATATTGTATAGCAGTATTATTTGGATACTGTGAGTAAATATTATTTAGGTATTTTATGGCAGTATTATTTGAATAGTGTGAGGAAGAAATATTTAGGTATTATATAGAAGGTATTATATTTTACTATGTGGAAGTTTCATTTAAGAATTTTATGGAGGTATTATTTACAGTAGATGCTGTAAGGGAGTATTATTTTGCTATTGTATAGCAGTATTATCTTTATATTGTGTGGAGTATTATTTTAGCCCCTTAAGGACTCAGGGTTTTTCAGTTTTTGCACTTTCGTTTTTTCCTCCCTATCTTTTAAAAATCATAACCCTTTAAATTTTTCACCTAAAAATCCATATTATGGCTTATTTTTTGCGTCGCCAATTCTACTTTGCAGTAACATTAGTCATTTTACCCAAAAATGCACGGCGAAACAGAAAAAAAAATCATTGTGCGACAAAATCGAAGAAAAAACGCCATTTTGTAACTTTTGGGGGCTTCCGTTTCTACGCAGTGCATATTTCGGTAAAAATGACGCCTTATCATTATTCTGTAGGTCCATATGGTTAAAATGATACCCTACTTATATAGGTTTGATTTTGTCGCACTTCTGGAAAAAATCATAACTACATGCAGGAAAATTTATACGTTTAAAAATGTCAATTTCTGACCCCCTATAACTTTTTTATTTTTCCACATACAGGGTGGTATGAGGACTAATTTTTTGCGCCGTGATCTGAAGTTTTTATCGGTATGATTTTTGTTTTGATCGGACTTTTTGATCACTTTTTATTCATTTTTTAATGGTATAAAAAGTGACCAAAATACGCTTTTTTGGACTTTGGAATTTTTTTGCGCGCACGCCATTGACCGTGCGGTTTAAGTAATGATATACTTTTATAGTTCGGACATTTACGCACGCGGCAATACCACATATGTTTATTTTTATTTTTTTTTACACTGTTTTATTTTTTTATGGGAAAAGGGGGGTGATTCAAACTTTTATTAGGGGAGGGGTTAAATGACCTTTATTAACACTTTTTTTTTACATTTTTTTTGCAGTGTTATGGGTCCCATAGGGACCTATAACACTGCACACACTGATCTTCTACACAGATCACAGGAGTGTATTAACACGCCTGTGATCAGTGTTATCGGCGCTTGACTGCTCCTGCCTGGATCTCAGGCACGGAGCAGTCATTCGCCAATCGGACACTGAGGAGGCAGGTAAGGGCCCTCCCGGTGTCCGGTCAGCTGTTCGGGACGCCGCGATTTCACCGCGGCGGTCCCGAACAGCCCGACTGAGCAGCCGGGTCACTTTCAGTTTCGCTTTAGAAGCGGCGGTCAGCTTTGACCGCCGCTTCTAAAGGGTTAATACCACACATCGCCGCGATCGGCGATGTGTGGTATTAGCCGCGGGTCTCGGCCGTTGATGAGCGCCGGGACCAACGCGATATGATGCGGGATCACGGTGCGATCCCGCTTCATATCGCGGGAGCCGGCGCAGGACATAAGTATACGTCCTGCGTCGTTAAGGGGTTAGTATGGTGCTATTTGGATAATGTGAGGAAGTATTATTTGGGTATTACATGATGGTATTACTTGGATATTGTAAGTAAATATTATTTGATCATATATGACAGTATTATATGCAAAGTATGTTGAGGTATTATTTAGGTGTAGCATGGCAGCATTATTTGGATACTGCAGGGGAGTAATATGTAGAATTTAAATACAGTCCTTTTTGAATACTGTGAGGGAGTATTATTTAGGTATTGTATGGCAGTATTATTTGGAATGTGCGAAAGGAGTATTATTTTTGTAATGTATGGAAATCTTATTTGTTTTCTATGTGGGAGTTCCAAGAAAAAATGTATGGCGGTATTATTTGGAGTATTATTTAGGTATTGTATGGCAGCATTATCTTTATGGCATGTGGGAGTATTATTTAGGCATTGTATGGCAGTATTAACTAGATACTGTGTGGGAGTAGTATTTGGGTATTATATGGCGGTATTATTTGGAAAGAACATGGGAGTATTATTTACTATTTACCATTGCATTTTGTACATTGTATTGTAGGTTTGTATGGCTACCCTATGGGAGCATTATTTGGATATTGTACGGAGAAATGATTAAGCATTCTATTGCATTATTATTTAATATAAACACTTTTTTTTAATTATTACAAAATTGCTTGTGCATTAAATTTAATATGCAGAGTAAAAGCATTGAGATTCTTGAATGCAGTCAACCTCTAACCCCACCAGTTTTAATCTGGTATTTGAAGCAGTTAACAGGGACTTGATGCCCTATCCTTATGAGAGGTCACCAATATCATATTGTAGGGTCTGTTTTCCAGCAACCCCACAATCAGCTGATTAATGGGATTGTGGCACTGACAACTCTTCTTTGTTTACCAGACACAGTGCCATATATTTTACAGTGGATTTGTCCTGTATTGCAGCTTACTGCAACTTAGTCCCATTCTGGGATTGAGCAACATAACACACCAGGCACAGTCGCTAGTAAATGTATGAAGCTGTTCCTGGTAATTAAGAGGCTTCAGCACTCACCCAAGCATTGAGATCCCTTTATTCAGCTGACCATTGAGGTGCTGAGACTTGGACATCCACCAATCACATATTAATAAAGACAGGCATCCTAGAAAACCATATTACAGAATACACAACTCCCCTGCCTTATTACTGTTATAAGTGATATAAGTCGCAATTCTAGTAGAGCTAAATCATGACCTAATCGTCTTATATATCATAAAACCACAAACTAAAGATATCATAGAACTAAGCCAAGTGTAATGATGTGTGGATCACTGCTGCCAGCTGGCAGTGCCGAATCAATACCCTTCTGAAAAGCGTATTCAACATGTTGTGAATCACACATATGTGCTATAATACTGTCACGATTCGGCTTGCAGGTAGTGGATCCTCTGTGCCAGAGAGGGATTGGCGTGGACCGTGCTAGTGGACCGGTTCTAAGCCACTACTGGTTTTCACCAGAGCCCGCCGCAAAGCGGGATGGTCTTGCTGCGGCGGTAGTGACCAGGTCGTATCCACTAGCAACGGCTCACCTCTCTGGCTGCTGAAGATAGGCGCGGTACAAGGGAGTAGGCAGAAGCAAGGTCAGACGTAGCAGAAGGTCGGGGGCAGGCGGCAAGGTTCGTAGTCAGGATGGGTAGCAGAAGTTCAGGTACACAGGCTTTGGACACACTAAACGCTTTCACTGGCACAAGGCAACAAGATCCGGCAAGGGAGTGCATGGGAGGAGGTCAGATAAAGGCAGGGAGCAGATGGGAGCCAATTAAGCTAATTGGGCCAGGCACCAATCATTGGTGCGCTGGCCCTTTAAGTCGCAGAGAGCTGGCGCGCGCGCGCCCTAGAGAGCGGAGCCGCGCGCGCCAGCAGATGACAGCAGGGGACCGGGACGGGTAAGTGACCTGGGATGCGATTCGCGAGCGGGCGCGTCCCGCTGTGCGAACCGCATCCCCGACGGCCATGACAGTGCAGCGCTCCCGGTCAGCGGGACTGACCGGGGCGCTGCGGGGAGAGAGACGCCGTGAGCGCTCCGGGGAGGAGCGGGGACCCGGAGCGCTAGGCGTAACAGTACCCCCCCCCTTAGGTCTCCCCTTTTCTTTGACCGGCAACTGCCTCCCCTGGGATGAGGACACCGGGAAAAAATGGAGGGTTTCCTCAACGGCAGGCAGTACAGCAGGAGTGGGAATGGGGAGGGAGGGCAGAGGGCGAAGCCTGGCACGGGGCAGTGTGACACCAGGACGGGGGCCATGAGGAGGCACAGAGGTTTGCCTGACGGGACTGGGAGGGGGGGAGAGGCACTTCCTATGGCAGGCAGAGTCCCAGTTCTTTATCTCCCCGGTGGTCCAATCAAGGGTGGGGGAATGAAGCCGGAGCCATGGCAGACCGAGGAGGACCTCAGAGGTACAACTGGGGAGGATGAAGAACTCAATCCTTTCGTGGTGGGGTCCGATAGACATCAGGAGGGGTTCTGTGCGGTAACGCACGGTGCAGTCCAATCTGGCTCCGTTGACCGCGGAAATGTAGAGCGGTTTGGCGAGACGGGTCACCGGGATGCTGAATTTATTAACAAAGGACTCCAACATAAAATTCCCGGAGGCACCAGAGTCCAAGCAGGCCACGGCTGAGATGGAGGAGTTGGCTGTAGGGGAAATCCGCACGGGCACCGTGAGACGTGGAGAAGAAGACTTAGAAGCAAAAGATGCCACACCCACGTGAGCTGGGTGCGTGCGTGCGTTTCCCAGGCGTGGAGGACGGATAGGGCAATCCACCAAGAAATGCTCAGTACTGGCACAGTACAGACAGAGATTTTCTTCTCTACGGCGATTCCTCTCTTCCTGGGTCAGGCGAGACCGATCCACTTGCATGGCCTCCTCGGCGGGAGGCCCAGGCGAAGACTGCAAAGGATGCTGTGGGAGAGGTGCCCAGAGATCTAAGTCTTTTTCCTGGCGGAGCTCTTGGTGTCGCTCAGAAAAACGCATGTCAATGCGGGTAGCCAAATGGATGAGTTCTTGGAGGTTGGCAGGAATCTCTCGTGCGGCCAGCACATCCTTGATGCGACTGGATAGGCCTTTTTTAAAGGTCGCGCAGAGAGCCTCATTATTCCAGGATAGTTCAGAAGCAAAAGTACGGAATTGTATGGCGTACTCGCCAACGGAAGAATTACCCTGGACCAGGTTCAGCAAGGCAGTCTCAGCAGAAGAGGCTCGGGCAGGTTCCTCAAAGACACTTCGGACTTCAGCAAAGAAGGACTGGACTGTGGCTGTGGCAGGATCATTGCGGTCCCAGAGCGGTGTGGCCCAAGACAAGGCCTTTCCTGAAAGAAGACTTACTACGAACGCCACCTTAGACCGTTCTGTAGGAAACAAGTCTGACAACATCTCCATATGCAGGGAACACTGAGACAAAAATCCACGGCAGAGTCTGGAGTCCCCATCAAATTTGTCCGGCAGGGACAAGCGGAGGTTAGGAGCGGCCACTCGCTGCGGAGGAGGTGCAGGAGCTGGCGGAGGAGATGGTTGCTGCTGTAGCAGAGGCAGAATTTGCTGTAACATGGCGGTCAACTGCGACAGCTGCTGTCCTTGTTGGGCAATCTGCTGCGATTGCTGAGCGACCACCGTGGGAAGATCAGCGAGACTTGGCAGCGGCACCTCAGCGGGATCCATGGCCGGATCTACTGTCACGATTCGGCTTGCAGGTAGTGGATCCTCTGTGCCAGAGAGGGATTGGCGTGGACCGTGCTAGTGGACCGGTTCTAAGCCACTACTGGTTTTCACCAGAGCCCGCCGCAAAGCGGGATGGTCTTGCTGCGGCGGTAGTGACCAGGTCGTATCCACTAGCAACGGCTCACCTCTCTGGCTGCTGAAGATAGGCGCGGTACAAGGGAGTAGGCAGAAGCAAGGTCAGACGTAGCAGAAGGTCGGGGGCAGGCGGCAAGGTTCGTAGTCAGGATGGGTAGCAGAAGTTCAGGTACACAGGCTTTGGACACACTAAACGCTTTCACTGGCACAAGGCAACAAGATCCGGCAAGGGAGTGCATGGGAGGAGGTCAGATAAAGGCAGGGAGCAGATGGGAGCCAATTAAGCTAATTGGGCCAGGCACCAATCATTGGTGCGCTGGCCCTTTAAGTCGCAGAGAGCTGGCGCGCGCGCGCCCTAGAGAGCGGAGCCGCGCGCGCCAGCAGATGACAGCAGGGGACCGGGACGGGTAAGTGACCTGGGATGCGATTCGCGAGCGGGCGCGTCCCGCTGTGCGAACCGCATCCCCGACGGCCATGACAGTGCAGCGCTCCCGGTCAGCGGGACTGACCGGGGCGCTGCGGGGAGAGAGACGCCGTGAGCGCTCCGGGGAGGAGCGGGGACCCGGAGCGCTAGGCGTAACAAATACACTGCATCTGCTCATATATTAGTTTTGATTACTGCATACATGTATGCAGCTTCCGGGGTTCTCGGTGATTCAGAACTCCCAGCATTCTCTGCTGATAAACACTCTGGAACTTGTAGTTCTACAGGACTTAGTTCGATACAGTCCGTCTACCCGTAGTGAAGTTTATGATGTATTTTATCCGATTAATAATTGATTCTTTGACTTATTGAGCCCCCTTCTGTATTTATCAATATCTCGTGAACTCCGGTTCCATTTCCAGTCAGTGTTCCTCTACGGTGATTATTATATTGATGTATGGTTTAAAGCAAACAATATAAATGATTAATGCTTTACCCTGTTAATTACCTTAATTAGCCATGTAAATGGATTTCCTGGGCAATGAATAGGCTTTGTGCGCTGACTGCAGTTGAGGATCATCCAAGACAAGGTATTCCATCGAGGTTGCCGGATCGAGTAAATCTACAACTTGACTGTAAATACAAGCATAGTCTTGAAGGATTATAATGTATATAAAACTGGGTTTTCATGCTATGATTTGTCAAAGATCGGGTATATTAAACAATTATTATTTAGGATCATATACCCTCATTGTATACAATGAATTCAAGTTGCTAATACAGTGCCAAAATATTCTGCAGTGCTGTACAGATACTGTCATCATTCACAATAGGGACAATTGAATTTTTATAGTACATATTTTAGGGCAAATTTCACAAGAGCAAATAAAAGGAGTTTTCCCGGACCAGATTATGTTAACAAATCTTTTATTTTCCTCTCTATTTGAACTATAAAATGGACCTTTTATGGGCCAAAAAATTGGCAATCCCAGGCCGCCGCTGTCTCAATTGTCTCCCGGCGGTGACCCGACTCAAATAGTGATTGGCTGAGCATTTCCTGTCTGTCTAAAAGAAAGCAGGAGGGTCTTCTCAGCTGGGATCAGGACCATGGATCAATGTAATAATGAGTAAACGTTTTTAAATTTTTTTGTTATGCCTCTTAGGGTACATTGTTTTGCCTGGGGTTGTCTGACACTAGAATTTTTTTTTCATTGGCTCAGGCTGGCTTAAATGGGCACTATCATCAACATTTTTTTTTTTTTTATATGTTGTAGTACATATGTACCTGTAAGTAAATGAAGAAAAGGTGGTCCAGCAGTACCTTTGAAATATAGATCCTTTATTGAACTTTGTCTTTAAAATGCAGAGCACACACCATTCAGGTGAATGGTGTGTGCTCTGCATTTTAAAGACAAAGTTCAATAAAGGATCTATATTTCAAAGGTACTGCTGGACCGCCTTTTCTTCATTTACTTACAAGTATCAAGCCGGGACGGGCTCGGGTCCTTGCAGACCGTGGAGGAGGTGAGCTGAAAGAACTTTATTTCTAGTACATATGTACCACAGCATATCTCTAACATATTTTCATTATTTTTTATTTTTTTTTATTAAAACCTTTTAATTTAAGTTTGAAAACCAGCCACTAGGGGTCTCCCTCCTAGTGGCTGACTGCAGGCTGGTGTGACATCTTGCCTGAATTCGGACCTATGGTGGCCGGGCATCGGTCCTTATTCATTCAGCCTGCACTCTCTCCCTGCCTGTCAATCAGACAGGTGGGAGCGAGCGCTTTGGCTCCCTGGGCTCACACGGCCACTCTTCCCGCACATGTCGCCGCCACTGCTGCCTCTGCACGCCTCTGCTGGACTCTGCAGTATGTATCTTTCTTTAGGGGAGTTCGGGGTTCAAGGTTTTTACATGGGGGTTGGGGGAGAGCGGGGTTCGGGATTTAAAAACGGGGACGGGAGCGGGGGCGGGTGGCGGAGGGAACGGAACAGGGTAGCGCCCCATGGCCCTAACATATTTTTTTTATTGTTTTCAACACAGGGTGCCTACAGCTGTTTCACCACTACAACTCCCAGCATGCCCTGACAGCCAATAGATGTCAGGGCAAGCTGGGAGTTGTAGTGTTGAAACAGCTGGAGGCACCCTGTGTAGATGAACTAAGGGCGGAAGTGTGCCCCCCCAGCAGGCATCAGTGATGGGGAAGTCTGCCTGGTAGTGAGCACACTACCAGGCAGACAAAAAGGCATTTTTAATATGGTAAAAAAAAATAAAAGCAGGGAGGGGGTTAGAGATAGATTGGCAATAGGCAGGGACAGTAAAAAAAAAAATTAAGGATGGTGGGAGCTACACTTTAAAAATAAAACATAAGTTATACTTACCGTACCTGCTTTGATCTACTGCAGCTGCCATCTAAACAGTGTCTGGCCCCCAATGATCAGTGTTTTGCTTTGACAGAAAATGCCCACAAGGCTGTATACAAATAAATCAGAAATTAAAACCATGACAAAATTTGGTATTTATGTTTATTTAATGGTCCAATGTAATGTGCATGAACCTTCTATGGAGTGTATGGTTCCAGATTATTTTTATTTTACTCTTCTTTTTTTTTTTTTTTTCATTGTTTATTTATTTATTTATATAGTGCCCTAGGTCCTAGCACACTTTACTTTGATAAACATTTACATTTGTTAAAAATACAATGCACAAATGCAGCTAAAGTGAACATTATAGATTAAAATGCAGACTGATAAAGAGAGGGGCCTGTCCACAAGGGCTTACAATCTACAAATGTGGCATGAGAGAAAACCTCAATAATGCAACATGTTATAGTAAAGAACATTCCAGAGGTGCCAACTCCATCTTACCTGGATTCTTTTTATGTGGACCCCTAAGAGACCTCTGTTCAGACCAGCATTTCCCAACCAGGGTGCCTTGAGCTGTTGCAAAACTACAATTCCCAGAATGCCCAGACAGCCAAAGGAGTTGCAGTTTTGCAACAGCTGAAGGCACCCTGTTTGGAAAACACTGATTTAGAGGGGAGGGCTGGAATGTCAGCTTAGGCTATGTTCATACCTCTCTTGTTGACGCCAACAGAGCACTCTTTAACTGACTTCATAAAAAAAAAAAAAAAAAAAAAACGGACCAGTTCTATTCAGTTTCCATTTTTGAACAGAATAAAAAATTATTGCATACCACTTTTTTTTCCGTGCAAAATTCCGGAACAGACGAACCAAGGCTAGGCCTAAAGTCCTGCAGCAACACATAGTAACGGAGTTCCTGCACTTTTTCCACAGCAGGAACAGTCTGGGGGAGATTTATCCAAACCTGTCTGGAGGAAAAGTTGTCCAGCGCCATTGCAACCAATCAGCTCACTTCTTTCCTTTTTAACAAGGCCTCTGCAAAATGAAAGAAGCAATCTGATTGGTTTGCTATGGGTAACTGGGGAACGTTTCTGTGACGGACTGACCAGGGACCTTTCAGTGTTCCTCTACTCCAAGAGCGACTTCTCCTTCCAGATGACAAGCTGCAGCATAACAGCAGACAATATCCCCAGGCAGAACTAGAAATTATCGCAACCTCGTACCCAAAGAACCAGGCAACACCAGTCTTCAGGTATAAAAATCAATCTCCCTTTATTGAGAAACAAGTGTCTCCTTTTATAGGATGGACATCACAGGGGGAAGGAGCAGTAAAGACAATACAGGTGACAGTAAGTCTGGAAGATAATCCAATAAAGGTATCCCTATATAGTGCCTTGTTTAGAAGGTGGACCGTGTGCAGAATTAGTGCCTTGTGCAGAAGGTGGTCTGTGTGCAGAAGGTGGACCGTGTGCAGAAGGTGGTCCCTGTGCAGAAGGTGGACTGTGTGCAGAAGGTAGACTGTGTGCAGAATTAGTGCCTTGTGCAGAAGGTGGTCTGTGTGCAGAAGGTGGACCGTGTGCAGAAGGTGGTCCGTGTGCAGAAGGTGGACTGTGTGCAGAAGGTGGACTGTGTGCAGAATTAGTGCCTTGTGCAGAAGGTGGTCTGTGTGCAGAAGGTGGACCATGTGCAGAAGGTGGTCCGTGTGCAGAAGGTGGACTGTGTGCAGATGGTGGACTGTGTGCAGAAGGTGGACTGTGTGCAGAATTAGTGCCTTGTGCAGAAGGTGGACTGTGTGCAGAATTAGTGCCTTGTGCAGAAGGTGGTCTGTGTGCAGAAGGTAGTCCGTGTGCAGAAGGTGGACTGTGTGCAGAAGGTGGACTGTGTGCAGAATTAGTGCCTTGTGAAGAAGGTAGTCCGTGTGCAGAAGGTGGACCGTGTGCAGAAGGTGTGCAGTGTGCAGAATTAGTGCCATGTACAGAATTAGTGCCGTGTGCAGAAGGTGTCATGAAAACAGCAAATAAAAGTATTTTAATAAGATATCCAACAAAGAGCGCTATGTCACTGGACAACATTAACTGAGGGGCACAAAATGTGGAAATAGTGATGTCCTAAAGTCCATCATCCACTCTTCCATAGTCCTCTGGAAGCTAAGGCAACAATAGAGAAGGGGTAGGGTGACTCTGGGGACCGTCACAGTTTCCTTTGCACAGGTTTTGGTAAATCTCCCCCACTGTTCCCATAAGCAGGAGTCCTGCAGAACCAGCCCTTGAGGGAAAATCTTGGGTGAGTCCCAGCACATTTTTGCCAGGACTTGACCCCTGATAAAGACCCATTAAAAATCAATAGGGATTTAAATGTATCCGCCTGTTTTCCATTTTTCTGAACCGTTTGGCCATCAGAGAAAAGAAACTCCAGAGCTAACATAAGTGTGAACCCAGCTCATGTGGTACACATTACTTACCTTATATGTCTCTCCAGGAAATCCACGTTGATGTATCCTAATCGATAAAAGAATCGATCACCCCTCCCAAAAAATCTATTTTTATGTTGATTTTCATTTGGAGGGCCATGTTTACCCATTACAGTTTACTAATATGTAATGGAACACGGACCTTCTCAAGGCGGTACAGTACATACCGTACAATGCAACCTTATTCGAATACCGTCTATAGCCAAAACTGTATGGCAACATGCTCATGTATTCCTGGTCTAATACTGTACTCCATGGAGTTTCATCTATTTGTGCGCTTTTCTTTATCCTCAATGGTTTTTTTTTTGTTTTGTTTTTAACGTGTCCCATTTACAACCCACAATAAGTTGACAGACAGCAACCATTGTGTACAAATTCCCTTTGTTTGAATCCCATGACATCTCCTCTTTATTTATTTATTTATTTACTCTACAATTTAAGAAATTTACTTTGTCTCGCTCTCTTTCTCTAACACTTGGTCTAGCCTGATAGCTGGAGGAAAAAAAAAAAAACTCCTTTTATGTTTCTACAGCCGAAGGGTTAAATACACACATTCAATTAAGTCTTTGTTGACATTAGCAATGTTATATGTCAAAGTGATGGAGCCGGCCCTTTAATGAGGGTTACCGAAAACACATTCACGGGCAAGGATGCATAGGAAAGCCTGCAGAGCTACAGTATGTTGTACAGTACTGGAACAGCTAAGTAGCCACTGGTCACATTTCTACATATAAAGATGTAGCAGAGACAAATATTTAGTTTTCTTTTGCTAATTATATTTGAAGATTTAGCGATAGATTGCACTGAATAAATATAACTAATAAATATAACTAATACTAATATAACTAATATTACTAATTCAGTGATATTGATCTATATAAATACATATATACATGTATATTACAAACATATTTCACAGCATTTTGCCATGCAAAGCTACACGTACAGACAAAATATGACAATATAGTAGTTTTTCCCAACCAAGGTGCCCTCAGCTGTTGCAAAACAGCTACTCATTGCCCATGCTCGGAGTTGTAGTTTTGCAACAGCTGGAGGCACCCTGGTTGGGAAACCCTGCATTACAGAGTAGGCCTCATTCACACTTTCGTAAGGTAACAGCAAAATTTGGGAGACTTTATAACAGTTGCAATTCGGCTAGAAAAAAAAATAGATAAAATAAAATAAATAAATAGCCAAATTGCAGAAAATTCACAAGCAGGTTGTAGTCGCATTTGACTTGCATCAAGCTCAGTGCCGGCAAGGTCACGTTTGACTTTCGACCTACAACCCAAAAATTTATTTTTGGAGTGATTGCTGTGTTGCTATCGTATTGTATAGCACATTAACATTCATTAGACGTGATGTCACAAGCGATATTGTGATTTTTATGTGCTGCAACACATATATATATATATATATATATATATATATATATATATTTTTTTTTTTTTTTTTTTTCTTTTTCTTTTTTTTTTTCTTTCTCATAAAATTTTAAAGTGTTTGGTGATATTTTTGATATTCATATAACTGGAACAAACATGGAAACTTGCACTCTCTGAAAAAAGAACATGCATTTTCGAATTCAACTCAAAAACAGTACCAATACATAACCATTGGAACATGCTACGTAATGAATTGAAAGCTTCATATTTGCTTTAAAAAAATAAATATATAGTGATATTCACGTTTCTATTTTTTGCAGCATGTTCTTCAAGAACCATATTGGTATCATTTCTAGCCCGGAGACAATGGCAGAAAAACATGCCAATATCAAATTTCTCTTGCTGCCATATAAGTCTATGGGAGGACATACTCCAACATTTCATAAAAGAATGTCATACCCTCAACATGCTATGATTTTGGAAAACTGCTACAGAAGGGTGATCCACCCCCCACCCCTCTCCCTGCCCGCCAAAAATAAAAAAATAAATAAAACATGGAGCAATTCATATTTCCCTATTAACTCCCAGCTAACATCTGGGCGTAGTATTTTTGGCCAAAAAATATGAGTATGGCATTTTAGTTCCTTAACAAATTAAAGAAGAAATATAGAATAAAATTTAAAAAAATTACAGCTTTTAACAATAAACAGAACAAGATGTTTTTTTTAGGGCACACTAAAATTATGGAGTAGCGAATTTCAAAGAACTAGTGCAAGTCAAGAGAAGTCTGGGAGGTTCAGATTAAAGAGGATGTTCATATATTAAACTTACGATCTTTGTAAAACCCAGATAACATATAGGGATATTGCGATGATATGTGGCAAATGTCAAATTTTACTTTGCTGTGCATGTAACACCACTAAATCCAATGGCGGAGACATCTAAGAGACAGACAGCTCGGTCAAAGTAATGTAAAAGCAACACAATGTTTGTTGCCGACTTCACTATGCAAGGGTTAGTGTTTTGGAGATATCACACATTTACTGTATATTTACAGAGTAGAATCCAGAAGAGAGATGATGAATGCTGGATGATCAAATATACTGGATTTTTGGTTAATATTAGATAACAGTTGTTCTAATATTGGATATAGAGAAAGAATGAGAGATATGTGTGAAGGCAAAATATAAAAAATATGTTTTATGTCATTTCTTTACATGCTCCCCAACACTGAAACTGCACACCTAAAAAGGAAAAGTTGTTAAATTATGTTAACCCCTTAAGGACGCAGCCCATTTTGGCCTTAAGGACGCAGACAATTTTATTTTTAAGTTTTCGTTTCCTCGCCTTCAAAAAATCATAACTCTTTTATATTTTCATCCACAGACTAGTGTGAGGCTTGTTTTTTGCGCGACCAGTTGTCCGTTGAAATGCCATCACTCACTTTACCATAGAATGTATGGCGCAACCAAAAAAATACTATTTGTGAGAGGAAATAAAAAAGAAAACTGCAATTTTGCTAATTTTGGAAGGTTTCGTTTTCACGCCGTACAATTTACGGTAAAAATGGCATGTGTTCTTTATTCTTTGGGTCAGTACAATTAAAATGATACCCATGATAACATACTTTTCTATTACTATTGCGCTTAAAAAAAAATTGCAAACTTTTTAACCAAATTAGTACATTTAAAATTTGAAGATCTATAACTTTTTCATTTTTCCATATAAGCAGCGATATGAGGGCTCATTTTTTGTGCCATGATCCGTACTTTTTATTGATACCATATTTGCATATATAAAACTTTTAATCCATTTTTTATTCTTTTTTTGGGAATAAAATTTTATAAAAAAGCTGCTATTTTGGACTTTTTTTTTTACGTTCACGCCGTTCACCATTGTATCATTAACATTTTATTTTAATAGTTCAGATATTTACGCATGTGGCAATACCAAATATGTATACAAAATATTTTTTTAACACTTTTTGGGGGTGAAATAGGGAAAATGGGACAATTAGCGTTTTTATTAGGGGAGGGGTGTTTTCAAATTTTTTTTACTTATTTTTTTTACTTCATCTACTTTTATTTTTACACTTTAATAGTCCCCATAGGGGACTATTTATAGCAATCATTCAATTGCTAATACTGTTCAGTGCTATGTATAGGACATAGCACTGATCAGTGTTATCGGTCATCTTCTGCTCTGGTCTGCGGAAAGGCAGCGGAGGTCGGTTGAGGGGACCTCCGGCTGCTGTGCTGGATGATCGGATCGCCGCGGCAGCGATGCGGGCGATCCAATCATCCATTTTAGTGACCGCGATGCTGCAGATGTCGTGATCTGTATTGATCACGGCATCTGAGGGGTTAATGGATGTCCGCCATTACGGGTGGGTCCCTGGCTGCGATCAGCAGCCGGGACCTGCTGTGCATGATCAGTGCATCGCGGTTATGCTTAGGGCATAAATGTACGTTCTGGTGCGTTAAGTACCAGCTCACCAGGACGTACATTTACGTCCTGCATCCTTAAGGGGTTAATGATATGCAAAATGTACAAAAATGGATATAAAATATTCAAAACATATCAGTTCATTCAACATAAAGTATATTTTAATAATGAGGTTATTAATGATTGTCTACGGAATGTTCTGCCACGCTGAATGCATTTGGGACCCTACAAATCATGAAAATTTGCTGACAGCAGCTTCCTTTGCAATTGTCAATCAATGACATCACAGATGTGCTCGATGGAGACATGTCAGGAAATGCTGTAGGTCATGGTAGCACGTTTAGACCATGCAGGGGCTCACAGTAGCACAAGCAACATAAGGCCTGGCATTGTCATGTTGAAAAATGACTCCTGGGACACTTAGAAAAAATGTCCATATCACTGGTTTCTCAACCAAATCAATGTAATGCTACGCTTTTATGTACCTGGATTAAAGACTAAAGAGGTCTAGCTATGGTACATTTTGTCACCCTCACACCATAATCCTGGGGACTGATATGATGTTCCTCCGTGAAGGCCTCCAGGCCAGGCAATCTTGGCTCTAGACCAATCTCCAACTATGATTCTGTCCGTGACAAAAGTAAGACTCATTGCTGAAGAGGATAAACTTCCATTGCAGCCTCCATTACCATAGTTACATAGTTAGTACGGTCGAAAAAAGACATATGTCCATCAAGTTCAACCAGGGAATTAAGGGGTAGGGGTGTGGTGCGATATTGGGGAAGGGATGGGATTTTATATTTCTTCATAAGCATTAAGCATTAATTTCTTCATAAGCATCTTGCACTGCACCATGACAGCCTGGCTAGTAGCCCAATGTCATGCACCTTCTCATGGTTTGTGTAGACACTGGTTAATGTCCTTGGCTTGGTGTTGGATATCCAAGTTTACTCACAGTACAGAATGAATAACTATACGCCATTCTTCTAATCTGAAGAGGTTCACCGCTGCGCATCTTTTCCTGTCATCCTAGTTTGTCATTGGTCTCGGAACCACTGGTGACCTGCAACATTGAACAGTGCTGACATCTTGGCCTACACATGTAGTGATCTGCTGAAGTGACAAACCAAGGGCTCTCATTTTAAGGATCCTGTCCCTCTCAGTTTGCGACTAGTGGCGATAACTGGCATGCCAACAAACAGGAGACATCACACAGTCATACAGTACTGACTTGATCTGATTTTTAAGGCTTCAAATGCCTGATAACATTTGCTTTCATACTATTGTAGCCCTTCCCATACACCCCAGAATTGCAGATCTTAGTGACACAGGCTACTTCCTAGATTTACATTTCCTTACAGCTTGTCCATCTTGGTGTTACAATTTTTTATGTATAGGAGTATATGTGCACAACAGGTGTATTACTCCTACTTGATAAAAAAAAAAAGGACAATAGTGAAAACATAAAACACTTTCCTAAAACCTATTGACCAATATTAAACTACCACTTACTATAGACTATTGCTTATCTATTAAGCTCAAACGCCAAGAAAAGCTGTAAAATCTGGACATGGACATTGTTGTTATTTGCACTAGTTTTATAACCCTCCTCTCTACTTCATGATCCCAAATAATGGGACCCATGCATGTTGCACTAACCAGCTGAGACATGTAAAGGTCAGGGAGTGATGTAGAGAGTACACAGTGTTTGTTGCTGACTCCACTGTGCAAGGGTCAGGAGAACTTGTTTTTGGTTTTATCTGCACAATTTCAGTGAGTAAAACTTAATATTTAATGGTTGAATAGTGTTAGTGATGTACATAGAAGAAATAGGCCTCCTATTGGGGGGTCTGATTTTATCCCCCTAGGAGAGAAAGGTCTGGTGTTTATTTCACCTTGCGTTCCATGACCCATTGTTCAATACCCGCATTCATAAAAGAGGAAGGGGGGGGTGATCACACACCTGCTTACAGCATGATGATTGGCACCCTTGATGCTGAGTTATAGGGCTCTGTAGTTCACTCTGACTGATTCAGTGAATCTGTGTCTACGCACATGCACCAACATGATACCAAACACACCTCCAAGATGACCACTGCCTCGCTAAAGAAGCTGAGGGTAAAGGTGATGGACTGGCCAAGCATGTCTCCAGACCTAAACCCTATTGAGTGGGTAATCCTCAAACGGAAAGTCTCTAACACCCACCAGCTCTGTGATGTTGTCATGGAGAAGTGGAACTCTATGCCCAAGAGGCTAAAGGCAGTGCTGGAAAATAATAGGGACCACACACACACAAAATATTGATACTTTGGGCCCAATTTGGACACTTTAACTTAATGGGGCACTCACTTTTGTTTCCAAGGCGTATACATTAATGGCTGTGTGTTGAGTTATTTTGAGGGACAGTAAAATTAAATACACATATTATGCATTCTATATATATATATATATATATATATATATATATATATATATATATATACTTTCTATTTGCATTCATACCCACACGAAGTTGGTTAATCATTCATTGGTTAGGAAGGGCCGTTGTAAAAAAAAATTAAAGCCAGTCACGGAACAGGAGTATGGCAGTGTCCAGACATTATTATAAGAGGCATGAATGTAACTTTTACAAAACAATGCTCTTTGCAAAGTCAATAAAGTGTGCACAATTAAAAAGAGAACATTGATTGTAGTAGAATACGTTACCCAGCACAGATCCACTGATAATATTTAACCTTTCCCAGGCACGAGGGGAATGCTCAATTCAATGGCACACAAGGTTCTGCAGCCTCTGCTGCAGGTTTAGGGTTAATATTAGAAATTGACTGCTCTCCGATCAGTCAGCCAACTCCATTATTTCACAGTTCAGTGTACTAAGGGTAGAGGGAGTGACCTTTGCCCTATCTCTCAATAATTTACTGCAGTTTTATCATTAAATCAGAATCTCACTGCAAAGGAAATGAGTTTATTTTCACAGGGAGGGTAAAGTAGCACTCTTCAGGTAATCACCGAGAAGAAGAAGAAACTCTTTACAGAGATTCTAATTGCCGTTTCTTAATTGAAGAGTCTTGTGATAATTTTGGTTCAGATAAATAGGCCAGAAAAGTTACATATGGAGTGATTGGGGGCGTCAAATGGAAAGAAGGCATGGGTGTGGTCAGATTTAAAGGGGTTGTCCAGTTCAGACAACCCAATTTCATGTGTACTATTATGATAGTTAATATTGGGGGTCCTCTATTAAAGAGTGGAGAATGGTTACAAACTGTGGCTCTGGAGGAATTGGCATGTCCCTCTTTACAAGACAACCCATTGATTTGAATGAACATTTTGTAATGCTTACTGTAGCCTGTGGTGGTGCTGCCGAAAAACTGAACGCTTAAAGCGTAACTGTCATGAGGATTGGGACATATAACCCCCATATAACAATGTGTGTATGTGTGTAAAATATGTCTCCAGCCTTACTTATATCCCTCTTATTACGGCTTTTATTAGCTCAAAAAACACTTTTATATGCAGCCACTGACAGTCAGATAGGCGTGGCCAGGGGTTCGCTATACCCTGCGGCCGCCATACACCCCCGTACACCAGTGCTGGGACCACTGTGTGATGCCCCCCTTATATTTCATATGTGAGCGCCGACATTTCTTTACAGAGCACGAGCGCTCACTTCTGCTGTCTGATGCCTCTGTGCGCCTCTTACTTCTCCCCGTGCAGGAGACTTGCTGGGCTCTTCTGCATTCATTAGAGGCAGAGTGCGCTCACTCTCTTCCTCCAGTATTGCCCGGGCGCACGGAGGTGTCAGACAGAATGCTTGCTCTGTAATGAAATGTCGGTCGGCGCTTACATATGAAAGATAAGTGCTGGGACCAAAGGGGTCAGATAAAATAAGTCATGTTAGACCCTTCTCTCTTTCCCAACAACATCTGTCGGAGAAAAGTCGGGGGGGGGGGGGCAGTATGAACTTTAGACAGTCAGAAGGGGATATTTATCAAAGTTGTCTATGTCCCGCATCAATATAGACCAAACTACAGAGGGTTAGGCTGGTCTGTTGTGCGCCTAATTTATCAAAAGGTGCAAGGCCCTTGATAAATTCTGTGCACAGACTTTGAGATCTATGCTTTACACTGTATTTAAACCTGCTCCAACATGGTCTGACATTTCGGCGTACTTTCAGCCGATGCGACTTGTCACTGAAAAGTCGCTTTTGATAAATTCAGCACCAATGCATTTTCCAATGCTTTTCCGTCTAAAATAAATTAGCATGCATCATGTTCTAAAAATCCTCTAGAGCAAAAGTCGCAAAAAAGTTGCACATATTTAGACTGCGACTTTCTGTGCGAAAAATTTAGACAGGAAAAAACAGTCTAAATCCTTTGATAAATATCCCCCAGTGAGTCTGGCTGACTTTTGTCTAAAGTGTGTGGGAAACTTTAATACCAGGTTAATCAACAGATTACAATTCATTTCTAGGGTTCTCATGTTGGGGATACATGTCAAAAGTTCTGATCGGTGGGGGGTCTAGGTATTCGCTACAACAAACATGGAGAAGTGTACTCTAAGCACATGCCCTCACAGCTTTGTGCAAGTGACTGACAGACTCCCATAGTAAGCTTATGGAACCATCTCCCATGCTTATCCCAACTTGTTCTAGCGATCACTAGGTGTCTGAACACCTAGACCCTGACCGACTTAAACTTATGACATGTCTCTACAGCAGGTACATTTCAGGAAAGCCTCCAGTATATATTGGGGGAGATTCATCAAAACCTGTCCAGAGGAAAAGTTGCTGAGTGAGCAACCAATCAGATCCCTTCTTTCATTTTTCAGAGGCCTTTTCAAAAATGAAAGAAGCGATCTGATTGGTTGCTATGGGCAACTCAACAACTTTTCCTCTGGACAAATTTTGATAAATCTCCTCCATTGTCTCCCCTGATGGTATCCCTGCCCAGCCTCCCTACCAAACTGCACCATATAAAAAACATAAACACTCCTCCTCTTTATCCGAGTGACCACCAAGAGAAATCTCAAACATATAAATGGTGGAGGTACATTTTTAATAATAATTGTCACGATGCCGGCTGGCAGGAGGTGGATCCTCTGTGCCAGAGAGGGATAGCGAGGACCGTGCTAGTGGACCGGTTCTAAGACACTACAGGTTTTCACCAGAGCCCGCCGCAAAGCGGGATGGTCTTGCTGCGGCGGTAGTGACCAGGTCGTATCCACTAGCAACGGCTCACCTCTCTGGCTGCTGAAGATGCTGAAGATAGGCGCGGTACAAGGGAGTAGGCAGAAGCAAGGTCGGACGTAGCAGAAGGTCGGGGGCAGGCGGCAAGGATCGTAGTCAGGGGCAACGGCAGGAGGTCAGGAACACGGACTAGGAACAGACAAGGGAACGCTTTCACTAGGCACAAGTGCAACAAGATCCGGCAAGGGAGTGCAAGGGAGGAGACTAGATATAGCCAGGGAAACAGGTGGGAACCAATTAAGCTAATTGGGAAGATTGGGCCAGGCACCATCATTGGTGCACTGGCCCTTTAAATCGCAGAGACCCGGCGCGCGCGCGCCCTAGGGAGCGGGGCCGCGCGCGCCGGGACAGGACCGAGGGAGAGCGAGTCAGGTACGGGGGCCGGGGTGCGCATCGCGAGCGGGCGCTATCCGCATCGCGAATCGCATCCCGGCTGAAGGCGGGACCGCAGCGCACCCGGTCAGTGGATCTGACCGGGGCGCTGCAACAACGAAGATGAGGCGAGCGCTCCGGGGAGGAACGGGGACCCGGAGCGCTCGGCGTAACAGTACCCCCCCCCTTGGGTCTCCCCCTCTTCTTGGGGCCAAAGAACCTGAGGAAAAAAAACTCAATTTTTCCGTGAAGAGGTCCGATGCAAATTAGGAGGGGTTCTGTGTGGAAACGTACGAGACAGTCCAATCTTTTATTGTAAAAACAATAGATGTAGAGGGGTCTGGCGAGACTGGTCACAGGAACGTAGAACCTGTTGATGAGAGAGGCCAAAAAAAATTTTCCTGCAGATCCGGAATCCAAGAAGAGCATAGTAGAGAAGGAGAAGGTAGAGGCAGATATCCGCACAGGCACAGTAAGGCGTGGAGAAGCAGAGTTGACATCAAGAACTGTGTCACCTTTGTGCGGAGTCAGCGTACGTCTTTCCAGGCGGGGAGGACGGATAGGACAATCCTTCAGGAAGTGTTCGGTACCGGCATAGTACAGGCAAAGATTCTCCATGCGGCGTCGTGTCCTCTCTTGAGGTGTCAGGCGAGACCGGTCAACTTGCATAGCCTCCGCAGCGGGAAGCACAGGAACAGATTGCAGAGGACCAGAGGAGAGAGGAGCCGGAGAGAAAAAACGCTTCGTGCGAACAAAGTCCATATCCAGGCGGAGCTCCAGACGCCATCCGGAAGAACGCATGTCAATGCGAGTGGCTAGATGAATGAGTTCATGTAGGTCAGCAGGAGTCTCTCGTGCGGCCAGAACATCTTTAATGTTGCTGGATAGGCCTTTTTTAAAGGTCGCGCAGAGAATCTCACTATTCCAGGACAACTCGTAAGCAAGAGCACGGAACTGAATGGCGTACTCGCCAACGGAAGAAACACCCTGGGCCAGGTTCAGCAGGGCAATCTCGGCTGAAGAAGCTCGGGCAGGTTCCTCAAAGACACTTCGAATTTCCGAGAAGAAGGAGTGTACGGAGGCAGTGACGGGGTCATTGCGGTCCCAGAGCGGTGCGGCCCATGACAGGGCTTTTCCAGACAGAAGGCAGAACACGAAAGCCACCTTAGACCTTTCAGTAGAAAACTGGTCCGACATCATCTCCAAGTGCTGGGAACATTGCGAAAGAAAGCCACGGCAATACTTAGAGTCCCCATTAAATTTGTCCGGCAAGGACAGGCGGAGGCTAGGAGTGGCCACTCGCTGCGGAGGAGGTGCAGGAGCTGGCGGAGGAGAAGATTGCTGGAGAAGTTGCGACTGAAGTTGGTGCGAAATGGTGGACATTTCCGACAGCTGGTGGGTTAGATGGGCGATCTGTCGGGATTGCTGGGCGACCACCGTGGTGATATCAGAGATATAAGGCAGAGGGACCTCAGCGGGATCCATGGCCGGATCTACTGTCACGATGCCGGCTGGCAGGAGGTGGATCCTCTGTGCCAGAGAGGGATAGCGAGGACCGTGCTAGTGGACCGGTTCTAAGACACTACAGGTTTTCACCAGAGCCCGCCGCAAAGCGGGATGGTCTTGCTGCGGCGGTAGTGACCAGGTCGTATCCACTAGCAACGGCTCACCTCTCTGGCTGCTGAAGATGCTGAAGATAGGCGCGGTACAAGGGAGTAGGCAGAAGCAAGGTCGGACGTAGCAGAAGGTCGGGGGCAGGCGGCAAGGATCGTAGTCAGGGGCAACGGCAGGAGGTCAGGAACACGGACTAGGAACAGACAAGGGAACGCTTTCACTAGGCACAAGTGCAACAAGATCCGGCAAGGGAGTGCAAGGGAGGAGACTAGATATAGCCAGGGAAACAGGTGGGAACCAATTAAGCTAATTGGGAAGATTGGGCCAGGCACCATCATTGGTGCACTGGCCCTTTAAATCGCAGAGACCCGGCGCGCGCGCGCCCTAGGGAGCGGGGCCGCGCGCGCCGGGACAGGACCGAGGGAGAGCGAGTCAGGTACGGGGGCCGGGGTGCGCATCGCGAGCGGGCGCTATCCGCATCGCGAATCGCATCCCGGCTGAAGGCGGGACCGCAGCGCACCCGGTCAGTGGATCTGACCGGGGCGCTGCAACAACGAAGATGAGGCGAGCGCTCCGGGGAGGAACGGGGACCCGGAGCGCTCGGCGTAACAATAATATTGTTAGTGCTTCTGACGTCTTTTTGGTGACCCTTCTGTTTCGATAGGACCACCATCATAATCACTTACTGGTAATGTATACATGCCATTCAAGAGTCTGAAAAAGCTGAGTTGTACTCAACCCTTTTTGGAGCAGGAATGGCAGCCATATTGCTCAGCAAAAGGATGTCCTGTAATGTATTTAGGAGAGTAGGGGGTGCAGAGGCTACCTGTCACACCTGGGACCTGATGGCTAAAAGTGGCTCAAAGCCCCCCCCCATAAAATCAGAAGATAATAGTATTATAGGTGGCACATGGAAGGTGGGGGTCTGCTTCTACACAGTATGCCGTGATATTTTTTACATTAAAATGTTGGCCCCCTCTGGCATTTTCCGAAGGACTCCATTATAAGTCAATGTGACACATCCAGATCATTTTAGTTTTTGTGTTTCTATGATGTATGAGGCACAAGAATGTGAAAGCACATGAGAACAGAGCCTTAGAATTCAATTCATCCATAAAGTACAGTGATCCCTCAACTTACAATGGCCTCAACATACAATGGTTTCAACATACAATGGTCTTTTCTGGACCATTGTAAGTTGAAACCAGACTCAACATACAATGCTACAGACAGTCCACATCTGTGAAACGTGTCAATGGCTGGAAGAACCGACCAATCAGAATGGGCATTTCACTGGTAAAACACCTGTATTACTGAAGCGTATGCACTAATTTGTGTCTGGTAGCGCCCACTACAGTATAGGGAGGTATTACATGTTCTGTACTCTTTACCTGTTGACAGGGTTACCTGCTCCTTTGGACACCAGGTGAGGGCGGCTCCATGTTACTTTTTTAGGACATTGGGGGAGATTTATCAAAACCTGCCCAGAGAAAAAGTTGCTGAGTTGCCCATAGCAACCAATCAGATCGCTTCTTTCATTTTTAACAAGACCTCTGCAAAATGAAAGAAGCAATCTGATTGGTTGCTAGGGGAAACTGGGCAACTTTTCCTCTGGACAGGTTTTGATAAATCTCCCCCATTGTGTATACTGTACAGGACCCTGAAGAAGCTCCTGTCCACTACATAGACCAGTGTTTTCCAAGCAGGGTGCCCCCGCTGTTGCAAAACTACAACTCCCAGCATGCCCGGACAGCCTTTGGCTGTCCGGGCATGCTGGGAGTTGTAGTTTTGCAACAGCTTGAGGCTCTCTGCTTGTCAACCACTGACATAGACAGTGATTTACAGCTCCCAGCTGCTCTTTCTTACTTTTATATGTAAGGATTTGCTTTATCTATATTAGTTATCTACTTATTTTTCTTTAATCCTCACTTTTTCATATTTTTGGATGACATTTTGGTTCCTTTAGAACCAATTACCAGGTGTCCATAGAGTTCTGGTCTCAACATACAATGGTTTCAACATACAATGGCCGTCCCGGAACCAATTAATATTGTAACTTGAGGGAGCACTGTAGTGATATTGTAGAGATACAATGTAACTGTGCGCTGTACACTGTAGACACATAATAAAACTTTACTATGGAGTTTAACGTATCTATACATTGGAAGCACATTTTACAGCTCCGACCATAGTCCTCTGAGAGTTTGCACTTTACACAGCTCAGACGTGTCTCTGAACTTTGCATGACCAAAAACAAAACTTTTGTTTTGCTTTTACTTGTTGCTACTGAAAACTTTGAAGGATTAAATTACACCTGACACTCCTCAGCTGCCATGTGACTTGAATGGAGATATAGTACTATACAATCCTGCTACAGTCTCTGCACAGTCACATTTTATATGGTTCATTTCTTACACAAAATGTTCGCTTCTTACATGTATTGGCATAAGGGCAACGTTTCATGAGATTATGTCTTTCTATCAGTCTCTATTCTCAGTATCACTAGAAGTCAGGTAAGGTATTAAAATTCTTACAGCAACAAAGAGTATTTCAGGAGGAGAGTCCTACTGTCCCTGTTGGCGTAGCAGGCAGCATTATATGTACCACTTATCAGAAAAGCATGTATTGATTGTGGCAATGGCCCTGGGACCATAGCAGAAAATGATAAGTAAAGTAAAGATTTCTTCAAAACCCTGCCCTAGGCTGAAATCACATTTTTATTAAATTGACATTTTTTTGCATGTAAAAACACCATGCATTTCAAACATTATTTATTAAAATGTAAGATTTTTTTCTTTTTGTTTTTATTTGTTAGGCTGGGTTCACACTACGATTTGAACTACGGTTCCCGTATACGGCTGGGAGGAGGGGTGGCCGGGGCTTAATCGCGGCGCCCGCACTCAGCTGTATTCGGGAACCGTAGTTAATGTATGTCTATGAGCCGACCGGAGTTAACGGCAGCCTCCGGTTGGCTGCGTTTTCGTCCGTATGCAGTTTCCCGACCGCAGGCAAAAACGTGGTAGACCATGTTTTTGCCTGCGGTCAGGTAACTACATACAGCCGTAAAAGCAGCCGACCGGAGGCTGCGGATCACTCTGGTCGGCTCATAGACATACATTAACTACGGTTCCCGAATACGGCTGAGTGCGGGCGCCGCGATTAAGCCCCGCCCACCCCTCCTCCCAGCCGTATATGAGAACCGTAGTTACAAACCGTAGTGTGAATCCAGCCTTACTTGGATTTTTTTTCCTGGTTTTTAATCTCTATAGGCCTTTGGGAATCGCCGATAGATTAGTGCCAAGGAAATGTAATGAAAAAAAAAAAAATTTAAAAAAGTCACCCAACCAACACTACAAAGTAAAATGACCAGTTTATAGAACATTTAATACATTGTTACAAAAGTAAATGTAGAACTTGGCTGCACAATAAAAGCATAGATTCTCCACTAAATATTGCTTAAAAGGCAACTCTAGAGATGAGCGCATTTTTGAAAAATTCTATTTGTCCGATTCACCGAATTTTCCCCATAAATTTGTTTCAGTCCAAATTTATTTGCGGCAAATCGCTATTAAAAATGGCTATTTCTGGCCTACAGAGAGCCTTATTAGGGGTGTAGAACACTTTGCCTTGCTGTAACACGCATAGGGTGTATGCTGGGTTAGTGAAATAATACTGTTATTCAGTATGACATGCATATTACAGGCATCGCTATTATAATCACTGTCACAGAGCAGCACAATGATAGAGCCTGGAAGTGGCATCAGTATGAGGAGACAATATAGTGACTGAATGACACAGCGTGGAGGTGGCGGCAGCATGAGGAAACCATATAGTGGCTGAATGACCCAGCCTGGAGGTGGAAACAGCCTTACGTGACCTTACGGGCCTCACAATTGAAAAGATTAAAGATATTTTTTTACATTTAAATTGAAGATTTCAAATAGATGAACCTAAAAAGTTTTATTTTATGTGCCAGCAGCATGAGGAGACCACATGGTGGTACAGTGACACAGCCTGGAGGTGGCAGCATCCAGAGGAGACCATATAGTGGCTGAAAGACACAGCCTGGAGTTGGCGGCAGCAGGAAGAGACCATATAGTGGCTGAATGATATAGCCTGGAGGAGGAGGAAGCATGAGGAGACCTTATAGTGGCTGAATAGCACAGCCTGGAGTTGGCAGCAGCATAAGGAGACCATATAGTGGTTGAATGACACAGCCTGGACCTGGCATCAGCATGAGGAGAACATATGGTGGCAGAATGACACAGCCTGGAGCTGGCATCAGCATGAGGAGAACATATGGTGGCAGAATGACACAGCCTGGAGCTGGCATCAGCATGAGGAGATCATATGGTGGCAGAATGACACAGCCTGGAGCTGGCATCAGCATGAGGAGAACTTATGGTGGTAGTATGAGACAGCCTGGAGCTGGCATCACCAGGAGGAGAACATATGGTTGCAGTATGAGACAGCCTGGAGCTGGCAACAGCATGAGAAGAACATATGGTGGCAGAATGAGACAGCCTGGAGCTGGCATCAGCTTGAGGAGAACATATGGTGGCAGAATGACACAGCCTGGAGCTGGCATCAGCATGAGGAGAACTTATGGTGGTAGTATGAGACAGCCTGGAGCTGGCATCACCAGGAGGAGAACATATGGTTGCAGTATGAGACAGCCTGGAGCTGGCAACAGCATGAGAAGAACATATAGTGGCAGAATGAGACAGCCTGGAGCTGGCATCAGCTTGAGGAGAACATATGGTGGTAGTATGAGATAGCCTTGGGCTGGCATCAGCATAAGAAAACAGACTGGAACTGGCACCAACATGAGGAGAACATACATGTATGGTGGCAGAATGAGACAGCCTGGAGCTGTTATCTGCAAGCGGAGAACATATGGTGGCAGTATGAGACAGCCTGGAGCTGGCATCAGCATGAGGAGAACATATGGTGGCAGAATGAGACAGCCTGGAGCTGGCATCAGCATGAGGAGAACATATGGTGTCAGAATGAGACAGCCTGTAGGTGGCATCAGCTTGAGGAGAACATTTGGTGGCAGAATGAGACAGGCTGGAGCTGGTATCAGCATGATGAGAACATATGGTGGCAGAATAACACAGCCTGGAGATGGCATCAGCATGAGAAGAACATATGATGGCAGAATGAGACAGCCTGGAGGTGGCATCAGCAGCATCAGGAGTCCTGAAAGTGACCCGGTGACAGAGTGGGGCGATGGGTGGCAATACCAGTACCCGGTGATGAAGGTGGGTGAAAAAAAGGAGAACTTGGCATAAGATATGTGGCATCAGGCAGGTGGCAGGATCAGAATAGTAGCTGAGGCAGGTAGGCAGAAGAAAATGGTCTCTTTTGTAAAAGAGACCAAAAAGTGTAAGTATTGAGGATATGCATTACGTAAAACTTTTAATAATATTTTTAGGATAAAAGATATGGACCCAAATTTTTTTGAAAATCAAACAAAAGGAAATGTGTGCAAAAAACACCATGTACCACCTACACCACCAAGTATTGATGTGACGCAAAGACCTCTAAAAGGTGGAAGGCAACAATGTATGGTCCATTGTAACTGGTGGGGGTAAAAACATCCCCTTTAAGGCCCTACTCTTGCATTATTAATTGCCTTCTTGGCAAATGTTACTCTCCCTAAAAAGGGCGGCCCCACACAGGAACCTCTCCCTATTTCCCCCTACAAACACTGCCATTTCCCAGGGTTTTTAGGTGGAAATAGGGATTGGTTCCTGTGTGGGACCGCCCTTTTTAAGACGAGTAACATTTTCCTCGAAAAGGTGGAAGGGGACAACGTATTGTCCATTGTAGCAGGTGGCGGTAAAACTTCCCCTTTAAGGCTCTACTCTCGACCTATTAATTCTCTTTTTGGAAAGTGTTACTCTAAAAAGGGAAGCCCCACACAGAAAACTCTCCCTATTTCCACCTAAAAACTCTGGGAAATGGCAGTATTTGTAGGTGGAAATAGAGAGAGGTTCCTGTGTGGGGCTGCCCATTTTAGGGCAAGTAACACTTGCCCAGAAGGGAATTAATAATGCAAGTGTAGGGCCTTACAGGGGACGTTTTTACCGCCACCGGTTACAATGGACCATACATTGTTCCCTTTCACCATTTAGAGGTCTTTGCATCGAATCAATACTTGGTGGTGTAGGTGGCACATGGGGTTTTTTGCACACCTTTCCTTTTCTTAGATATAAAAAAAATTTGAGGTCCATATATTTTATCATAAGAAAAGTTACGTTTTAGCTAATGCATATCCTCAATACATACTTGTGGTCTGATGCGGAGTAATTTCTGTATCTGGGGAGCAGCACCTTAAATAGGTTTTGCACTATTCATATTTGTGAAGGTGCATCTGGCTTTGGTGGGTGAAAATCCTGGCTGATCCATGCCTGATTCATCTTCACAAATATCAGTCTCTCCAAATTTTTCATGGACAGATGAGTTCTCCTTGGGGTTACTATGGCCCCCGCCACACTAAACACCCGCTCTGATGGCACACTACTGGCCGGGCAGGACAGCTTTTCCAGGGCAAACTCTACTAGTTGCGGCCACAAATCAAGTTTGGCTGGCCAGAAGTCGAGCAGATCTTCGAGGTGTGTTGGCAGGGTCATGTCAAGGTATGCCACCACCTATTGGTTCAGGTCCTGCTCCAGGTCTACCTGCTGCTGATGAGTTGCTTCACTATGCAGGTGAAGAAAGCTACTCATCAGCAACTGTAGACTCAGGCTGCTTCTAATGGAGACGGTTCTGCTCCTGCCACCCCTCCCTAGCAGCCATGGCAGTGGAAGGAGAGCGCAGAGGGCCCCCCAAGTGAGACCTGCGAGAGGATGGACAATGGCGCAGATAGGCATCGGCCAACTGACTACATAGGATATCTCTGTAGTAGGTCAGTTTGTCCACTCACTCAGTGGGTGTAAAAAAGGCCCCCATTTTGTGCCGGCAGCAAGGGCCCAATAAGGTGGAGAGCCAGAAGTCATCCCGCTGCCGAATGGTGTCAATTCTGCGATCACTAGGCAAGCAAGTGAGCATGCATCGGCCCATTTGTGCAAGTGACTCGGAAGGACTTCCTGCCTCCATCTCTACTGCATGCTGCCACGGTGTGTCTGGGTCCTCTGTCTCTTCTTCCTTATTACCCTCTAACTGCTCCTACTCCTTTCAAATGACTATAAAAACTGTCCATTCGCAAAACCTAAACAATGCTCCACTGTGCCCTTAATCCTCCTCCTCCTCTTCAGCCCCCCCAGGACTCATGTGGCCGTGAGATGTAGGCGCCATGTCTCCAGTGCTTTGACAACACGTGTTGTAATAAATGAAGCAGTTGAATGAAGTTGTTTATCCTGTAATCCTGGTGACTGACTAATAATGTGGCTTCCTCAAAGGGCCAAAGGGACATTGAAGTGACACAGGGGAGTACCCCTATCCGCTTGGATCATCAAGAAATCAGTGATGGCTTTTCTCTGTTCGTATAGTCAGGCCAACATATGGAGGGGGGAATTCCAACGTGTGGAAACGTCGCAAATCAGACTATGTTGGGGGATAACGTTCTGACGCTGCAGCTCAAGGAGCGTGTGCTTTGCAGTGTGCGAGTGGCTGAAGTGCATGCAAAGTTCCCTTCCCATTGTTAGGATGTCTTGCAGATGGGGGTAAACTTCAGGAACCGCTTGACAAACAGATTGAACACGTGTGCCATGCAGGGAGCATGTCTCAGGTTTCCTTGTCGCAGAACAGACAAAATGTTCTTCCCATTGTTGATCACCAAGGCAAACCATGTGAAGAACAGCATGATACCGTCGTGCTCTGCACACGTGGTTTGCTGGAGGGGCACTGAGACTAGTCTGTGCAGTGGAGGCTGAGGACATGGTGAGTTAGGAGGCAGAGTCGCACACTGTCACAGAACCAATGGCCTGAGAATGTGGAGGAGGAAGCAGCGTGACCTGTCCAAGTTGGTGTTGTGGCTTTGCAGGAACCACATTTACCCAGTGGACCGTAAAGGACATGTATTGTCACTGACCGTAGTTACAGCTCCACACTTCGGCCCTGCCGTGCACTTTGGTACACACCGACAGGCTCAAGGATAGGCCCACCTTCTGTTCCACAAAATTGTGCAGGGCTGGTACTGTCTTTTTCGCAATGAAATGACAGCTTGGGACTCTCCACCTCGGCTCAGCACAAGCCATCAGTTCTCTGAAAGGTGCAGAGTCCACCACTTGAAAAGAGAGGGACTGTAGCACCAGCAAATTGGACAGGAGCACATTCAGCTTCTGTGCCGTTGAATGAGTGGGCGCATACTGTTGTCTCTTGGACATGGCTTCGCCAATGGATTGCTGGCCGAATGTCTGACTCGAAGTAGGAGGAGCAGGAGCATCTGGAGCGACTGAAGATGGGTATGACAGACAGCTCCCTTCGGCTGAGGTGCTGGAGCCTTGGCTGGTGAATAGGGAGCGGCGTGCCACTGGGTGATGCAGCAGGCTGGAACAGCACATCGGAGCCACAGTTCTCCCAGGCCGCTTTATGTTTATGCTGCATATGTTGACGCAGGGCCGTGGTGCCAACATTGGGACCCTGGCCAAACTTCACCTTCTGCCGACACATCTTGCATGTTGCCATGTTAATATCCTCTGGATGCTTGATAAAAAAACTGCAACACCACGAGTAGCTGATTTTCCCACCAACAGTCCGCACTGATTGACTGCTACTGCCACCGACTCCAAGAATCCCGGTTCCACTACTTCCCGGGAAGGTAGGCTGCCGCAAAGCAGGTGGTCTACCTCGGGGCACGCTTGGCTCCAGACTTTTCACTTCTGCCACCATTCTGACTACCAACCATGCTACCACCTTGCTGGCTCAGCTGCTTCCTCACGGGCAATCTGATGATGATAAAGCCCCTTCTGCACCCAGCTACCAAGTGCTATCGGCTTCATCATCATTGAGTTGTGTCTGCACGTCACTCATGTCCTCCTCAGGTTCCTCAACAGTGTCTGTTTCAGGACCCTGAACGCTGGCAACACCACCTCCCACACCACTCTCCTCATCACTACTTGCCCACCTAGCGGAGGAAGTTGCATATGTATCCTCCACTTCTTGGCTGGGCAGTAGCTGCTGACTGTCCTCTAGTACATCGTCCTCACTAAATAGTGGAACTGAACCCACAGCATAAGATACTTCTGTGGGGGAGGGAACTGCATAGGACAGATGCCATTGTAGGACAGGGTCTGCCACCGGGCCATGCCAACTAGGGTTGTGTCTGAGGAACCCACTGTTGACTGGGGGTGTCAGATGTCACTTGTGATGAAGTGACACACCAATGCTGCAGCACACAGTCGCTGTGTACTACACCCAAAATTGCACTTTCTCTCTCAATCTCTCTCCCTTTCCTATCAGTGCTTCCAGGCTGGATTTGGGCTTGAGGTGAATCACTGCTGTAAAAATGCTTTTCTGTGCAACACACTTCTCTCTGTTCCTCTCTCTCTCTGTAATAGAACGCTGAAGTGACTGGGAGGTGAATCACTGCTGTAAAAATTATTTTCTGTGCAATACACTGCTCTCTGTCCCTCTCTCTCTCTGCAATAGAATGCTGATGTGACTGGCTGCAAGATGGCTGTCGATTATATAGGGCTGTGACATCACAGGGGTGGATGGCTGCTGATAGACTGCATGCTGCATGTGATTCAGGGTCATCCCACCTACCCGTGTTCCTGCCTACCCAGCATTTCTTGCCCCATGTCCTGACATGTGGAGCCGCTATCTTAGATGCCCTGGAGCCTGGACCACACTAAATGGAGTTTAATGAAGCGATTTGTGCGATCGAATCGTGAAAATATTCAGATTCATTGCAAAGATAATTTTTCCAGAAATTCGTAACGAATTTAGATTAATCAGATTTGATTTGCTCTTCCCTAGACACTCTATAAAATAATATTATTTGCTGAATTCCTCCTTTCAGCTGCTGGATAAGAAAATTAAGAAAATACTGAAGACCTGCAGCTTCTTCCTGCTTTGTTACCTTCTGATTAGAAGCAAGTAGTGAATATAAACATTTATACAAACTGTATTAATTGGTAAAGCAAACAATAGATATGATATCAAGGTTGGCAGAACAGGGATGGGACTTGTTCACCACCTAATATATCAAGACCCATGTTAGGGAGAGACGGATCTGTAATTTTGAATTCATCTGTCTGATCCTTTTGTTCTCAGGAAAAGGCCATGGACAGAGAAGTCCCTGCTCTCCCCCCACCCCTCCCCTCCAACCCCCTTCCTAAAAGACATATATGCTCAGTCATGTCGAGTTTGCATGTATATGGAAGGATCGGGAAAGATAGCAGGTGGCTAAATGAACGTTTAACTGATAATTATTTAAATGGTCACTGTTAGATACAAAAACTTTTTATATGTTGTACATCTTGGTAAAACATCAACTTTTCCAATATACTTCATAAGAAAATTTAATTTCTTTTTTTATAGAAATCATGGCACAAACAATCATAACTTTGTCCAAGCTGATGCACAGATATGGACAAAGTCAAGTAAATGAGGGTGGGATAGCACTCCTCTGTGCTCTCTTCTGTCTTATACGACTCCTCTGTGCTCCCCCATTTCTGATAGGACTCCTCTGTGCTCTCTCTTAATAGTACTCCTCTGTGCTCTCTCCTGTATGATAGCACTCCTCTGTGCTCTCTCCTGTGTGATAGCACTCCTCTGTGCTCTCTCCTGTATGATAGCACTCCTCTGTGCTCTCTCCTGTCTGATAGTACTCTTCTTTACTCTCTCCTGTCTGATAGCACTCCTCTGTGCTCTCTCCTGTCTGATAGTACTCCTCTGTGCTCACTCCTGTCTGATAGTACTCCTCTGTGCTCTCTCCTGTCTGATAATACTCCTCTGTGCTTTCTCCTGTCTGATAGGACTCCTCTGTACTCTCTTCTGTCTGATAGTACTCCTCTGTGCTCTCTTCTGTCTGTTAGTACTCCTCTGTGCTCTCTCCTGTCTGATAGTATTCCTCTGTACTCTCTCCTGTCTGATAGCACTCCTCTGTGCTCTCTCCTGTCTGATAATTCTCCTCTGTGCTCTCTCCTGTCTGATAGTACTCCTGTGTGCTCTCTCCTGTCTGATAGTACTCCTGTGTGCTCTCTCCTGTCTGATAAAACTCCTCTGTGCTCTCTCCTGTCTGATAGCACTCCTCTGTGCTCTCTCCTGTCTGATAGTACTCCTCTGTGCTCTCTCCTGTCTGATAGGACATCTCTGTGCTCTCCTGTCTGATAGAACTCCTCTGTGCTCTCTCCTGTCTGATAGTACTCTGTGCTCTCACCTGTCTGATAGCACTCCTCTGTGCTCTCTCCTGTCTGACAGTACTCCTCTTTACTCTCTCCTGTCTGATAGCACTCCTCTGTGCTCTCACCTGTCTGATAGCACTCCTCTGTGCTCTCTCCTGTCTGATAGTACTCCTCTGTGCTCTCTCCTGTCTGATAGGACATCTCTGTGCTCTCCAGTCTGATAGAACTCCTCTGTGCTCTCTCCTATCTGATAGTACTCCTCTGTGCTCACTCCTGTCTGATAGTACTACTCTGTTCTCTCTCCTGTATGATAGCACTTCTCTGTGCTCTCTCCTATCTGATGGTACTCTTCTTTACTCTCTCCTGTCTGATAGCAGTCCTCTGTGCTCTCTCCTGTCTGATAGTACTCTGTGCTCTCACCTGTCTGATAGCACTCCTCTGTGCTCTCTCCTGTCTGACAGTACTCCTCTTTACTCTCTCCTGTCTGATAGCACTCCTCTGTGCTCACTCCTGTCTGATAGTACTCCTCTGTGCTCTCTCCTGTCTGATAGTAAACCTCTGTGCTCACTCCTGTCTGATAGTACTGCTCTGTGCTCTCTCCTGTCTGATAGCACTCCTCTGTGCTCTCTCCTGTCTGATAGTACTCCTCTGTGCCCTTTCCTGTCTGATAGGACTTCTCTGTGCTCTCTCCTGTCTGATAGTACTCCTCTGTGCTCTCTCTTGTCTGATAGGACTCCTCTGTACTCTCTTCTGTCTGATAGTACTCCTCTGTGCTCTCTCCTGTCTGATAGCATTCCTCTGTGCTCTCTCGTGTCTGTTAGTACTCCTCTGTGCTCTCTCCTGTCTGATAGTATTCCTCTGTACTCTCTCCTGTCTGATAGTACTCCTCTGTGCTCTCTCCTGTCTGATAATTCTCCTCTGTGCTCTCTCCTGTCTGATAGTACTCCTCTGTGCTCTCTCCTGTCTGATAGCACTCCTGCGTGCTCTCTCCTGTCTGATAAAACTCCTCTGTGCTCTCTCCTGTCTGATAGCACTCCTCTGTGCTCTCTCCTGTCTGATAATTCTCCTCTGTGCTCTCTCTTGTCTCATAGTACTCCTCTGTGCTCTCTCCTGTCTGATAGCACTCCTGTGTGCTCTCTCCTGTCTGATAAAACTCCTCTGTGCTCTCTCCTGTCTGATAGCACTACTCTGTGCTCTCTCCTGTCTGATAAAACTCCACTGTGCTCTCTCCTGTCTGATAGTACTCCTCTGTGCTCTCTCCTGTCTGATAGCACTCCTCTGTGCTCTCTCCTGTCTGATAGGACTCCTCTGTGCTCTCTCCTGTCTGATAGGACTGCTCTGTGCTCTCCTGTCTGATAGAACTCCTCTGTGCTTTCTCCTGTCTGATAGTACTCCTCTGTGCTCACTCCTGTCTGATAGTACTCCTCTGTGCTCTCTCCTGTATGAGAGCACTCCTCTGTGCTCTCTCCTGTCTGATAGTACTCTTCTTTACTCTCTCCTGTCTTATAGCAGTCCTCTGTGCTCTCTCCTGTCTGATAGTACTCTGTGCTCTCACCTGTCTGATAGCACTCCTCTGTGCTCTCTCCTGTCTGATAGTACTCCTCTGTGCTCTCTACTGTCTGATAGTACTCCTCTGCGCTCTCTCTTGTCTGATAGGACTCCTCTGTACTCTCTTCTGTCTGATAGTACTCCTCTGTGCTCTCTCCTGTCTGATAGCACTCCTCTGTGCTCTCTCCTGTCTGTTGGTACTCCTCTGTGCTCTCTCCTGTCTGATAGTATTCCTCTGTACTCTCTCCTGTCTGATAGTACTCCTCTGTGCTCTCTCCTGTCTGATAATTCTCCTCTGTGCTCTCTCCTGTCTGATAGTACTCCTCTGTGCTCTCTCCTGTCTGATAGCACTCCTCTGTGCTCTCTCCTGTCTGATAGGACTCCTCTGTACACTCTTTTGTCTGATAGTACTCCTCTGTGCTCTCTCCTGTCTGATAGCACTACTCTGTGCTCTCTCCTGTCTGTTAGTACTCCTCTGTGCTCTCTCCTGTCTGATAGTATTCCTCTGTGCTCTCTCCTGTCTGATAGTACTCCTGCGTGCTTTCTCCTGTCTGGTAAAACTCCTCTGTGCTCTCTCCTGTCTGATAGCACTTCTATGTGCTCTCTCCTGTCTGATAAAACTCCTCTGTGCTCTCTCCTGTCTGATAGTACTCCTCTGTGCTCTCACCTGTCTGATAGCACTCCTCTGTGCTCTCTTCTGTCTGATAGTATTCCTCTTTACTCTCTCCAGTCTGATAGCACTCCTCTGTGCTCTCTTCTGTCTGATAGTACTCCTCTGTGCTCTCTCCTGTCTGATAGGACTACTCTGTGCTCTCTCCTGTCTGATTGTACTCATCTGTGCCCTTCCCTGTCTGATAGGACTCCTCTGTGCTCCCTCCTGTCTGATAGTACTCCTCTGTGCTCTCTCCTGTCTGATAGGACTCCTCTGTGCTCTCTCCTGTCTGATAGTACTCCTCTGTGCTCTCTCCTGTCTGATAGCACTCCTCTGTGCTCTCTCCTGTCTGTTAGTACTCCTCTGTGCTCTCTCCTGTCTGATAGTATTCCTCTGTACTCTCTCCTGTCTGATAGCACTCCTCTGTGCTCTCTCCTGTCTGATAATTCTCCTCTGTGCTCTCTCCTGTCTGATAGTACTCCTGTGTACTCTCTCCTGTCTGATAGTACTCCTGTGTGCTCTCTCCTGTCTGATAGGACTCCTCTGTACACTCTTCTGTCTGATAGTACTCCTCTGTGCTCTCTCCTGTCTGATAGCACTACTCTGTGCTCTCTCCTGTCTGTTAGTACTCCTCTGTGCTCTCTCCTGTCTGATAGTATTCCTCTGTACTCTCTCCTTTCTGATAGCACTTCTCTGTGCTCTCTCCTGTCTGATAATTCTCCTCTGTGCTCTCTTCTGTCTGATAGTACTCCTGTGTGCTCTCTCCTGTCTGATAGTACTCCTGTGTGCTCTCTCCTGTCTGATAAAAGTCCTCTGTGCTCTCTCCTGTCTGATAGTACTCCTCTGTGCTCTCTCCTGTTTGATAGGACTGATCCGTGCTCTCCTGTCTGATAGCACTCCTCTGTGCTCTCTCCTGTCTGATCCTTCTCCTCTGTGCTCTCTCCTGTCTGATAGTACTCCTGTGTGCTCTCTCCTGTCTGATAGTACTCCTGTGTGTTCTCTCCTGTCTGATAAAACTCCTCTGTGCTCTCTCCTGTCTGATAGCACTCCTCTGTGCTCTTTCCTGTCTGATAGTACTTCTCTGTGCTCTCTCCTGTCTGATAGTACTCCTCTGTGCTCTCGTCTGTTCTGTCAGGCACAGAGGAGTGCTAGCCCACCCTCACCTACTGGACTTTGTCAATGTCTGTGCTTCAGCTTGGACAAAGCCATCATTTTATAAGCCATTATTTCTATAAGAATAAAATAAAATTTCCTTATGAAATATATTAGGAGGGGTTGCAATACAGTTTTTTATCAGGTTTTTGATGAAAAAAAACGGATTCCTCAAAACCTGACTAAACTGTATCAAAACGTGTGTACAAAGTTTTATCTGTATACAGTTTAAAACCGTATACGGTTTGAAAAATGATGTACGGTTGCATCCGCTTTTTAAGAAAAAAAAGTATACATTTTGAACTTTTCACTCCATTCTGAATAAAGTTTCACTTGTTTGATTGAAATTCCAAGAAAAAAAAACTGTGCTAAGTCAAAAACCGTATGGTGAAAACTGGATGAAACCCTATGCACATGCAGGTCTGCACGGTTCCCTTTGACTCCCATGTTAAAAAAAAATGTATACGGGTCAATACGGTTTTTCACCTGGACCAAAAACCGTGGTAGGCCACAGTTTTCTGTCCAGAAAAAAGTAAAAAACCATGTTGTTTGAAAAACGGAGACAACCATATACAAAATGGTGAATACGATTTTGAATGGGAAGTCTATGGCCACGGTTTGCTGTATGGTTGCCTACATTTTTCTTTTTTTTAAACCGTATCCAAAAACTGTATAGAAAAATTGTGGTGTGAACCCACCCTTAGAATGGTTAATGTTTTGCCAAGATGTACAACAAATTAAAGGTTTTTGTATCTGACAGTGCCCATTTAAAGTGAACAGTGAACTTAAGAGTGTGAAGTCAGGAAAATATAAGTAAAGACATTTATCTCCATATAGGAATCTTGGGGATTTATCTCTAAGTAATGACATTTTAGTTAAATAGTCACTATATGGGAATAAATATTTACACAGTGTTTTAAGTAAACTAGAGAAACAATTGGGGCTCTTGTTATACCACTAACATGGGGGTGGGGAGTTGGCTTCATTCCAAAATAGTCCAATGTAGGTAGCAGGGAGTCGGCACTCATCTCAGTAGTGTGGTGCCAGCGGACCAGTAGTCAGCATAGTTAAGTAAAGAAATCCCAGCACTCACGGATAGATGCTAAATCACTTTGAGTGTTTTTATTCACACATAAAGAATATTGCGACTCGCAGGACGCGTTTCGACCAACAGGTGGCCTTTGTCAACTGATCACTTGACAAGAGATGAGTTGACAAAGGCCACCTGTTGGCCGAAACGTGTCCTGCGAGTCGCAATATTCTTCTTTATGTGTGAATAAAACACTCAAAGTGATCTAGCATCTATCCGTGAGTGCCGGGATTTCTTTACTTACTCATTCCAAAATAGAACCTGGGAAAAAAATATTTTGGTTCCTCTCTTTGGGTTGGTTTCACAAGTAGTATTTTAGTCAGTATTTGGTCCTCACTTTAGAGCTAATTTTTTTCAGAATATTTAGCCAAAATCAGAAGTTGATCCAAATAGTAAAAAAAAAAAAAAATGTAAATCTTTCCATATTAGTTGTGTTCACGGTCAGCACCACTCTTGGTTTTGGCTAATAATACTGAGCAAAATAAAATCCAAAAATGGGACCAAATACTGAGCAACGTATTATGTGTAAATCCAACCCAACAGGACCTTTAGCTCCACTAGGCCTGTATAAAAGGCGAGGACCCCATTTTTTTAACCCTTTTTATGACAACCCCATATAGAACCCCTGGAGTAAATTTGGGTGTCTGCTTCAATAATCTTTCATGGGTTCTCTAAAATTCACTGTTGTATGATCTCTTGTTGATAGAATTTGCACACCTCAGTTTTATAGCTATATTATGTTGTGGAGAAGAAAAGCGGAGAAGTAGGCATGTTTCATAAAAAGCTTGTAAAGCCGTCTTTCTATTCCATAGCATCAGCTTAGCATGTAATGCACCCTTTGGGCATTGATAAATGATCTCCTCCGTACATGCATATATCCTCTGTGCTCAATTTCAAAACAGCTGCACCTGCATCCGAAAAGCCCCATTATCGTCTGAAGGTGGCTGAAATAGATCCATATGTTTATCAGGCCCGTGTGCTGTTTTTATCTTGTAAGCATAAAATATAATTTGCGCCTTGAAGTCTTTTTAGCTTTAGTCGTGGTGTGTGATGGGCTATACACTGGAGGGGGCTATGGTGGGGGAAGCCCTCCTTTACATGGCACATAGAGGAGTTCCTTTAGGGAATGGCTGGTTTTGACGCCAGGCACAGAATAATGAAGTCACCACAATAACATTGCTGAACATCATTTATTTCTAGGCATCACAGACAAATGCAAATGGAGTTTTTTGTTTGCATTCTACATATAGAGGTATAGTCTATGATATAAGACCTCGGAGTACATCAATCAAACGAACCTTGGGATGCTGGGAAACCTATGAGGTGTTGTTACAGTAAGTAAAAGAAGGCAAAGCTGTACATTTCAGTGCACAAGTACAGTGGTACATAAATAAGGAGCAGCCTATGTAGTGTGTTAACCAGCCACCCCCTCATGCCCATTCTGCTTAAACCAATTCTGACTACGATCAAAGCATTATAAATAGAATCCGGAGCACTCTGCACAATATGCAATATAAAAGGATCCACTAGTTAGGACAACATGATCCAAGATAGAGGGTCCACGGAAGGGAGGGAAGGAATTAATAAATGAATGAAGGGATATATATATATATATATATATATATATATGACACATTTAATATAATGAGAGTGACAAAGAGAGAGATAAGGTTGATAAATATTAGATAGATAGATAGATATGAGTTAGATAGATATGAGATACATAGATAGATTTGAGAGAGATAGATAGATAGATATTAGATAGATAGATAGATATGAGATAGGTAGATAGATAGATAGATAGATAGATAGATAGATAGGAGATAGTTACATAGATATGAGATAGATAGATAGATAGATAGATATGAGATAGATAGATATATAGATAGATGTGATATAGATAGATAGATAGATAGATAGATGGGAGATAGATATATAGATATGGGATAGATGGATGTGAGATAGATATGAGATAGATCGATAGATAGATAGATAGATAGATAGATAGATATGAGATCGATAGATCGATAGATAGATAGATGTGATATATATAGATAGATATATGTGAGATAGATAGATATATATGATATAGATAGATAAATAGATATGAGATAGATAGATAGATAGATGTGATATAGATAGATAGATATGAGATAGATAGAGATAGATATGAGATGGATAGATGAGATAGATAGATAGATAGATAGATAGATAGATATAGATAGATATTAGATAGATAGATATGAGATAGATAGATAGATGTGATATAGATAGATAGATATGAGATAGATGAATAGATAGATTGATGTGATATAGATAGATATGAGATATATATGAGATAGATGCGATATAGATATGAGATAGATAGATGTGATATAGATAGATAGATAGATGTGAGATAGATAGATATGAGATAGATCGATAGATAGATAGATATGAGATTGATAGATAGATAGATAGATGTGATATATATATATATATATATATATAGATAGATAGATGTGATATATATAGATAGATAGATGTGAGATAGATAGATATGATATAGATAGATAGATATGAGATAGATAGATAGATAGATAGATAGATAGATGTGATAGAGATAGATAGATAGATAGATGTGAGATAGATAGATATGAGATAGATCGATAGATAGATAGATATGAGATAGATAGATATATAGATAGATGTGATATATATATATATATAGATAGATAGATGTGATATATATAGATAGATAGATGTGAGATAGATAGATATGATATAGATAGATAGATATGAGATAGATAGATATGAGATAGATAGATAGATAGATAGATAGATAGATGTGATATAGATAGATAGATATGAGATAGATATGAGATAGATAGATATGAGATAGATAGATAGAGATAGATATGAGATAGATATGAGATAGATAGATGTGATATAGATAGATAGATATGAGATAGATGAATAGATAGATAGATGTCATATAGATAGACATGAGATATATATCAGATAGATAGATAGAAGATACATGGATAAATCTTAGATACTGTAGATGATACATAGATAGATAGATAGATAGATAGATAAATGTGATATAGATAGATATATAGATAGATATGAGATAGATAGATGTTATATAGATAGATAGATATGAGATAGATGAATAGATAGATAGATAAATGTGATATAGATAGACATGAGATATATATGAGATAGATAGATAGATAGAAGATACATGGATAAATCTTAGATACTGTAGATGATACATAGATATATAGATAGATAGATGTGATATAGATAGATAGATATATAGGTAGATATGAGATAGATAGATGTGATATAGATAGACATGAGATATATATATATATATATATATATATATATATATATATATATATATATATATATATATATATGAGAGAGATAGATAGATATAAGATACATGGATAAATCTTAGATACTGTAGAACATACATAGATATATAGATAGATAGATTAATAGAGAGACAGATAGATATAAGGTTGATGGATGGATAGATAGATAAGCAGACGGACCTAGAACAGTGTGTATATGTTAGTTTAGGACAGTATTTTGTAAATCTCAGCATGCTTGTCTGGCACATTGTAATATTTACAGTAAGCACAACTTTCCCATTTTGCTGCTCCACTTTTTCATGGTCTTAAACTTCAGAGCTCTCGTGTTGTTTTGGAAAAAGAAAAAAAAGCTAAGTAAATTAAAATAAGATTTTAGGGATTTTGGTCATTATATGACACAACTATGTGATGGAGAGAGGAGGGGGTGGGGTGGGGAGTGGCTTTCAAATCTGATTTTAATCAATTGTGTGGTTTTAGAATCAGTCGCCTGGGAAACAGCAGGGGCTGCTGTAATTTTGGACTATTCGGTCAGTGCACAGAGAAGCCAATGGCTAGTAATAGAGCATATGGAGTCCATCAATAGACTTATATTTATCACTTGTGTAAGTAAAGGCAGTGAGGGAGGCATCTCTAGACGGGTCACCAGGAGGGAGATTTTGATTCCTATAGAGCTTTGGTGTTTTTAGCTGCTTTCTGGAGACCTCACTGATAAGATAGAGGGGGGTCCAAAGACAAGTACCAAAAGCATTGCAAGCTCAACAGCATTAAGTGTGTATAGCCTTAATAAAGGGTCAATATGGCTGACATTTTTACTTATGTTAACTGCATGATGACGAATATGAGTACAACTGAAGAGTCTACTAAAAGAGTAGTAGGTGCTTGGACCAGTCAATAAATGTGGGGTAAAGGTTAACCATAAATCATGCTTCAGTAGCTCTTCAGATCACTTAAAGCCCCAGGGGTCAAGGCATAGCTAGTGTTTATTTATCCAGGCAGAAATTCAGTTCTCACCGCCCTTGCCACATTTTCTGACAACGTCTCATAGGCACCATCTATACCACCAACCACCTGAGGCAAATGTGTCTGAGAAGACCCTCCCTAGCTAGGCTTCAGGCTCATTTGGGGTTTTTCCACGTGATCATGTGATCAGATCCTAGGCTCGGAGGTTGTCTGGCCATATATGCCCTGCTAAAGTGAATCCATAACATGATTGCAAGGTTATGTTCACACTGCGCTTGTGTTTACTTTATCCTACATGTTTTAGAAAAACGGTCACCCATTTACCCACACTAAACCCAATACAACAGGTTATAGTGCGGGTGAACAGGAGACCGATGCGGGCTCTCTGACTAATATGAACATAACAAAAAGTCAATGAAAACGGAAAACCAGCTCACCACCACATGAGTTCTTGAGAAGAGAAGGATTTCAAATGTAGGTAGGAAGCACGGACAACATCCAACCGCACGTTTGGAGTGAAGACTTGGGATGAAGAAAGAGAGCAGGGTCCAGCTCCCAGGAAAACGAATAAAAAGCAAAATTTAAATTCAAGCCATTAAAATTGAGTGAACAAAAATAGAGGAGGGAAATAAAATCATAGCGGAAACGACGACGCGTTTCGGACCATATAGTCCTTAATCATGGCATGTTACAGTGGACTACATGCATCCTATATATACCATGGGTAAGTATCTACTGAATTAAACAGTTGGCTAGGGAACACCTATTCGTGACGGAGGTTCCGGGAGTGAGAGCGTGACGTGACTTGATAGATACACCTGTGGAAAGGCTGGAAAGAATTAACCAGCTCAGTGCTGCACAGTGATGTATCGCATGGCAACCGACTCGTCTCTAATATATAGAGAAACGCCCGTGGTGGTATGTATACATATAACCTACGGCATGTTCATTTGTATTAATATCAAAAAGAATCAATACAAATGAACATGCCGTAGGTTATATGTATACAAACCACCACGGGCGTTTCTCTATATATTAGAGACGAGTCGGTTGCCATGCGATACATCACTGTGCAGCACTGAGCTGGTTAATTCTTTCCAGCCTTTCCACAGGTGTATCTATCAAGTCACGTCACGATCTCACTCCCGGAACCTCCGTCACGAATAGGCGTTCCCTAGCCAACTGTTTAATTCAGTAGATACTTACCCATGGTATATATAGGATGCATGTAGTCCACTGTAACATGCCATGATTAAGGACTATATGGTCCGAAACGCGTCAGCGTTTCTGCTATGATTTTATTTCCCTCCTCTATTTTTGTTCACTCAATTTTAATGGCTTGAATTAAAATTTACCTGCAGTCCAGCGACCGGTCCCTCTGAAGATCGGCTTCTATCTGCGCTGAATTGTGCACTGGAGGCGGGCCCGCCAGCTGGATTTGAATATTCATGGTCACTGGTCACGTGAGCACTCAGCAAGCACAACCGCTCATGTGACCAGTGACCATGCATATTCAGATCCAGCCGGCCCGCCTCCAGCACGCAATTCAGAGCAGAAATAAGCTGTTCTTCAGAGGGACCGGGTGCAGGACTGCAGGTATGTATATTAGTCAGAGAGCCCCCATCGGTCTATTTTTTAATGGCACTTTAACCCGGAGTATTGGGTTTAGTGTGGGTGAACGGGTGACCATTTTCCTTTTACGGTAAAAACCTATATGATAGGTGGGTGCTTAAAATGCAATCTGCAGTATGCCATTTTTTTTTTTTGTGGGATACAATAAGGCAGACTACTGTGTTATTCTACATTACTAGCGGGAGAGCTGGTGAACCACGTGCCAGGGCGATGTGTGCCTACTCTGCAGGGTATGCAGATACCAGGTTGGGGCAGAAAACTGAATATTTCCTCCTGGTGAAGGCAAGCCCAGGCAAAAATGCATATGTTAAATGTAAATCACAGTGTGAACTCAGCCTTATGAGCACAATTTTCCAACAACAGCATTACTAGGGGGAAAGCTGGAGTACCATGTGCCAGGGTGATGTGTGGTAACTCTATAGATACATAGTTGAGGCAGAAAACAAATCTTTTCTCTTGGTGAAGGAAAGCCTAGACAAAAATGCATATGTGTGAACCCAGCCTTAGAAGCATAATTTTTTTTAAAGGGTACCTCTCATCAAAAAAAACTTTTGATATATTATAGATTAATGTATGCAGAATAACTTTACAATTGCATGTTATTAAAAAATATGCTTCTTTCTATTTAATTTTCCACTTTGAAGAAATGACCACTAGGGGTCTCCCTACCAGTCCTGGCAGCAAGCATTTCAGACTCATGCTGGAGTCCTAAACACTACGAGCTGCCAGTCTGCTTTGTTCACAAAGGAGAACACTCAGAGCTGCCAGCCTGCTTTGTTCACAGCCTGTTTGGCTGTGAACAAAGCAGGCTGTCAGCTCTGAGTGTTTAGGACTCCAACATGAGTCAGAAATGCTTGCTGACAGGACTGATCGGGGAAAATACAATAGAAAGAAGTATATTTTTCATTAACATGCTATTGGAAAGTTATTCAACATTCATTAATCTAAAATATATCAAAAGTTTATTTGATGAGAGGTACCCTTTAAAGCAGGGGCATTATTGGAGGAGGGTTAGTGAACCATGTGCCAGGGTGATGGATGCCAACTGTATACGTACAGAGTTGGGGCAGAAAAACCGAGATCAGTGTTTTTACCAAACAGCGTGTCTTCATCTGTTGCAAAACTACAACTCCCAGAATGCCTGGACAGCCAACGGCTGTCCAGGCATGCTGGGAGTTGTAGATTTGCAACAGCTGGATCCCGCTGTTTGCAAAACCCCAACCTAGACATAGATGAACGGACATCTCACCAACAAATATGGTCCATTAGATGCCTTCTAGTCTTCCGCCACCCAACCCTGCACCCATTATTATAATCACCCCTTATACCACTCAGTTCTTGCCCAGATCTATCTACAAATAAATAAATAACAAAATTGCAATCAATAAATAAATCTATTAATAAATAAACAAAAAAAAAGACGGATAAATAAATACATAGATAAATAAATGAATATATAGATAATATAAAAATACACAGATTGGTAGATAAATAAGACATAAATAAATAAATATAAAACCCAATCAGTAGAAAGTATATTAATAAACAAATAAATAAATAAAAAAATCAGACAGATACATAAATACATAGATAGATAGATAAATAAATAAATACATAGATAATATAAAAATACACAGATAGGTAGATAGATAAATAAATAAATAAATAAATAAGACATAAATAAATAAATATATATATATATATATATATATATATATATATATATATATAAAACCCAATCAGTAAGTAAGTATATTAATAAACAAAAAATAAAATAAAAAACAGACAGATACATAAATACATAGATAAAGTAGAAAAAGTTGCAGCACAGCTCTGTTCAATAATAGGAAGGGTGCCAGCGTCCAAAACCTGGTCAGGGATCCTTTGTAGACAAAAAAATTCCAGTGGCACAAGCACTCCAATAAAAAATACACCTGCACCACTGGAATTTTTTGTCTAAATACAGATAAATAAATAAATGGATGAATAGACAAATAAAAACATAAATAAATAAATAAATACATAAATAGGTAGGTAAACAAATAGATAGTTATAAATAAATAGATAGATAGATAGATAGATAGATAGATAGATAAATCTGCCAGTGTATGCCCAGCTTGGTCCACAGATCTCAGCAGAACAGATCTGCAGATCAAGCCTCTCTCCCTCCTTCCATAAGATTCTGAAGCAGCTCCAGTCCCAAAAGCAAAGGCAGTGCCAATGCCTCTGCATCTCCATGTGCTACACAATACAGGGAGGCAGCTCCTTAAATGCTAAAGCACAGTGCTCACATTTGCAGAGAAGCAAGGCACTGCCAGCCTATGGAGGTTGGCACTAGGTGCAAGCTCCCTTCTGCCACCATCCATTCTTGCAATGCCAGATTGGAAGGGGTTAACCGTGGCTGGGAAGATTCATTTCACAGGAGCTGGGTCTGCCTTTGCTGTGACATCACACAGCTTGGAGGAGCAGCAGCAGCAGCAACAGCAGCAGCAGGGCAGGCAGAGTGGCAGACCAGCCTACTTTAATAGCTTGGTCATGTGACTGGGAACAGTAGTAAGACAGGTGCCTTCAGCTTGAGCCTCAGTAAGGGGCTAGTTGCCTGTATGAGTGTTAGCTCTGTGTGTGCCTGTGGATTGTACTTCCAAAGCTTTACTGCCGTCATTCAGGGACTGAATGGCGTGGGACATGTGCAACCAGGACTCTGTATGGAGTGACATAGAGGTGAGCATGCACAGACATTCTCTTTATTGCCTTATTCTTGCATTCTAATTTCTTTGCATGCATTTAAAAAAAAAAAAAAAAAAAAAAAAATATATATATATATATATATATATATATATATATATATATATATATATATAATTTACTATTGTTATTGCTTTTTTTTATTTGACTTGTTACTGTTAAATCCTCAACCTTACACTTGGGGGAGAGAACAAGTCTTAACATTATCTGGTTGCTATTTTAAGGGTTTTTACTTGTATGATGCTGGAGCCCAGAGATTAGCTGCTGTCATCGGTGCCTCTTGCAGTTGGAAACTATTTGCATGTGTCTCTGGCTCTCTCTCTGCCTCTCTCCAGTCACATGCAATATGTATGCTCAAAGATATTGATATGAATCAGTGTCTGAAGTCTTTCCAGTGGCCTGCTTGGAAGCCAGCCATGGCTATTTATATAACAATTAACTTAAAATAATCTCACTTATTGCTGCCTGCCTGCATACTTGCCTTGTGCTCTTCCATTTGGGATGTGTATGGCTTATCCTTTGCTTATTGCAGAATTGTCAGGATTTACTACTACTGGACTTTCTCCTTCTTTGATGCAATGGTGATGGCTAGGGATGGTTAGCACTAGTGTTGTTAGTAGGGATTATAGCTTTACCTGTGCTGGCTCCATTTGTCACTACCGTGCATGACGATGGGCTGTTTATTTCCATTTGTGATATACTGGAGAATACTGGAGAATAGCAAGTGTATATGGGATGGTGCTGTGCAAGATGTTGCTGCATGTGTAAAAATAGGTAGCCATACATCAATTCTACAGCTTCTGCTGGCTACAATTCATATGGAGGAGTGGGGGGATTAAAAAGCAAGCAGTTCTGGACTAGTCCCTGGAGTGTCATGTAGAAGATACAGTTCTGCATGTTTTGCATTCTACAATTGGAAACATTGTTATGTAGGATGTAAGGAGGAGAAACTAAATAAAAATAAATAAAAGATAAATATTTATGCATTTATTTATCTTTGATGATGTAAATATTTATAAATCGATGTTTATGTGCATTTGGACTGGTATGCCTTTAAATTTTTTTTTTAGCATTTTGGCTGCTTTTGTAATACTATGAATATTAATAGATTAATGCATGCGAAAGCTCGTCTTCCTAATAGACCGACAGAACTGTAAGTGACCCAGCTCCTGACTGCAAAGTCCTAATTGTTTTCGAGTAGCCGGAGAGTCCTGTGGCTTGTTGTTGAGCAGATAGCATGGGTCTCAGCTGCTGTATCCTCATTTTTCCATCATGCATTATTTCTGATGCTCCTACGAGCTGATTGAGGAGCAGCTCGCATGGAAATACCCAAGATTTATATTTTTGCAAACCAATGACTGCGAGTAACATATCAACAGTTATTGATCTGATGATCACCATGGTTTGGGCTGGAATATCCTAATATTGTGTGCATAAATGGATTAACTCTTGGTCCTGCCTTAGTCATAATTTGCTGCTGGGTTCATACATCTCCCGTTGCATACTGTGTGCTTGTTCTTTTTTTTTTCTTATATGAAGCTAATTTGCGAAGCTTGGTAAACCAAAAAAAAAAAAAAAAGCTGATTAAAAGAATAAAAAAAATAAATAAAAAAAAAACACTTGCTGGAAAATACAATCTGTCTGCTGCTCCCAGAACAGGACAGACCGATGCTCATATTAATAAAGGCCCACGTAGCTAAAGTCCCAGATGTTTCACATTTTAATGAGGACGATGTGTGAGGAGATTGTGAAGATTGATAGAGCCGTTCTTACAGGGCATATTGCAACAAGTTTACCATTCCGCTGCTGCTCTTCCTGCCTCTGACTACAGGTCCCAAATAACAAAAACAAGTCCGATGCAGAAGTGACCGCCTTAGATGGGTGTTTTAGGATGACACTTAACCTTTTGATTTAAGACCCCCTGAGCTTGATGCTCTATAGACAGCTAAATACAATGATATAGAATTCCGCAATTTCCATTGACTCTTGCAGTGACTAATACTTATTTTTAGGCCTTTTTTATTTTCTTAATCTTATTATATCCTGGTGATATCTTTGAGATGTAGCTTTAACATGTAGGCCTTCTGGAGATAGGAAGTGGATGGAGTAAAAAATTGATAAGCACCTGTTAGGGATGTGTGAGAAAGTGGCAGGAATGTGAGTGTGACAGGAGAGGACGGCTAGGCGTGTGAAGCCTGGAACCCACTGAAAGGTCAGATTAGTAATGGACTACACATTGCTTGATTCTCTTTGGTCAACTGTGATATTGCACTCTGAAGCTGCCTAGATGGAGTGTTTAGAATGTTGCTTATATCCAGAGCAATGCTTCTTTTTCCCCATTGATCTTATGCTATAGGTTCCAAAAAGTTTACAACTCAAAAAGTTTGCAGCAATTCGACACATCTTTATAGACCTATCGAGGCTTGCAAATGTCATAGAGCTCTGAAAATAAGCATAGCACATCTACGTGCCCTATTGGTGGTGTACTTTCAAGAATTGTCTTTCTATGAATGTATTCACCGGCCAAAGATTAAAATATAGAGCAACTGTGCCCCAAATGACCCTCCTGTGTGAGGATTATGGAATGTGGCAGTGAGCCATATCCTGGAGAGACATTTAGATGGCCACAGGTATGGTGAAGGATTGCTCAATCTGGAAGATTTCCAAACTTTTTAAGCTTAGCATAACCTTGAGGGACACCCACCAAAAGATAAAAAACAGATGAACTCGTGATACCAGCACTGATCGTATGTCATCTGACAACACAGATGGTGTTCAGAAAAGAATTTCACGTGATGATCTTTTGCCTATGTTTCTTGCAGTGCGCTGCTCTGGTTGGCGAAGACCAGCCCCTTTGCCCCGATCTTCCGGAGCTGGATCTTTCTGAACTTGATGTCAATGATTTGGATGCAGACAGCTTTTTGGGTGGATTAAAGTGGTACAGTGACCAATCAGAAAACATTTCCAATCAATACAGCAATGAGTCATCGGACATATTTGAGGTAAGGTACCTACCTAATGGTCATTTTGATGTTTTCCATTATATGTTTTTGGATGACTACTATGAAATGTATATACATTAAGCTTCCATAAAACCTGAGAACCAGGTGCAGAGTTTTGCAATATTTGGAAAATGTAACCTCTGAAGTCAATGGTGAATTTTCAGAAATACATTTTTGCAGTAAAGGAAGATGTTTTTTTGACCACAAGCGTGAAGGCTATAAATCAAAGCTCTGTTCTGTCTGGCTGCTGGGTTACTCTGGGTAGGCCTTGTAAGACCAAGGAAATGAAATGTAGGATTTGACAAATATGCAGAATATTTGGCTCAAGTAGAATCTGTGGCCAAAAGTTTCAAGTTAAAAACTTTAGAGAAATTGTGAAGTAATTGTTTTCCGAGTTCTTGTAGCAGGTTTCAAGTGGCACTTGTAAGCACTTATACGCGTTACCTTGGCCCAATGCCACATGGTAACTGGAGTGCTGCGTGATGCATCATTAATATGAGGATCTCCTCTATATAGACATATCAAATACAACTTAGTTACGTCTAACCCTCATTATTATGGATTAGCGGGTAATACATTTACTAGCACCATATCATTTACATCAATTAGTAATTCTGCTACTGGAATTAAGGAGCCAGATAGTCAATTTGCCCAATTTGCTTGCTGTCTGTTTTCTATTGATGCCTATGAAAAGTATTTTCACCTGGGGTAAGATGGTCTTCTAGAATGGGGTATCTGGTTTTCCATTCCAAAAATAAGGAAGCATTCCATGGGGGCAGCCATTTGTAGGTGTCACTAAGAATCAGCCAATTGAGGAGCAAGGATGCATTGATGTAATTGCCTTTATGCTCAATGAATTTTCCACCAAATTGGCTGCCTTCAGAGAATTGTGGAGTATTGCTAGGGTTTGGTTGAGAGGAGTCACCTCGTACTAAACCCCCATCTTATATAATCTACTGCCAGAAATTGCCTTTATTGATTTATGCCTCCGGTTCACAAGATGAGGGAAGAGGATCCTCTTCAGAGACAGTGACAAATAAGGACTACTTTCATGTCTAAAGTGGAATGCCTTAAAAGACAGCTGCATCAATTGTTGTCCTTGAACTTCACCAGTGCTTCCTTTGTCAGTGTAACATAACACTAGCATGAAAAAACCCAAGTACACAAGGAGGAGAGTGGCCCAGCCACGTGCTGTATTACGTTACTGCAGTTAGTTGATGGAAAAGCCTTAATTGAAATGGACAACATGTCTTTATTTAACCGTTTTGTTGCTGGAAGTTTATTTTCGATCCATCTCAAATGGGTTCTTTGGTCATTTTTTTAGTGCCCAAAGCAGTGGCTTCGGTTTTGGCATCGTATAATCTTTTATATACATGTAGATGATCTAAAAAGTGTAACCAAGTGTATATGGTCTTATGTTGGTAAAGTCATCAAATAAAGTATCTAAAGTCATCAAATACCATCACTAAAGACCATGGACTGATTTATTAAGTCAACAGTACACAAAAGAAAATATTTTTCTTAAATTAATTTGTCTAATTGAAAATGCAGTCCAGTCTACTGTCAGCTTGTATTTGAGGAGGAGAAGCTAAGCAATTTGATATACATTATAGTGATTTATTTATTTACAACTCTTCTTATTCTGTGTGTAGAAGTCTAGTGGGCGGTCCTACTGTGATTGACAGCCTTCTCTGTGGGAGTGTAAATTCAGAGGTCAGTCATTAGTAGGACCACCCGCTGAACTCCTAAGCCCAGAATGAAGGTTTAAATGAATAAATACTAGATCATTTTCATTCTGGCAATCTTCTTTAGCCATTAACGTCATCACCATCAGTAACTCATTTCCATGTTTAGAATCCAGTTCTGTAAGTTTTGGTTTGCTCTGCTGAGGAACTCTACTCCAGAGGAGACAAAACTGTCTCTGTCACGCAGTGGTCTCCAAAGTGTGGACCTCTAGAAGTTGTAGAACTACAACTACCAGCATGTTAGTTAGCTGCCCAGTCATGCTGGTAGTTTTTTCCAGCATCTGGAGGTTAACAGTTTGGAGATCACTGCTCTAGTGCCACCTATTGGTAAACAATGACTTACAAGATAGTTAACCTATAGGTGGCAGTAGACATATGTGTTCCTTCCTTCTAAAGAGTGTTTTGTTTTTTTTTTGCATATATTTTCCCAGACAGCATTGTTTCTAGTTACTACTAGCTTGATCTCCAGTATATTTCAGTAACATTTTCTGTCCAAAACGGTAATGTTTAGGGCAGGTGATATGAATGCTGAACTGGTCGCACATGCATGCTGCCACCCCCATTCATTCAGGGGACAATTGACCACTGTTTTTTACATACACCGTTGGCTGTCCTGGCATGCTGGGTTTGTAGTTTTGCTGCATCTGGAGGTCCACAGTTTGGAGACCACTGTTATCAGGGTTTATCTTTTTTTTAGATCTAGAGAATACCAGGCCTTTATTGATAACCCCGTAGTTGATCTTGGTGAATATACATCTTTTTTATTTCATCCATACTATTTATATAACTATGACTTGCTCATATCCGCCTCAGAATCCGTCGCTTTTGACGTGATGAATGTCGCGGCATGCAACACTCTTATTTCCTGTCAAAACGACAAACACATCAGCGGACCCCAGTGGACCCCATTATAAGTCGTCCAGTTGCTGTCGGTGTCCATTGTGCGATATTTTTGGCATTGCAAAAAATGTATACAGAGCCTTTTTTATAACTCTATCAGTATTCAAGTGACTAAACCATTTACATTATGCTTAATGGTGTGGACTGGAATACAAAGAAATAATGCTTTGTTACACCTTTTAAGAGACAGCATGCCTCCGAGAGCCGATACATTGTAGACTTGTCTGTTTCTTAGAAGGTCTTGTGACTTCTTCCACTAGACAGGTTTAGATTACACTGTGTCCTTAACTTGGCATTGCATTGCAAGTGCATGTGAACAAATGCGTGTAATGGCTTTTTAACCTGCAAAAAAGCCAGACTATGCAATATATATAGTTATATTGCAATGTAGAAGTGGACTGGCATGATGCTGCCAACGATTTCCACTACGTACATTGCTTACTCAGGTTACCCCTGTCATCTTGTGCAGTCACATGCTCGGAGAAAGGCATGTCAGAGAGCGGGCCTGCGTTTTCCTGCCGGGTTTATGTGACTCCAGCTGTAGCTAGCAGGAGGCCGGTTGTTTCCATTGTCTAGGGAATGAAATACGTTTCAGTGGGTGTGAGGAAGGCCGAGTGCATGGCAAGAATAATAATAATAAAAAAGTCTAAAGTCACAAGACTCACAGACTTACAGGTATGACAACAGGTATATTGTCTCTGCAATAACCCCTGTGCCTACCCAGTGTAGCAATACACAAAGGCTAGCTTTGTTAAGGGACACGCAGGGAGAACTGGCACCTTCTTTTTTCAGGACTTTGCATCACAGCACCCTTGACTTGGGCTTTTGTGTAAAGGTCCTGTGTAACGCCAGATTGCTACAATCAGCTCTGTGTGAATGAAGCAATAACGTCCTACCACAAATTGTCACACTGCTTTCCCATGGCAAGCTTAGCGCTCTCACTGGGCACATACCAGCACCCATTGATTGGCACTAGGTTCTTCACTGCTGTTGCCTACTACATTACTATTATAAGGCCCCTTAATCCCATCTATATGGACATGTATGAACAAGTAATCCTCCCATCCTGCTGCTGCGGCCCTCACGTTGCATCACTGAATTATATTATAATCACTTAAATTCTGTAGTAAACTTTCATATTTTTTATTCATACACTATTGGCCATCAATAAAAATTCACTGGCACCTTGGAATGTAAACCCATATATGTAGCACATAGTTGCACAAGAGTTCATCAAGTTCAACTTATAACCCCACTGTGTTTATCCAGAAGAAGGGATAAAACTCTTATGGAGGCTGATGCCTTTTCTGGGGAAAATTCCTTCCCGACTACAGAATTCTGTAGATACAGTTTGCACATATTGTTATTTTCTAAGATCCTACAAGACTTAAGTTGCAATTTCTTTGGACTGTTGTTCCATTTTATGGTCAATCCTATGGTTTTGCCCACTTTTTCATCCTTGACCAGGCCAAACATACATCTTAATAGGAGTGAGGGCAAAGGGTAAGAACTGCTTGACATGGCAAGTTGTAAAGGACCTTAAAGGGGTACTCTGCCCCAGACATCTTATCCCCTATCCAGAGGATCGGGGATCAGATGTCTGATCGCAGGGGTCCCACCACAGGGGACCCCCGTGATCTCTGCTGCGGCACCGCAGTCATCCGGTGCACAGAGCGAACTTTGCTCCATGCCTGATGACTAGTGATGTGGCACTGACATCACGGTCACGCCCCTTTGTGACATCACGAGCCCCCGGTGCTGCTGCCGGCATTCTAAATGAATGTCGGGTGCTGCAGGGAGATTGCGGGGAGATAAGATGTCTAGGGGCTGAGTACCCCTTTAAGATGCAGGTCATAACATTAGAGCTGTGGTTGCTAGACTGTGGTCCTCCATAGGTTGCAAAACTACAACGTCCAATGCCCAGACAGCCTATGGGTAAATTGGGGCGGGGACAAGAGATAATAAATGCTTGACAGGGCAAGTTTGCAAGGACCTTAGTATTCAGGTCATAGCAATAGAGCTGTGGTGTCCAGACTGTGGAACTTCAGATGTTACAAAACTACAACTTCTAACATGCCTGAGTAGCAAATGGCTTAATAGGGGTTGGGACAAGGGGTTATAACTTCTTTACAAAGCAAGTTCGCAAGGACCTTAGGATACAGGTCATAACAGTAGAGTAGCGGCCTCCAAACTGTGCGCCTCTAGATAATGCAAAACTACAACTCCCAGCATGGACAGCCAATGGCTTACTGTGTGATAATTGCTTGACAAAGCAAGTTCGCAAGGACCTTAGTATGCAGGTCATAGCAATAGAGCTGTGGTCTCCAAACTGTGGATCTCCAGATGTTGCAAAACTACAACTTCCAGCATGCCCAGACAGCCAACGGCTGTCTGGGCGTGCTGGGAGTTGTAGTTTTGCAACATCTGAAGGTCCACAGTTTGGAGACTACTACAGTAGATGAGTAGAAGTATGTTGCTCCAGGGTCCCAGTGCCTAAGGGCTTGAATCTTGACCTTTAGTAGACAGTCTGGATTTTAAATGTCAAGAATAAGGATTTGCAACCATTTCCTGCCGCCGGACATTCTTTGCGCAAAGTAGGTAGGGGACCCTGTTGGTGGTCAGAAAGTCAAAGTTACGCCACTAAGGGGAGGTTTTCTAGACTAGATTTTGAGACTGTAGCATTCAGTTGCAATTGTATTCATTCTAATTGAATTCTTCTTCTATTTGAGTTAAAATTCTAAAAATATAAATTTTACTATCCAAGATGTTATCTTTTGCAGAATAAAAATGATTAAAAAAATGAAAAATAAATATTAATATTTATTATTTCATTAAAAGGGATTGGAGTTGCAGCGAAGATGTGGTTAATAGTATCCCGTGGCCAAGGAAAGATTTGGCCTTCCCAAAAAGAAAAAAAAAATGCCTGTAGCATTGTTATTTTGTCAACCAGTAGGTGTCACCCGGTAATCAGTCTCTCGGCAGGGTGCTGAGTCAACATTACTCACAAGTATTCTCACTTAGGAATGCAACCTAAATCCCCTGCTTTATATCCATAGCTCAGCCTGTGAGCGTTTTACAGAAGCCGGGACTCCGGCGAAGACCATTTACATAACAGAACGGTAATGCCGAGCTCATGAAATGCATAGTGTATATTAGTGGAGGAAGGGGGGGGTAAGCAAATTGTTTTACTGATGATTGAAATAGGCCGATATGATTGCAGCTGCGGTGGGAAAGAGAATGAATCAGCTGTTAAAAAAAAGACAAAAATAAAAAAAACTAAGAGTTTGTCATTCTTGGCACAGGATAGATTTACAAAGATGAATGACTTTCCACCAATGTCACCCGTGTGCCGCTCTGTGGCAATGATATGAATTTTGTAACTATATCAGTTGGTGTAGACCTAGATTACGAGCGTTCAGCAGATCTGCCGGCTTGGTTACTATTGCGGGTTATTCATTGCAAGAGAAGCGATTAATGAATGACCAGATCTTGTGTAAAACTTGGTCCCGTGTTAAAAGAAGTCCCACTGTCGTAATTGCCAGTCTTATGACCGGTGTTAATGGGTTTTCGTGCAAAGTGAACCTGTATAGAATTTTCTACTATTAATTTCCATCTTTAATTTTGCATACAAGGGCATCGCTTGGGGCCGGGAGCTCAAGGAGATGTAGTTTGAGGGAAGGAAAGGCATTGTGATGACCACAGGAGACCCCCCGAGTTACTAAAGGTCCTAAATGTCTATGGAGGCATGCATGTTGTGTACGTTACATGCAATATTTTTCTATTTTTTGGGGGGGGGATTCAGTTATCATAAATTACAGAGCAGAGCATAGTTTCTACTTGCCTGGCACATGTATGCGTAATGCGTGATCACTCCCTGGGAAAACCGTGCCTACTTTTACAGGTTTAGCAGTTTGGTTGTTAATGTGCTTGTCAGAAATAAATAAAAAAAAGTCTATCCTGTTGCCCGTAAGACAGGAATCGGTAATTAATTTTTTTCAGTATTGGAAACCTCTTTGAAGACATCAAAATATTATCAAACAATGCACATCACCTATTTTTCCTGCAAGGTGAAGGGTTTTTCAGGATTGGAAGTATGATCATGTGGACAGCCCCTCCGAAAGGTAACCTATCACCAGATTCTACCCTATATAACAGGTGGCATCATGTTTTGTAGTGTAAATAAAGGTTTGTCACATGTCCTCTTGAGTGTCCAAAATGCTGCAGAAAATTAGTTTTTGAAGTGTCCCCCCATCATATGTTAATGAGCCTCAAGTAGTCATCAGTTCGTGTGGCCTGGAAAGTAGCCATGGTGTTCTGACTGTAATCGCACCTACTCAGGAATGATTGACAGCCTGGCATGGCCAACGTCACTGCTCTACTCCCTGAGGTCTCATCCTAGCCCAGAAGCCGCTTCATACCCAAGGATATCGCTGCATCTGGGCATGCGTGAAATTCCAGTGACGATCGGTGACATTGACAATGTTCGGCTGTGTAAATAAAGTCCCAGCACTCACCAAGTACATTGGAACTTTATAAGGAACTTTATTGCATATCCTTCAAATCAAACAGGACGTGTTTCGGCGGTAGCCTTCCTCTGCTGTCTACTAGACTAGTAGACAGCAGAGGAACGCTACTGCCGAAACGTGTCCTGTTGTGAGTGCTAGGACTTTATTAACACTGTTTCTGGACCTGATCCACCACATGCATCACCCTCAATGGAAGTGTCAGTCAACCTATATACTAAGCGATGTCTATCTGTCAGTCACACAGAAGTTGGCGTGATTAGGCCCTGGGACACCGTGAATATTTCAAGATACTGCACACCCCATTGACTACTTGAGGCTTTTGAGAATACTGTGCGGGACACTTTTAATACTCATTCTCATTCTGCAGTATTGCGTACGCTCAGGAGGACATTCAATCATGGTGAGAAACCTTATTTTTCCCTATATAATGTGTTGCCATGAGTTTTATAGGGTAAAATCTGGTGACAAGTTCCCTTTAATACTTGAACTTTTTTGCATTATGCACTTACTTGATTTTTAGACTTGAGGGATGAAATCCGCAGTGAAATTTGTTGAAAATCTGCACCTAAATCACCACTTTACAGTAGATTTTGCAGCGGACTCATTGTGGCCTTATGGTGGAAATCCACTGTGTCTGAATTCACCCTTGCATATACATTAGCAAGTTACCGTATCTAAATTTTGTTTTCGACTGTGTATTCATCACATAGGGAAAATATCATATTGTGTTTTGCCATTTACTGTAGCATTAACCTGTGTACCAATGAAATCAATGTTATCCATAGATCTAACAGAATACCTAAAATGATCTAAAAGAACATAAGATTGGTCACTTTATTCTCTCCTAACAGATGACAATTGATGATTGGTGTATTTGATCTACAGTCATTGTAGTTTACAGAGACCAAATTGATGGTCCAGATCCCTTTATGTTAGGGTTATGGAGACCTCGATTATATACTCTGTGTAATATGCAGGTTAGAAAATGAAGTGCATTGACCATTTTTTCACCCTTGCAGACGGCATGTAAGGAAATGTACTACAAGTAGGATAATCATTGAGATTACAACAATCCTATGTGAAGTAGCTATTCAGCCGTAGTATTGTTTGCTTAGTCACATGCTTCTAGACTCAGATACAATTCTCTTTTACCCTTTATTGGCATCAATGACCAAATCAGTAGATATTGACTTATTGAAGGTTCAACAAAAAGAAGCACTTTAGTGGTATTACCCCCTAAATCACCTTTATCCTGTTTGATAAAGATCATAGATTGTATTGGACTGTTATACATGTGCTAGACATATCCTTTCAATTGTTAAGTGGTTAAGAGAGGTTATCTGGCCGGTTACTTAACAACGGAGTGTTTCATGTATGAGATAGTATTATAAAATGCTAAAGCCTATCTAAAGCTTTTCAAGAGCAGACATTATATGCACAGTTTAATATCATATCTATAGTCACACAAAATAAATAAGATAGAGGAAGAGGGGCTGTAGAGGAATAATCAATGTATAAACATATCGATGTTACTATGTGCCAAGTGTACCGAGTGCCTTGTGCACCTATGCGTTGCCTCGCTTACCAGTTACAGATCAGTTTGTACCAAAAAAATCGTGTATATGCCTTGCACTGCACCACATTTATTTTTTATTTTTTTTTAAAGCCCTGCTCAGTAAGGGGTGTGACTTAGTGGAAGGGTGTGGCTTTTAATGCAACACCAAAATTGGACCGAAATATTGGCAAATATTATTGTATAGTAAGCCAACCAATACATAGGATAAAGTTAGACAACAGTGTCCAAAGATGTGCCAGATTTATCATACAGCAAATGTCACATATAAGAGCCAATGTGATTTATTTGGTGCAGATTTATGCTTTCTAAATTTTAGATGGGATTATCAAATTTGTTATGACCAGCATGAATATAAGTTTAAAAAAATTTAGAGAATGTATACCTTCTGGTCATATTTGAATAATATAAGACCGATAACTAATCTTCAAATAACTGGAAACACCTATTATAAATAATTTCTTAATTCTTAATTATTTAAATCAATTCATTTTCAGTCACTGACTTCCATAGTATTGGGATCATATGCCATTTGATGTTAAGAGTTCCTTCTACCAGTGGATAGAAACAAGGCAATATGCACCTTGTTCATCCCTGCTACAGCACAAAGTCTTACATCTGAGTCTCTTATAGTGTCCTTATAAATGTATGTATGAATGTACAGGAATCCTATGTAACAGGTGTTTTGTACATCTTAAGCTGAGGCACAAAATACTGTCTTGATCTCCTTCCAGTTCTTGACTTCTCGTGAAGAAGAAAAGGCTTGTGTGACCTTCTGGCTGTTTTCCCATTCTCCTGTTACTAGCTGCCATAATATTGGGGCCCTTTGCCACTTTATTTTGAGAGTTCCTACTACCAGGTTATAGAAACAAGTCAACTGGCACCTGGACTGGGCCCATTCCTCCCTAAACAGTACATTGAATTGTCCATCCCTTCTCAAGTTTCACATGTGATAGACAACTTGTAGTGTCCTTCTAGATGTAGATCTGAATGCACACAGACCCTATGTAGCAGGTGTGCTGTCAGTCTACTATCCCCATGCTGGGACAGGAAAGACTGTCTTGATCTCCTTCCAATTCTTGGCTTCTTTTGAGAAGGCTTGCGTGACCTTTTGGCTGGTTTCCCACCTGTCTCATTGGCTAACATTGCTTTGCCTTTGCAGAGAGAAGACTGTAAACAAAATCACATCTATGGGGACGGTGAATGAGACAACTAAAAATGGCTTACCCTTTTCATCGGTACATTAGCAGTTTTAGGGACTTTCTACACATCTTTGAGGGTGCACAATGTGTAAATCTTGGTCTATGTTTTTTGCCTTTGAGCAAGTTATTCTTCTTATAGGCTTAAACTTTATGAAAAAGAATAAAAACAACCATGTATATTCAAATGATATCCCCCGAATAGCTATTTGATTGAAATTCAAATGGTATGAATTGTTTCATGTTTCTCAACTTTACCGGGAACATTGTGCAATGCAGAGCTGTCTCTTGTAATGACGCTTCCCAGTGCCAGAAGCCATTTGAAATCACAGACTCTTCCTGTATTACAAAAGGAATGGGAAGGTACAGAAATCAAAGTGTGATTGCTTATACAATTTATACAGCAAATTGCCAGTTCCTTCTTAGCTCTATAAAAACGAGCAGGTAAAACCCAGCAAGGTCCCAAAGTCTCCCGTTTATGAGATTATTAGATTTTATTGGACAGATTTAGAAGACACATGGCATTGTAATTTGTATGACCATAAATAACAAACAAAGGTAATGCTGACTCAAGTTGTCAAACTTTACTAGAATAATAAAACCGGAATGTAAAATATGGAATGAAGGTATAGTTAAGCTTAATGTTCTAAACTACAGTACAGATGATAAAATAACATTTTCAAAAATAGGCATATGCTATTGGAAAAATGCTGTAATGTGACAACTGCTCTGATTTGTAGTCATTGTTAGCAGCATATTTAGTCGCATTGTAGTACTATACGATTATGACATCCATTGTCTGTTAGCAAATTCCAAAGTATAAAATAATTCTAGTTTGTTTTAGACTATATATAGCTAGTTTATCCTTGGCTGAAAGTTTTTTAAATTGTGTAGATATAGCCATGAAATTACATATATACAAATTATTAAGGAACATTTTTTCCATATTCAGAAAACCATCTGCCAAAGCGTGAGGAGCCCACACCTCACAGGCAATATATGGGACCCAGGCTAATGCAACCACAGGTTAATGCAACAGGTTAATGCAACAGCCAGGTAGGACAGTATTCAAAAATGTTAGGGTGGTCACCACTCCTTCCCAGATATTCGGATGGTCTATCTAAAGGCTCAAATTTGGTAGGACCGGCCAATGTGTCTAATGTGTATGGGCCAACCCGACTCTTATCCGAAAGATGATGTTATCGAAGGGAAAGATCAGACATATTGAAATTTATCTTTAAATATTTTTGTTTTACCTAAAGATAACCTGCCACCAGAGGTGTCTGTCCTTGGTTTTAGTCAGGCTTGCATGTGTATGGAGGAATCAGGACCAATAGCCATAAACCCAATAAGCTGAAAGCTATTCACGATGTATAGCCACCTGTAAGCTGACCCTACATTTCAGATGTCTATCAGATAAATGCTCATTTAGCAGGCAGCTGTCTTTCCCGACTCCCCCATACAAACACATGCATGTTTGGCTCCGCCTGACATCTCTAGTAGTGGCTTATCTTTCCTGAGAACAAATGGATCAGATCATATTGAAATCCAACAGGCCAACCCTTCTCTTATCTAGCATTTACCATCAGGTGAGAGTCCGAAGGCCCCTTATAGACATTGGAGGGTTGGCTAGTCCTGCCAAAATCAATGGGTTTGGCCAACATCAGTCTTATTTGTATGGCCAGCTTTAAAGATTGAAAATAATTAGTTTGTAGCTCATACAACCAATTTTATGTTACTGTATAAATAACCATACCACAGATACAACTAATGAAGCTATCTATGATCATGCAGTGGTTTAGGTCCACCCAATATACAGTAGAGACACTGTCAGTCAAAAAGCCAGATGAGTTTGATATGGCAATGACTTTATGGTGTCTCCATGTCTTGCTGAGATGTAGTACAACGCTTAAGTAGATAAACTACATTTAGACTTTTCCTCTAATGCCCTCTTCTCCACAGTGGGTGTCTCTGACTGCATGCATGGGTTGAAGATTGACAAGGCAAACTGGGATATGCAGTTCAGCAGCAGACAACATCAGACAGAGGCCATTATTTATTAACACAGAGGAAATAGCAGGCTGGCTCTCAATCATTTTAGCTAAGCAGATATAGGCTTCCATTAGTCTAATGTGCTATAGATTGATCACCACAGAAATCTCATTGGTTGTTATGGGTCCTAGGCTGTATGTACTATGTGCTTCATGTTGCTATGGAAGATATTAGATACATTGCATGTGATGGGACCGGGTTACATCTCATTCTATAAATCCGTGATCCACTATTGATAGACAGGAAACTTTGTAGTGGAAAATTCTATTTAAGGAGAAGACGGAGACATCAGTGCCTGGTCTGCAATTGCCGGTGTTTCTGTTCCTTGAAGTTAGTAAAGCAGATACATTGGGCCGGATCCTGTTATTATTAGTGGAAGCTATTTGAAGTCTGCATTCCAGAGAAATAAGTTTTCCAAGGTAAAGGTTGCTAGTAGCAAAAAGCCTAATGTACAGTACTGTACTGCCCCTTGTGCTATATTACAGTGTGACTTTAGTAGCAGTTATAGGACACCACAATGGTTAATAGATGATCATGATGTGTGTGAACTCTTTTCAAAAATTCGGAAAAATAATGACTGATGATGATAGATACATGTATAGCGTTATGGCATATACATGTGTTTTTTTTGGTAGCTTTATGGTCAAGATTTGTTTGCCATGCATTGCCTTTTAGCATTCATTCTAGAAACTAACTGATATGTTGGCCGCTATCCATGAACAGATTGCACCTAAAGGCTACATAGCTGTGCAACTATACAGTATTATGTGTTCACCTAAACTCTACCAAATGGGCTACACTGAGCTGCATCACTAAATGCAGGTAATGCAGGCTATTTTTTACATTGCATTTTGCAATCTACGCCTTTGGTATATCACTAAGGGATCCTCCTATGTATACAGCTTAGGGAGACATCTGGAAGATTACACTAAGTGGCAATGTCTCTCTATGAAATAATTCAGTCTGTTCACAATTCTATAATGCAAACCCCAACATATACAGCCCAAATGAAGGCCAAAGTGACACCACTTTGGTCTGAATGATAGGGGCCTATTACTGCCATTGACTTTGTGCTTATGGTAAACGGACACAACAAGTACAGTGTAAAAGGACCTAAACCTACTACATCATGTTTAGCATGTATTTCTGCTCCATCCATAAGAAGTTGGGTATAAACTGTCAGCTCAGCGGCGCCCAGAGGAATCTGAAAGACGGCCTTGTGTTTCTGTCCTTTCCCCATGTCCGAGCGCTGCAATCTTTAAATGGCTCCTTCCCTGGCTAATTGTCTTATACCAATAACTTCTGACATTGACTGCAACCTTTCCGTATGTCCTTGATGGAGTGAGCGCTGAAAGATTAGGCGGACAAAAATGTACATATTAGTATGAGAAAGAATAAGACAATTACTCTGACAGCTCATATTGTATGATGGCTTATGTGGCTCGCTGCCATCTGTAATCACATGATCAAGGCACGGGAAGCAATGTTACAATCCAGCAGCACAGTCATATAGACATTCCTTAGTACTTTACAACAGTTTACCGGCTAGGGACAAGGTTTAAAGTACTCTATGTATTTTACAGAACACTTGACACATGATCACCATCATACTATTACCAAGTTTTTCTAAAATATATATTTTTTTGTTTTACCTTCCTTTTAGCCTAAAATAACAAGGGACACAACAGAATGCATTTCTTGGAATCCAGTGTGGTGTCCCACAGAACATGATGTACTTTGCAGAATCACACCTCTAAATACAAGCTCAAGTCAGCTGCCACACTGACACTTAGAGATAACCGGCTGGAGTATTTAAAGATGTAGCAGGCGGCTGTCGTGTAGGTCACTCCGGATCCATTCCAGCTATTGTGTGATGCACATCTGCTGAACAAAAAAAAGGTGTGAAAAATTCTGCAAGGGGCTGCTCACATTTGCCAGTCTCTCTTGATCTCAAAACAAATTCCATAGTTTCATATGGGGATAGTTTGGCGATAAATGTTACCCTGAGCCATGTAGAAGAATTTCGTGCTTTGTACCCCTGTCTGACAATTTGCCATTACTGAGAAGTTTTGTGGGTTTTTCAATAAAGATTTAGATGTTTGGCGGTATGCTCTTATGTGCAGTTACTGGAGCCAACCTTTATATGGAAACAGGGCCTTGTGTCCATTTATTGCAAAGTAAGGGGAAAACAACCACCTTTATTATTATTATTATAATTATTATTATTATTATTAATAATAATAATCATACTAATTTATTTATTCATGAAGCACTCACATATTCCACAGTGTTGTACATAGTTTGTCATCACTCAAATTGGTTCCTGTCCCCTTTGGGCTTACAATCTAAATGTACCTATCAGTATGCTTTTTGAGTGTGGGAGAAAACCATTGGAAAGAATAGACAAATTCCTTTCCTTGTTGACCTTGGTGGGACTTGAACTCAGGACCCCAGTATTGATCATAGATCGGTGCTCATTTAAGCTGCCTATTATAAGGCTGGACTATCGTGTTGCAGGGCCAAATGATTGATCGCTGGATCATTTCTTGGGCTCTTTGCTTTTGTCTTTTGCTGGTGTCATGTCCCCTATTACATGGGATATGTGCGGCCAAGGAACTATGTTTTTTGTCAAAAAGAAGTGATCAGCCGATGAAGGAGCATTGACCAGTCAGCTGATCGTAAGTCCTGCCGATAATCACGCTAGATTATGGGGCCTTTACATTTAATGCTGATTTCTAAAAGGAAATGCTCTTCAAGGGTGTTGGCCCTTTACAGTCATAGCAGGTTTTGCCAGTCACAGAAACTATTTTGCCTAAATAGTTGCAGCTTTATGGTCATAATGGTAAACCGCCATAATGCTGTCGGTGAACATAGAACACACATCAGTTCAAAGAGCATAAAATTGCACGTTGTCAACTTGCCGTAAGTTTTGAGCTACATTCTGGCTTTTCACACATTGTAACGGTGGAATTTTGATATAAAAGAAACACGTAGGAAGAGTAAATAATAGCCGTCAACAATCCCTTTACTTTGTCATCAGAATCTATTTTCATTTGTCATCAAAGCTAAAGTTTGCTACATCATGACTGGATGGTGAATGCTAGTTTGCCGGCCAAGCCTGCATATACTGTATATAAAGTTTCAGGACTGGAGAATCACAGACATCAGGATATGAGAACGTTGAAAATTGCTCTGGAGAGTTCACCAGTTCACGACCTACAGCTTTCTCTCAACTAATGTTATCAAATGTGTATGGGCGGGGTGATGTTTAGGTTTTAGAGGTGGATTCTGTTCTTGGGTCATACTGACACCAAGAATACACAGAACTTTGGTTAAATGGTAAAAGAATATATATATATATATATATATATATATATATATATATATAATAGAAGCAGTGGCACTCCAGGTTGGTGAAAAAAGTGGTGTCTTTATTCACTCCAAACTAGCAACGTTTTGGCCGCCTCACCCAGCCATTATCAAGCAAGCTGGGTGAGCCGGCCGAAACGTCGCTCGTTTGGAGTGAATAAATACACCACTTTTTTCACCAACCTGGAGTGCCACTGCTTCTACTTTCTATATCAAGTTTGGATCTCTGACCCAGATCAACAGCGGGAGGCATCTGTGCATGTCGACACCAGGAGTGCGGCTTTCCTCTTTACCTATATATATATAATTATATACATGTATATATATATTCTTTTTTTATTAAATACATATTTTTAAATTTTACTCCCACCAGGCCTCAGGATAAGACATAGATTTCATATTCTAAAGCACAAGGAGTTGTCTTCATTTAGTTTTACACCAAAAATGTGCACCAGACATGATTTGCTATAGTAACCAAGTGTTTTGTTGCCCATCAGGAATAGGTTAGGCAGACCAGTGCTTTTACCCTAATTTATGGCCTATATGGTTACATTTTCTAATGTAAAAACCAGGCCTGTGGAGTCGGAGTCAAGGAGTCGGAGTCGGACGAAATTTTGGCTACCTGGAGTCGGAGTTGGCAAGCAATGCACCGACTCCTACTAAATTTAGATTGGAATAAAAAAATAAAAAAAGCAAGTTTAAATGTCCCAATTCCCAAAAAGTTATAATTAATGACTTCTCTACTTTAAGAATAAAGACCAATGCATGCAGTGCCTTACGTAACCGCAAAACGAACACGTTAAGTGACCGCGAAGAAGCATGCTTTTCATGTGCTTTACTATATAGCACACAACGCACAATTAGGAGTGGCAATACTTATACTTTCCATAGTGTTGTGTTCTGCTGTTACAGGGAATGCATGGGTAACCTAGCTTCTCACTGATAAGGTTAAGGAAATATGTTTTTTCCAGGACTAGAGACACTTGTATAAGTGAAGGGAATGGATGGTCAATAGTTCAAGATTGAAGCTGTACACCATTGGAAAAACTGCTGCCATTCAGCTAAGGCTATAAAAACTTGTAAACTCGATTGTTAGCTTAAAGGGGTACTCCGCACCTAGACATCTTATCCCCTATCCAAAGGATAGGGGATAAGATGTCAGATCGCCGGGGTCCCGCTGCTGGGGACCCCAGGGATTGCCGCTGCCGCACCGCACTATCATTACTGCACAGAGCGAGTTCACTCTGTGCATAATGACGGGTGATACAGGGGTTGGAGCACCGTTACGTCATGGCTCTGCCCCTCGTGATGTCACGGCCAGCCCCCTCAATACAAGTCTATGGGAGGGGGCGTGGCGGTCTTCACACCCCCTGCCATAGACTTGCATTAAGGGGGCGGGCCGTGATGTCACGGGGGGCGGAGCTATGACATTACACTGCTCCGTCCACTGTATCGCTCTGTATCCGTCCCCCGAACTTGCTCTGTGTAGTAATGAAGGCGCGGTGCCGCAGCGGCGATCCCAGGGGATAAGATGTCTAGGGGCGGAGTACCCCTTTAAACTTTAAACATGACTATCGGATTCTACTAGGGAAATCATGTTTTATAATAAATGCCCCTTCCTTGATCCTCCCACTGCCCTATCTTCAGCAGCAGATCAGCACACAAACTGTTCAATACAGTAGACTGTTGGCTTCCCAGCCAGTAGTCCTGTGGTAATGACAGGTATGTTACCTTTCTTTCCTTCAAGGAATGTATAAAATACATTTGCATATTAATACAGAGGAGTCGGAGTCGGGAGTCGGAGTCGGAGTTGGAAGTATTTGGAACATTTATCTACCGACTCCACAGCCCTGGTAAAAACAGAGAATTCTGGGAAGTTTGGTTCAGTTCTAACATTAATATGGAAGGTGGTAGTAAACTTTTCTGTCTTCATGGGTTTTTATTCCTAAAGCTGGACATAACATACATCTACAGCTGTTGGCTGAATGCTCCTTCAACCAACAGCTATCTCTCCCGATCCCCCCCTACATGCGACCGACCATGCATATGTTTTTAATGGGAAGAGGGGAGATATTTAATCTATTTGACAATGAAAGGATTAGACAGTTTAAATCCAACATGTCTGATCCTTCTTTCCCTCAACATCATCTGTCACAAGATTTAAGAGGCCCCCATACTTAATAAGTGGTATGGCGGTCCCCACAAAATTGGTGGGTTTGGCTGACATGTATCTAATGTGTATGGTCAACTTTATTCTCACTTTTTAATCTGAAAAGCTTCTTATAACCATAGGATTTTGAAGTCAAGGTGCTAAGCAAGACATAACCCCTTAGACTAGCCAACACTAGAATCTTTCCTATATTTACATGCAATTTCCATGGAAAGCACAGCAGGTACCTTTTGCAACTCTAATGTTGGGGGAATGAAAAGGATTTTGCAGGAGACTCATTTGATCCATCTATCCAATAAATAAAGAGATTGTTTAGACCTATAACCTATGCTTGAAAGTATGGAAAAAAAAGTTTTTGCATGGCAGTGTCCCTTTAAGAAGGATGCATCTGTGAGGAAATGGACTGCCTTGATGGACTGGCTGGTATCTGTCATCGCCGTCCTGTATTTCTATTAGCTTCCATGGTGCAGACTTAGCCTCCTGTAGTGGTTCAAGTCATTAAAGTCTCATGAGTCTTGGAGTCACTCAGGTCTGCCAGCACCTGTCATCAGAACGCACCGGCCTCGGAGTTCTTAATTAAACTTACAGATGTGTATCTGCTCGGCCGGAGTGAGCGGCAGCACTTTTCTGGGAAGACTTATGCGCTGCCAAACTCTGCCATGACGGTCCACATAATGGGCCTTCTGTCACTGGACATGTACAGCTTGACACTCGGTCCGTGCGAGTCCTTCATTATTCTCTAATATATGTATCGGGATGGTTCTATCAGATATTGTGTGCTTAGGATCACTAAACCTAAAGTCTAGAACAGGCTTATCAGTATGCAAATAACCATTACAACATATGCCATCAATTTTAGATCGTGTTTTTATGTAAGATTTTGGGCCTTTTTGTACAGTAAAATAAAATATATGGTGAATGGGCACAAACATTGTAAACATATAAAAGTGCATAAACAGAAAGTGCAAAACTATCTCTGTGTTACTATGCTGGTGAGTGCTTGTTTCTATCATACAAGTCAATCAGCCTTAGGAGAACAGACTGTAGAGTCTCTGAATGGGTTAATGGTACCCATGCACCTTGAATAGATGTCAGCTAAGCACTTGTTCAACTAACAGCAATTCCCTCTGGTTTCCTCTTACACATGCACACTCGGTTAGGCCAAGCATGCAAGTGTTTTTTTTAGTACAGGAGATTGGAGACAACTACCCCTAGACAACCAGGCGGCTCCACCCTTTGACAAGTCCCCCCTTACTACTGGGGTGACACACTGTAACAACCCTCCTCCTCATATAATCTCCTTACTACTGGGGTGGCACACTGTAACAAACCCCCTCCTCATATAACCTCCTTACAACTGGGGTGACACACTGTAACAAACCTCCTCCTCCTAATGTAATTACCTTACTACTGGGGTGACACATTGTAACAAATCCCCTCCTATGTAATCCCATTACTACTGGGGTGACATACTGTAACAAACCCCCTCCTCATGTAATCTCCTTACTACTGGGGTGACACACTGTAACAAACCCCCTCCTCATGTAATCTCCTTACTACTGGGGTGACACACTGTAACAAACCCCCTCCTCATGTACTCACCTTACTACTGGGGTGGCGGGGTTTTGCTGGATGGGTGGGTGCTTTAAATGCTGGCTAAGTTTATTACTGTGGGCAGTGTGGCTCCCCCATCAAGAGTGCGCTCTAGGCAGCGGCCTATTTTGTCTATAGGCAGAGCCGACCCTGTAGACAGCTCTGGCAGCCGCTTATCTCCAGAACAAAGAGGATCAGGAATTGAAACTCAACATGCACAATTCCAATACCCCCTGGCATCATCTGTCAAGGGAAAGTTGAGAGACCCCCATGACATAGTCCCACCAAAATCGACAGGTTTAGCTTAATATTCTCTGTTGTGTATTTCCTGTTGTTTATATACTACCAAAATATTCTGTATGTGCTTTACATGATAATTATCATTATTCACATCATTACCTTATCTGACGTATCTTCAATTGGGAGAACTTCCGAAGATCTACATCCATATGTATAATATAGAAAAGTTGTATTTGTAGCCTCCATAGAAACATAGAAACATAGAATGTGTCGGCAGATAAGAACTATTTGGCCCATCTAGTCTTCCCAATAACCTGAATCCTATCAATAGTCCCTGGCCCTATCTTATATGAAGGATAGCCTTATGCTTATCCATATCTTATATGAAGGATAGCCTTATGCTTATCCATATCTTATATGAAGGGTAGCCTTATGCCTATCCATATCTTATATGAAGGATAGCCTTATGCTTATCCATATCTTATATGAAGGATAGCCTTATGCTTATCCATATCTTATATGAAGGATAGCCTTATGCTTATCCATATCTTATATGAAGGATAGCCTTATGCTTATCCATATCTTATATGAAGGATAGCCTTATGCTTATCCCATGCATGTTTAAACTCCTTCACTATATTTGCAGCGACCACTTCTGCAGGAAGGCTATTCCATGCATCCACTACTCTCTTCCTGACTTGACATCTGATATAAATGAAAGCCATTACACTAGTGCAGAGGTCTCAAACTGTGGCCCTCCAGATGTTGCAAAACTTCAACTCCCAGCATGCCCGGACAGCCAACGGCTGTCCGGGCATGCTGGAGGTTGAAGTTTTGAAACATCTGGAGGGCCACAGTTTGAGACCACTGCACTAGTGTGAACTATTAGAGGCTGATCTTACAACCTGTATCACTGAGCTTTTTCTTTACATTTATTCATCATTGGGTATCAGTAAGAGTCAACTTTCCTAAAGATTACAACAACCTATAAATTCATGTGACATATATGGGTTTTTACCTTTATTACGTCTCAAATTTTTCATTAGAATCGATCAACTAAAAAGAATAAAAAAAAAAAAAAATGAAAATCTCCCCTTCCACTCTCTAAGAAAGACTTTTTTAAATCTCTGGCTCTCCTACTTTGGCAAAACTACAACTCCCATCATGCAATGCTATTTTCTTTTTTTTTTAGTAAAGATAATATATACATCTGCAGGAGACATCACATTCTACTAATGTATTGTCTTTAATGTATCTTTGTTTATTGTTGTTATTGTTCCTGTGATGGTTTGTGCCTGGGCAGCGTGGAGCGGGTGTCCCATTTAATCAGTTTAATAAGTCGGGATTTTTTTCAGTCACAGACATAGCTATAATGTCTAAAAGCAGTCGCAAACACAAAGCTATTTTTGAGCAGCACTTTGAAATCGATAAGGCTGTTACATGTGGTCTGTCTCAGGAATTTCTGTAAGGCCCCCGTACATACGCATCTAGCCGGCAGTGCTTTAGTAACGGAATGGAGGACTTGTACTCACTGTACTCCCAGACTTCATGATCAACCCCTAGATTATTGTATGTAAATTGGCTATATAAATTAAAGGGGTACTCCTCCCCTAGACATCTTATACCCTATCCAAAGGATAGGGGATAAGATGTCAGATCGCCGGGGTCCCGCTGCTGGGGACCCCCGGGATCTACCATGCAGCACCCACCTTTAGCGGCTTCCGGAACCGCTGGAGGTCCTCAGGCTGAGTCCATCTCGACCACGAGGACGGAGCATAGTGGCGCCACGGCTCCGCCCCCATGTGACATCACGCTCCTCCCCCTTAATGCAAGTCTATTAGAGGGGTGTGACAGCTGTCACGCCCCCTCCCATAGGCTTGCATTGAGGGGGCAGAGCCGTGACATCACTATGCTCCGTCCCCGTGATCGCCAGTAACCAAACCCGGAGCAAACACGCTCCGGGGACTGATTCTAACGGGGTGCGGCGTGGAAGATCACGGCGGTCCCCAGCGGCGGGACCCCCGCGATCAGGCATCTTATCCCCTATCCTTTGGATAGGGGATAAGATGTCTTAGTGCCGGAGTAGCTCTTTAACTAAAAATTAACAACAGCAGCAACAACAACAACAATAATAATTATAATCCATGAATCTTCTGGACAGATCAGATTTCATTTTAGTAGAACTGCACGGATCTGGTTGTTACATCCATAATATAGACAGTTAAAGGGGTATTCCAGGATGCCTTGGAAAAAAAAGGCATAATTGCCTAGCCCCAATGCCCCATTGTTAAACTGCAGCTCTCATTCCCCCTCCGTCCAGTTGTTTCTTCTGTCTTCTGCCTGCTTCTGAAACGAGTGCTGGGTGCAGGACCTGCCGGTACTGCAAATCACCGGACACGGGACACCACTGTGATTGGCTGAACGGACATGTCCTTCCCCTGAACTCTATTGATGAAAAAATTGATTTTTAATCAATTAAAGGGGTACTCGAGTGGAGAATCCCCATAACAAACCTATCCTGCTCTGGACAGTTCCTGACATGGACAGAGATGTCAGCAGAGAGGACTGTGGCCAGACAGAAAATTTTAAAAAAATTTAAAGAACTTCCTGTGGAGACAGCAGCTGATAATTACTGGAAGGATTAAGGTTTTTAAATAGAAGTAATTTACAAATCTGTCTAACTTTTTTGGCACCAGTTAAAAAAAAAATGTTTTTCACCGGAGTCCACTTTTAAATGCGTTCCCAATTTTACAAAATTAAAATCTGATTCATCTGAGAGAGAGAGAGAGAGAGAGAGAGAGATGAATAGATAGATAGATAAATATGAGATAGATAGATATGAGATAGATAGATTGATGTGAGATAGATAGATATAAGATATATAGATAGATAGATATGAGATAGATAGATAGATAGATAGAAGATAGATAGATATGAGATAGATATGATATATATATATATATATATATATATATATATAGATAGATAGATAGATAGATAAATATGAGATAGATAGATATGAGATAGATAGATTGATGTGAGATAGATAGATAGATATAAGATATATAGATAGATAGATAGATATGAGATAGATAGATAGATAGAAGATAGATAGATATGAGATAGATATGATATATATATATATATATATATATATATATATATATATATATATATAGATAGATAAATATGAGATAGATAGATAGATATGAGATAGATATGATATATATATATATATATATATATATATATATATATATATATAGATAGATAGATAGATAGATAGATAGATATGAGATAGGTAGATAGATAGATGATAGATAGATATGAGATAGATAGATATGAGATAGATAGATAGATATGAGATAGATAGATAGCTAAATAGATAGATCTGAGAACTCTGTTTTCTGGAACATGAATGTTACATTTCCTACAAGTTTTATAAAACCCTCACTCGCACTCCTCTTGGTTGCCATGGCTACAGCACCTACCAGTAACATTAAAATGTCAGCGTTTTAGAATAATGTGGTACGGCTTCATCACTGATCCTATAATTTGTCTGTACATGTTGTCATACCAAGCTGAAAGTAGAAATATCGGAGTTTGTATACTATTAATGCCTTCTGAGCTATTCCAGGAACGGCCCCAGATCATTTATAGAGCGCCGGGAACTCGGGAAAGTCTTCACAATCTTCTCTGTGATGCTTCTGTAGTATCTGGAGCAGTGTCCTAGTGTCTGCTAGAGAAGAAATAAAGGGGAGGAACTATTTTAGTTTATATCCCATGTTATTAATAGCTTGTGTTATGTATTAGTGCAGGCAAACCGTCTCTTCTATGTAGTAAGCAGAGCTGAGTATGTCAATGCATTCTTTTTATATACACTAATATATGAGAATAAATATATATTTATGGCACTATTGAACTCTATGTGCCCGACATGTCACCATATGTAGCCTCCATATTGTGCCGGATTAAAACATATATTTTCCCAAGAAGGCAACGAATCTTTGTGGGAATATCTCTAAATTGGACCATTTCATATTATATTTTCTGATAAATGAATACCAAACCTGACAAGGGACCGCCATAAAAAGGAAAAATTCATTTCTTAGAGATGTAATACCACAGTGTGCATGAAAAGGGAGGCCACTATATTCCCCCATAATGTAGGAAGGTCCCCCCCCCCCCCAATAACATAATAGTGGAGGTTAGCTCCTTTCCATAATCATAAACCTAAAGCATATACAAGTGTCATTTCCAAGCCCATTTCAGAAGTTTCTAATTTGTTGCATATTGTTCATTGGGAAAATCCATAACAAATCTCCAGCATGTCCGTTACATGTGAACATATCCTTATCTTTAGCTGCCGAACCCCAAGACACTGTTCACTCTACCGTCAGAGGCTCCTTTTGAAGCCACCATTGGCAGCTCCATCAGATTTGACAGAAAGGGGGAAAAAAAGCCGCATTCTGCGCTACTCTGCCTGTTAAAACAACGGACGCCATGACGGAACCTGACAGATCCCATTATATGTCAATGGAGTTTGTTGGCCAGAGTTGTTGTGTGTCCTTCAATAGGTCTGGCACTGCTGTCCTGGTTTCTATTGTAACAGAAGCTATGACTGTGGTATGAGCAAAGCGTAACCCTAATTTATAACCCCTAATATGTATTATTATTATTAATTATTATTAATTATTAATAATAATAATAATGAAAAAAATAAATAAATATATATATATATATATATATATATATATATATATATATATATCAGGAACAAAGTGTGAGCCGCTCACTACATACACGCCCTCCTCACCACCTGTGCCGTGGACCGGCTGGTGCTGCCTCCAACCTATTATTAGATGAAAAAAAACGAGGTCCGGCACCAGGATGGTTGCAGATAAAAGCTTTCATTACTTTATTGAAGATATCGTGGAACAAGGCAGGACGTCTAACGCGTTTTGCACATGATTGTGCTTAATCGTAGACTCTGTCTACGATTAAGCACGATCACATGCGAAACGCGTCAGTTGTCCTGCCTTGTACCACGATATCTTCAATAAAGTAACGCAAGCTTTTATCTGCAACCATCCTGGTGCCGGACCTCGTTTTTTTCATACATATATATATATATATATATATATATATATATATATACAAATAAGAAAAGATCCAGCAGCACTCCGGTATGTATGTAATAAAACTAGTACAGTTTATTCACCCATGTTAGCGACGTTTTGGCTATGCGCTTGTAGCCTTTCTCAAGCCTAACATGGGTGAATAAACTGCACTAGTTTTATTTCACATATACCGGAGTGCTGCTGGATCTTTTCTTACTTGTGGATGTCTGTTGGATTCGTGACCGGGATTCTGTATCTACCTGCACCTGTCACCAGTATATATTGAGAGGTTGTGCTCCTTTCTTCTTCTATATATATATATATATATATATATATATATATATTACAAAGAGTGTAAAATGTACCGTATTTATCGGGGTATACCACGCACCGGCCTATAACACGCACCCTCATTTTACCAAGGATATTTGGGTAAAAAAAGTTTTTTACCCAAATATCCTTGGTAAAATGAGGGTGCGTGTGTGTGCAAGCGTATACCACGATACACCCCCAGGAAAGGCAGGGGGAGAGAGGCCGTCGCTGCCGGCTTCTCTCCCCCTGCCTTTCCTGGGGTTTGGAGCCCTGCTGCCGCCGCTTCTCTCCCGCTGGCTGTCGGCGCCGCTGCCCGTTCTCTCCCCCTGACTATCGGTGCCGGCGCCCCATTGCCGGCGCCGATAGCCAGGGGGAGAGAAGCGGCGCCGATAGCCAGGGGAAGAGAAGGGGCAGCGGCACCCATTGCCGGCGCCGCTGCCCCGTTGCCTCCCCCATCCCCGGTTGTATAATTACCTGTTGCCCGGGTCGGGTCCACGCTGCTTCAGGCCTCCAGTGTGCGTCCCATGTGTCGTTGCTATGCACTGCACGGCGCGGCGCAATGACGTCATTGCGCCGTGCCGTGCAGTGCATAGCAACGCTGCATGGGACGCACACCGGAGGCCTGAAGCAGTGAGGACCCGACCCCAGCAATAGGTAATTATGCAACCGGGGATGGGGGAGGCAACGGGGCAGCGGCACCGGCAATGGGTACCGCTGCCCCTTCTCTCCGCCTGTCTGTCGGCGCCTCTGCCCCATTGCCTGCGCCGCTTCTCTCCCCCTGGCTATCGGCGCTGGCAATGGGGCGCCAGCACCAATAGTCAGGGGAAGAGAACGGGCAGCGGCGCCGATAGCCAAGGGGAGAGAAGGGCCGTCAGCAGGGCTCTAGACCCCAGGACAGGCAGGGGCAGAGAAGCCGGCAGCGCTGGCAGTCTCTGCACCTGCAAAGCCGCTGCAGTTCCTTGATTTAAAGCGCCTGCTTTAAATAATTCAACTGCAGCGGCTTATCGGCGTATAACATGCAGGTAGACTTTAGGCTAAAAATGTTTGCCTAAAAAGTGCATGTTATATGCCGATAAATACGGTATATGTATTAATACTTGTATGGTGTGAGCACAAGGTTTGTCTAAAGCCTAGTTCGCAGTCATGTTCCTAAATTCTATCAGATCTGATGGGAGGAATAGTGTTGAGCGCGAATAATCGAAATGCAAATTCATACCTCGAATATCGGCACTTCGCGATTTTGTGAATATTTTGAATATAGCGCTATGTATTCGTAATGACGAATATTTTTATTTTTTTTTCTTCACAGTACACAACACAACAATGATGTGTACTGTGTACAAAAGTGATCATCCCTCCCTGCTTCCAGCTTGTGGTCCAAAGAAGGCTCCAATATTATTTACTGTGTGAGTCGGTGTGGAACGAGAATATGGAACGAACATAGCGAATATGCGAAGTTGACGAACATAGGACAAATATTCGTCCATATATTCGCAAAATATTGCAAATTCGTATATGGCCTATGCCGCTCATCACTAGGGAGGAATAGTACAGCATGGACCCTGCACAGACCCTATTAAACAGAGCCTTACAATAGATAGCACAAAGGCATGGAGGGATGAGAAACTGCATTCTTGCACAAAACTACCCTTCTATAAACTAGCATGACACACATATACATACTCATTTCTAGAGGGAATAGTCTGGGCAGAAACGCATTGTTATCCACCCTTACTTGCTTAGCACATAGATTATATTTAACAATATTATATAGTAGCCTGGGGATGCCCTACCTTCAGAGCGTGCCTGCTGCTGCCCACATGCTGCCTGAACACAATTTATTTTGCATTAAACATACTTTATGTAATATTGTAATGTAATAATGACAAATTTTTTTGTATCTCCATAACACATAATATTCTCCCCTGCCGTTCTAGTGCCGGTAGTTCTACGATCCCACGCCAGTCTCCGCTAAAATCCCTTTGTTATTTTATCCCATTAGAAGCTTTCATACTATTTCTTATAGCTGGAAACCACCTTTTAGTTATTCTTATGGTGAAGAGACATGGTGGGGTTGTTGTGTATTACAGCTATCCCCCATCATGAACACTAACTAGAAAACATACTTTAGGAGGGTGAGTGTTCAGTACATGGTGGGGGTTGTAGTAGTAGCCACAAACAACTACCGTCACACATCCTGGTATTTCTGGGGTGCTTTTCTTAGGGTGTGTTCACACCACGATTTTACTATACGGTTGCGGCATACGGTTTCATAAAAAAACATATGCAACCATACAGAAAGTGCCCATAGACTTCCCATTCAAAACCGTATGCACCATAATGTATATGTTTGTCTCCGTTTTTCAAACCATACATTTTTTACTTTTTTTTTCCAGACATAAAACCGTGGCCTACCATGGTTTTTGGTCTGGGTGAAAAACTGTATTAAACCGTATATGTTTTTTTAAAACATGGGAGTCAATGGGAACTGTACAGAACTGTATGTGCGTACGGTTCCATCCGGTTTTCACCATGCGTTTTTTTGGCTTTGCTCAGTTTTTTTTTCTTAGAATTTCAATCAAACAAGTAAAACTTTATTCATAATGGAGTGAAAAGTTAAAAACTTATACATTTTTTCTTAAAAAACGGATGCAACCGGACATAATTTTTCAAACTGTATACCGTTTTCAACTGTATACAGATAAAAATTTGTAGACACATTTTGATACAGTTTAGTCAGGTTTTGAGGAATCCGTTTATTTATCAAAAACCTGATACAAAACTGTATTGCAAAAACGTGGTGTGAACCCACCCTTAGGCTGGGTTCACACTACGTTTTGTCCCATACGGGACCGCATACGGCAGGGGGAGCTGAAAACTTGCGCTCCTGTATGCCTTCGTATGCGGTCCCGTATGTAATTCATTTCAATGAGCTGACCGGAGTGAAACACTGACTCCGGTCGGCTCATTTTTGCCCCGTATGCGGTTTTCCACCAGACCTAAAATTGTAGTCGACCACGATTTTAGGTGCGGTGGGAAAACCGCATATGGGGCAAAAATGAGCCGACCGGATTCAGCATTTCACTCCGGTCGGCTCATTGAAATGAATTACATACGGGACCACATACAAAGGCATACGGGAGCGCAAGTTTTCAGCTCCTCCTGCCGAATGCGGTCCCGTATGGGACAAAACGTAGTGTGAACCCAGCCTTACATGAATTAGAGTTATCTCCCCTCCCCCCACAATGCACCCATAGACAACAAACTTGCCTGTTGAGAGTCTTTACAACGACAACAACCCCCACTATGTATTCTGCTGTGTGATGTCAGTCAGGGACAGGCACACATAGACTCAAAAGGTGGCTTGAGCCCCTGCCCTTTTAATGCACCTGCCCTATGATGCCGTCAATGATTTGGACCTTTGTGGAGTGATGGGGTCTCATTCAGCTGGGGTCTCATTCTGTACATGTCCCTCGTGTCAGTGTGTGGTGACAACCTGGCAGGACATTCTATTTGCCTATAAGGCATTGGTATCTAAGCTATGGACCTCAAGCTGTTGCAAAACTACAACTCGCAGCATGCCCGGACAGCCGTTGGCTGTCCGGGCATGCTGTGAGTTGTAGTTTTGCAACAGCTGGAGGTCCACAGTTTAGAGACCTAGGCATGGGGGTTGAATAGTTGACAGCAGTGCTTCTAGCCTGAGGTCAAGTCCTGGGAAAAATATTGTGGGAACTCACTCAAGATTTCTACTCAAGGGCTGGTCCTTCTAATGGGATGAATCTGGGCCAATGTTTCTGGTGTTGAAAAAGTGCAGGAACTTAGTTCCCATGCGTTCCTGCAGGACTTGAGCCCTGCTTCTAGCACTGTGCAGCCAGTTATTTTATTTTGCCAAACAGATGGTAATGGGCAGTGAAGCCCCCTCCCCCCCCCATCCACCAGGTTGTGGGCATGTACCCCAGGTGCCCTCCCTATAATCCTACCCTGTACATGAGCCTTGATACAAAGAATTATGGATACAGTCTCCGAAAAACCAGCTCAGCTCTGCTACATCTGTCACTGATGTTTATACAATAATTAAATCAATACATAAATATTTATAGGTCTGTGTGTGCGCACAGTATATATCTTAAGCATTGCCCGAATTAAAAAGGGATGAATCAGCCCCAACAGCAACACAAAAGTCTGCCAAAAAGGTGGGACAAGATAAGGAGAACGTAGCGCCCGTGAATCAGAGTGGCTATAAAAAGCTCAGCAATTACCAAAAAAGGAAGCATATGGCGGTTATCTGCTCCGACGAGGGCGAAGAAGTTTTCTAGTATTTAAGATAATTCTCTAGTGCTTGCTATTTAAAGTCTATGGGTAAGCTTCCATAAGAGCCTTTTAACCAAGGCCTCTGTTTAACCGTGCCACACAAACTAAGCCAATAATCCGTCTGACTTCCATATTACAAGAAACAGATCCACTAATAATAATTGTTAACATAGACAGTTCTGGGAGGATGTGCAGCCGCGGAGCCCGAAGCGTCGGCTTTTTACACCTAACACCTCCAGTGCTGCGTGTTAATGAAGATTGTAAACACATTGTTTATTTTGTAATAATAATAATCATCATAATTGTGTAATAAAACGTTCTTCTTGTTTCAGTTCCGCTCCGGTTTTTAAGACCCTTGTACGACTTGTTTATATCCAGAGGTTACACTGGTAACCTCGCTGCAGAGTTTGCTACAATTGTATCCAGTCTAAGCAGTAACATTGGGATTTTAATGCATGTTTTGTATTTGCGTGCGACGTTAAGCACGCTTTTTTTAATTCTTTTTTTTATATGGTTTTTACATTTAAAAACAACTTGTACATCAATTGCAAATGAAGTTAAAGAAATCAATTTACATCCTGTTACATGTCTGCTAATAAAAACTGATATGTGAAACATAAGCAATTTTATTTCCTATTAACTGTAATGTGGTAAAGGGGTACTCTGGCGGAAGTTTAAATTTTTTATAATTTGTTTTAATTTTTTTTTGCTATTTAAAAAAAAAAGATAAAAAAAAAAACAACCTTTACTTACCTCCCACGTTTCCTCTGTGCCTCAGATATCGCTGTGCCGATGTGTCCCAGTGAATCCTGCCTCAGCCAGTCATTGGCTGTGTGGCAATGTAACGTACCGAGCCATTGCCGATCTTCTTCTTGGTGCTGGGGCTCAATACATCACATTGTCACTCAGCAGGTCACTTGCTAAGGCTGGACACTACTGCAGCCAGGGATTCACTGAGTTGTTTTTTGTTGGTGTGTTTTGTTGGCATCTTTGTTAAAAAAATAAATAAAAATAAAAACCTTCCGCTGGAGGAGTACCCCTTTAAGAAAAGTGTATGCCAGGTGTACGTTTTTCTTAAAGGACAAAAAAGCAGAGCATGCAGACCATCCTGCAGAAAAAAAAAAAAACTGTACAGTATACAGATGCAAATAAGACAAAAAAGTCTATGGGTAAGTTGTGCAATATGTTTCTATATACAATATATATATATATATATATATATATATATATATATATATATATATATATATATATAGTGGCGGGGGTGGTGGTGGTGCAGGGCAGATGTTGTTACCCTAGGGGCAGATGGCATTAACCCCTTGTATTCGTGACGCCAGGGTGTGGTTTAGCCTATAACCACCCGAAGGTATACCGCTGGATCCTGGGCTAGGCACAGGGGCAATAAAGACTCCAACGCCAAGTTACGGACAACGGTAGCTTTACTGAGGGTAGACAGTTGGTAAAGTCTATACAGTACAGCCAGGACCCAAGGAGGTGATCAGTGACGCAGAGACCTTAAGGGCTTTCTGGGACTTGTAGTAGGACTTGTAGACACGTGCCGTCCCTTATTCACTTGTATTCATTGCGTAAAATGGTTGGTAAGGCATGATGCAATTTATCCCTATTCGAATCATAAAATCCGGAAGACATATCTGAAATTTCTGATGGGTATTTCATTGTGTATTTTTCCAATGGACCAATAAGACCAGTATTTCCCAACCAGTGTGCCTCCAGCTGTTGCAAAACTACAACACCCTGCATGCACTGACAGCCGAAGGCTGTAGACACACTGTTTGGAAAACACTGTCTCAAACCAATAGCAGTTTTCAGTCTTTGCTTGTCTTCATTCACTGACAGAAGACAGAGATATACTGCACAGTTTCACGTATGGTATGTATGTGAAACCGAAATGAGATCATAACAGACCCTATTATGACTTAGTAGTGTTAAAATCCAGCAATATTTTAGCTGTATAGCTGGAATGCTCTTCTGTACAACAGCTACTGGTCACTGTGAACTGACCAAACCAGAAAGGTTAAGTGTCACAACCCCCCCCCCCCCCACCACCCCCCAGGCCCCATCATGATTGATCATCATCACCCAGAAAATTACAGCATTATTACCACAGGACATACTCATTACCACTACACCGACGTGTGCCGCGCGTTACCCGTACAATCCATCTTTACATTAGATCCCCATTGCTGCCTAATGGTTTTATTACAGATTCTTCAATGCTAAAACCAAATCTGCAATTGAGAAGGAGAGAGAGGGTGAGGGAACCCGGCGAGCTGTACTTTTACATCTGCGCAATGTCACAGATCAGGTTTGGGAGGTCGCGTACATTTTACAACACGCTGCAAAACTGGTTGTAAGTATGTGACAATCTGCCATAAATTCCTCCATGTAAATTCATGCCTGAAGGTCACTCCAAGGCTTATAAATCGAAATATTATGCTCTATAAAACCGATTCCGCTAAGTCTAACATTCTGCGAGGTGGAAAGCAGAATTCTATGCTGGCAGTGGATAAAACAGCAACAATTCTTTCACTTCCCCCCTAAATATAGCATAAGAAACCACCTGTAAATATACAACACTGGGGTTGTCCTCTTTTGTTAAGAAATACTATATAGATCAGTGTTTCCCAACCAGCTGTTGCAAAACTACAACTCCCAGCATGCACAGACAGCCAAATGCTGTCCGGGTATGCTGGGAGTTGTAGTTTTGCAACAGCTGGAGGCACCCTGGTTGGCAAACACTGATGTAGATGTTTCCAATGTTTGTAGGGTTTTCAACCAATATGGCCTCCGTTTCACCCAGCTTTCCTAAATGGCAGATCTGCCTAGTTTTGCAGCAATACATCATCCTCACTTCTCTATTGTTACCATTCAGTAGTATGAAAGCTAGATGACAACCTCTATGTAACAGCAGCCATGTTAGTTGTTAACGAACAAATATAATGGCTGCATATCATTTTTAACAACGTGACAATGGAGCAGTGTTTCCCAACCAGTGTTCCTCCAGCTGTTGCAAAACTACAACTCCCATCATGCCCGGACAGCCTTCGGCTGTCCGGGCATGCTGGGAGTTGTAGTTTTGCAACAGCTGGAGGCACACTGGTTCAGAAACATTGCCTTAGACCATAAGCAGTTTTCAGTCTGAAAGCTAGATGACAACCTCTACGCAACAACAGCCGTAGCTGTCACACAAAAAGTATGTCCAATCTGCAGGCATCATGATATAGAGCAGGACGAGCTGAGCAGAATGATATATAGATGTGTTGGAAAAGTTCCTGTATAAATCTTGATTTATTCATTTCAAGCTATCCTCTGTTTTGGCTTAGTAGTCAAGTGGGCGGTCCTAGTCACGGAGAAGGACTACCTACTTGACTCCCTAGCTAAAAGTGTGCCTGGATTCAAATGCGTATATTACAAGTTATACTCAATCTTTTCTCACAAAATTATATATTAATTTGTTCAGCTCCTTCTGCTCTACTAGATTGGACATAAGGTTCCCTTTAATGATGGATCTTAGGAATATATATATATATACATTGAAGTCAATGTGGCTTGAATTTCAGCAGAATTCTTAGTTCAGAGAACACAGCAAAATCTACTGCCTATTGATTTCAATGGGATTCTCCAGTCCCATTCAGACAGCAGAATTCTGTTTACTTAAAACTGTAAGACCAGTCATATATTATGCAAAATTCCATGGCAAAATCTCATTAAAGTTAATGGAACTTGAATTTTGCCCAAATTCTGTGTTATTCCGCCAGCATTCCGCCATGCCGCAATTCCGTTCAACAAGTTTTGATGAACTAAATTTGTGCTGAATGGTGCCATGTGAACATAGCCTTACAGTCCAATTTAATTATATGCTTGGTTTCATTTTTAGATAAGCGGTACCAATATAGCTCTTGAAGTTGCTTATCCCTCTCCTTTTATAGTAAAAAAAAAAAAAAAATGCTACTTTGGGGAAGTTAACTGTTCGACAACTGGCCCTTTAGCTATGTTATGCCTATGGCTAGTTTTTATTTGTCGCCAATGCTGGCTTCACTCTTTTCCTGGGTATAGATTGAAAAAATGTGGTAGGTAAAATTTTTGGGCAATTCACTTTTTTGAGTAAAGCAAAAATATGATGCCAGTGGAAAAACATCAAGTCAACCAAAACAAACAAACAAACAAATAAACAAATGAATGCTTGGATAAAAATATATATATATAAAAAAAACATAAATAAGGCACAACATGAAGCCACTGGACAAGAGTTGTGTTACTTCTAGAAGGAAACAAGCCAAGTTTATCTAATCTTGCAGCCCTAGAGGCATAACTATAGGGGGCCCAAAGGCACCTTTGCCCATAGGGAAAACACCAGTATTATAAATGGTGCACAGTAGACACAGGCCCTGTTAGCCTGGATTCACATATGTCCGGCATCCGGCATAAGTGAGCTCAGCCTAGATCTGGACACAACTGATGCCGCAACTGATGACAAGTTGTCATCAGTTGTATGGCATCCGGCGTCCATTGTTTCTGGCACCGGACAGTGGAACGCAGAAAGCTGTGTTCCCCTGTCTGGTGCCCTCCAGCGTGTCCAACCATCCAGGGTCACAATTAAGACGCTGGATGATTGTGAACTGTCCCATTCAAATGAATGGGATCAGTTCTAGCATCAGTTTCCCTCTGGTGCACGCCGGAGGGAAACTATGCCGGACGCCTGATATATGTGAACCCAGCCTTTATGATTTTGCGTTGGTGCCTTAAAGGGGTACTCCACCCCTAGACACCGCCCCCTCCCATAGACTTGCATTGAGGGGACAGGGCATGATGTCACACGGGGGCGGAGTCGTGACGTCACAGACTTCCGTTCCGATGGTTGGGACCCAGACCCTCCAGCGCTTCCAGAGCAGAAACAGGTGGGTGCCGCATGCTATATTGTGGGGGTCCCCAACGGCGTGACCCCCGTGATCAGACATCTTATACCCTATGATTTGAATAGGGGATAAGATGTCTAGGGGTGCAGTACCCCTTTAAAGCTGCAAATTACGCTTCTGAGCCCTAGTATCCAAGTTCCACTGAGGACAAAACTCATTCAAACCAGGACACAAAATATAGCCTTGTGAATGTGCCCTAATACTTACAATGGCAGCCTCTGTATATATAATATATGTATATTCATTAATAGTTCTACAAAGTCAAGTTCTAGTGTTACCAGGACATCCTCCCCCAAGTGATCCCAATCTAGTACAGTCTTCTTGGCTACAGGTAATGCATTTATTTACTAATCAGCAAATTACTTTACTCCGTCAGTAAATGTTAAGGTCTAAAGACTGATAAGATCATTTGCTTTCAGGTGTTTTCTCAATATTGTTCTCAGCATCAAGTAGAAATTGAAAAGAGTGACCTTTTGATACTGACTTAAATTGACTGCATTTCTAAAGATTCAGTGGTTTCAATTACCATAAATTTTTCATATTGGGCCTACAACCAAAGCTCCGGCTCCAGAAAAACCCTATCTTATCATTGTCTTGTTAATGCAATCGGCTCGGCGATAGCTGGTTCCTGGATATATATTTTTTCTTCAGAATCAAAGCATGGTGTCAAGGACGTGAGCGATATGAAGTTTACGCAAATAAAATCTAATCATTAATTGACTTCAGAATCGTGAAAAGCTCTTGTGGCCGTGGGGCGGAATATTCCTCTGGAGATTTGACTCCTTTGTGACTCATGGAGATGAAAGTCCAGTTTTATGGCTTCTATAGAGCCCGCTGCTTTCTCTTGTACGTTTCCTAAAAGATGTTCAATTAGGCGATTATTGAAGCGTCTGTCACAGTAGTTTTAGACAAGAATAAAGCCGTCAGTCAAGTGATTGGGGTTTAGTGTACTTGCGTAATTTCTATAAAAAAAAACTAATGGGGTGCATATGGCTTTCAGGGAGCTGTACTAAAAATTGTATTTATCTAATAAATGTGAAATATATATATATATATATATATATATATATATATATATATATATGTGCCTGTGTGTATACATATATCAGTAAAGGACTCTATATTTTAAAGTAGCTTTAATCACTAGTCAAAACAATGACACTTACCAGGGGCTATAATCAACTTACAAATACTGCCCCTTCCTTCTATCGCTAGGTTCACATGGCCGTTGTCTCCCGTACCGCTATTCTCCCGTTATTGCTGCTAAACGGATCATACTAACAAACACATGCAAACTGATGCAAAAGGCCATTAAGTGGCATCCTGTTGCATCAGTTTTTAATCTGATTATTCTCCGTTTTTGTTACAGTCTGGCTTCTTCCTGGTTCCTCACACCTCTTCTGAGCATGCTCAGAAGTAATAACAAATCAAAAACAGATTGGAAAAAAGGGTGCAAACGGAGACATTAAAGGCTCATCCGTTTTCAATCAGTTACCCATAGACTTCAATGTTAAATTTATAATATCCGTTTCTATTCCGTTATTTTTGATGGGAGAAAAAATACTGTCTTTTCTCCTGCCAAAAAAATTAATAAAAATAAAACAGAAATGAGTGCAAACGGCTGACAAAGGATTGTAAATAAATCCCATTTACATCAATGGGATTAATTTATAACCGTTTGAAAACCGTTCAAAATCTGCAATAATGGAACTTGAACGGGAGAAATATTACGGGGACAGACGGCCGTGTGAACGAGCCCTATACTGTTTCTTAGCCAAACGGCAGAGCTGGTTTCGATACAGTGTTAAAAGGTGATTATTTTAGGGGCTGATTAACAAAAACAGCCCCCTGTAAATGGCCGATCAGTGAATATCCTGTTTCTCAAACTCCTGACAATCTTGAGAAAAACCTTATTTGGCCATACAATTCATTCCCAAATGGCCGAAATGGCATATGAATGGCCGAGCATGCAAAAAATGGACATGCTGGGTTTGACAGGATGAAATTTGTAATGTAAGAGCAAATCTGTTCCCTGACTCCTAGAGGGAGTCCAGAGGTTGGAGTCCCCTCTGTTATATCTAGTTAAAGTCAGGAAACCAGACCACTCAGTTTCAATGCAATCCACATAAAATGTTGTTAAATGTCTTTGTTAGAAACAGCTCAAGTTAAGTACTGCATCAATTGTAAGAAGACAGTATATCCTTTCTTCCTCATACTCCGGTGATCCTCCATGCCACAAATTTTTTTCCTGGATAATCCCTTTAAGACCAATGGACTAGACAAATCTTAACAGGGTTTGTTTTGCAACATCTGGAAGAACACAATTTGGAAACTACTGCTATAGTCTTTGAGAGATGGTTTAATAGAAAAATATTGCATTAGTTGGACTATCCCGTGTGATACCAACACTTAGTGTCGAGGGCCTTTGTACCCGATTGGATCGCCACTGGCCGCCAAATTTCCAAGAATTTCTTGCTGGAATTTGCTCTTTTTATGCAAATAGGCCCATGCATCTCCAGCATTAGGACCAGTATGCTTGTACAAAAAAAGGAAAAAAAAAATGCTATCAATGCCAGTTGTGCTTTATTAATACTGAATAACTATTTTATCTTACACCCCAGCGTTCCTTTATGGCCTGACCCATAAATACGAACTCTCCCTTCCATCGGCTGCTGTGATGTACCATCTGTCTGCCAGGGACTACCTGAGACCTCAACTCCGAGCTCTGGGTATTCATCTCTCTGTCAATATCTTCAGCTGACATCTCCAATATTTCATTCCAGCTCTTTCTGACTCTATTTTTATGGCATTGTCCCCAAGGAACAACTTTATAGGCCCCATATTTCATCATTCATTCATCTCCAAGACTTGTATGAAGAAGCGAGGCCTGTAGCAGTATAAGTGGATGCAAATTCTTGACACCATAAAGCTATTGAATGTCCATGAAAAGCTATAGCGTTTTTTTTTTTTTTTCTCTTTTTCTACCTCCAGATAAAAGGATGCGAGGGAAACTGCTTCCTAATCTATTATTTAGAAAGAAAGCAATATATCTCATTCAATTCTATATTCCCTAAAACAAATGTTCACGCGTAACCCTGCACATCACTCATTTTTCTTCATATATTATCCTGCCATGCAGCCAAAAAATTGTATACTTTTTTTCTTCTTCTTCTTCTTCTTCTTCTTCTTTTATATATCTGATTCTCTGTCAAGGAAAATCCTAAAGAAAAAGCCATTCAGTAAAAAATTATATAATTTGTATATGTATATATTTATTGGATAAGGGTTTTGTCTAAACCTTTATTTGGTTACATTTAAAATTCTTCATAAAAGGATCAACATTTCACATGGCACTTGGTGATAGGATTATTAAGATGATGTTTTACATCATTTATAAACATTAGCTCTGATTATAGAAATTTTTGGTCGTACCTTGTACCATACACTCTATCTCTTAGGACTCTTTGAAAACAATGCTGCATTTTTATGACACTTTTTCTGGAGTTTGCTAATGCATAGGCAGTTTGGTGCATTTTTTAGATATGTGATGCCATGATTGGATCTGATGTTATTCATGGCCTTTTTTTCCCATAGGTTCCTCTATCGGACTTGCCCGACAAATGCATATTACAAAAAAAAAGTTTTTAACAAAGAAACTGCACTGTACCATTATGTTATAATCTCATCACATTGTCCCCCTATGCTCAAAGTATATGTCGAAAAACTTGCCAAAAAAGGTTGCTGACGTACTTCAGGCCATACTGACAGCTGGCCTATTAAGTTTAATACACCAAACATAGTCAACTATTTTCAGGGTTCAAATGTGTGTCAGCCACACCGCAAAATGAATGTATACATCACTAGTTGATTAAGTTTGGGACATTAAACACAATGGTCCCACCGGGTACACCAGAGTATATGTTGAGAGGTTCGTGATATATACCGGGAAACTATGATGGAACATAGCCTAAAAAAAGCATGCATTTTTCAAGCATTAAAAAAGAAAGAAATATCCCAGCCACAATCATAAGTTTCTATAAGGATTTATGCATGTATGAAACAATAGATATATTGTTATATAAAACAATAGAACTGCAAGTTGTAATTTTGGAACATCTAGAAGGCCACAGTTTGGAGACCAGTGCCTTAAAAAAGGGCTAGTCTTACAAAGGAGGAAGCCGTTGCGGTCATGAGCTAGTCCTGAAGATCAGGCTTCTCTTGCCCCAGGTGACCAGATGTTATTATCAGGGGGAGCTGGGGCCAACCACACATGTAGTATCACCCACCATGGCCTTCCATGTAATGCATGGACATACCATGTCTGTCAGATTGGCTGTACGTTGTTGTGGCACAATGATGGGTTCTTTAGCAATGCACCCCTGTTCCTATGCCCTGGTACAGGTGAGACTACTGCTTTCAGGTTCTTCACATCCCCATGGGTAGAATTGAATCATCTCAGTCATTTACATGGAAATCATGCACAAAAAGTTTCCTAAACACATCGATAATGGTATTTATTGTGTTGAACATCACCATAGAACACCATAATCATCCTATTATGTTATTAAAGCTTATATGGATCCATGTAATTTTACCGTCCAAGAAAAAAAGGCCAAGTCTGCAGGGCACTTTTACAGCAAAAAAATAAATACAGATAACTTCTAGCAATAACCGGCAGAAATCTGAAATTTATCAAGCATATTATTTAATGTTTCGACTTTGTAAGGGTTGAAATTCATCAATATTTCCAAGGCTGTTGCTGGTTGTGGCATATTCATAAAATTGGTGCAAAAACTGCTTGAACGTGATAGGTTTGTGCATGGAAAGCATTCATATGTTCACAGCCTTTTTATCAGCGACTTAACAACCTTGAAAGGCAATTCCAATTGCCTAATTCTTCACAGCAATGACTTTCGAGCTAGTCCTCATCGAGCTTTGTGCAGATCAGGAATATCTAGGTGACGGCCATGTATTATACCGATACACGAGTCTTGATATTTTCATTTTTCTAGTGCACACATCTGTACTTAACACATCTATGTTACATATGTGGCATACTTTTTTATTGACAGTGATGCCAATAACCTTGCAGTTTGTGAGTTCAAAGTAATGGTGCCTTTGGATACCAGGAACAGGACAAACGGTTCACAGAATTCTGCATTCCCTACCCAGTTCGTAGAAATGGACTTGACACCATCTAACCAGGGTCCAGTCCATGTAGTTCAATAATTAGGGCTCATTGGGCCATGTGGACAGGGTCTAAAGGTGATTGTATTTGCCTAATTTGGTTGACTGGCCATTGGTGTATAGGTAAAGGACTCCAGGTAAAAGCAGGAATGGTCTCGTTGGATTTCAATATGCCTATACTTTGTACACTTGGTAATTGTTCCCCTATTTCCATGAAAGCAAACATGCAAATTCAGCCAAGTGTGATTGTTTCTGGAGATGTTGAAGGAGTTATCAAATGACTAACATTTATCAAATGTGCTTGGTCTGTGATGGTACTGCACATTTGATTCAGCAGGGCATGCATTTGTCTGTAATGGGGAAGGGGAAATAGAAACTGTTAGACACCTCTGGAAGCAGTTTAGAACAAATAGATTGGACCTTGAGATTTTCCATGCCCAACCTTTGTCCCTAAAGTCTTCCATCAAGGCAAAGTCAGCACGCCTCCATCTACATAAAATAGTCGACCAACCCTGTCATAATCGTTGAGCTTTGCTGGCTTTGCTCTTATGAGTAAGGGCTCCTTAAGTATCCCACCAAGCTAGTCAATTGTCCCTATATGCTGATGACATCCAAAATATTTAATACAGTAGAGCAAATAGACACAATGTTATACCTGTTTTATATCCATTTCTCCTATGTAAAGTATATCTTATAGGGCAAGACTATATACTGCAATTGTGTAGTTGGCACACAAAGCACCAAGAGTAGATTCTGATCATCCATTTAGATGTGAGTACAAGATATTAAGAAGCTGCATTAAGTGTGATTTAAAGTGTCAAGGATTATACTTGGGTATGTTATAAAGTACTGCACTATTTTCCATTGATCCCAGGTCAATGGTTTGTTTTGAACAGTATTCAGCCCACACAAGCATGGCTGTTTCCAAAATGTGTTGGGACGCTTTAAGCAACTCTTATTATCTTGTAGAACAATTGGTTCCAAGCTTGTGTACTTCCCGCCTTTTGATTGATTTCCCGCTCTAGAACTCCATCCATCCCTCCGCAGTTAATAAATTTGTTTCTATATAAATAGCAATTTGCGATAATTAGAAATAATGGCTTCGTCAAAAATATAAAGGTTACCTTGCCGAGTCATTTTAGTAAGTAATGGGCTGCTCTGCCATGTCACTTTCTAAACAGACATGTGTTAGTCGGCAAGTGCACTTTATTTATTGTGACGTTGATTTATTTGCTGTGTAAATTAGGACACAGGCGATAATACGATGTGACATTAATTGTTTAGCGGAGTCATCTTTGTTACATACGTAGCTTTCTCCTGGGCATTTGATTGCTGAAAGTTGTAGAAAACTAATTGAGACTGCTCCGAAGGAGACCTGTGCCCATGCAATGTGTCAGCTGGAGCTGGGTGCCAGTCTATCTGTGACTGCAGTAACTAATCACCCACTTTGTACCTTCATTGTCTCCGGGCAGAATGCTTAAATGGAATCTGGAGGCTTCAATTGTGATATTAGAATAGATATTGTCTTTGATAGCGTGCCAGTTTTTAGTAGATTTATATGTAAATATTTGCCTGGTACTGCCAGGCTTTCACAAGCTTAGTATGCAGTAAATAAAAATCGGTCGTGGTTTACCGGTAGACCTATTGTATGTGTCGAATGCACAGGCACGGCTTTGTCTCTGGTGACAAATGCAGAGAGAGAGTGCACTGTTAGGTGACAGCTTAGACTTTTAGTGTCACACATTCACTCAGTAAACAGCCACTCATTGCAAGATTGTGCCACAGCTGGAGAGATGGCACCATGCCATAGTAATATAGGGCATCTGTTTGACTGCACTGCAAAGCCCCTCTCACAGCTTAATAAATTGCTTACTGATTTGTTCTGTTCTGGAAAGTTGTATCCATTTATTTCAGCTTCCATACAATCTTTTATTATTTTATTAAAGATATTTACTGCTTGCGAAGTTCTACATCCAAGCGACGGGCTGTAACAATTGCCGTCATCTTTTGTGTTACGCTGTCTTATCTATATCATTAGTGTGGCTTTTTTTTTTTTTTGTCGAGTTGTGCCATTGAGTTCAAATTTGAGCTGACTGCAAAAAAAAAAAAAAGGGCCAGATTATTTGCTATAGGGGGTTTATCTCGTAAAGCAGATAACTAATGTAATAGATGTGGACTGGCCTTATGACCATGGTATCTTGGCAAGGGCATTTCAAAGCCAGCCATGTTTGCGAATCAGAGCTTGCCCTTGCCTCTCTCACACCTATACATGGACAAGGCTCTTGTGCTCAGCCCTCATGTAGAGTTAACAGGCCAGGTTATCAGTAGACCTTTCGCTATACATGAAAGAGCCAATATATAGCTGGTAGACGATAAACGGCCTTAGGATATCCATTGTGTTGCTGTAATTCCATGTCACAGTGATAACGATAGTTTTATTTATTTAGAAATCTTTTTTTCTTTTGAACCACATGATGAAGTTTACTTTTGTGAGTGAAGTCATTGTTAAGGTGGTCATGCATGATCTGATTATTAAGAGTTTTGTATTTGAATCAATAAATGGACTGGTAAGGCTAAGTTTCCACTTGTTCTTTTTTCTGGCAGTTTTTGGAAAACTGCCACTGCAGTTTTTGAACCAAAGTCAGATGTGGATCCAGAAGTACGAAGAAGTACAAGTCCTTCCTTTATATGTCCTATTCCTTTTGAATACACTTCTGGCTTTGGCTCAAAAACTGCAGTGGTAGTTTTCCAAAAACTGCCAGAAAAAAAAACAAGTGGAAACTTAGCCTAAGAGTAGTATCGGATCCTTAAAGGGGTACTCCGGTGGAAAACATTTTTATTAAAATCAACTGGTACTAGAAAGTTAAACAGATTTGTAAATTACTTCTAATGAAAAATCTTAATCCTTCCAGTACTTATCAGCTGCTGACCTTTCTGTCTGACAAACAGTGCTCTCTGCTGACACCTCTGTCCATGTCAGAAACTATCCAGAGCAGGAGCAAATCCCCATAGCAAACCTATCCTGCTCTGGACAGTTCCTGACATGGACAGAGGTGTCAGCAGAGAGCACCGTGGTCAGACAGAAAATAAATTCAAAAAGAAAAGAACATCCTCTGTAGTATACAGCAAATTATAAGTACTGGAAGGATTAATATCTTTAAATAGAAGTTATTTACAAATCTGTTTAACTTTCTGGCACCAGTTGATTTAAAATAAAAAATAAAAAATTCCACCGGAGAAGCCCTTTAAGGACTGCCTGTTCACATATGTAGGAAACATCTCTCCACAAATGATCAGCTATACAGTTTTGTACTTAATGGTTTGAGTAGACAATTATTATACCATGATGATAATATGTGATATTGCAGAATGAGTCCATCTGTAAGTTTGACAGCCATACTTGATATCAATGTTGGACTAGGGTTCCTTGGCCCACTAGAGAAAATAATTCTGATTGCTGTTCTCTATACAGGCACATATAGGATGTCTATTATCTTGTGAATCCAGCGGGACTATCCCATTCTGGACCTTAGAAGTACATTTTTATTGTCAGAGCCTAAGCTCAATAGAAAGTATCTAGTGTGTTGTCCAACTTTACTCTGGTTTTAGAGGGGTTCATAAAAAACAATTTTATGAACCCTAATAGGGGGATTATGGTTTAGTAACCAGGATGTCCTCTGCTTAGGATGCTCAACTCATAGGCAGAGTGAAGAGCAATTACAAAGAGGTACTGTCCTGTCCTACACAAAAAAAATACATTGGCATGAATGGTCACTGTGTAATGCCTTATTTCACCTGTGGTGGCACTGCAGAGATATTAAACACTTACTGCCAGGTTTTACCACAGATTACAGGTGATTGCTGAGGGTCTAAGCAGGGGACTAAATAGTATAGACTTTAGACTACTCAAAAAGTAATATATATTTGACATCAAGTCATTTCTCCATTGCTTGAGGGAGACTCTATACGAATAGGGAAATGACAGGTATATAAAGCATCATTCTCTTGTAGTGATGCCTGGATTTCTATTATTTTTTAGGTTCATTGGCTATCTGGCTACATGATTGACATCCATTAATTCCTTCCAGATCTTTTTAAACCCTGTGATCATCCTTTATGGAAATTAAAAAACAAGCAATTGCACTAAAACACTTATCACGTATATGTAGTGATGGGTAATGTTAGAATTTAAAAGGTTATTACATTTCAAGACACCTTAGTGGAAGGATGTTCAAGAAAGATCTGTGCTCAGATTACATCATATTGACCAATCTACCATTATGGTGTCCTACATTACAATATGGATTATATGTGGTTGAAACTGCAGATATAGAAATTGTTGTGCACACTATAATGCCTAAAGCTGTCCATAGGCTGAAGGATGTTTTCTTCATTTGCTTTCATGGGGCAAAGGAAGATAAGACCAGACACTTATCTCAGGGGAAATGGTAGAACTGGACAGGAAATCCAACCTATGCAATCTGTTTTTCCATTGACCTCTGACACAGGTGGAAGATTATTGCCTTAAACAAAGGCATAGTCGTCATGTTTGCTAATGCATGTGGCTATGGCCTTTCGTATGCTTCGCGGGGACTCCATACTTCAGGAGCCCCATAGTAAATCCTACATCAAGGCCATAAAGGCTCCAGTTAACAACAGCTAATGATAAGCCGGTGACATCTAATTATAAGCCCGTGACATTGAATGTATGTACTTGGTGTAGGTTGACTTCTGGTGAAAAGATGGCAGTTTATTATATTATTGACACTTTCAATTATTGCTTTTGCAGAAGATAGAAGAAGAGAATGAAGAAAACCTGCTAGCAGTTCTTACTGAGACACTGGACAGTCTCCCTGTGGATGAGGATGGATTGCCTTCATTTGATGCACTGACAGATGGAGATGTGACCAGTGAACATGATCCCAGCCTTTCATCTATGCCTGACGGCACCCCTCCAACACAGGAGGCAGAAGAGCCGTCACTAGTAAGAACCCTTCCTACTGTTTAACAGGAATTGGATGTGCTTCTGGCTACCCGCTGCATGGGTATGATGTAGTCAAAATAAGGTTTGGACTTTAATTTTAGGTCTAAAAACAAAAAGAATGACGTAGCTGTAATAAAATTGCACATGAAATGATGAGATGATGGAGCGGCCGTTGAGCTGGAACGTGCATGGATGCTTTTTATTTAGGGATGTCTATTTTTAACTTCTAACATTGATTGGTAATGTTATCTGGGACCCATGATCAATATAGTCCATTTCACCACTTTCAAGGCAAGAGTGCTCTTCTGGCGTTATTGACCAGTGTAAGCCAGATTACATAGACCTGAATGTAGCCTCAAATTATTTCAGTAACTGCAATGGAAGCCTTTGTGGCCAAGGAAAGTTATTTAGAGTAGTGTGAAAGGAAGGGGGGAATCTCAATATATTCAGACCTATTAGTGGCATAAATAGAAGAGAGGGGCCCCATATCAAATATTGATATAGGCCTTGTGTTATTTTGCCCCCCCCCCCAGGACATAAAGGTCTGCTATTAATTCCACCTTGCCCATTGAATGCTGACAATGTAGTTCCCAGGAGAGAGGAGTTCAGCACAGTTTCTTATCTATTCAAAATGGAAATGGGACCAGCCAGGATGGGGCCCCCTTTCTCCAAGGGCCCTATAGAAGCCGCATGGTCTGCCACTACGGCACGTATGCCCTTAAATCCTGTTTCCTTATACAATATGCAGAAGATGATAGACCATTACTACTTGTTTTGCCTTTAAGGCCACAGATGGATGTCTATATTAAGTAAGAGCATACATCAGAGACAGACCATGAGGCTGCTTAGAAAGCTGGGGCCCACTCCAGGTTGGTCACATCCTCTTTGCCAGTGTATGATAAAATCTATTCAGGACTCCTTGACTCCAGAAGAACTGTACTACTAGGAAGTGATATGGTGGGAAAATAGCCAACATCAAGTCCTTTTGTTCTGAATGATAAAATCTGGTATCATAGTGGGTGGCCACTTTTTTTTGCAATGTGGCCTCCTCTCTTCTACAAGTCATCAGGGTGGCTCCTAGTGGCTTTTCCCGGCCCAACCAGTCTTGATTGATAGATCTCTCCTATACCCAAACATGGAGGGGTGTATCAACCAAGGCTTGTGGGGCAAGGAGAAGCCACTGGGGACCACCCTCATGACTAGTCATTCGGAGAAAATGAAAGTGATGACAGATTCCCTTTAGGAATGCATTCTGGTTTGCCACTTCTACTTCTATTGTCCTATTGTTAGATCAAGGACAGACAACTATTGATTAAAGATGTTGTTATCCAGTAAGTCATTGAGTTTTTTTAGGATAGAGATGGAGTATAAAGTGTGCCGTACTTTAACTGTGCTCCATACTTAATTATAAGGATGTGAGAAGAAAAGACACTATGTAGTTCATTGTAATATAAAAGCATAATCCAGAAGGGCAACCGGCTTCATAGAGATCTCAAGTACCCAAGTTACATTATCTCAGTGTACAGTACAAGATTTATTATTTATCTGTAAAGTAACATAAAGGGGAAGTAACTCGTTCTTCAAAGAAGTGTTTTCTGCTTTCTTTGTGCTTTTTGTGCAACCAGATGTTTTACTAAAGTCTATAGGGAAATATGAAATGCACTACAAACATTGTGATATGTATATATATATATATATATATATATATATATATATATATTTTATAATTTTTTTTTTTAAACACAGCACATCCTATGTGTGCGTTTTTATATTAGGCTTATCTATAGGAATTCATTATAAATAAATAAACTATTTAATTAATTCATTCATTCATTAAAATACATGTTATTGATGTATCAAACAAACAGGAAATAAAGAAAATGCACCATTTTTTTTTTTTTAGACATGCAGTGAAATTCATGGCAGTAAGAAATGTTGTACGAAGGTGGTCTAAAAGGGGTATCCACCTATACAAACATTGTAATATCTCTTATCCTTTCTAGGACAATAGTGGAGGTCCCTCCTCCGGGACCTTCACCATTGACTATAACAAAGTGGATCTCAGTATGGTGGTATCCCAGGGGAAGAAACACCACTGATGTCTTGAAGCAGTAACAGGCAGCTAATTGTATACATTTGCTGACGGTGGTATTCCATTAAAGGAATATATATATATATATATATATATATATATATATATATATATAGATACATATGTTGCTATAGGGCAGTTGTGTAGCTCAATGTGGCTTGTGATTAAAGGGCTATTTCAATTACATTCCACAGGATAAGGGAAATCTTGAATCTCCACTATGAGATGGGAAAACCCCTTTAAGGCTACTTTTACATGGGTGTTTATCCTGTGAATTTTGTGCAGTGTATTTGCTGCAGAATATCTGCAGCTAGCATTGACTTCAATGGTTCAGTGGAGAATCCACAATTCTACCAGTTTTGTACATTTTCATTAGACACATTGAAGACCCATTGCAGGAGATATGCCTGTGTGAATGCACCTTAAGGGTACATTCAGACTCTTGTAACTCCTCTGCGAGTTACGCTACCATTCTCTTCACGGGGTTTGACGAATAGTGGCAGATTTGCAGCTTGCCAGCAGACCCGTTGAAGTGAATAGTAGCGAAACTGGCAGCAGATTTCCTGCAGATGTGAGTTGCGAGTGTGTGAACATACTCTAAGGGTGAACTAATGCTTTGCTCGGCAGATTTGCTTCAGAAAGTTATTTGAATGTGCCATTTATCTAAGTGCAGCTTGTAAGAGAATGGAACTTATTCAGGCTGGGTACCAAGAAGCCCTGTCTCTAGGGAAGGATAGACCCATAATGTGACCTCTCATGAGTCAAACCCATTAGGAAAACCTATGAAAGGGTCAAACTTTGCACGTTTGTCTTGCTGAAGGTATTAATAAATAACATACAATATACAATATTGCACGACAGCTGGTATGTATGTTAGGCTGCGTTCACACCACGTTTTTGCAATACAGTTCCTGTATCAGGTTTTAGATTTTTTTAAAAATGGATTCCTCAAAACCTGACTAAACTGTATCAAAACATGTGTACAAATTTTTACACAGTTTACAGTTGAAAACCGTATACGGTTTGAAAAATGATGTCCGGTTGCATCCGTTAAAAAACTGTATACGTTTTAAATTTTTCACTCCATTATCAATAAAGTTTCACTTGTTTGATTGAAATTCCAAGAAAAAAAAATTGTGCAAAGTCAAAAACCGTATGGTGAAAACTGGATGAAACCATACACCATACGGTTCTGAACGGTTCCCATTGAATTCCATGTTAAAAAAAATTTGGTTTAATATAGTCTTTCACCCGAACCAAAAAACGTGGTAGGTCACGGTTTTCTGTCCGGAAAAAAAACGTATGGTTTGAAAAACGGAGACAACCTTATACATTATGGTGCATACAGTTTTGAATGGAAGTCTATGGGCACAGTTTTCTGTACGGTTGCATACGTTTTTTTTTTTTTTATGAAACCGTATGCCAAAACCTTATAACAAAATCGTGGTGTGAACCCACCCTTAGATGGTCCTGTTACTATTACATAATTCCCAGCATGCTGTGTACGAATAGATAGTCACGTGATGTTAGATGTCACAACTGTTTCCATATTCTTTTCTTATGTATTTTTACATTATTTTTATTCCTAATCTTTTTTTAGCTAAGCTATTTTGCATAACAATCTGTCCTAATTGGGTTAATTGCCTTATTATTATTTTTGTGGAAAGAAATGTTTACTCCTGGTGACTAATTTGAACTAATACAGCAGAGACCTGATGGTAATTCTTCATTGTCTGGTAACTGTGCCCCTTTCTCCTCTTATGTTTGTAGCTTAAAAAGCTCTTACTGGCTCCAGCGAACACTCAGCTGATTTATAATGAATGCACTGGACTCAGCGCGCACAACCATGCAAGCCCTAACCAGAGGATCAGGACAAGCCCTGGGCCCGTCAAGGTACGCATTGCTTCCTTCTCATCCATCTAAAAATAAATGGAATAATAAGTAGAAGAAGACAAATTTGAAATTAGTATCCTATACTATCTGCCTTAGAATTAAGCTGTATCCTACACTTTTAACTCTTCCAACTCAAGATGGTACAGGAGTGCTGAGTTTGTCATTTGTCACCTCTATTGACTTTATTAAATGTAAATTAATGTCATGATACATCTGGGGTTTTAGAAACCCATTAATCCTTAAACTGGCCATACACAATAGATTGAAGTCCTGCCTCAAACCCAACAATTTTGGTAGGATTTGCTGACTGTCTAATGTGTATGGCAGCCACAGCCCCCCCCCCCCCCCCCTCCCATAGATGTCAGGAAAGAGGTTAGTCAGGCATTTAAGGTTTCAACATGTCCGATCCCTTTGGGTGATACGCTGCTGCGTGAGGTGTCTGTTTTTTTGAGCAATTCATACAAACTATCTAATGTTCTGGAAACTCTTCACCTATTGTGTACAGTAAACATGGCCGCCCCCAGTTTGAAGAACATCATGACAACAGGTTGTCAGGTTTAGTTGCATTCGTATATCAGGTGGAGCAGTAAAACGTGTTCTTCCTTATCTTCTATATACAGTAGCCTGGTAATTCCAGGAGATAGATAATTAATCTTGTGAACTATCACAGTGTCATGTGGGAGATTCCATTCTATAACATATCACCATCATTCATAGTCATGTCTCTGTTGTAGATAATGGCCAATGGTATTTTGTTGTAATATTAGAAAAAAATTTGTATATCTTTCTACCTGAAATTAGGTGAAAAAATTGGTGCTATATCACTTTGTCAAAATAACAATTGAAGGGATAATAATAATAATTATTATTATTGTTGTTATTTGTATTATTATTGTTATTTGTATTATTATTAATTTTACATCTTCTATTATTATTAATATTATTATTATTAATAAAAACCATCCTATTAATTTTACAATTGTTCTGTGTTAAAGCTGTGTTCAGGGAGCTTAGTCACAGAATCTGTTTAATGATCGCAATGTTTTCTGTGGTTTTAGAAGGGACTTTGCTGTTAAACCAAATATTCCATAAACTGGCCATACACATTGGATCAAAGTCTTCTGCCAAACCCGATGATTTTGGCAGCATCGGCTGACCATTTAATGTGTATTTCGGCCTCCTGACTCTCTCGTGATGGCAAATGTCAGGGAAAAAAATCAGTCAGGCATGTAGGATTTTAACACATTTGATCCCTCTGTTCTTGGAGTGATAAGCTGCCGCCTGAGGTGTCTGTCAGATTTTTGATATATTCTTGCTCATCTGTCTGTGTACAAACAATATAGTATTCTGGAAACTCCTCAGCTACTGTGTACAGCAAACATGGCTATCCCTAGTTTAAGGAACATCACAACAGTTGTCAGGTTTAGTTGCCTCCATAACTGGAATAGGTGGAGCAGTAAAACCTGTCCTCCTATGGCCAGCTGTAGTTGTACATGACTCACCTCAGTTGGGTGACTGGTGGATACCGGTGTTCGGTCGGGATCTGGGTGGTAAGACCACTACTGATCCTTAAAACAGGCAGAAAGGCTCCATTATAAGTCTGTGGACTCATCTCATGCCCGCTTATCCCCACTTGTTCTAATGAACAGTGGTGGTTTAAACACTCAGAACCCGACTGATTGATGTAGTTTAACCTATTTTCCTGTGCTGGTTCAGAGGTAGGCAAAAAATTGCCGCGATTTGTGAGCTCCTGCATAATGGGTACAGTTGTCTCTGGAGTACCGCAGTCCCTTGATTCTTCTGAGGGACTTTGGTTGACAAAACGTGTTAATGCTTTAAAAGTTGTCCTTTTCACCTAATAGGGCAGCATATGAGCCATCTATATTTGGTCACCAAAATCTCCTTGCCTTTGGTTACATCCTGATCCTTTTCTGTAACCTAGAAAGCAGTCGGAGCAGAGTAACCACCAGAATGAGATTCAGTAAGGGGGTGATGTAGATACTTTTTATGGAGCATTACATCAGAAAACATTAAAAGTCGCTGATCTTTAAATAATCTTTTTTTACCACCCATATTGGGAAAAAAGAACGGCACATTTTAAGGACACTTAGGAGAGCCGGGTAGCACTAGGCTGCAGCATCAGGTAACAAATAAACCTTAAGTGGTTTTAATCCCATCCTTTATTACAAGGAGCCTGTAAAAACAAGTTGCTTCTCTGGTTCCAAGACCATAACTGAGGCCGTGGAGAAATGAAATAAAACTTTGCATAAGTGGCATTGGGGAATTTTAAATGCAATTTTCTTGCCTTGTTCTGCAAACAATTACTCACCGATGATAGAGCTGTTACACTTATTGTGAACACTTCACAAAATTAATAAGACCACAGATGACAATGTAAAAATTTTTTCACCGAGGACTCCGCTCACTAATTTTATTTTCCCTATCTATTTTTCTTTCTGCCTGTGAAGAGCGAGAACTATTGGAGTAATAAACCCAGAAACATTTGTCAACCGCAGAAACCACAGAGGCGCCCCTGCTCCGAGCTCCTTAAGTACCTGACTGCAAATGATGACTCTCCTCAGACCAAATCAACAGAGAGCAGGACGAACAACAGACTTGACAAATGCACCAAAAAGAAGCCCTGCTTACATCCTCAGCCACATTTTCAAGGTAGGTTGGGGACGCGTAGATGTGCTGCACTACATGGAAAATTTAATGTTGTCTTTACTCATTCAAATGGATATGCATGCCGCGAGCAGCGCCAGAGCGTATGGCAGGACTTTTCTAAGCTTGCCTTCTATATGTGCGAGCATTGAGGCAATCCTTGTATTCTACATGTAACATGTGAAGATCTTATGATCAGAGCAGAATACTTTAATACATAGTTGCTGTTTCATAAAGCGTAGCCCCCTCTATGACATTTGTATACCCTAATGGGGAAGGCGATAGGGGATGCACTGATGGGACAACCCTCTTATCTCTTTAGCTCAGCAATATTTAAGCATTGACATGCCTCTTAAGTTAAGACAGACAGTAGATTTACTTGAAGTCCTATGTAAAATCCCACACAATGATATTACAAAGTGTCACGCCGAATGACAAATTGAACTTTTTTACATCATGTACAGATGTAGCAGAGCTGAGTTTTACATGGTGCGGAAAATAAATAGTTAAATAACAAATGTAACCTTGTTCTAGCAGTATTGATTGGATTAGATAGTTGATAGTAGATAGATAGATACCATATGTAGAGGATAAACCGCAGCACTCCAGTAAATTAAATGGTGAAAAAAGATGAATTTATTCCATCCAATAAGATGCAACAGTTCGGTCGCCCAGTGCGAACATTTTTTAAGCATGCTTGAAGATGGCCGAACTGGGCAACCGAAACGTTGCATCTTATTGGATGGAATAAATTCACCTTTTTTCACCATTTAATTTACTGGAGTGCTGCGGTTTATCTTCTGCATATTGGGATTGTGCCTGTGACCCGGCTTTTACGACTGCTTGCACCTGCTCACCTTGTTATTGGGAGTGCTGCTCTACCTATTTGCTGCTAGATAGATAGACAGAAAGACAGACAGATAGAGAGGGACAGAAAAATAGGTATGAGATATGAGACAGATAGATAGATAGGAGCTCTTCAAAAGATTGGTGAAAAATTTGAAATGTTTTATTCTATTAAATTGTGAGCAGGCACAATGTTTTAGTCCTCTCCATGGCCTTTCTATACTTTAGATGAAGCCTAAGTCATATTGGAGTCAGTATCTATACCCCCAGTGATTGCCTTTTATTCCTGTCCGCTGTTTCTGGTCTGCATCTTCATCCATCAGGCATGAGATGGGCCCTGTAGCTCTCCTGCCATCCGCCCAGTACCCTGTACCTGTCACATACAGATCCCCGGTCAGAGCGGCAGGGCGAGCCCTAGAGACATATTGCCATGGAAGGTCTGAAGTTTTGTCTATTTCATGCCTGATGGCTTACTTTTTCTCCATTACTCTTCCTGATGTAACTCAGGAAATATCCATTTTTTTATTGCTAAATAGCATGCTTAATGAGTAATTTTCCACATGGTAATTCCAGAAGGGCTTTAGGATTTTTTTTTCCCTCTAGTGTACACTCGCTTGTCTATAAATCAAATCTCTTTACTACAACATGCAAAAAAGCAATAAGCCATTTCCTTAAAGAGAAACTATCAGCAAAATACACTTTTATATTAGCCATAACTGCAAATATACTTTTTTATTATACTTTTTATTTTGTTGCAATTAGTTTGCTGGAATAATCTGCTGCAAGGGTTGCTATCTCATAGATAATGCCATGTACATTTATAATAGATATTTCTCCTTTAATTCTGATTAAGAATATGCAGATTTGTGTGAAGCTACACATTCTCAACCATTGCTTGATGCATACCCATCACCATAAATAAGTCTTCTGTCCATGTCCAAGTCATAAATTAATGTATTAGAATAGGTTTAGTTAGTAGACAGTCTTTAAAGTCTTTGCTTTCTTGAATAAAGTATATAGAATTATCCTGCAGGAAAGAAAATCTTTCTCAGAATTCCCACCTCTTAAGAAGCCTTAAAACAATACTTGGGTTATAAGAAGGGCTGGTGTGGGCGGCAAACTGGTCAATTGCCCAGAGCCTTTGTTTTCTTTGGGCATCTAAATACTTGACCCAAGGAGCAAATGGGGATTGCATTTTGTAAACCTTCACTCTATAGGAAATGAGAGACAAGGATGAGATGACCATAAAATCAGGAGTTTGTCCGGCGCAGAGAAGAACCGTCAGGATGCAGGATAAAATCAAAGGATTTATTGACTGCAACGCGTTTCGCTGCCCATGTGCAGCTTCTTCAGGCACCTGATGCCTGAAGAAGCTGCGCATGCGCAGCGAAACACGTTGCATTCAATAAATCCTTTGATTTTATCCTGCATCCTGACAGTTCCTCTATGCGCCGGACAAACTCTTGATTTTATGGTCATCTCATCCTTGTCTCTACTCTAGTAAGGAGGGCTGCAGTGGACCGATTTACATATTTCACGCTAGACCTTGTTGTGTGTGGGCGCACAACCAACTTTGGTAATTGTATGACAGAATTTGGGTATAAACCTTTGAGAATAATGCATATTAATCTATGCTATGATCTACATTAAAAAATGTATATATATATATATATATATATATATATATATATATATACATACATATTTAAAACAGTTGTCTAAAAGATAACACAAATCTGCTATTGTTCTCATGCCAATCTGATGAAGGGTACCAGAACACCGAAATGTGTCAATTGTGATTCTTACATCTTTTAACAAAAGATAATTTGATCCTTGTGCTTGACAACATTTTACTACGAAAGTCCGTCTCCTGCCATGAGGACAGGATGGTGAGAGAATGTGCCAAGCAAGTGCTTCTCGGCACTGGTTTTAGCAATCAGTCATGGCCTTAATGATGGACCCCGACCAATCACAAGGTATTTACATGTCTCTGAGACATGCAAAAAGTTTGTAACACTTAAAATGTCCTCATCCTGGTTATAAAGGAGATGCCATAGGTCAGGGGTACTCAACTATTTTTAGTGAGGGTCCGCTTATCCAGGTCTGCCATCCAGTGAAGGTCCAAGCTGAACGCTAAGGCCTAGTTTACAAAGAGCGGCCTCAGTGCCATGAAGGAAAGAGCAAATGAGCAACTGAAGTGTGGAGGATGTATGACCTGAATACATCCACACATTGTACCCCTGAATATAATACTGCCGCACACTGTGCCCCTGAATATAAAACTGCCACACACTGTACCCCTGGTATATTACTGCCACACACTGTACCCCTGAAAATAATTCTGCCACACACTGTACCCCCTGAATATAATACTGCCACACACTGGGCCCCTGGTATGTTACTGCCACATACTATGCTCCCGGTATATTACTGCCACACACTATTTCCCTGCAATATTACTGCCACACACTATTCTCCTGCAATATTACTGTCACACGCTTTGCCCCCAAATACATTTTCGACAAACACTGTGCCCTGTACCGACTAATTCTACCTCTGTGCCCCAAATAATTGATGGCACTGTGCCCCCAGAAATAATGATGCCACTGTGCCCCCAGAATTAATGATGCCACTGTGCCCCCAGAATTAATGATGCCGCTATGCCCCAGAATTAATGATGCCGCTGTGCCCCCAGAATTAATGATGCCGCTGTGCCCCATGAATTAATGATGCCACTGTCGCCAGAGTTATTTATGCCACTGTGTCCCCAGAATTAATTATGCCACTGTGCCCCCAGAATAAAGGATGCCACTATGCCCCCAGAATGAAGGATGCCACGGTGCCCCTACATGAACTTTGCCACTGTGACCCTCCAGCTGTTTCAAACTACAACTCCCCTCATGCACAGAGAGAAGGTCATGATGGGAGCTGTAGTTCTACAAAAGAGTCAGAAGTGGGGGAACACAAATTTGTACCTGAGAGCTTGGCTCCTGCCCCATGTCCTGTGCTGTTCCGCTGCTCTGGCCTCTTCTAGTCAGACCTGGCCAGAGCAGCTGATGCAGGCAGTGCTAATCGCGCTGCCTGCATTATAGGAGAAGCGCCGGGCGGCCGGGTAAGGAACACAGTGTTCCCTCACTCCGGGCCGTGGCTATTCATTTGTATTGGTGTCTTAAAGACTCCTATACAAATGAAAGAGGAGAGATCTGGCCTGTGGTCTGGATGACTGGAGGCCACGGTCCGGATCTGGACCACAGTCTGCCAGTTGAGTACCCCTGCCATAGGTCATCAAAGCATTTGAAGACAACTACCAGTATCCTGCAAGAACTTAGAAGTCTAATGCATCAGAACTGTCCCAGAGAAAACTGTTCCTAGCAGTGAACCAATGGCCACTGACATAAGTATCCTCATCCAAGTTATTAAAATAATAGGTATTTTCCCCTCAAAAAATACTTTTTTAGATTCATTCTTTGCTAATTAAAAGTAACACTTTTTGAGAAAAAAAAGGACCAATACCTTGAAACCATAATGTGTAAAGCATCTCGTCGTGAATCTTTATCCCCGGGCAAATGTGCGAAAATGTCAGGAATCTCAAGAAAAAAAACACAATATAAGACATAAGAGATTTGCATCAAATAATATATTCCTTATTGCAGCGAGAAGATAAGAAGAGAATCCATATAAGACAGTTTATTATTCAACAGCTTGTGCCACTTGTAATCTTTGTGCTGGAACAAAAGCTAAGTATTTTTTAAAGCTTAACCCTTTGGGTCCGGTCCAGGGGTCTAAGCTTGACACTTAGTCTATGGTCGGGAGAAGCATTATTCATGAGAGTCATGAGGTCAACATTCGGGTTTCCCTGTATTGTACGAGTCGTTTGCTATGTGTACTTTGTGTGTTCGGTGATTTCATATGCAGTCTGTACGGGGCCATCATTTGTATTCATTATCCTTTAGTCTTACCTTTATATTCTAGGACTAGGAAGCGTCAAAGCACATAATATTATATCTCCGACGGCTTCCCTGGGTATGAGTGCCTAGGATATAGTGAGACAAAATCATTCTCCTTTAGTAGCAGAAAATATCCTTTTTTTACTCATGTCAACCTTGAGTAGATTTGGCAAAAAGCTTGTGACTACTCATATATAGTTAAAGGGGGGGTCTACCTAAAATCATGATGGTAGTCTCTAGTGTGAGAATTATGTTGATTTTCAGTGATAAAAATATTCTGGGTGTTTAAAAGCTCCAAAGAGCAAAGTCACTACTTTTATTCATAAAACATTGGGTGTACAAACTCATAAACCCTATTTTTGTCATTTTCTTACATGACAAATTGATATAATGAAAATTCAAGACTGTTGGAAAATATGGTATAGAACCAAACCTCTAGACTTTTTAGAGTAGTACCACCTGAAGGAAAATATCACTTACATTTATTGAAAATTAAATAAAAAGGTGGTACTTTTCTTAAGGTGGTATTACACTAAAAAGTCTAGAGGTTCTGAAGCTTAAATGTCCTGATTTATCTTTTTTAATATTTCCATGGATGCTACCCTATAAACTGTGATTAGTGCAACAGATTTTGCATATTACGGTATATCAACTTAAAGAGGTTTTCCACCAACAACGCTTGTCACCTGTCTGCAGAATAGGTCATGAATGTCTGTCTAATCGGTGGGGGTTCAACTACTGGGACATCTACTGATCACAAGAACAGGGTTCCCTTATCCCCTGTTTGATTGGAGCCGTCGGTGGGACGTGCCTGTTTCATTCAACTATATGGGCCTAACAGACCTGGTGCTTACTAAGGTACCTTTTTAGGTTAATAGAGTGGAATGGAGGGGTAGCTCCCATGTCCGATGCCTCTCATGGAAAAGAGACCTCTCATTCTCATGGTGGGAGTCCCAGTATTCATATTCTCATTTATCAGACACGCATCACCTATCCTAAAGATAGGCATTCATTTAGGAAACCATTTTACATATTTACTTTAAGAGGAAGATTCAGTACATTGGGGTATGACAAAAATTGCCCCTAGTGGATCCATTATTTTTGGGATCGGTAGACATGTTCCAAATCAAAAACAATAATGTTATATGATAGCATATGAAATTCAATAGATAGGCTTAAAGATCACTTTTGCATCCAGATAACGTCTATAGGTACCCTGATAGAGTAGTACTTTTTAAGACCCTCTAAATTATATATTGTAAGTAATTTTCCACTGCTTATTGTGGATAGAAGAGCTGCTTTGGGTTGTATAAGTAACAGTGCCTTGATGGTGATTTGTCCACTAACATGTCTTCCTTCACTCTATGCACAGAATTAGATGACACCTAAATACATACAGACATTTCTACAAGCACCTGTGGTAGCCCAGTACGGGATGGTGTGTCCCCGTACATTTCTCCTGCCCTGTCAGGCAGAGTCCCTCCATGTCCCCAGGGTCCCCCTTACAGTATAATCAATATTGTATATATATTTGTATTACTAGTGTACTGTTGCTTTAAATATTATACCATGTGCTTGTTACCCAGGAGGCACTAGTAACCAGGTGACCCCCCAAGTTACCTATGGGATCCTTGCTAAGCTCCCCTATAAAAACCAGGGGAGGGGCTGTTATCTTTCTCTTGGAGCTCTTAGCTCTGGTTCCTGAGGTCCAATTCAGTCAAGTTGTGTCAGAGTGTGTCCAGAGTATTGGAGGCCTCAAGCCTAAAGTCTGCCGCCACAAAGTCCGCTCAAGTAAGCTCAAAGTCATCTTCATGTCAATTGTCAAGTCAGTCAAGTCAAGTCTTATATATAGTCACCGTGGCCTGCACTAAAGTGTCTCTACATACTGCAAGTCCCAGCAAGCCTGTGAGGTCCCCCCTGTGTCATTGGTCACAACCTTGGGATATTGGCTGTACTGCATAGACTGTATAACCTGTCTACCCTCAGTAAAGCTATCATTGTCCGTAACTTGGCGTTGGTGTCTTCATTGCCCCCGTGCCTAGCCCAGGGCCAGCGGTATTACCTTCTGGTGGTTAAGGCTAAACCACGCCCTGGCGTTACGACAAGAAGGGGTTAATAACATCTGCCCCCAGGGTCACAACATCTGCCCTGCATTGCACCCCATACCACACACCTATGAATGCCATCATTGACTTACAGCTTTAATAGTTAGTTGTAGTAATCTGCCACTTCTAAAATTAGAGATTCACCTGTTAACAATTCCTTTGGCAAAGGGTCCAACCAGGTCGCTTTCCTATGTAGCTGCACTCATTGTAATGTCAGGCTAGCTTATATCTACAAATGGGCACGCTGGCGTTTGGCAGCTATGCCACCTGTTATTTACCTTCTTTCGGGGGTCATTCCTGAAGAGGAGTGTTGACCTGCTTCAGGTTAGCCTGATGATATATATATATATATATATATATATATATATTGACATTACTTCACCAACTATTCTATTGTACAGCAGTGAATACTTTATGGTAGTCGTCTGTAACCTGTAGCTCCTTATCTATGAATCTCTACTGTATTTATAATGTTATATTGATGCTGAAACTGCACATGGTTTATCACTGCAGGATTGAAATCTAAACATATTGATACCTAACCCGGGGGTGGTGGATTGATAAATGACTGCTAGTAGATGAGAGGAAAGGTCCTTCATCCTGCAACTATCCTATTGGCTTATTGGTATAAACCTTTCAAAGGCGATGCAGTGCCTTGAGTTACGTCAGTGCAGTGGGCCAGCTCAGCTTTTATTAGGAGACATTGTTAAAGAAGCGGGCAGACGGCTGTATTGGTAAACCTTGGGCTAAAGTAACGCCCCCAATACACCAAACAACCTAATTTGCATATCAATGTTACAGGGAAATGGCACACTGGAGGGATATATTAAAGGTAACATAATTTTCAGTGTAATATTCCTTATAAGCCTCTGTCATCAGGTTAGGCTTCCCTAATATGCTGATAGATTCCCTTTAATAACATATGTCATCCAAAACCACATAAAAACATACATTTGGCACACAATAGTATGTAGTACCATTTCTATGTTAGCTACAAACCTTTAAACATATCTACCTTGTTGTTTAAAAATATGTTTCTCTTTCATTTACAGCCAAGTCAACAAGTCTGTCACTTCCTCTGACACCCGAGTCACCAAAGTAAGTATTGAGCAACGACAAGCTTTGTTGGCAAGGGATGGGTGTCTTCTCGTCTTGGCTACAATAGCTCCATTTCAGCTTGTTTTTATAAATATGCGCTGTCTTCCAGTGACCCCAAGGGTTCCCCATTTGAAAGCAAGACTATTGAACGAACCTTAAGTGTGGAGCTCTCTGGAACTGCAGGTAAGTACTTAACTATTATTATCACTTATTAACATATCTGGTACAGCTCTTAGACGGTTCTAGGTTGATTTTGTGTTTTAGGATGAATGTTTGTGGACATTTATTGATAGTTTTGACACTGAAAAGACACAAATGCTCCGTTTCTAAAGTTCCCAGTGCAATTTGGTGGGTCAGGGGTTAGCAATGGTACCTGACAATACTGGATTCTTTGCATTAAGACCGACAAAGGACAAACATCTGCACTGAGTTTATATGTTCACCTAATGTTTCTGTTTCTGGTGATTTGCTATGGGGAATTGTTCCTTCTCTGGACAGTTTTTGACATGGACAGAGGTGTCAGCAGAGAGCACTGTGGTCAGACAGAATAGAACTATACAACTTCCTCTGTAGTATACAGCAGCTGATAAGTACTGGAAGGATTATGATTTTTAAACAGAAGTAATTTAAAAATCTGTGTAACTTTTTGACACCAGTTGATTTCAAATAAAAAAAATTTCCACCTTTACTCCTTCAAGGACCCTTATAATACATCCAACACAGATGTTCTAGAACCCATCCTTAAGTTGGTTTATTCCACCATCTCCTCATACTCGAATGCTCCCCTTACCTACCAAGATGGGATGTTGAGGCATGGTCTGGTGTGTGGATGCCATTGGTGGGTAAAGTTCAATGGCTGAAACCCATATAAATCTAAAACAGTTTTTTACAATTGCATCCAGTTTAGGCAGTAAATCTGTAGCACATCAGTATTAACCTGGAGACCAGTAAGTGTAACTAAAAGAACACCTAGACCAGATACAATTGGATCAGTTAGTCATCTGTAAGATGTTTAGGTCTGTATCAATGAGAAGAGAGGGCCCCATGACAAAGTTTAAAATGATCACCCATTATGGTGCTATGTTTTCCCACCAGAACATAAGTGCCTAGTGTTTGTATCCCTTACACCCCCTTTCTTTAAAGGGGTTCTCCACCATAAGGTGATTTTAGTACATACCTGGCAGACAGTAATGGACATGGTTAGGAAGGATCTGCACTTGTCTTGGGGCTAAATGGCTATGTCATGAGATTACAATAACACTGTGGCTAGCTTTTTGCGAACTTGTATTTCCTGTTTGACTTTTCTTTTTTTAACTACAAATCCCACAATTCCATTGTCCTCCCTCCCACACATCAGCCACCCCACCCATTGAAACATAAATGAGCTGCATCAATCAAAAGACCTGTGTTTTTCAATCAGGGTGCCTACAGCTGTTGCATTAGTTGCAGATTGAAGCAGACAGGCTCCCCGTCATCAGCTGAAAAATCTGAGACAATAGTCATTTTGTAGGCTGTTAAAAATAAGTAGTGGGGTGAAAATCACAGAAGAATTGTGAGAAACCCATCACACACAGGTACAGACACTATATTATGAACTACACTAACTTTACAGCCCCTGTAGCATAGTCAAATAAAAAAGAAATCCTGGAATACCCCTTTAATTCATAAACTACTTTTCTAACCCATGGTTATATGTAATAAACAAGAACAAGTTCTTACCAACCATTATCATTGGGCTAGGAACCAAAACGTCTTCATTGTTTATGCCGTTTAATCTGTATAGATTTGTAGCCTCTGGAGCAAGAAGCCTAAACGCATGCAGAATATGCAACAATTGTGACAAAAAGCATGTAGCTTTTGGTGTGGATTTACTAGTCTTGCCTGCAGGTTTAAAGAGGTACTCCGCTGCCCCAGCGTTCGGAACATTTTCCCCCTCAATGCAAGTCCCCCAATAAGTCTGTAAACTATCCGCAACATAAATTCATATATTGTCGATTTAAAAAAATTCCAAGGCACTTGTTCAAATCTTACTTGGACGGTCGATACTGTAATGTAATTTTCCATGAGCAAATCCACACGGAAAATTCACAGCAAAGCTGCCTTGTGTGAATTTACTTGGATATACTGTATCTATTCATGCTTATCTGAGAATTAGGAAGAGATCTTGATGGGGAACTTAAAAACATAGGCCCAGATTTAAGAATGTCTACGTTAGAGCTATTTTCCCACGTTTATTTGGGTGGTGGGTTTGACTAGCGTGCATCTTATTTATCAAGAAGGTGCAGCAGGATGATGAATTTTGCGCATCTCTGCTGTGGTGGGAAAAGCTCTTCCACATACACTTTTTCTAGACGCTTGTGAGGGAGGGAAGTAGACACTTTCCCGGGTCCTGAATTTGGAAGGTTAGGTGTTTTTACTTACTGTCACAGAGCTGCAGGGACATTTTTACTTGCATTTTAGACGCTACAAACAAATTTGATTGCGGTGTCTAAGGGGTTAAAGCCGGGCATCACCGTGATCTGTGATGTCTGGCATTAGAGATGGGTCCTGGTGGCAGATAGCTGCCAGGACCACCCTGCTATGACCTGCGCTCAGCTCCTGAGCACGTGCCATAGAAGGGGAGTGGGACACTGTCGTCCACAAGGGGTTAAAGGTTGAATTGTGGAAGGCAGAAATTATTCTCACGCCTACTGGTAGGTGGTGTAGCTTTGCGCCTAAAAATGTACCTTTGTGCACAAAATAGCGACTTTTGACAAAAAGTCGCAAATGATAAATACGTGACCACTGCATGGTCAAAAAGAAAAAGTTCTACGACTAGGCAAAAAGAGTGAAACTGTCTATATCAAAAGACGCATAAAAGTCGCTAAATATGCTGCTTGCGCCTGAACTGCGCCAAAACATAGACAAAAGAAATGCTATAAAAACAATGATAAATCCCCACCGTAATGTATTAGAAAGTTACCAAATTGGCCCTATTAACTTTCCTTGTGGATTTCTAAATATCCCCATTCTAATTGAGGAGGCGTTTCTTCTTTACCTCTGTGTTTGTCTCCTCTTTGTGCACATTAGGAATTAGCACTGACAAAACAGACTATGCGGCATGCACCAGCAATACCGCAGTCTAGGCTTTATGAGGGAGCTTATCTTCAGCTGGGATTTTTCCTTTTTTTGTTATCGTTGCCAAAAGAGATTTATCACGGACTAGTTGGAGGAGACAGTTTCCATATTCTCTCATATAAGCTTGTCATTTTGTCTGTTAATTACATTGTTACATTCTTTCAATGCAGACAGGTCCCTTCCAGTCTGTCAGTACACGGAGAGGCAATGGTGGCTGATAGTTTAGTTAAACAAGTGTAACAGGCTCCTGCGAGGAGAAAGAACATATTTCATCTTCAGGTGAAATATGTTTATGTTTTAAGTAGCATGGGGCCGATCACAGAAGAAGAAGCCTAGGGCTTGGAAGACTTGCCTTTCCAGAATCTAGTAGTAAAGTTCCTCAGCCGAAAAATGTAAGGGTGGATGGTTCTCCTGCAAGTTCTCAATGCCAAACATATTTTATTCTACTTTTACTCCTCCTATAGTATACATTATAGGACGGTTGTCTACTGTACATTGCTGATATAGCAAATAAGATCTAATTAGGATGTTCTGCTGTTAGTCGGGCACAAGCGGTTACATGATTGTCCAACGTCCCTGCATATGCAGATGTCATAGAAAATGCTGATAGGTGTAGATAGATATGAGAGATAGATAGATATGAGATAGATTGATAGACATGAGATAGATAGATAGATAGATAGATAGAAGAAGTAGAAGAACAGCACAACCAAATCCATAAAAATATAGAAGGGGTGCACGCAGATCCTGGACCCTTGGTTAGAGGGTCATCACATAAGCAGCAGAAAAAGAACTTGTGGGCAAGATCTTTTTTTGCTAGATAGATAGATATGAGATAGATTAATAGATACGAGATAGATAGATTGATAGATATGAGATAGATAAACAGAAAAATTATAGTGTCCATGTAGAAACCATAAAGTCACAGGCAGGACTTGAAGGGACTACAAAAATCCTTGTGATGTCGGTTCCATTAGGAGCATCCAATAAAAATGCTGGATAAAATAGAGAAATGTCATCGCTATTTTGCTCAGTAAAATGCCAGACACTATAATGGAAAGCCCATTGCTACTATTAAAGTCAATGGGGTTTATCAAACACCATCCATGTCTGCCATGTAAAGGATCTGGCACTTTTGTTATTTCCATTGTTCTGCTCCTATGGCAGTGCAGAACTAATGATGAAGATATGAACACTGCCTGACCTTGTATATTCCCAGAAGAGAACATGCTAAAATATGTAGTGCATCACTGTTTTGCCTTATCAGTAGGAGTATATTTAGTTTTTTCCTGTATTACAAAACCAATGATTGTTAGAATAGCATCAGGGCTGTCATGGAAATGTTATGGTTACATGGCATCCTGCTCATCCATTGTCCCTGACTGCCCGAGGTCTGTTTGTTAGAAGAGATCATTTTCAGATGCTCGTACGAGGTACCCCGTCTTCCCTGACACCGTTGTGACTTTTTGTTGGTTGGTCTGTTTGTTTGAAGTCTACGGAACAGATGCCTTGTTGGCAAATCTGTCAGTGACAACCGGCTTATATCTCTTCTTATGTGATATATGCAATTTAAACACGAATATGCTGATACGACTAACAAATGGCTGTAATGCCATTGTATTGCTGTGCTGATAGCACTAAATCTTAGCTCTTTGCCAACAGATTATAGGAGCTTCATAAAGTGTTTTTTTTAATGGTTTTATCGAGGAAAATGTTTACATCAGCCTGGAACATTTGTCCTAGCGCTAGTTATGGTAAGCTATGTGTGCATAGATTTGATAAGCCGTAAAATGTCATTTCAATTATGAGACAAAAAACATTAAACGTGCCTTTCATGCAAGTGCATTCTTTTGTGGTATTCTAGGATTGTGTGCACTGCGTATTATGTTATAGCTTCATTGTCACATTGTGCTTGTGGTGTGTACTAACACAGTGTTCTAATAAAGTGTAATAAGGGACGCGCTTGAGTGCAAACCGTAACCATCCTGCAGAAAACATCACCCTTGTTAATGGTGCAGATACGGTGACCTTGAAGACGTTGTTGGATCCTCGCTCCACCCAGAGTTATTCATCTGATACAATGAAAGACGTGTGGCCGTTCTCCATGTTATTGAAGATCATTAGATAAATGCATTGCTTGTTACTGTGAACCAGTCATGTGTTCCTGAAGCAGTTTGCTGGGGCTTCATATTGTAGCTACATTCTTATTGTGTCTTCATAGTGCAAGAATAATTTAAGTGGCTTATATACAATTTTTGACCATTGAGGAGCCCATTAGAGAATAGAAAGGTATGTTCAATGTCCGTTGTACTGGTCCATAGATTCTCCTTAGGGGTATGTTCACATGTTTACAGTCTGATGCGTATTTTGCTGCATATTTCCTGCTGCTAATTTTGATACCCATTGACTTTATAAGGTAGGAAAATCAGCTGCAGAGAGTATGCAGCAAAAAACGGCATGTGTGAACATGCTTTAAAGCGTACATGCACCTTCAAGTTACTTTTAAGGGTATGTATATGTGAGGAACAGCACTATTCCTGGTCACTATATAACTTGTACTTGCCATTTTCCACCAGGCAGGCTCCTTCTATAGTTTTCAGTTTTCCCTACGCTAGTGGGTGAAGTCTAGTCTCTGTAAGGTCCCCCATAGGGTATGTTCACACTGAGGAATTGGGGCGGAAATCAAGCAGAAATTTTCTGCCTCAAAATATTGTTACTTTTCCACAAGAACTCTCAGAGATTTTCCGCACGGAAATGCAGGTTTCATGTGGAGGAGGAGTATCAAGTATTTCTATTCATAAAAAAAAAAATTTCATGCACAAATTCCGCGCCAATTCCGCGCGGATCCGCCCGGATTCCACATTGGAAATGCTTCTGACTCAAAAAACAAAAAAAAAATAACAGTGATCTCTATGGGAGAACGACGCTGATTCCGCCTGAAAGAAAGAACATGTTCTTTCTTCAAGCGGAACAGACTTCCTCATCAGAATTCTGCTTGAGGAAATTCCTCAGCGTGAACTGAGGGGCATAAATTCTGCACACCTCTATGGGGATTTTCACTGCTGAATGAATTGGAGAGGAAAAAGCGAGCAGAATTACTCGTGGAAATTCCTCTCCAATTGCTCAGTGTGAACATACCCATATACTGCCCACACAGAAGAGGGGATCCTGCTCTACTTTGTCTTTATAACACACCCTGAGAGGCAGCAGCAACATAGAAGACATTATACAGCAGTACTGAGCAGTCTAGACTGTGAATACAGAATGCACTGTAACACTCATTACAAATGACATCCATGTCTTTGAGTCTTTCTCTGTCTCTCTCCAGACAGTACTTTTCCTCCTCCCTTCCATCTCCATAGACTTCTTTATGCAGCTTAACCTGATACTTAGTTCAGTGAGTTGATCTGTCTCAAAATTGGATTTTCCTCTGATATACCGTATCCACTATTGATTTCTGCAAAGTAAGTACCTTTTTAAGATCTATTGAGATCAGATTGTAAATTTTAAATAGAACACCCTCCCATAGCTAATGGAGAAAAGAAAACTTTGGATGGAGTAGACTCTAGTTGAATTTAGTGGGCACCTCTGCATGTTTTATTTCCCCACTCATACTCGCTCTGAAATAATTGGACATAAATGGCCAGAGCAGCAAATTCCTTCAATACCACCCAAGGTTTTCCTACCCTGGCCAAGCCCATTCAACCACAGACCAGAACTATGTTATCCTAAGCTGCACATATAGACAAACAGTTCTATCAAATCAGATTCATTTTTAATATAGGAAATGTATATTGCCATGCATTACACATTCTTAGAAATCTAGAAGTGAAAACATTATACATTTTAGGAATTGTAAAGTTTCCAATCGTTGAAGCATATTTTCTATGGTTCACACCAAGTGTTAGAATAATCTTATGGGTATTGTTTAGGTCCCAAGTACCCCACTGGGTGTGGTATATCCTACACTCAAAATCTAAGAAATCTGAAATAAAGGATAGTGCTTAAAACTTAACTTTTAAATAAGTTTGCTAAAATTCCACCAAATACACGAGGCCCATACCATATAAAATGGGATATAAGGAAATAGACAGTAGTCCAGGAAAAAAATTTGTTTGGACAATTACTGCCTATTCAATTACCTGAGTAGTATCAAGTTCTCAGGGTTTACAACAAAAGATCTCTAAGATAATTTCACATGAGAACCATGAAAAAATGTATATACACCGTCTACAACGCGTTTCTGTCAGCTATTGTTTGCTGACGTCATCAGGATGGCGTAGTAATATAGTATTACATGAATAGTACATTAGATGCGTTTATACTTAATATTTAAAATATAGAAATCTCATTTATGAAAACCTGCAAGGCATCTGCAAAGAAAAGCTGCAAAAGAAGTTTATGTAAACAAAATTCACATGTGCGGCCACTAATGAGTATGCCTGCAAAAGAAAAGACATATATACCCATTCATCTTTTCAGATCCTTCAGGAGTGTATTCAACCATGTACCAATTCACTGCACATATATCATCTGGTGTATACAGCCTCCATATTGCCTTTCAGATTTAGAGAGATGCCTGAGGAAAGCAAACAAAAAGAAACCAACATTTCCCACTTTCCTGCCCTTGAGTACCTGTAAGAAGAAGTTTTATACAGCTGAGCTGTTACTCACGGTTATGATGTTAACATAATAGCTCCAGCGCTGAGCAGGACCTGCGTGTCAGCATGGAGCCGTTATGATCCAGCTACTGCTGCTCGCGCCGGTTCTTGCAAGCGTCTGACCTCATATCCTCCCCGGGCACCTACGTTATTCATTCTGATGCCTCCTCCGCTTGACGTCAGCGGGTAGGCCGTCAGTAGTGCTGTTCTTAGGACACCCACAGATGATGCGCTCAGGTGCCGATCAGAGAAGTCAGAGGAATTTAAACAAAGAGAGATAGTGAGTTACCATTGGCAGTAATATGTGCTCTTAAGATCTACCATATGCACTATAGGCATTGTGAGAACAAGCTGAATTATAGGATATTGATAAGATCCCTGAGAGAATGATCAATATGATACCCAACCTTATGATATTAGAGTCCTGTTATAATAAAGGGAATTGTGAATGTACAGACCGTAGATCAATAGTGATTTATCACTTATTACTATAGTATATTATTTGGTATATGATTACTGTATACCAGGCAGAGATGATAATAGAATAACATAACAAAAACAGCCAATATGGACTTGATGTTGTTAGCGGAGTGGTGTGACAGAAAAATTATGATTCAATCCTCCCTAAATCTAGGTGGCCGGGACAATAGCAGGGGGATAAAATTGGGGATACACTACACTATAGTAATAAGTCATAAATCACTATTGATCTGCGGCCTGTCCATTCGCAATTCCCTTTATTATAACAGGACTCTAATATCATAAGGTTGGGTATCATATTGATCATTCCCTCAGGGATCTTATCAATATCCTATAATTCACCTTGTTCTCACAATGCCTATAGTGCATATGGTAGACCTTAAGAGCACATATTACTACCAATGGTAACTCACTATCTCTCTTTGTTTAAATTCCTCTGACTTCTCTGATCGGCACCTGAGCGCGTCTTCTGTGGGCGTCCTAAGAACAGCACTACTGATGGCCTACCCGCTGATGTTGAGAGGAGGGGGCGTCAGAATGAATGACGTAGGTGCCGGGGAGGATATGAGGTCAGACGCTTGCAAAGACTGGCGAGAGCAGCAGTAGCCGGATCGTAACGGCTCCGTGCTGACACACAGGTCCTGCTCAGCGCTGGAGCTATTATGTTAACATCATAACTTTGAGTAACAGCTCAGCTGTATAAAACTTCTTTTTGCAGGTACTCAAGGGCAGGAAAGTGGCAAATGTTGGTTTCTTTTTGTTTGCTTTCCTCAGGCATCTCTCTAAACCTGCAAGGCAATATGGAGGCTGTATACACCAGATTATATATGTGCAGTGAATTGGTACATGGTTGAATGCGCTCCTGAAGGATCTGAAAAGATGAATGGGTATATATGTCTTTTCTTTTGCAGGCATACTTATTAGTGGCCGCACATGTAAATTTTGTTTACATAAACTTCTTTTGCAGCTTTTCTTTTTCTTTGCAGATGCCTTGCAGGTTTTCATAAATGAGATTTTCATATTTCTGTATTTTAAGTATTACGTATAAACGCATCTAATGTACTATTCATGTAATACTATATTACTATGCCATCCTGATGAAATCAGCAAACACTAGAAACACGTTGTAGGTGGTGTATATAAATTTTTTCATGGTTCTCATGTGAAATAATCTGAGAGATCTTGTGTTGTAAACCTGAGAACTTGATACTACTCAGGTAATTGAATAGGCAGTAATTGTCCATACAAACAATTTTTTCTGGACTACTGTCTATTTCCTTATATCCCAATTTATATGGTATGGGGCTCACGTACTTGGTGTAATTTTAGCAAACTTAATTAAAAGTAAAGTTTTAAGCACTATCCTTTATTTTAGATTTTGTGTTCACACCAATTGTTGTCATTCTGCATGCAGGAGCTATCTATATAAGGGTTCTATAAATGATAGTGAACTATCATGGGATCTATGACAGGCTCTAAGCTAGTCATACGCATTAGACATGTTGGCTGAACAGTAATGTGAGTGTCAGCGAGGGATAGAAGGCTTTTATTAATTTGCTCTTTTTCTGAAGTTTTCCCATTTTTCAGCCACAGTCACCTATGCGAATAAACATGTAGCTGATATGTTATCTTACAGATTAGATAAGCCAAATAAACAGATCTCCTTTGTGTTTTCATTTTCATTGTATTCCAGCCCGTTTCCCATGCTGTGTGCCATAATGTGACATAAGATTCAACTCTGGATCATTCAGTCATATTGCATGGTAACCCCTAATATTGTGTGTGTTAGTAACCTATACCAACATAATGGGGGGCTAGTCTTAACCCTGACCTTACTGTGTGTGCTTAATCTCCACTTATAGCAGTTTTGTTACAGAGATATTCCCAACTCGCGATATTCCCAACTCGATGTGATGGTGTATCACTGGGTAACACCTTACTTTATGACTGGAGGTCGGACCCCCACTGATTGTGACAATGAAGGAGCTGTAGTGCTGATTCACAGCATAATCCACCACAGCAGGCTGCAGCAACCTGCTCTACAGGAGAACACCAGCTCAGAGCTATACAGGTGTTTAGGGCCATTGTAGTAGTATAGAACACCAAAAGGCGCTGCAGTCTCTTCATTTGCAAGATCAATTGGAATCCCAAAAATTTCACCCCACAAAGGTCACAAAGTGATGGCATATCCTAGCGATGGGAATACCACTTTAATAGAACATGTGAAAAGTCACAATGCTAAGAGCCATCATTGCCACCTTGACATAGCATTATGTTATCACTTCCCCTGAGGACAGTGGAGCCCCTCTCACATTACACCTACTAAAGAGCCACTGACAGACGATAGTCTCATGTAGCTATCTGTTTGTTAAGAAAGTAAGAAAGTTACAGAACTGATATGATCTAATTGACTCTTAACAGTTTACAGTGCAAGGGTATAGCCAATGTATGGAAACAGTCAAGTCAGCATAATGATACAATTCCATGAACCAGCCAGCCCTATTTATGGGATTGTTGGGGGGATTAGCATTTGGACATCTACCAAAGAGACTTTTATGCTGTGTCCACTGGATAACAAGTCCTAGTGATTTTATATTACTTGAATATACTGTCATTTAGGTGGCCGAGAGCTATCTTCCTGACCTGCCCATAGACATGAACATTCCGCATGGCTGAACTTTCCTGTGTCCTTTATAAAGGGAAAATGGGTAAGCTGCAGCAAGGCTGCTTGGGCGGTGGCTTATGTCTACCAGAAAAATTGAGTTGACCAGGTAAATAGGCACAACCATTTGAACGAACTTTGCATAGATCAATAGTACAAGCAAATATAAGAAACATTGTAATGTGTCGTATTAGACAAAAAAATTCCTCCTCCTATTATCAAACTTTTTCCCTCTTTGCCCTCTCCTTTAAGACTGTATTTCACTCTGAAAATCAGCTCAACTTTGTCCTGTATCTGCAAGACAAGTCAATACAAGTATATGGAGGAAGGAAGAGGGAGCTCCACCTACAGCTCTATGAGAACTGAAAATTAGAGATGAATCCTGCATTTGGCAGAAAACCCAGAAGTTGGACCCCCCACCCATTACTTAATGAGATGTAAATATCTCTTTAAATCACTGTAGCACCACATAATACTGTACATTGCTAGGTCACTAAGAACCAGATACTTGTCCCCAAAAGCTTACCAGGATTTGGTTGCTATCTTCAATCTTTTTAAAAGTTTAGAAATTCACATAAGTTTAAACAGAAATGGATGTTGGCTACATGCACATTAAATACATGTGTATCACTGCTTCATAATTCATAATATTCATAATCCTGCACGTGACATTTTCTACGGAGTTTTACCTAGGGAACTGTGAACATCCCTTATAATTTCAGATTTTTTTAGTGTTTACGCTATGTCATTTGTATTGCATCCTCAGAATTGATTGTGTACATATAGTGTAACAGCAGCTTGAGAGAATCCCACTGGGGGCTGTAAAAAAAATCGTAGACAAAATATGCCTAGATTTGCGCTGCACCTGGTACAAACAACTTGTTTCCTATATTTTCCAGCTCAGAACATCCATTTCAAGATTGGGAGGATATTAAAACTATGCCTTATTTCACCTCTCCAATCCAAAGTGTTTGTTTCTAAGAAAGACTGAAGCATTTTTGTTCTATATCGGTTGTCGTCTCTGCGGATATTGTTGTTTACAAATTGTAAAATGTACATCTTTAAAGATAAAAATGGTTGTCGCTGGCTGTGTTTGCCCATTACTTTGTCGTCTTTGTGTCACCGGAGACCTGAGCCTGTTTTATTTGCCTCAGGCAGATGCAGCCGTGCTAGTCTCTGACAGTCTTTGTATTAAATGATTTTGCCTCGTAGCTGCCAATGTGGCAAGGTTTGTGAGTCATCTGGGGAATACGACTTGCAGTCTATAGCTTATGTTAATTTATGGTTTATGCTGGTTCAGAGTTTATACTGGTTCATCCTTATGCTGGTTCATGGTTTGAACTGGTTTCTTGCTCATGTTTGGATTAGTGTAATATAGAAGTATGCTTCATTGCTTGTGCTGGCCTGTGGTATATGCAGGTTATAGGTGGTGCTCAATCGCTTCTTTCATTCTGATGGACTCGTGTTGCTAATAATGTTTCTCATTGTAAAAGCAGCAGGTGGTTGGAGTAGAACGGATGGAAGCGAAAACGACTGCAGTGCCATTCTTTTGCCTTTTAAAGGTGATATAATGAGGATATTTTTTATTTTATTTAGTTTTATGAATATATATATGGGCAGGAGAGATTAAAATATGGATTTATAGATTCATTTAATGATATTTATTATGTTATACTGGTATCTATATTATGATTTATCATAATTTTTCATGGCTGTATGTTCTGTCCTTTAGTTTCAGCAGCTGATATTCTCATTGATCAGTTATGAGTGTCTTGGTGTCTGGGGGAGATTGCAATTATTTTCTGCAGCGGCCACTACAGGAGAATACAAGTATTACATAGTGTCCATTCATCTCAACAGGCGATTTTATTAGGCTACGGTCTTCTGCGGGGTCTTAGTTTGGGGCCTCTGTTGTGGATCATATTTTGAAGTGGCAAACGGAGATGGTCGATCTGCTGTGTGACATACCCCATTGACTTTAATGGAGTCCATCAGGTGGGTGGCCACAATTGTTTTCTGCAGCTACCACTATAGGAAAAGTCAGGTGACAAAGGCTGGGTTCACATCTGCTTTTATAGCTCAGTTTGGAGTTTTGATTGTGGAGATGGCCACTCTGTCACATGACAGATACCAAAGGAGCCTGACAGACCCTCCATCCCAACTTAACTGTCAAATCCCCCAAAAAATGAATAAAAAATATGTTCCTCTGTACCTGTATCCTGGCCATGTACATCTAATTTCTATGCCTCTATCACGAATATATAGAAGTTAAAAATATCCTCTCAGGAGAAGGGGGCGTGTCCCTCCCTTGTGGTAGTGAGAGGTGATTGGTGTGTCTGCTTCATGCAGCCTTATCCATAAGTCATTTCTTGTCCATGACTCATGTACAAGCTGATGCTGCTGCAAGACTGGTTAGTCTCCCAGTAGGTATGGGGACCCCAAGTGGTGGCATTTTCAGGAGCCATTTTCTTATTAAATATTCAAACATATTTAAATAACCATATTACAAAAGGTCTTTAATTTTCATCAGTAACAACATATAAGAAGTTTTTGAATCTGACAGTGCCCATTTAAATAGGATCCATCAGGTTTCTGTCACTTTAATTCATTCAAATTTTTTTGCCCCCCCCCCCCAACTATTTAATAGAAGTCCTTGAGTCACAAGATGAATAAATCACATGACCTGTAATGATAAAAACACAGAGGAAGAATGCCAAAGAAAAAAATGTCAAAACTAAAACACACTAATAAACAACAACAAAAAAACACACTCACACACAAACTGCATATTGGGAGTGCAAAATGATGAGGCACTTTATTGTAAGTTTTTATTTTTTTTATTATTTTTTCAGCTGACAATGCAAAAAATAAGTTGTCACTAACATCTTATTGTTTCCCACCAATCCCTTTTGAATCATTGAGATCAAAATGTGCATTTTTCTAGCCAAGGAAAAGCGCATATAACTGGCAACAGATCTGAGCGCAAAATATTCTGTAAGTGTGAGTGATATAGAGGCACTTGTTTATTATAGAACACATTTCAATGCAGTAATCATAAATACTGCTAAGGTTGTGCTCTGCTGAAATATGGCCGACATAGTGTTGATTGTTTGTGTTATGTGATTTGTCTGACACCCATTACATTCTGGGTAATGGCAGCTATTTGTGGCTGTGCGCAGCAGGCTCCTTTGACAAAAGAAAATAGACAGCAATAAAAACCATAGTCAGAAATTTCATTCGGAGAGGAGTTTCACTGCCTATAGTTTGTGCAAGTGTGATAACAGTGTTCTGTGCTGTCTTTTGTCAGCTCTCCGCCTGTAACACTCACCTGTCTGTTCAGAAAACTAGCAGCGCTCAGAAGCGGCAAACTAAACTGAGATTTTTTTTCAAATGGGGGGGGGACACCCTTGAAAAAAAATTCGGGTCAGGTTTTGATCTTAAAAGATTAGGCTCTTGAAGAGTGAATAGTTTTGTGTTTATACAGCATTCTGCTCTTATAAAAGACCATATGGAAGTTGCGTACCAAACAGTGTTTTCCAACCAGTGTGCCTCTAGCTGTTGCATAACAACAACCCCCAGCATGCCCACACAGTCAAAGGCTGGATGCACATTGGTTATGAAACACTGGTTTAAATATACTGAAAGATTGCCTTGGGGGAGATTTACCAAAACCTGTGCAGAGTACATGTTGCAGAGTTGCCCATAGCAACCAATCAGGTTTCTTCTTTCATTTTTTCCAGAGGCCTTGTTAAAAATGAAAGAAGCAATTTCATTGGTTGCTATGGGCAACTGGTCAACTTTACCTCTGCGCAGGTTTTGATAAATCTTCCCCTGTTGCAGCCTGTAGCTAGCTCTTCAGCAGGTGCAAAACTACAACTCCCATAATCAGAGGCCACTCTAGACTTTGTGAGGCCTTACATAAAACTCAAACATGAGGCATCGGCCAACACCACCAAACCGTCCCTCCCCCAGGCAGTAAATGTAAGAGAGCAGAAAACAGAAAAATAATACCTCTACACCACCACAACATATTAATACTACACTGACTAAATAATACCATCATATTGTTGCCCCTTATTGCCCCACACTTAGTAATTATGCCCCTTTATTGTCCTACACTTACTAATGATGCCCCATCATTGCCCTACACATGGTAATAATGCCCCCTAAGTGCCCCCAATGCTCCATGTAAGGTATGTTTAATAAAAACAAAAAAATAATACTTACCTAGCCTGTTCGCTCCCATGATGCCACTTCGGGCCTCTTCAGGCTTGCAGTCTATGAGACACTCTGGCGAGTTCCCTGGGCAGGAGCGATGACGCCGTATTATGGCGCCGGACATAGCTGGGTGCCTGTCAGAGCATCTCTGATAGCAGGCCTTTCTGAAATTCTGCCCTGCAGTGAAGACTCATGGCTATAGGGGCAAGCCCCAGTAGTACATCCATAGCGATGGCACTGAAAGTGGCGATAGAGTGTACTTATCGCCATTCACTTTAGTTACTTAGCGGGACAAGTTAGGCAGCTACAAAATCCTCTCGAGCGCAAGGCCTTAGGCTGCTGTCTAACTTGCCTAATGGTAGAGCCTCCTGTGCATTTGATGATGGCTTTAAATTTGTCAGGATGTTAGGGCATGATGGGAATTGTAGCTGTGCAAAAGCTGGAGAGCCACAGGTTGGGAAAAACTGACACTTGGCTTGCAAAATGCAGGGGTGACAGGATTGCCCCCTGTGGTTTTGATGATGGTTTTAAATTTGTCAGTCTGTCAGAGCATGATGGGAGTTGTAGTTTTTCAACAGGCCACACTGACATAGAGATTGCATAGCAAATGGGTGACAGGATTGCCTCCAGCTTTTATTTATTTTTATTTTTTTTTAGGCTGTCAGAGCATCATGGGAGTTGTAGGTTTGCAACAACTGGAAATCCAGAATTTTGGAAAATACCAACATCATAGGGCTTGCAAAATACAGGGGGGGGGGGGGGGGGCTTCTGTTCTTTTGATGATGATTTACAATTTGACAGGCTGTTTGATATGCTGGGAGTTGTGGTTTTGCAGCTTGAGGCACCCTGGTTGGGAAACACTGGTATAAAGGCTTTTAGACCATTATTCACAGTCTGTCATGGGAGGTGGGGGAGGGGGCAGAGATTAGACAGGATAGATTCTTCTTAAGCTGTGATATTGTTTTCCTGAAGCTGATTGTTCCTTTATTGACAAAAATAGACCACAGCGATAATCATAATAAATAACCGATCCAGTTCTGTGTGTGGCCTATGAAAATACATTGCATCTACCGGAAACATCTGACCTGCTTTCTGCAGACCATCCGCCAGGATAATGTGTAAAATGGTCATCGCGGAGAAGACCCCACTGAGGAGATTAGCAGTGTTTTTATTGTGCTATAATAGGAATCATTTTTTCCTGTAAAAAAAAAAAATTAAATTATTGTTCCCATAGTAGCAGAAAATCTCTGCATGTAAATGTAGAGAGCAGCCGAGTGTCCTGGTAATGAATTATCGGAACATTGGTATGATTGTAGACACCACAGCTGCAGCCTGAAAGTCATGCTGATCAATGCAAAATGCCTGAACTAATATACCAGACGCAGATACATTAGCACATCTCACACCAGCTCTTTTTCTTTCTTTCTGGAATATAATATTAAGAGGTCTCAATCACTCAGATGCAACAAAACTGCATGGCTAAATGGAATCCTTGGGATCATTTAATACGGAACCTGTTTTTAAACACAAGTCGTCTAACCACGGAAAGGGTGGTGTTCTGATTCCTAGGATAGGTGGCACCATGATGGCACCATGGTATGAGGCTTCTAACCACTAACCCTTTGCTCATTCTTTTTCTGACGATGTATGCCTAGATGTCCTTTAGTGGTACCGTTTGTAGAAATTCCCTTGTGTGTAGTTATTTTGGGGTAAAGCTGGCCATACACATTGGCCAATTTTGGTGGGGCCAGCTGATCACTTATTGTCTGTGGGGGCCATTTAAATCTATCATGACTGATTTTGTCTAGAAATGATCTGACAGTTAGATTTTAATTTGCCAGTTCCTTTAGTTTTTAAGAAGATAGACCACCACCAGAAGTGTCTGGCAGCATGTGCACTCCTGGCTGGGCGTTCATGTATATTCAATGGTTATTAGAGTAATCTGAGGTGTGAGTCTCTTTTTATGAGCTGAGGCAAGTGCTCTCTATCATCCAAAGTGCAAGAAAAAGTGCAAACGTGTCACACTAAAAAAACGTGCACAAAGGATGTGGTCTGTCGCTAAGCCCTTCCCCAACAGGAGAGAAGCCCCCCAACAAAGAGGTGTGAGTCAGGAAATAGAGTTTTTTAATATGTATGGCCAAGTTTAAGGGGTATTTCCATTTCTATAGGACATTTGGCAAAGGATAGCAGCATAACTTGTGGTGCTACACTCTTTGCGCAACTCCGATTGATTTATATGAATGAGGCTGGGAAACCTTGATACTTGAGATAAGTAGAATCCCTGTCATTCAGACATTCATGGCATGACTTGGGAATTTGCCAGAAATGTTGGGGAGGGGGATACCTCTTTAGGGTCTATTCACATGTACAGTATTCTGCACAGATTTGATACGCAGGATTTTCTGCTGCAGATGCATGTAAACTGAATGACTGGAAATCCTGTGCATCAAATCTGCGCAGAATACTGTACGAGTGAATAGACCCTTAAACTTACTCAGTTAATAAAAACATATCTGTGGATAAAAGATAAGGCACACACTATAACTCCGACCACTACACCTACAGGAGTAGATCCATTTCCGGACACTCATGGAAAACAGCATATTTTTATGGGTTAAGCTACTGCAGGGGATGTGTGGTATTACTTGGAGGAAAGTGGATGAAGGGACAGATTTCTGTTGTGGCTCATAGAAGAGAATGATGACCAGTGGACCCCTGTTTATGGTGTCCATATAACATAACAGGCATATACGCAGGGTTGTCTTCATGCAATGACCCCTTTAAACCCATTCATAATGACTAGAGATGAGCAAATCGAATCTGACAAATCCGAATTTGTTAAAAATGTCAGTAAAAATTTGATTTGCATTGAATTTGAATATCGCCATGATTCGATCACAAGAATCACTTCATTAAAATCCATTTAGTGCCATCCAGGCTCCAGGGAATCCAAAATGGCGGATTCACATGTGAGGACATGGGGCAAGGAATGCTGGGTGGACAGGAACACGGGTAGGCGGGATGACCCTGAATCACATGCAGCATGCAGCCTATCAGCAGCCATCCACCCCTGTGGTGTCACAGCCCTATATAATCGGCAGCCATCTTGCGGCCAGTCATTTCAGCGTTCTATTGCAGAGAGAGAGAGAGAGGGACAGAGAGCAGTGTATTGCACAGAAAAGCATTTTTACAGCAGTCATTCGCCTCCCAGTCACTTCAGCGTTCTATTATAGAGAGAGAGAGGGACAGAGAGAAGTGTGTGTTGAACAGAAAAGCATTTTTACAGCAGTGATTCACCTCAAGCCCAAGTCCAGCCTAAAAGGACTGATAGGGAAGGGAGTGAGATTGAGAGAGAAAGTGCAGTTTTGGGTGTAGTACACCGCGACTGTGTGCTGCAGCACTGGTGTGTACAACAACTAAAAAGCTAATACTAGCCAGCCAGTTAGGGTTGGCACTGTCTAGGTTGCTGGTGCTGCAGTCCCTCCCTTTTCAAGTGGTAGACTCTGAACCTTTCAGAGAACTGATGGCTTGTGCCGAGCAAAGCTGTCATTTCTTTGTGAAGAAGGCAGTACCAGCCCTGCACAGTTTTGTGGAACAGAAGATGGGCCAGTCCTTGAGCCTGTAGTTGTTTACCAAAGTGCACAGCATCGCCGACGTGTGGAGCTGTAACTACGATCAGGGACAATATATGTCCTTAATGGCCCACTGAGTGAATGTGGTTTCTGCACAGCTACAACAGCTATTTGGACAGATCACAATGCTTCTGCCTCCACGCTCTCAGGCCGTTGGTCCTGTGACAGTGTGTAACTCCGCCTCCTCATTCTCCACCGTTTCCTCAGCCTCCACTGCACGGACAAGTCTCAGTGCCCCTTTAGCATACCATGTGTGCAGGGCACGGCGTTGTAACGCTGTTCTTCACATGGTTTGCCTTGGCGAACGGAGTCACACAGGGGAGGAACTGCTAAAAGTTATTCATCAAGAAATCGAATCAAATCAAACTCCACGAAAACTGGAAGCGGGAACCATGGTGACCGACAAAGGGAAGAACATATTGTCTGTGCTGTGACAAGGAAGATTGAGACATGCGCCCTGCATGGCACATGTGTTCAGTCTTGTTGTCAAGCGGTTCCTGAAGTGTTCCCTCCATGTGCAAGACATCCTAACAATGGGAAGGAAACTTTGCATGCACTTCAGCCACTTGTACACCGCTTAGCACACCCATAGTCTGATTTGCAACATTTCCACACATTGGAATTCTACCCTCCATATGTTGGACCGACTATACAAACAGAGAAAAGCCATCACTGATTTCTTGATGATCCCCCGATTGGGAGACTCCCCTGTGTAACTTCAATGTCAGCCATTGGCAGCTCATATGTGACACCTGCCTTTGCTCAGGCCCTTTGATGAAGCCACATTATTAGTCAGTTGCCAGGATTACAGGATGAACAACGTCATTCCACTGCTTCATCTACTATAACACGTGTTGGAAACAATGGATGGTCAAGGCAATGGAGACATGGCGCCTACATCTCACGGCCACATGAGCCCTTTGGGGGCTGAACTGGAGGATGAAGGGAGGGACACAGTGAAGCACAGTTAAGGTTTCGCAAGATGGTTGGTTTTTCTACTCATCTGACAGGAGAGGAGGAACAGGAGGAGCTAGGGGGTTATGAGGAAGGTGAGACAGAGAACCCAAACACACTGTGGTAGTATGCATTGGAGATGGAGGCAGGGAGCCCTCCGAGTCACTTGCACAAATGGCACGATGCATGCTCACTTGCTTGCGTAGTGACCGCCGAATTGTCACCATTCGGCAGCGTTTGACTTCTGGCTCTCCACCTTATTAGACCCTCGCTACCGGCACAAAATGGGGGCCTTTTTTACACACACTGAGAGGGAGGACAAACTGACCTATTAGAGAGACATCCTATGTAGCTAGTTGGCCGATTACTATCTGTCCCATCGTCCATCCTCTCACAGGTCTAACTCGGGGGGCCCTCTGTGCTCACCTTCCACTGCCATGGCTGCTGGGGTGGGGTGGCAAGAGCAGTACCAACTCGATCAGCAGCAGCCTGAGTCTACAGTCGCTCATGAGTAGCTTTCTTTACCCGCACAGTGAAGCAACTCATCAGCAGCAGGTAGACCTGGAGCAGGACCTGAACCAGCAGATGGTGGCATACCTTGACATGACCATACCAACACACCTTGAAGATCCGCTTTACTTCGGGGCAGCCAAACTTGATTTGTGGCCGCAACTAGCAGAGTTTTCCCTGGATAAGCTGTCCTGCCCAGCCAGTAGTGTGCCATCAGAGCGGATGTTTAGTGTGGTAGAGGCCATAGTAACCTCAGGGAGAACTCATCTGTTCATGAAAAATGTGGAGACACTGACCTTTGTGAAGATGAATCAGGCATGGATCAGCCAGGATTTCTACCCACCATTGCCTGATGCATCAGAGTAGATTGACCATGGTGTCACACAAAAGAAACCGTTTACAAAAGAAACCGTTTACTTACCTGCCTCAGCTACTATTCTGATCCTGCAACCTGCCTGATGCCACACATCTGATGCCAAGTTTTCCTCTTTTCTCCCACCTTCGTCACCGGGTACTGGTATTGCCACCCACTGCACCACTCGGGTCACTTTCAGGACTCCTGATGCTGCTGCTGCCACCTATAGGTTGTCTCATTCTGCAACCATATGTTCTCCTCATGCTGATGCCACCTCCAGGCTGTTTCAATCTGCCACCATTTGTTCTCCTCATGCTTATGCCAGCTCCAAGCTGTCTCATACTGCCACCATTTGTTCTCCTCATGCATATGCCAGCTCCAGGCTGTCTCATTCTGCCACCATATGTTCACCTCATGCTGATGCCAGCTCCAAGCTGTCTCATACTGCCACCATATGTTCTCCTCATACTGCTGCCTCCTCCAGGCTATGTCATTGAGCCACTATATGGTCTCCTCATGCTTCTGCCACCTCCAGGCTGTGTCATTCAGCCACTATATGTTCTCCTCATGCTGCTGCCAACTCCAGGCTGCGTCATTCAACCACTATATGGTCTCCTCATGCTTCTGCCACCTCCAGGCTGTGTCATTCAGCCACTATATGTTCTCCTCATGCTGCTGCAGACTCCAGGCTGTGTCATTCAGCCACTATATGCTGCCGCCAACTTCAGGCTTTGTCATTCAGCCACTATGTAGTCTCCTCATTCTGCCGCCACCTCCACGCTGTGTCATTCAGCCACTATATGATCTCCTCATGCTGCCGCCACCTCCATGCTGTGTCATTCAGCCACTATATGGTCTCCTTATACTGATGCCACCTCCAGGCTCTGTCATTGTGCTACTCCATTGTGTCGCTCTGCGACAGTGATTCTAATAGCGACGCCTCTGATCTGCATGTCAAACTGAATAACAGTACTATTTCACTATCCCAGAACACTCCCTATGCGTGTTACAGCAAGGCAAAGTGTTCTACACCCCTTTTGAGGCTCTCTGTAGGCCAGAATAGATGTTTTTAATAGACATTCGCCGCAAATAAATTCAGACCGAAACCAATTTTTGGGGAAAATTCGGCCGAATCAAATTTTTCAGAAATTCGCTCATCTCTTATAATGGCATTGTTTAGGATCACATTCTGTATAGATTGCCAATAACCCCTAAAATCATATCCTGTAGTGGGAACATGGTACCCCCACTGGATCTACAGTCTCCAAAGAATTAAAGGGTTTCTTTCACCGATTCCTGTGTCGTGAGAGCATACTGAAAAGATATTGTGGAAGTGATAGGGTGAAATGTATTCAGTGACACTTGGTGTTGTTTTCCGCTGCATCACTCTTCTATTTACTGAATATTTTTCGACTCCTTTGTCATTTCATTTTTAATGAAGTTTTTCATTAAAAACATCAGGATGTAATTATGCTCTTTTTAATATCAATAGCCTGGTGCGTCTGTAAACATAATTACTTATTAGTACTAATTATAATTGTTTTTTTATTTAGAAAGAAATGCACATAAAGTAAATGGAGAAAATCATATTATTTACATCCCCTATAGCTAATGATTTAACATTATTACTTCTCATTTTGCATTTTATGTGAGTAAATTACATAAGTTGAGGAAAATTAAACTCATCTCACCGCCTTGCTGGATACTTGGCTTTGTTTTCACAGGACTCTTTTCATTGGTGGAGAGTTTTTTTTTTTTGTTACCCCATAGAACCCATGGAAATAAATGGATGATGCCATGCCTGAAGCATGTGCTTCCTTGGAGGGCCCCATTCTGCAAATCGGGGGTCTAACCACTAAGACACTAATCCCTATACTATGCTTAATATTTAATCTGAATAAAACCTGATATGTTTTCGAGTGATTTTAAGACACATTATGGGCAACCACCTCCCTTTTTTGTGTACAGGAAAATTACTTTTTTTGGTGATTTTAAGAATATTAGAAGTTATCTTCTATCCACAGAATTTTGTGTTACTAGTTGCTGGTGGGGGTCTGACAGCTGAGACCCCCTCCAATAGAACAGAGGTCAATTGCACCCCAAAGTTGAAAGAGCGACAGCGTACATGCTCAACCAGTGCTCTGTTAATTTTGTATGAGACTTCTGAACATTCCAACTACTAGGACCCCCATTGTTCAGCCAGTTATCCACTGTATGGTAGATAGGGGAATAACTTGCAATTGTGGGATAACCACTTTAAGACTCCAAATGTATTTGCTTTAGTTTAGTGAATGATTAATATTTTGTTTGGACACTAATATAATGGGGATGTAGATTCATATAAAATGTGTGCATAGGTAAAATTGTCCTATTGCCCATGGTAGTCAGTGAAGTACTTGCTTTCATTTTAGCCCCCGGGCACCTCAGTTTAAACTTTCTTTTCGCTCTTTTGATTTTAGGACTAACCCCACCAACAACCCCACCTCACAAAGCCAACCAAGATAACCCATTCAGGACTTCTCCAAAGCCGAAGTCTTCTTGCAAGTCCAGTGTGCCACCCGCTAAGAAACCTCGTTACATTGAGTCTTCCAGTATTCAAGTTATCAACTCAAAAAAAGGTCCTGAACAATCTGAACTGTATGCACAGCTTAGCAAAACCTCTGTGGTCATTGGACAAGAGGAGAAAAAGGTGAAGCGACCTAGTTTACGGCTTTTTGGAGACCATGACTACTGTCAGTTTATGAATTCAAAATCAGAAATACACATTAGCTTATCACAAGATTTACAGGCCTCAAGACAACTTGAATGTAAGGATTCCCTGCCTGGGAAAAAATCACTAGTCTGTTCACTAAAGGTTCAAGAGGAAAGTCCAAAAGACAGTTTTGAGGGAACCATGACAAGTTCTCAGAACAGCAATCGCAAACCCCTGCAAGACCAGGAAATCCGTGCAGAACTCAATAAGCACTTTGGTGACCCAACACAAGCAGTTTATGAAGAAGAAAACAAAAACAGTGTCCTTGGAAACAATGGTTACAACGATGATCAGTTCTCTAGACTACCTATGTTTTTAACGTCTGGACTGGGTATGGATAGTCTGTTTGATGACAGCGAGGATGAGAACGATAAACTGTGTTATTCCTGGGATGGAATGCAATCCTATTCATTATTTGATGTATCGCCTTCTTGTTCATCCTTCAATTCTCCAAGCAGATATTCTGTATCCCCACCGACATCCTTATTTTCACAAAGGATTTGTTCTCGATCAAGGTCTAGATCTTTTTCTCAGCACAGATCATGTTCACGGTCTCCATATTCACGTTCAAGATCCAGATCGCCATCAAGCAGATCTTCATCAGGGTAGGTGAAAGATAGTGATATTATGAAATTGTTAATGCCTTCTTCTAAAAGCCTTGATCACACAGATTGTTATTCTCCACTACTTCAGATTTATAGAAGACAAGAAAGTATACAAATGTGTTTGAAACCCAACTTTACAATCATGTTAAAGTTACTGTCCATTTGGTTGGGGCTAAAACTTAGTTTCAATGTTATTTTTCCCAAACTGGCCAATGATATATAGACACCAAGATGCAAGATTATAAGGCCTAGTCAGCAAATTTTTTGGAACATGTGCTTGTGTCAAAGGGCAACAAAACATTACTTAAACATTACTTACTTTTTTTCTTTTTTTTATGTTTTTACTCTCTTGAGCATAGTCAACTGACAGGAATATATTATTTATTGGTTGAAAAAGAGAGTACAAAATAAAAAGTATGTAGTTTTTTTTTAGATCTTCATGTCACGGTCAGCCCAAGGGCTAAGTCGAAAAGTCAAGTGTCTTGGGAAAAACAAGATATATGTTAAAGGCCAACATTAAAAACAACTTTGTTTGACCCCCACCGAGAATTATTGGGTCAACTATGCTTGTAATGCTATGAATTCTCCTGTTCAACAAGTACCATCCATAGCCTTTACTTAGATAGCTGAATTAAAGGATGCCAACTAAAAAAAACTTAAAAAATTAGGGGTGATCATAGCAGCCTATCAGATGTGTGCAGCCTTTATACACCTGACTGGTTGTTATGGATATTGCAGTTGCTTTTTTCCTCTAGTCATCACAAACTGGTCTTAGTTTTCCTATAGTCATAGTATGCATAGTAAATATTGTGCTTAAAGGCTATAGGCACCTTTGAGGGCATGTTTTAATATTTAAAAAAATATGTGGAAAAAAACTGTAATGGTTTTTTATTGAAAATGTTTAACCATTTGGCCTCTGCTGCTTCTGTTGTATTTCCATGACAGATCAACTAAAACTTGTCATATGAATTAGATTAAAGTTGTCAGGATTGACCAACCATTTATGTGTATGAGGACCTCCTAACTCTACACCTATGGCAGATATCCAGGGAGAAAATGGTCAGGCATATTGGATTTCAACATGCCTAATCCTTTTATTCCTAGGGAAATAAGTTGTTGCTAGACAGCAGAGGTGTCTGGCAGTGGCTTTCTCCCCCTTTTCTATTCAGCAAACATGCAGGCTTTGCCAAATGTGTAAGTGTATGGGGAGAACAGAAGAGATACAGATATAGCGCACCCTGCCTGGTGAATGTGAGGTAAACGGTGATGCCTTCTGCACTCTATGCATCACCGCTCACCCGATGCAGACTTGCCCAGTGTAGAGGGGTGAGTGGCAGTGCACGCATTCTGTATATATCACCACTCCTCCATCTTACAGTAGAAAAACAGCAGGTTGTTGCCTCTTGAGAGTCATCAGCCCGCAGCTCAATGAGCGTAATTGGGCTATGCTAAAAGCACCAACAGCAACACCCCCAATCCGTTTGGTAGCCACTACTTCTGTAGCTGTGTACTCCAGCTATTTGAAATACATGGCCAGCTTAAGCTTAGGTCTGGTAGGTAGGGCAGAATTTAATGTGAGTGCGTTCCGCAGAATCTTTGTGATACATAGAGACTGTGGAACAATAATAATAATAATAATAATAATGGAGACTATTAGACAAATATTATCAGTACTTGGTTTAGTTTTTTTTTAACACTTAACCCAAATTATTCACATCAGTACTTGGTTTAGTTTTTTAACACTCAACCCAAATTGTTCACATGAGTTCTAGGTTCAGATTTTTTACACTCAACCCAAAGGTAAAGGGGTGAACTTTTTGAGCCTAACCTATGAAGATTCTTGTACATTTTTATTAATTTTGCTGAAAATCGGCATGAGCAAAAAAAAATCTCTAGTTATGAGACTGCTCCTTGAAAATAGAGATGTTTGCTTGTATATGGGCTATATAAAGGCTTTAGGTAACAGTATGAACTCCAGCTCATTCATATGGCATTTATCACAGAAATGTATGATGCTGTCTGTCAATCGTGGCTTTTCTCAATCTGTCCCATAGGGGCAGAGAGCATTATTTATTAAGCTTTAATGATTAACCCTTGTGATAAGTGTGGGTCTGAAACGCATTCCCTCAAACCCGGTGTCAGGTCGTTCTTTATAAATGACTAAGATAGTGTTTGGAAAGCTGAAGAATGTGCAGGGGAGAATATATGGAATGCACAGGCGTATAGGAGGTAGAATTCATGCGATAAAAGGAACAATATACCTACTTTAATCAATCAAAACTATTGATTTCAAGCACACTTTGTCCTCCAATATATATAAAAAAGATAGTATTGGAATAAAATATATGTGTATCAGGTCAGTCAGCCTTAGATAGTGTAATGGTTCACCGGAGCAGAATGTACGTCAGGCGCATTCCCTTGTAACATACATTCTGCAGGTCAATGCACTCAGCGGGGCTCACATCTAATTAACATACATTAATGAATTACACATCCCTATTGATCGGCTATGCGTTCTCATTCACTGCTGGATATGATACACTCTTTTGCATGATGCTGTGCAGGTTTGCTTTTTTTTAGTTTTTTACCCCTATTTTTAAAGTTGTACTTTCTCTGTTGTGTTTTTTTGGCTCTACTTTATACTTACTTTTTTCACAACTTGCCTTTTGCAACGTATTGTGAAAAATGTTTTTCCATACTAATGGATCTTTTCTTTAAACAGCAGTATATGATTTTTATTAACCAGTTCCAGGACCATTAATATATTTTATATAGGCATTTTAGGTAAAGTATTCCTGACTATAGTTTTTCCTGACTATAAAAGGGTTGTACATAGTAGATAAACATGGTCTTTTTCTGGCAAAAACAGTACCATGGGAGGTGTCTCATATTGCACCCCAGCTGAACTGAGGTGCAGTACCATATACAACCTGTAAAAAGGTTTGGTGCTGTTTTTAGAAGAAAGCAGCAAGCTTCATTGGAGTGAACAGAACTGGCCTGCAATGCCATATACACTGCTCAAAAAAATTATAAAGGGAACACACAATGTAACTCCAAGTCAATCACACATCTGTGAAATCACACTGTCCACTCAGGAAGCAACACTGATTGACAATCGATTTACATGCTGTTGTGAAAATGGAACAGACAACAGGTGGAAATTATAGGCAATAAGAAAAACACCCCCAATAAAGGAGTGGTTCTGCAGGTGCTGACTACAGACCACTTCTCAGTTCCTATGCTTCCTGGCTGATGTTTTGGTCAATTTTGAATGCTGGCAGGTGCTTTCACTCCAGTGGTAGCATGAGACGGAGTCTACAACCCACACAAGTGGCTCAGGTAGTGAAGCTCACGCAGGATGGCACATCAATGCGAGCTGTGGCAAGAAGGTTTGCTGTGTTTGTCAGCGTAATGTCCAGAGCATGGTGGCGCTACCAGGAGACAGGCCAGTACATCAGGAGATGTGGAGGAGGCCGTAGGAGGGCAACAGCCCAGCAGCAGGACCGCTACCTCTGCCTTTGTGCAAGGAGGAGCAGAAGGAGCATTGCCAGAGCCCTGCAAAATGACCTCCAGCAGGCCAGAAATGTGCATGTGTTCACTCAAAAAGTCAGAAACAGACTCCATGAGGGTGGTACGAGGGCCCGACATCCACAAGTAGGGGTTGTGCTTACAGCCCAACACCGTGCAGGATGTTTGGCATTTGCCAGAGATGACCAAGATTGGCAAATTTGCCACTGGAGGCCTCACAGATGAAAGCAGGTTTACACTGAGCACATGTGACAGACGTGACAGAGTCTGGAGACACCTTGGAGAATGTTCTGCTGCCTGCAACATCCAGCATGATGTTCAGTAATGGGTCAGTAATGGCGTGGGGTGGCATTTCTTTGGGGCACCACACAGCCCTCCATGTGCTTGTCAGAGGTAGCCTGACTACTATTAGGTACCAATATGAGATCCTCAGACCCCTTGTGAGACCATATGCTGGCTGGAGTGTGTCAGCAGTTCCTGAAAGAGGAAGACATTGATGCTATGGACTGGCCCCCCATTCCCCAGACCTGAATCCGATTGAGCACATCTGGGACATCATGTCTCGCTCCATCCACCAGCGCCATGTTGCACCACACACTGTCCAGGAGTTGACGGATGCTTTAGTCCAGGTCTAGGAGGACATCCCTCAGGAGACCATACGCCACCTCATCAGGAGCATGCCCAGGCATTGTAGGGAGGTCATACAGGCACGTGGAGGCCACACACACTACTCATTTTGACTTGTTTTAAGGACATTACATCAAGTTGGATCAGCCTGTAGTGTGGTTTTCCACTTTGATTTTGAGTGTGACTCCATATCCAGACCTCCATGGGTTGATAAATTTGATTTCATTTGAAATTTTTTGTGTGATTTTGTTGTCAGCACATTCAACTGTGTAAAGACGAAAGTATTTCATACAATTAGTTCATTCATTCAGATCTAGGATGTGTTCCCTTTATTTATTTGAGCAGACAGATGTTATGCTGTTTTGGGCGGTTTTAACTCTAAACAGTGCCTTTAAAGCGGTTTCCTCATCACAGACAACTCCTTAAATATGAGAGCCACTGCTGCAGTAATCAGCTGACAACTGCATGTCCAAATCTCAACATCCCTAAAAAAAGAGGATTTTGCTGAGGGAGGTTGCTGTTGGCAATAACTTTAACCTAAGGGAACTGTTGCATTATATGGGTGCCATTCAGATATATATTAAAGTTAACCATGAAAAAAATAGCTGCTTTCAAAAAATAGTGCATGTGGAATTAAACTGGCAGTGGAATTGAGCTCCAGTACCACACAAAGCCTGTAGACAAGAGTGGCACTGTAAGAAATAAGCAATGTATTGCTAGTGGTTTTCTGATCAAACTTGTGCAAGGCCCCTCTATGAAGAGTCCACCAGTCTCTGTTCCCCCACTGGTACTATTCCAATGGTGCTTCTTTTTTTTATTCAAACACATAGGAAATGCCTGCTCAGCCAATCACTGGGCACAGTGGTGACCTGCTTTAACAAGTGATTGGCTGAGCAGGCATTACCTGTATGTTGGAATCAGAGAGTAGAAAACACTGACAACCCAGTTCGATTGGCACCGTAGAGGGGATTGGAGACAAGAGTTTACAGTTATTTTATGTTATACTGGCACCATGTAATACCTCTTGAAAGAAGCGTTCCAGAATGTATTTATTTTATGCTTCTATAGTGCAGCGTAGGCTAATATTATAAAATAATCTGGAGGGTTTTGTGTATGCCTTTTTTACCTTTTTTTGCTGACGTGGCAGGCATGGGATAGGCTCAGTTGGTTTACAAATGCACAATGATATAGGTTGTGTAATGCAGCCTATATTTCCCATGAGTAATCCTACTTTGGGAGGGGAGTTTGATTATTGCAGCTGGTCACATGATCAGGCTGCTGGTGCTAGAGATTACCCCAGTGAACTCATTAGACTCATAAGTGGGTTTGTGTCAGTTCACACTTCATGCGAGTTCATTTTTTAGAGAAATATTACGATGAAGCAAAAGTGATTTCATAATTAATCCATTTTATAGGGATTTGTTTGACATCTTTAGGCTGTGTTTTACTGCATTTTAGCTGATGATGCACCGATTTTCCAAAATCGTGGCAGAAATTGCAATAACATTACATTACCATATCTTGCAGAATTGCATTAAAATATCTCCATTTTTGCCATGAATTGGGAAAAATCACAGCAAAAGAACTAAAAAAAAAAAATAAGCAAAATAAGCTGCCTCTTTAGGAATGTATAACTGCTATATAGCCTGATCCCATAGAGATAACAGATGAAGCTGGGAGGGGTGGGGAGAGGTTTGGGAGCAAGTAGGAGGATCAGGACAGCAAAATGGTAACTGGTCATCTTGCTCATGGTGCTTGAGACTATGTCTGCTTGCCAACATGTTAGGGCTTTTTATATATGGGCCATTTTATGTACTCATTTAGTGGATGAAATTGGGCTGGCTAGTACTGTAATAAAAGAGTATTACTGTATATACTCGAGTATAAGCCAAGTTTTTCAGCACGATTTTTCGTGCTGAAAACACCCCCCTTGGCTTATAATCGAGTGAACTCTCTGCCCTCAGTGGTCTTCAACCTGTGGACCTCCAGATGTTTCAAAACTACAACTCCCAGCAAGCCCCATTGACAAGCGATGATGATGAAGGGGGGGGGTGCTGATGACAGGCGGTGATGATGAAGGTGGTGGTGTGGGATGATGACAGGCGGTGATGATGAAGGGGGTGTGTGGGATGATGACAGGGTATTGATGACAGGCAGTGATCATGAAGGGGGTGTGTGGGATGATGACAGGGTAATGATGACAGGTGGTGATGATGAAGGGGGGGTGTGGGATGATGACAGGGTAATGATGACAGGCGGTGATGATGAAGGGGGGTGTGGGATGATGACAGGGTAATGATGACAGGCGGTGATGATGAAGGGGGGGTGTGGGATGATGACAGGGGGTTGATGATAGGCGGTGATGATGAAGGGGGGATGATGACAGGGTGATGATGAAGGGGGGGATGATGACAGGCGGTGATGATGACAGGGTGATGATGATGAGGGTGTTAATGACGGGGGTCTGGATGATGACAGGGGGGATGATGTATTTCCCACCCTAGGCTTATAGTCGAGTCAATAACTTTTCCTGGGTTTTTTGGGGTGAAATTAGGGGCCTCGGCTTATATTCGGGTCGGCTTATACTCGAGTATATACGGTATACTGATGTCTTAATATGAGAGTCCCTGTCCTGTTAACGTCTTCACTAACCAGACTACATTAAAGGAGTTTACTAAGACTTTATTATTGATAGCCTATTAGGATCAATGTCAGATCAATAGAGGTTTGACTCCTGGCACCCCGGACCAATCAGCTGATTGCAGGGCCTTGGCACTTCAGAGAGTACTGAGGTCTCTTTATTGTTTATCAGGCACAGTTCTATATATTTTGTAGTAGCGTTGTTGGTATTGCAGCTCAGCCCCATTTATTTGAATAAGACTGAGCTTCAGAAAGCTGCAGTACCAGGCACAGCCACTAGATGCCACTGTCCATGGTAATTAAAGAGGTTGCTGCCCGAGTCTCTACTTCCATGCTCCCTGGTCATCTCGGAAGTATACAATTTTTAAGGCAAGAGGAGGTGGGTACCAGTCATATGTTTTCTCTCGCACACAATGATAATGACTGGCACCCATCCTCTCTCCTCTTGGAATGTTATCTGTACCCCTCTGTCTGCTGATCAGTGGGGTATGAAGTTTGAACCCCAATATTCCTATATTGATGTATTTTTCCTATGGACGACCATCAGTACTAATATCTAGGAAAGCTCCTCGAAATGTTCTTGTATTATGACATTGAATTATATCGGACTGCTCTTCTTATTTTAAGGTCTTACTGCTGTTACGAAACAAATCATTGTAAACAGATCAACTCTCGATCACGGTCACCATACAGCCGTAGAACCCAGGTAGGAGGCTTCACAATGGTAAATGTGTAAGGCTTGTCACATCCTCCTAGATAATTTCATGCATTTCATTATTTGGTTGCATCCATTTCTAGATATGACAGCTATGAGGAATACCAACAAGAGTGCCTGAAGAGGGAAGAGTATCGCAAGGAATACGAAAAGCGAGAGTCAGAGCGAGCAAAACAGAGGGAACGACAGAGGCAAAAAGCAATTGTAAGCAAGTAAATATGTAACAGTACATGACTTGTCAAAATGGGACAAATCATCTCTGTATCCATTACGTATTTATTGATTATTGTCTATCTGTCTTGTATCTATCTAATCTCCTGTCCTATATCTATTATCTATCTATCTATCTATCTATTTATCTATCTATTATCTATCTATCTTATATCTATCTATCTCCTATCTATCTATCTATCTATCTATCTCATATCTATCTATCATCTATCTCTCTCTCTCTCTCCCCCCCTATCTCTCTCTCCCCCCCTATCTCTCTCTCTCTCTCTCTCTCTCTCTCTCTCTCTCTCTCTTCTCTCTCCCCCCTCCTCCTCTCTCACTCTCTCTCCCCCCT